>NC_062271.1:18361611-18988255 GCF_916048215.2 Malus sylvestris
CTATTATAGAGACTAACGTTTTTTATATCGTCCTTAATCTGCAAATCGTCATTTTGTACCTTTTTCATGACCTTTATAAACACTCTTCAATCCGTGAGATACATGGAAAAAATAAGACTAACAATTGCTTATATGTATCGCTATTATTTTTCCCTTGACTACCCTTTTTTTTATATCGATTTTTAAAACTCAATTCTCTTAATCCATCGTTCTTCAAGTGTTATATTTATTTCCTGTATTCATACCAATGGAAGAATCGAGTTGTTCATTCGATCCAAGCATTGCGAGTGTACGCTTACAATGATCATAGATTGTTGTATCCTGGAGAGTAGGTGTCATAACCTACTATAATGAGACATTGTCTTAGAGAGACGAAATCTACTCTTAAGGATAGTGAAATTACACAACTCAACCTAAAATATTATTCTAATCAAGAATCGATGAAGAGCGTTCTCTACCTACCAAAGATAAATATTTTATCTTATTTTGTTCATTTTTATGTAATTAATTAATTGTGGCAATGAAATTTATCATATACTAATATTTATCTAATGTGATTTGTTGTAGGAGAAGTAGCATCCACATCACCAATATTTCCAACACTGGAAACACAAAAATTTGCAATACTTCAATTCACGAGAATAATTCAAACAAAACCAACGAGCAGCTTTTAGTTTCTTCCCTTATAGTTTATTAACCCTTTGAATAGAAAACCTACAAGGTGAGGAAATTGAGGTTCCACCATAAAATCAATTGGCAATATGGAGAGTAGTCTAACCTTTTATAAACCCTTGCAAGGCTTATTCTTTCACCAATGTGTGACTCTTTTACCTTCACATCCTCACACCCCTCCTCACTCACATGTGGCAAATTTCAAGCTGTGGCCGTTGAGCTTCATTGTGGGCCAACCTGCTCTGATACCATGAAGAAATTGAGGTTCCACCATAAACCAAGTGGCAATATGGGGAGTAGCTCAACCTCTTATAAGTCCTTGCAAAGATTTCTGCATTCATCGATGTGTGAATCTTTTACCTTCACATTCTCACCAAAAGAATTGAGTACAAGAGTTTTTTCACACCAAGCAATATGATATGCAGCAGAGAATACAAGGAGGAAGTTAATTCCTCGACTGTTCTGGTATGAATTTTTGGGGAATAGACCAGTCTGAATCAGCCGAAAATAACAATTTCAATGTAGATCAATGGAGTTCCAAGATCCAGTATCACGAACTTAGTCAATTAATCGGCTTCCAGTGCAAGTGAGTAGCTAGCTAGAGCAGTGATGAGGTGTGCTTGTGTGGATATATATTTTATTATTTTATAGATAAAGTACGTATTCGAAATCCCCAGCAGAGGTCTCTAAGCCAAGGCAAACTTACATGCAATCTCTGTGACAGTAATTTTTATGTAAATTAGTGTGTAAAGTTGAATTTGTTATATATAGGGATCAATAAAGTATGTAATTGAGTTTGGTGTTGCCCGTTGTAATTACCTACATCATTTCAAGATCCCAAACTGAGGTTGATCTTTAGGAGGAGAGAAACTTAAATGCAACCGAGACTCTATGATAGTGATTTTCATGTAATTTAGTGGGTGCAATTCAATTTGTCATACATAAGGGACGAATAAAGCATGTAAACGAGTTTGGTGTTGCGGGTTGTAATTAGCTACATCATTTCAAGATCCCAAAGAAAGGTTGATCTCCACAAGTGAAACTTACATGCAACTGGTGTGATGGTGATTTTTATGTAAATTAGTGTGTATAGTTCGATTTGTCGTACATAGGGACGAATAAAGGATGTAAATGAGTTTGGTGTTGCAGGTTGTAATTAGCTACATCATTTCAAGATCCCAAATAGAGGCTGATCTCCACAACAATTGAAACTTACATGCAACTGGTGTGATGGTGATTTTTATGTAAATTAGTGTGTATAGTTTGATTTGTCATACATAGGGATGAATAAAGGATGTAAATGAGTTTGGTGTTGCAGGTTGTAGTTAGCTACACTTCAAGATCCCAAACAAAGGTATGAGGGAGAAAAGTTACATGCAACCGGGACTCTGTGATAGTGATTGCAATCGGGACTGTGTGATGGTGATTTATGTAAATTAGTTTCCAAAGTTCAATTTGTCATACAAACATGTAAATGAGTTTGATGTTGCAGGTTGTAATTAGCTACATCATTTCAGGATCCCAAACAGAGGTTGATCTCCAAAATGTGAGAAGTTCAAATGCAGCCAAGACTCTGTGGTAGTGATTTTTATGCAAACTAATAAGTGTGTATAGTTCAATTTTTCATAAATAGGGACGAATAAAGCATGTAAAAGAGCTCAGTGTTGCGTGTTGTAATTAGCTACATCATTTCAAGATCCCAAACAGAGATTGATCTCCAAGACAAGGGAAACTTACATGCAACCGGGATTATGGTGTAGGTGATTTTATGTAAATTAGTGTATGGTTCAATTTGTCATACATAGGGATGAATTAAGCATGTAAATGAGTTTGGTGTTGCGGGTTGTAATTAGCTACTTCATTTCAAGAACGAACGAAACTTACATGCAACCGAGACTCTGTAATGTGATTTTTATGTAGTGTGTATAGTTCAATTTGTCATACATAGGGACGTGTAAAGCACGTAAATGCATTTGGTGTTGCGGGTTGTAATTAGCTACTTCATTAACTGACGAGGAAAACTTACATGCAATCGAGACTCTGCAATGGTGATTTTTATGTAAATTAGTGTGTATAGTTCAATTTGTGGCACATAGTATCCTAGTTTTGGTTTCATAAAGTCATAGACTGGGTATCCTGCTTCAAGTATGTTCTAAACTTTTGTATTGTAAGGTCATCTCCAATGGAGAGGGTTAAAAGTCCAAAAGGTAAAAAATGACTTGATTTGCTCAAAAACTCATCTTCAACCGATGGCTATGCCATAATTCTATGGAACTTACCAGGTCATTATTTGGTTAAAGGAGCATCAGGTAGGCGAAATGTAGCCACCGCCCCCCCCCCCCCCCCAAAAAAAAAATTAGTCCTTTTTTCAAGGCCCAGCTTCTCAATTATAATAATTAAGTTAAATTCAACAGCTAGATGAAAACATCTAACAGTAGTTTAATTAAATTAACTAATAAATTTATAGTATAAACTTCACTAATAAATTATTAAGCAGTTTCGGTTGGAGATCACATATGACTATGACCTGACACTTTATTTAAAAATAATTTTTTACAGGACTATAATTTTGAACGGATCTATGTTTAGCTTTTCAGTTGGAGATGACCTAAGTTTCAATCCTAATGCCCCGATCTTGTATCCATACCGAGCAACAAGTCTAACAACATCCCACTAGCCATGGATTTGAATGGAGACTAACAGGAGGCACCACTAACGTGTGAAATATGGAGAGTATGGTCGCAAGACTGAAACTGGAATTGACCGGCAGGTCTTGTCGTTAGTCATACAAGCGCCAGAATCTGGTTTTGTTGTCATTTAGACATTGGCCACTCGAAATAGCTTGCTGCAATCAGCAATTTGATCGCTAGATTTCTCACATTACAAACGTAACACTTACGACTAATTATCAACTATCTTTAGCAAACAAGGTATGGGAAGATAGAAACCCAGTCAGGCCCAGGATGAACAACCCAATTCCATGAGAAGATTCGTATAAGATCGAAAGGAAGTAGTCAACACAGTTGGTCAACAACGTTTCTAACAATTTGATGAATTCAAACAGAGTCTCGTAGATTAGCAATAAACGGAAATTAGAGGACACAATCAACTTCACATTAAGTATAATAATACAGACAAGACTGATGATGAACTGGACAAGTACAAAAGAAATACATTCATGCTAGTATGATACGCACTCTTAAACATGAAATAAACAATCAAATACCATGCATCAAGTACCAAAGTGAGTCCTCAAAATGCAAAACGATAACCGAACAAGCCGATAATACTCTCGAACTGATCAAACCACCCTTTATACCACCTCACTTCTTGAGTACACTGCGAAGGAATATATCCAATCAGAATACAAAAACAACACATCTTGATACAAGAATGCAGGCGTTTAAATGATCAAGTTCAATTCTACTGCCTTAAACAAATAATTGGGTGAAAGTAAACGTCCACGTTTAATGGTTCAAGTAGCTGTAGAGTCTAATTACGTAAAATCATAGAATGAACAGAGTAGTGACAGCAAGTTATCACTTTAACCTTCTTAGAACTAGGACACTAGCCCAACTTCTCAAAACTTCACATATGTATGACCAAATTACATGGAAATGTGTCTAGGCATTTATCTATCTCAACACGTAGGTTAATGTAAATGGATATGAGCTTACTTGTACAAATACGCAGCGATGCCCAAAATTATACACAGCAATACAATATCAATACAGAAATTTCGGCTGGACCTCAGCTGTAACAAAAACAAAAGTTTCATTAATTCTACTAACAAAGAAACAAAAGAAAAATCTTGAATGTGCAATCATAAACAGAAAAGCCGCAATTACACTCACCTGGTTGACTGTGTCCTTCAGTCTAACATTGGTATTCTTAAGGTCCGCAGATGCCTTGTCCACCTGTTATAAAGGGAAGCAACATTTAGTAATTCATATTGAGAATTCAACTGAACATCTTGGAAGCAGTACTAGAAGAGGGCAATCTTTCTCACCTTAGAGTCAATCTCATCCATCAAAGGAACTTGCCTATCGAATTCCTATGCATAGCACATGATAAAGTCATTTGACATGTGTATATATATTGCAAATCAGCACGTAGAACCATGCAAAAACATCTAACCTCGTTCATATCCTGAGCCATATTTTTCAACGTATCCAAACCATCTGATATCACATCCAAACCTTGATCCTGTGATGTCAAAATACATAATATAAACCCACATCCATAACTCAGTACTAACTAGCAAGCATGCAATTTACATTTTTCAAAAAGAAATCTCCAGTGTAAACAAAAACAGCTCTATAAATATGACTTGCCTGCTTCATTTTCCGCATTTCATACTCTTGCCTGAAATTACTCGACGACTCAGACTGTTGGAAGAATTCATTATCAAACCGTCCCTCTATTAATACATGAAACATATAAGTAAAGTTTACCCAAAATAATCAAATAGAATTCAGTTGCCCACAGACTATAATCATTAAAAGGCACCCAACAGTCTTAATAAAATGTAAGAAATTACCAGAATCGAATTTGATTTCTGTACGAGAAGCTGAAGCTGCCCAACCTCCTCCAGTTTGTTTGGGTGCAGCTGGAGTCCCATCTGGGATGTCCTGGATCCTATCTGGCAATGCATGGACCAAATCATTACGAGCAGCAAAATCTTGGGATGAAAGCCCTTTAACCTGCAAACAATAGATTCAATTATGAAAAACATCACCCAACCTGCAAAGTAATCATTCTTTGTATACTAGGCAGTCAAAATTGGCAATTCTACTACACACAAACACAGAGGCATCCCACATATTTTTTGACCTCATCTCACTAAACAAGTACTAAAATCCGCATAAACGAGCACAATCATATTCAAATTGTCAATTCTGACTGGAATGTGCCCATCTAAAAACAAAAATTATGAAATGCACAATTCCAAATTACGAAAATTAACAAATTTCATTGAAGCAGTGAAATGCTGACCTTCTTTACAGCCAATCTCTGCAATTTGGGAACCTCCTCGAGTAATCGAGCCTTGGTCCTACGAATCTCAGCATTCAGTGCAACAGCAGATGCCTTATTTTTCTCTTTCGAAGCAATCTCCGCTTTCTGCAGATCAAAAAAATACTCCAATTCAGTTCAACACACCAAAGGAAGAAAAAACCGAACTTCACCCTCAAATTCTCGGGAATTTCGTCCGGATCAGCAACTAGCTTCTTAAATTTTCCCGAGTTTTCTCGGAAACCAAACAGAGATCGAATTGAGTGAAATCGTAGTTTGCGAGTGTGAGCGTGTGTGTGTGCGTGTGTGAAAGATAAAGAGGGGAGGACCTGGAGGGCGGCTTCAATATCGGATTCGACGGAGGCGTAGAGGCGAGCAAAGGCGTCGTCGCCGGAGACATTGAGATCCTTCTGCTTTTCGACGTCGTATCGGTCGTACTTCTGGCAGATCGCATCTACTCTGGTCAAGATTTCGATGACGCTCATCTTCTCCTAACAACCACCTTACCCTTCGATCAATTACAGAGAGTTGAAAAGCTCTGGTTTTTAATCTTTTGAGCGTGTGAGCGGTTTCAAAGTAGCAGCAAACTACAGCCTGTACGAACTACAAAAATCTCAGAAAATACTTTTGGAAAGTTTTATTCAGACCCATTTGTATTTTTTTACACTAACTTATCATTTTTTTTTGTCAAACACTAACTGATCATTTCGAATCTGCACAAGTGCACAACAATTCTTTTTCTACACCTAAAATAAAATTAAAAATTAAAAAAAATAAAAAGAGAAAAAAAATATTAAAATAAATTCTAGCACTGGAAAACTCCGGTCATCTCATCTCTCAAACCCTAATAGAGAGGGCTAAAGCTCCAAAAGCCAGAAATTCGTAAACATGTTAGGGTCCTACTTTATTTTTTTGGATAGAGGTCGATCTCGCGAATGCAGAGGCGAAAACCGATTGCAAAACAAAGTCATAACGATGGAGATGTAAGAGAGTCATATCGATGGAGATTTAAGCAAGCAAAGGAAGGGGCAAAATAGTAAATTGAAATTTTGATAAATAGCAGCTAAAAAAGGACTTACTATTTGGGGAAACTTAACCCCGCGAACTGACCTGTTTAGCTTTCCTTGACCCACGACGCTGACCGGTTTCTCGGTAGCTTTTCTAATGGTTTTCCAACCAACTCTGCACGACTTTAGGCAACACCACCACTTAGAAACGACTCCACGCCACCCCAGCTTCCTTTTCCACCCCAACATCTACATCGCAGTTGAGCAAAGCTCTAGTTTTTCCCGAGCTTCTTTGACAGCGATCTCACGTTCTCATTCCACCACCAATCAATTCACTTCAACCCAGTTACAAAACACATAGCTTAAATCAAGCAACAGAGCTTCGGCGAGGCAACGACATTAATGCGCTATTTGCGAAATCCGACGGTCTTTGGCAAAATTCGATGTTCTTCGACTCATTTCAGACTCCGAGGAATGTATAAAAATTAATGTACTTTTCACGAGGTTGATTTTGGTATATTTTGGGTTCATTTTGTTACTGCCCAGATTTTGGTGAGTCGTGGGAACCGACCGCCACTTGTAACAAAGCGTGGGCTGGATGACACACTTTGTCTACTTAGGCTAATTCCATGCCTTGTATCTGTTTTTGAGAGCCGTTTGACAAGATTTTATTATTTGAACTAGTTTCGTAACTGGCACCACTTGACCTTTGTGGTAAGTGATGATCCGACTGTAAGATCATCATAAATTATAGTATATTGTTGTGGAATTAATATGAGAATATTTGGAATTTACGAATCGAAAATTTGACGTGCGAATCTTCCAGATTGGGTTATGTTTGTACCATACTTAACCAATCCCGAAACTACTAAGCACCGATCAACGTTATACCGTCAATGACCCAGAAGAGTTTCCCTCCAACCAGGAGGCCAATCACATCGCGACATGTGTCGACATCAGAAGCCAATCATAGCGTGACACGTGTCAACATCAGAAGCCAATCACAACACGACACGTGTCAATGTCAGAATGAAACTAGAAACTCTCTTCTATAAATAGAGATCATTCTCTCACAATATTTCCTAATGTCATTTGTACTAAATCATTCACTTGTACTCACTAAAGGAGAGCTTGAACCTATGTACTTGTGCAAACCCTTCACAATTAATGAGAACTCATCTACTCCGTGGACGTAGCCAATCTGGGTAAACCACGTACATCTTATGTTTGCTTCCCTATCTCTATCCATTTACATACTTATCCATACTAGTGATTGGAGCAATCTAGTGATCATTTCGAATATGCACAAGTGCACAACAATTCTTTTTCTACACCTAAAATAAAATAAAATATTTATAAAAAATTAAAAAAAATAAAAAGAGAAAAAAAATATTAAAATAAATTCTAGCACTAGAAAACTCTGGCCATCTCATCTCTCAAACCCTAATAGAGAGGGCTAAAGCTCCAAAAGCCAGAAATTCGTAAACATGTTAGGGTCCTACTTAATTTTTTTGGATAGAGCTCAATCTCGCGAATGCAGAGGCGAAAACCGATTGCAAAACAGAGTCATAACGATGGAGATTTAAGAGAGTCATATCGATGGAGATTTAAGCAAGCAAAGGAAGGGGCAAAATAGTAAATTGAAATTTTTATAAATAGCAGCTAAAAAGGACTTACTATTTGGGGAAACTTAACCCCGCGAACTGACCTGTTTAGCTTTCCTTGAGCCACGACGCTGACCGGTTTCTCGGTAGCTTTTCTAATGGTTTTCCAACCAACTCTGCACGACTTTAGGCAACACCACCACCTAGAAACGACTCAACGCCACCCTAGCTTCCTTTTCCACCCCAACATCTACGTCGCAGTTGAGCAAAGCTCTAGTTTTTCCCGAGCTTCTTTGACAGCGATCTCACGTTCTCATTCCACCACCAATCAATTCACTTCAACCCAGTTACAAAACACATAGCTTAAATCAAGCAACGGAGCTTCGGTGGGGCAACGACACTAATGCGCTGTTTGCGAAATCCGACGGTCTTTGGCAAAATTCGATGTTCTTTGACTCATTTCAGACTCCGGGGAATGTATAAAAATTAGCGTACTTTTCACGAGGTTGATTTTGGTATATTTTGGGTTGATTTTGTTACTGGCCAGATTTTGGTGAGTCGTGGGAACCGACCGCCACTTGTAATAGAGCGTGGGCTGGATGACACACTTTGTCTACTTAGGCTAATTCCATGCCCTGTATTTGTTTTTGAGAGCCGTTTGACAAGATTTTATTATTTGAACTAGTTTCGTAACTGGCACCACTTGACCTTTGTGGTAAGTGAAGATCCGACTGTAAGATCATCATAAATTATAGTATATTGTTGTGGAATTAATATGAGAATATTTGGAATTTACGAATCGAAAATTTGACGTGCGAATCTTCCAGATTGGGTTATGTTTGTACCATACTTAACCAATCCCGAAACTACTGAACACCGGTCAACGTTATACCGTCAATGACCCAGAAGAGTTTCCCTCCAACCAAGAGGCCAATCACATCGCGACATGTGGCGACATCAGAAGCCAATCATAGCGCGACACGTGTCAACATCAGAAGCTAATCACAACACGACACGTGTCAATGTCAGAATGAAACTAGAAACTCTCTTCTATAAATAGAGATCATTCTCTCACAATATTTCCTAATGTCATTTGTACTAAATCATTCACTTGTACTCACTAAAAGAGAGCTTGAACCTATGTACTTGTGTAAACCCTTCACAATTAATGAGAACTCATTTACTCCATGGACGTAGCCAATCTGGGTGAACCACATACATCTTATGTTTGCTTCCCTATCTCTATCCATTTACATACTTATCCATACTAGTGACCGGAGCAATCTAGCGAGGGTCACAAACTTAACACTTTCTGTTGTACCAAAGTCCTCACTGATTTTGTGCATCAACATTTGGCGCCGTCTGTGGGAACGACACTTATTCTCACTCTCTTCAACTTTGTTAAGCTAGCATCCACCATTCCAGGCATCCCTCTCCAACATGGGGAGCGAAGGAAGCCACAACACAGAATGACACCCCTCTTGCACCTAGTGCGAAACAACGAAAGAATGAAGGAAAGAGGGTTGCTCTTCAAGCTAAAGTCAATAAGCTAGAATCTCAAAACAATAAGATATCAATGAAGAATGAGGTCCTCCAAGAGCAGTATGAGAAGCTCTTTGAGATGCTCCACGAAGCTAGGCGTGCTCAAACACGCGAACTCGTTACCCCTGTGGACATCAACCATTATCTGAATGCCTCCCAACAATGAGGGTCACCTTCCTTTGACATGGGTATCCCTGATGAGGAGCGCGCTCATCATCAAAACATTGATCAACATGAGACTTCTCTTAACCCAGCTGCTTCGACCCGAAGCAAGAGAACTGGAGGAAGACACCTCCTTGTAGAAAGGTTGGAAGAATCGAAAGCTGTTTATCGTGACTGCCGAGACTTCCTAAAGCAACGTCGAGAAAATCCCCTCCACATAAGCTCGAAGATCAATGACCCAAGGGTTTCTGAAAGGCTCGGTCCCCTCCCACGTCCCAGGCCGGCTACCAATTTGGGGAAGGGGGCAACAAGTCCTAGAGAAACACGAAGGTATAGAGGACTCATAGATGTTTCGATAGACATACCTTGAAAGTCAGTACGGCGAGTCCAGGGAAAATCACATGTTTTTTATGAAACCTTCATACTTCCAAGAAGAGATGGAGATTTACGAAAGAAAGCTCCAATGGTACATGACTTCACTCAAGACCCTCTTGTCCTACAGCTTCTTAAGGAAGTAAACAAGTTGAAGGCCGAATGACAAGCTGAGATACCTGATTGGAACCAACCTAGGCCTGGCCCTCTTACAAGGAGGATCCTCGACACCCCCTCCAAGCAAAGACAAAGCAGAAGCTTGGCTTATAACTCTATACTGGAAAGGATGACCCGATTGAACACCTTAACCTCTTTGAGTCCACCATGGCATACCGGATACACACCGACGAAGAACGATATCTTATCTTCCCTTCTACCCTCTCTGGCGGAGCTCTAAACTGGTATTGCCGTCTTCCACCTGAGACGATAAACTCATTTGAGGAATTGAGGAAACTGTTTGTTTCTCAACACATTTTCTAGGCCGATCGCTTGCATTCTGCAGATGGCTTGTACACTATTCACCAGAAGCCAGACGAGTCACTACGAGAGTATGCCGGTCGCTTCAACCATGAGTATTCTCGCTGCGTTGAGGCAGATGACAAGACCGCCCTAAAGGCTTTCACGGCAGGCCTACGTGATTGTTTCTTCAAGTACATGATCAATGCCAACACTTGGAAGACTTACTTTAAGGTGATGGCACAGGCTTACAACCATGCCTCCGCCGAGGCAAGGACATATCAAGGGAAACCCCCATAGCCACCTCTTATCAGTAAATAGGGAGTGGAAGCCAGATCCAACCAAATGAGAAGACCTCGACCTTCCAAACGGCAGCGGTGCCTCCCCCTGCCTTACTTAATACTTTGCCAAGTCAACAGACATATCAATCTCAGGGCAAAAGGAATGATTTCCATCCTCACCAGTCTCATTTTAGTAAAAGAAGTAAGAAACACTACCACGATAACCAAGGGTATCACCACGATAATCCCCGACACCAGGCAGTCAACATAGTGGGTCAAGCACGTGTCAGGACAACCCCTACCCCGAGGTATGAGGCATACACACCTTTGAACGCCACATGCATGGCCATTTACCCCAGCATAGCACACCTGATACCAAAGCCAAAGCCGAGGTGGATTACAAGTCTGCGAAGAACACAGGCACGTTTTGCTGCTACCACGAGTATAACGGTCATGACGGCGAGAAGTGTATCACCCTTCGTGATCATATTGAAGCTTTGGCACGTGAAGGAAAAATTGATCAATTCATCATTCACCCTCCAAGGGGTAACCATAACCAACGCCAGGTGAATGTGATATATTCCATAAGTGGTGGCACACCCATATCTAAATCTTCCAACAGGGCCATGAAAAATAGTGAACGAGCTTTAAGGTCTGGCCACCAAGTGTTTCACATGGAAGACATCAGGGGAGGTAAGTATCAAAAGCCTAACTGGGATCCAATATGTTTCTACCCTAAGGAAGAAAGAGGTATCATCTACCCTCACAACGACCCACTGATCATGGAAGCTCACATAGCCAACTTTGAAATACGACGAATCCTGGTAGACACGGGGGCTTTGGTCAATATCATGTTTGCCGAAGCTTTCAGGGCACTTAATGTAGCTGAACACTTGCTCGATCGCTCGATTTCCCTTCTGATAAGCTTCTCCGGTGATATCATGCAACATTTGGGGAGCATACACTTACCTTTCACCATTGGTACATGCCCTTACACAGCTACCATTACCACTAACTTCTTGGTGGTTGATTGCCCAACGGCATACAATGTCATCTTGGGACGCACAAGCATCAATGATCTCAAGGCCATGGTATCCACACATATGTTTTTGATGAAATTTCCAAGCCTCTATGGCAATGATTACATCAGAGGAGATCAACTTAGTGCACGATCATGTTACAACACTTCGGTCAAGCAATAGCACCTGTCTGTGCCCAAGGAAACCCTTTCTATACATAACTAAGTCATAAAGACCAGCCTTGATGAAGCCAACTTGGATCTTCACTGTGGCAACAGTCAACCCGACGATCCTCGAGATGACTCTTTCACCCATCAAGCACAACCCGTTGAAGAGTTGGAGAAGGTCTCTATCTCAAAAAGTTATCCAGATCGCATAGTGAAGATTGGCACCACCTTGTCACCACCCATTCGGTTGGCATTGATCTCTTTTTTGCAAGAGAACACTGAGGTCTTCGCCTGGTCATACGAGGGCATGTCAGGCATCTCTCCCGATATCATCTGTCATCGCTTAAGTATTAACCCCAAGACCAAGCCAGTGAGACAGAAACGAAGATCCTATGACGTTGAACGGTACGAGGCAATGAAGGCAGAAGTTGAAAAACTCAAAGGCATAGGCTTCGTTCGCGAAGTTAATTATCCAACGTGGGTAGCAATTGTTGTCCTTGTTAAGAAAAATCCGACCAAGGAAAGTCTCATGCTCCAAAAGGTCTTGTGGAGAATGTGTGTCGATTACACCGACCTAAACAAATGATGCCCAAATGATAGCTTTCCTTTTCCTCTTATAGACAGACTTATAGACTCTACAGCAGGGTGTAAACTCTTGATCTTCATGGATGCTTACTCAGGATACAACCAAATCCTTATAAACCTTCCGGACCAAAAACACACAGCCTTTACTACTGACAGAGGACTATATTGCTATAAAGTCATGCCTTTCGACCTAAAGAATGCATGAGCGACTTATCAGAGACTGGTCAATTCAATGTTCGTCAAACAGATTGGGAAAAACATGGAAGTTTACGTTGATGATATGCTAGTCAAGAGAAAACATGTTGATCAACACATCACCAACTTATCTGAAACTTTCACAATTCTGAAGAGGTATCGAATGAGGTTGAACCCCAACAAATGTGCCTTCGGCATAGGCTTTGGCAAATTCTTAGGCTTCATGATAAGCCAACGAGGCATTGAGGCTAATCCCGAGAAGATCAAAGCAATCTTCGACATAAAGGAACCAGTAACTTCAAAAGACATCCAAAGCCTTACTGGCAAGGTGGCAACCTTAACTAGGTTCATCTCTAAGGCCACAGACAGATGTGCTCCTTTCTTCAAAGCACTTAAGGGAAGTAAGAAGTACATTACATGGACTGATGAATGTGCTGAGGCATTCAAGAACCTCAAAGACTACATGAGTAAAGCCCTTCTGTTCTCCAAACCTGAGGTTGGTGACACTCTCATGATCTATCTGTTGGTATTGGCTTCAACAGTAAGTTCGGTTCTCATTCGAAATGATGGTAATGTCGAATGGCCTGTCTATTACGCTAGTAAGGCCTTACAAGATGCGGAGACACGATACTCCAACATTAAGAAATTGGCTCTAACATTGGTCATGTTTGCTTGAAAATTTCGCCTTTACTTCCAAGCACACTATATCATCATGCTTACCAATCATCATCTTCGACAGATACTCCAAAGTCTTGACACTTCCGGGCGAATGATCAAATGGGTGATAGCATTGGGTGAGTTTGATATCTCATACCAACCAAAGCCAGCTGAGAAGGGCCAAGCAGTGGCAGACTTCATCTCCGACTTCAAATATCCTGTTGACATTGTTTCTACGCCTAAAAAAGTGGTTTCATTACCCTCGGAAGCTCAGAAAACAGAACCAACAGCCCTAGCATGGAGCCTATATGTTGATGGCTCGTCCAACTAACAGGTTTATGGAGCAGGACTAGTCTTTACGACCCCTGACAAAGTGGCAATGGAGTATGCTCTTCGTTTCAAATTCAAGGCGTCGAACAATGAAGTCGAATATGAAGCCCTTTTAGTAGGCTTACGTTTGGCCAAACACCTTGAGGCTAAACGAATTGACATCTTCAGTGACTCCCAATTGGTGGTTAACCAGGTCACCAACAACTTTGACGCTAAGGATAGCTTCATGGCAGCATATCTGGCATAAACACAATTGTTAGCACCCAAATTCCACTACCACTACCAAATCACCCAAATTCCTCGAGCGGCAAACAGTCATGCAGATGCTTTGGCTCGCCTCGCCTCAGCGGTGGAAGACAAAATTGGGAGAAAAATTCAGGTCGAATTGTTGGCAGCACCAAGCACCATGGCTGTGGAAGTATGCAACTTACAACAGAAGGATAGTTGGATTACCCCGATTTATATATTCCTTACTCATGGCACCCTTCAAAATGACAAAGTCCAAGCTAAGCAAATTCGATACAAGGCTACCCGCTACTTGATCATTAATGACCAACTCTACAAGCGGGGTTTTAACCTACCATACCTAAGATGCCTTATGCCCGCAGAGGCGGAAACTGTCCTTCGGGAAATACATGAAGGAGTCTGCGGATATCATGTTGGATCTCGATCCCTAGCACACAAGGCTTTTCGCCAAGGATATTATTGGCCAACACTACACCAAGATGCCATCAGAATATTCCGCTCATGTGATATGTGTCAATGCTACACAACTATTCCTCACTCCCCTCCCGAGCCGCTCACTCCTATGATTAGCCCTTGGCCCTTCGCCTAATAGGGACTTGATTTGATCGGCCTAATACCTGTAGGGAAGGGCAAAGTTCGCTATGCAATCGTTGCAGTTGACTACTTCACAAAGTGGGCTGAAGTAGAACCCTAGGCAACCATTATTGAAGCAAAAATAGAAGACTTCGTATGGACTAACATCCTTTGCAGATTCGGCATTCCCAATGCGATAGTCACTGACAACGGGCGACAGTTCGACAACAATAAGTTCAGGATGTTCTGCTATAAATTCAACATCAACTTATGTTTTGCCTCTCCAGCTCATCCCTAGTCTAATGGACAAGTTGAAGCTATCAACAAAATAATCAAGCGAACTTTGAAAACTAGCTTGGACAAGGCTAAAGGTTGTTGGCAAGAATTTGTACCCCAAGTTCTTTGGTCATACTGCACTTCGTATCGAACATCAACAGGAGAAACCCCATTCTTACTTGTCTTTAGTATAGAGGCAGTTGTCCTAGTTGAGCTTGAGCAAGCAACGTTCCGAGTCCAAAACTACGTGCAAAGTGAAAATGACAAACAACTTACCCTCAACTTAGATCTAGTCGAGAAACACAGAAACCAGGCTCACTTGAGGAATGTCGCCTACAAGCAGCGCATCTCCAACTACTATGACTCAAGGGTCAAACCTCATTCTTTCAAAATGGGGGACTGGGTATTGAAGAAAAGATTACTCTGCGACAGAGTCCCAAGTGAATGAACACTTAGTCCAAACTGGGATAGACCGTTTGAAGTTGTTGGCATCAGTCACCCTGGCTCCTACAAGCTTCGAAGTTCCAATGGTAAGACCTTTGGCCATCTATGGAACGCTGATCACTTGAAGTACTATTACAAGTAAACTCACATTGTACAAGTGTTAAGCTTCAGCCATTCGGCATCCTATGTAACGAAGACTATTTGGCATGAATTCAATAAATAGGTGATTTAGATAACTCGGTTCTAATCCTCTTACATTCCTAGCAATGAAACACTCAGGTTCAAAGCTTCAACATGAATGCTTCCAACATGAAACAAAGTCTAAGTATATGTCAACAAGACTATACAAATAAACGAATAGCTTCACAGTATATTCGTTCAATCATATATTCCAACGCATTCATACATAAGCCAACTGGGCTTTGAAAGGGTTCAACATACTTTATGTCATTCGACACTTGCTATAATGTACCTAGACACCTTGCCCTTATTCTCACCAACCAGGTGATGAAATGTACAACCCGTACTCTTCTTCATGCCACTAACTAGGTGATGAAATGTACAACCCATACTCTAATATCATTTGGCAACTTGCCACTCATGCCACCAACCAGGTGAAGAAAGAACTCATCTTCATGCCACCAACCAGATGATGAAATGTACAACCCGTACTCTCCTTCATGCCACAAACCAGGTGATTAAATGTACAACCCGTACTGTGGATGCAAATTTTCTCCTCTTCGATCTTGGACGATTTTGCACCTACAAAACAACTAGCACCTTAGGTTAAGGCCAAGAGCCTCACGCGCCCACGATGAATGGGGGGGGCTTTGGCCGAAGAACCTCCGATGCCAAAGTTAGAATTTTAGAGAGAAATAGTGTTTGGAGTATTTGTGATTTTTTGTGAGAGAGTTGGAATGAATTTTTGGTGAGAATATGTGTTTATTTATAGAGTTAGGGTTTGCCCTATTTGAATAATAGTAGCCAGCCATAGGGTTTTTGTGGGGGTTAATTTCATGTTTAATTTGCCAATTTATTGGCTAATTAAATATGAAAATAATAAATGGGTGGTTATAAAAATGAATGATTATTTTAATAAGGAAAATGGGAAAGATGAGGATGTTATGGAATGTTTGAAATAAATGGCTAATTGAATAAGGAAAAAATGAGGTAAAAACATATATGAAATAGGTTTTGAATTGTTACCCATTTTGGGTACTCCTGACTTGGTTGATGGATGATTCTCCACTGCTCGCGTGTAGGAGACCCGGTATGCCTCCAGGGTATTTTTGTCCTATTTTGTCCAAAAATCCACGTGTCGCCTAGTGAATATTTTTGGCTCCACAAATGCCCCCACACCTGTTGGGCTGCTCGTAGGAAAGGGCAGCAGGTGTAGAGATCTTCTTGCTTTAGGAAACGTAGGATTGCTTCTTATTTTGATGTTGATTCTCTCTTTAATTGGAAATTAGGCCCTTCTAGGAAAGGGAAATAAACTTCTCTCAAAGCCTATTTAAGTCCACCTTAAGTGGGTTATTAAATCAACTTTGGAGAGCAATTTATTCTACCCCACAAGAGAGAGAAAGTTAGAGGATATTTGTTCCCCCTCCTCTATCAATCTTCTACATCTTGCCCGTGCAAAGGACCGTCTTTCGTTGATTTCTTCATCTTCTCCGTGCTGCACCGATGTAAGAAAAATTTAATTTTTCTTGCCTTCTTCTTGGATTAGTGCTATTGCGGGGCAGCCGTCGGGGTGGTGCAGTACGTAGGCTGGCAGGGGTCAGGAGTTGGCTCGGCATGGGCCGAGGGGATGTCGTGGCAGGGACTACTGCTTGAGCAGACTTGGCTTGGCTTGAGCCAAGGGCAGCTTGTGCGGCTGGGGTCGCGGATTGTGGCGCTGGGGTGCAGTGCTAGGCGAGCCGCATGGCTAATGTCCTTTGGGCTCTTGGACTTGACTCGGGCCAGGCTGGCGATTGAGAGAAATGAGGAGATTGCGGGTCTCATGGACTGCTGGAATGTTGGGCATGCATGCCTTCTGCCTGCTGGAATGCTGGGTTGAGCTCCCATGCTGAGTCGTTGGCTGCTTAGTCTTCTTTGCTGAAAGAAAGGTGGGCTGCTCCAGAAAGATGAGGTAAAGAGGATCAAGGCGGATGCATTGGCTCGTTTGATCGCTGTCGTGGAGCTTACTATGAATGAAGATGGAAAGAATAGATCTTCCCCGCCTGCTCATGAGATGCCTAGTTAAAAAAAAACTGAAGACTTCTTCTGCTGCTCATGAGGGTCCGCTTGCTACCGAAAGGTATGTGATTGACATGACTTCTTCTAATGGGAAGAAAAATAAGGCTGCTAGATCTAAGCATGTGGCGTCTTCCATGTTGAGAATGGCTAGTACAATTTTGGATAAGATTGCTCAGCGTAAAGGTTTTATCATGCCCCCAGTGCCGAAGTCTGTACCAGGACGTTCTTTGGGAGCCAAGTCCGGTTCACCTTTGTAGAGACTTGCTATTATGAAGAGTGGTAAGGTGGACTATTCGGAAGACTTGCTTGCTTTTACTTTTAAGGCTTCCATTGGTGAAGTAGTTAGAGAAGTTAGTGCCCAGACTGGGGCAGCCAAGGGTGAAGCGTCGGATGATGCCGCTGATAAGAGCGTTACGGCTGTTGAAAGTGTGGCGACCGAGTAGTCGTGGGATGTCCAAGCTGCTGTAGTGTAGTATTTTAGGTAGCCTTTAGGATTTTCTTTGTTTTTCCTTGTAGCTTTTGTTTTGCTTGAACTCCTTCGGCCTTTGCTAGTTGTTTATAAACATGTTTTCCTTCGTTTTTCTTCATTTTCACTTCTTTTGTTCATGCCCTAACCTTTAGACTTGATAGACCAGTGGTAGGCATGCTACTTTTTTATAAGCAGACAAACTTGCGTAGCCTATGCAGCCGTAGGTGTTGGTGTAGAACTTTGCAAAGTTGTTAGCCATAGGGTTGGCAGCCGGATGCCTTACTTACAGAAGCAGACAAGTCCGCGTAACCACTAGGCTGTTAACCTTGACTTTCTTCAATTCTGTAGGTTGCGTAGCAAGTATCACAACACTTTAGGACTTGGTGTAGGTTGTTCCGCGCTTGGCAGAGGTGAAGCTTATCGACTACGTAGCATGTCGGCAGTGGATAAAACTTCGTATATGCGCGCTAGCTTGTTTAACCTTTCACAAGAATGTGCGGTTGTATAAGTCTAGTGCGGCTTCACTGCTCGAAGGGCAAGCCGTAGGCAGTCTTCCGGAATCCGTAGGCTACCTTAGTGTACTCGATAGCAACTTTAGGATTCCAGGGCAGCCGTCCATCGGATGTACTGCGTAATGTGCCCTCTCCGTCTCTAGGGCCCGGTTCCCCACGGATTAGGCCAAGAGACCCAAAATCCTTCAGTTAGCTAAGCCTTGAAAAAGACCATTGCGGCTACTTCTAGGAATCCCGGCGCAAGCCATCGTGCATCTAGTTATACTAGGGCAGCCAGGCTCATCCACGTCTGGATATTCGGAGTGTAAAGTTTATCCTCCCGTCTTGGAGAGCTGACCCATATGGGTGTCGGAGAATTGGTTTACCCTCTCGCACTGGAGAGCATGGTTGGTCCCTCGGGGGGCGCAATTCCTGCGATGAGTCCCTAAGAAGGGCGCAGTCTTCTTTTGAAGTGCAGAAGTGATTAGTTGTTGTAAGCATGTAGCCAAGCCAAGTTGTGATTACTTCTAAATTCCTCATTGAAAAGCGAGTGAAACGAACGAGAACTTTAGCTGTAAGGTAGGAACTGCATAACAACTGGATAGTCCTCAGCTTGTGAGGTGGTGCCCGTCGAGCTTATTGAGTCTTTGGGTTTTGATGTAGCGGGAGGTCACACATGGTACTTCTTCAGATTGTAGGTCATCCATTTCTTTTCAGTCTTTTTGCCGCTTCATAGTGGTGAGGGTGTAATTACTCTTTCCCCCTACTCTACTGATCTTGTACGGACCTTCCCAGATGGGATCCATCTTTTTGGAGCCTTCTCTGCCGGCAGTGATGAAGGTTTTTTCTGCGCCGTCGACATGCAAATGCCAGAAGTCTCCATCGGGTGGAGTAGGCGCAGCTAGAGTGTGCTCGGCTACTTCTGAGGCATCGTTGGGCCGTTCTGTTGCGTCACCTAGGCTCGGCGTGAAGGCGCAGTAGGGAGCTGTGGAGATGGGGCCATGTCATACGCAGCAGAAGATGTTCAACTGCCGGTATTGGGCCACTCTAGAGTTGAATCATTGAGCAAGGGTCGGCTAGGGCCGTGTGATGTGCAGCAAGAAATGGTACTCAACTGCCGGTACATGTTGCTCCTATGTAAAATCTTTTAGGGTGACGAGGACAAAACTTGTTTTCGAGTGTGTCCTTCCAGTGTTGCGTTCGTCAGAAAACTTTACATCCGCCAGGGTCTACGCCTTTATCGTCGCGCGTCTGGATTGGGCAGAATAGTACGTCATGAGGATGATTGCATGCGTTTGAAAGTAAAACTTGTGCTTCTGGGTTGCAACAACTATCGCCAAAGTTAGCTTTTGAATTTTTAATAACATCGAGGAGAGCTTTTGAACTGTAGAATACAGGTAACTGTGGAATACAGGTAGTCGGGCCCCCATCTCTTCTCGCATGATGGTAGAGCTTATTGCTACTTTAGATACCGTCAAACATGTGAATAAGTCATCCGCTGCTTCTAGGGAGGTGATGTCGGGTACTTCTTCAAGCCCTTGAATGTGCATTGGCGAGCCTCATCCCAAAGTGCATACTTCTCTGCCAAAGCAAAAGAGTCTGCCAGAGTTAGATCTTCTTTCATGATCAATTTTCCGAATAGCGGGTGGTCTACTGGAAGTCCTTTTTGGAAGGCTGCTCTAGCTATCGAGTCGTTGCATCCGACTATTTTTGCCTTCTCTACTTTGAACCTCCTCACATAGTCGCGAAGTGACTCCTTTGGGTTCTTCTTGACGTTGAACAAATGATCAGACTTCTTTTTTATTGAGCGATAGGATGAATATTCTTTGGTGAAAACCAAAGAAAGTTCGTAGAAATCCCGGATGGATTGTGGCGGCAGGGTGTAGAACCAATCTTGCGCCTCGCCTTGTAGAGTGGTGGCAAATATCTTGCACATGAGCTCATCGTTGTTTCGATAAAGGATCATTGCGCTTCGGTAGCGCTTTAAGTGTCTCTCCGGGTCTTCATCCCCTTTGAAAGATGTGAAATGTGGCATGCTGAACTCTCGTGGAGGCTCTGCCTGCTCGATCTCGTCCGTGAAGGGTGACCTGCTTATGTTGGTCATGTTCCGTCGTAGTGCCTCGTTGGTGACCTCGTTGCGTTGGAAATCATGCAATCGCTTGGTCAAGAGTCTTTCTACTTCTTCCTGAATTTGCCTTTGTTGGGGTAGTGCAGCTCTCGGCTGCCCCCAGCCATGACTTGCTGGTCTAGGCTGCTCTTCCATGTGTTTGGCTCGTCTATGCCGCAGATGCAGTGCATATGGTGCATTCCTAGCAGGCGAGCGAGTTCTTCGCAGGTTGCTGGTTGAACTTGAGCTGGATTGAGTGACTACTTCTCTCCGTCCGTCGTGCTGCCTACTCTGATGTGAGGTGGATGATGCTCTTTGTGGGCTTAGCCGCGAATGAACACTTTGTCTGGAAGGTTGCTCATGTTGACTATCGGAGTGTGACCCCAACCGTGAATGTATGCTCATCCGTGGGCCTAGTCGAGAGTACACGCTCCTCCGCGCGCTAAGACGGGAGTATACGCTATCTCGGGGGCCCAATCGGGAATGTACACTGCCTGAACGTTCAGCTCGTGGCTGGTCGAATGGCTGCTTGCTGGGATGCTGCTGGAAAGGTTCGTCTGCCCTTGTCCTACTTCGGGATACCTCATCCGGGGCACGTTGGATCCCGATGCGTTGCAAAAGTTGATTCACCAAAGTTGTCTGTTGTGAAAGGGCGCTCGTCAACTCTATGACTTGTCGAGACAAGTGTTGTTCGCCATTTGGATTGGAAGAGCTTGGAAGGAAAGCGCCTCCTTGAGCAGTGGAAGGGTGGTAGACTCCGGGCGCGAGATTTGAGTTGGGAAATGTCAAATCCATGAAAAAATGTGGTGAGAATGCCCCCGGCTCGATGGTAGGTCCGGATGGTTGAGATAGTCTTGGGCCGACTTGGGTTGCTTGGAAAGCCACAGGAGCAGGCTGGGCCGTGAGAGTGGGCTGCTCGAAAGAAGCAGGCTGGACCACGGGAATGGGTTGCTCGTCGGGAGCAGGCTGGGTCACGAGAGCAGGCTGCTTGGCAGGAGCAGGCTGGGCCACGGGAGTGGGCTGCTTGGCAGGAGCAGGCTGGGCCACCGGAGTGAGCTGCTCGACGAAAACAGGCTGGGCCATGGGAGTGGGCTGCTTGGCAGGAACAGGCTGGGCCACCGGAGTGGGCTGCTCGACGAAAGCAGGCTGGGCCACGGGAGTGGGCTGCTCGTCGGGAGCAGGCTGGGCCGTGAGAGTGGGCTGCTCGAAAGAAGCAGGCTGGACCACAGGAGTGGGTTGCTCGTCGGGAGCAGGTTGGGTCACGAGAGCAAGCTGCTTGGCAGGAGCAGGCTGGGCCACGGGAGTGGGTTGCTTGGCAGGAGCAGGCTGGGCCACCGTAGTGAGCTGCTCGACGAAAGCAGGCTGGGCCATGGGAGTGGGCTGCTTGGCAGGAACAGGCTGGGCCACCGGAGTAGGCTGCTCGACGAAAGCAGGCTGGGCCACGGGAGTGGGCTGCTCGTCGGGAGCAGGCTGGGTCACAAGAGCAGGCTGCTCGGCATGAGCAGGTTGGGCCGTGAGAGTGGGTTGCTTGACGGGAGCAGGCTGGATCACGGAAGCAGGCTGCTCAATGCGCGGTGCATGTGAATGCGAGGCTTGGGCTTGGGTCCACGTAAACTTGGATGGCACGGCTTGGATCGTGGTCTTGGTACCATGAGCCTTGGATGGCACGGCTCGGGCCGTGGTGAAGGCTCCATGGACCTCGCCACGAGTGGCTACCGAAGTAGCCACCGCGGTGGTTCCCATGGTGGCCGTGGTGAAGGCACCATGGACCTCGCCGTGGGTGGCTACCGAGGTAGCCACCGCGGTGGTTCCCATGGTGGAAACTCGTGGTGGTGATGCTGCTCCCCTTACTGTTGCATTTTGCCTCACGGATCTCCGGGCCATGGTGAAGGCTCCATGGACCTCGCCATGAGTGGCTACCGAAGTAGCCACCGCGGTGGTTCCCATGGTGGTCGTGGTGAAGGCACCATGGACCTCGCCGCGGGTGGCTACCGAGGTAGCCACCATGGTGGTTCCCATGGTGGAAGCTCGTGATGATGATGCCGCTCCCCTTATTGTCGCATTTAGCCTCACGGATCTCCGCAATCCCATTTCTTGAACATTAGAATTTTCACTTGTGGAATTTTCTAAATTTCTAGCCATTATATTTTGCTTATACGTTTTATCAAAGAACCTTTGCAAGTAAAAAATTCTAATAATAAGAATGTATGAAAAATATTCAAATGGACTAGAAAATAAAGAAAAAACCTTTTTGTGCGAGAGTCTTCTACGAGTATGGATTTCAACTCTCAATGAAAGCACCAATTTGTGGATGCAAATTTTCTCCTCTTCGATCTTGGACGATTTTGCACCTACAAAACAACTAGCACCTTAGGTTAAGGCCAAGAGCCTCACGCGCCCACGATGAATGGGGGGGGCTTTGGCCGAAGAACCTCCGATGCCAAAGTTAGAATTTTAGAGAGAAATAGTGTTTGGAGTATTTGTGATTTTTTGTGAGAGAGTTGGAATGAATTTTTGGTGAGAATATGTGTTTATTTATAGAGTTAGGGTTTGCCCTATTTGAATAATAGTAGCCAGCCATAGGGTTTTTGTGGGGGTTAATTTCATGTTTAATTTGCCAATTTATTGGCTAATTAAATATGAAAATAATAAATGGGTGGTTATAAAAATGAATGATTATTTTAATAAGGAAAATGGGAAAGATGAGGATGTTATGGAATGTTTGAAATAAATGGCTAATTGAATAAGGAAAAAATGAGGTAAAAACATATATGAAATAGGTTTTGAATTGTTACCCATTTTGGGTACTCCTGACTTGGTTGATGGATGATTCTCCACTGCTCGCGTGTAGGAGACCCGGTATGCCTCCAGGGTATTTTTGTCCTATTTTGTCCAAAAATCCACGTGTCGCCTAGTGAATATTTTTGGCTTCACCCTTGGCTGCCCCAGTCTGGGCACTAACTTTTCCAACTACTTCACCAATGGAAGCCTTAAAAGTAAAAGCAAGCAAGTCTTCCGAATAGTCCACCTTACCACTCTTCATAATAGCAAGTCTCTACAAAGGTGAACCGGACTTGGCTCCCAAAGAACGTCCTGGTACAGACTTCGGCACTGGGGGCATGATAAAACCTTTACGCTGAGCAATCTTATCCAAAATTGTACTAGCCATTCTCAACATGGAAGACGCCACATGCTTAGATCTAGCAGCCTTATTTTTCTTCCCATTAGAAGAAGTCATGTCAATCACATACCTTTCGGTAGCAAGCGGACCCTCATGAGCAGCAGAAGAAGTCTTCAGTTTTTTTTTAACTAGGCATCTCATGAGCAGGCGGGGAAGATCTCTTCTTTCCATCTTCATTCATAGTAAGCTCCACGACAGCGATCAAACGAGCCAATGCATCCGCCTTGATCCTCTTTACCTCATCTTTCTGGAGCAGCCCACCTTTCTTTCAGCAAAGAAGACTAAGCAGCCAACGACTCAGCATGGGAGCTCAACCCAGCATTCCAGCAGGCAGAAGGCATGCATGCCCAACATTCCAGCAGTCCATGAGACCCGCAATCTCCTCATTTCTCTCAATCGCCAGCCTGGCCCGAGTCAAGTCCAAGAGCCCAAAGGACATTAGCCATGCGGCTCGCCTAGCACTGCGCCCCAGCGCCACAATCCGCGACCCCAGCCGCACAAGCTGCCCTTGGCTCAAGCCAAGCCAAGTCTGCCCAAGCAGTAGTCCCTGCCACGACATCTCCTCGGCCCATGCCGAGCCAACTCCTGACCCCTGCCAGCCGACGTATTGCACCACCCCGACGGCTGCCCCGCAATAGCACTAATCCAAGAAGAAGGCAAGAAAAATTAAATTTTTCTTACATCGGTGCAGCACGGAGAAGATGAAGAAATCAACGAAAGACGGTCCTTTGCACGGGCAAGATGTAGAAGATTGATAGAGGAGGGGGAACAAATATCCTCTAACTTTCTCTCTATTGTGGGGTAGAATAAATTGCTCTCCAAAGTTGATTTAATAACCCACTTAAGGTGGACTTAAATAGGCTTTGAGAGAAGTTTATTTCCCTTTCCTAGAAGGGCCTAATTTCCAATTAAAGAGAGAATCAACATCAAAATAAGAAGCAATCCTACGTTTCCTAAAGCAAGAAGATCTCTACACCTGCTGCCCTTTCCTACGAGCAGCCCAACAGGTGTGGGGGCATTTGTGGAGCCAAAAATATTCACTAGGCGACACGTGGATTTTTGGACAAAATAGGACAAAAATACCCTGGAGGCATACCGGGTCTCCTACACGCGAGCAGTGGAGAATCATCCATCAACCAAGTCAGGAGTACCCAAAATGGGTAACAATTCAAAACCTATTTCATATATGTTTTTACCTCATTTTTTCCTTATTCAATTAGCCATTTATTTCAAACATTCCATAACATCCTCATCTTTCCCATTTTCCTTATTAAAATAATCATTCATTTTTATAACCACCCATTTATTATTTTCATATTTAATTAGCCAATAAATTGGCAAATTAAACATGAAATTAACCCCCACAAAAACCCTATGGCTGGCTACTATTATTCAAATAGGGCAAACCCTAACTCTATAAATAAACACATATTCTCACCAAAAATTCATTCCAACTCTCTCACAAAAAATCACAAATACTCCAAACACTATTTCTCTCTAAAATTCTAACTTTGGCATCGGAGGTTCTTCGGCCAAAGCCCCCCCCATTCATCGTGGGCGCGTGAGGCTCTTGGCCTTAACCTAAGGTGCTAGTTGTTTTGAAGGTGCAAAATCGTCCAAGATCGAAGAGGAGAAAATTTGCATCCACACGTACTCTAATATCATTTGGCAACTTGCCATTCATGCCACTAACCAGGTGATGAAATGTACAACTCATACTCTAATATCATTTGGCAACCTGCCACTCATGCCACCAACCAGGTGAAGAAGGAACTCATCTTCATGCCACTAACCAGGTGATGAAATGTACAACCCATACTTTCCTTCATGCCACAAACTAGGTGATGAAATGTACAACCCGTACTCTAATATCATTTGGCAACTTGTTATTCATGCCACCAACCAGGTGAAAAAGGAACTCGTCTTCATGCCACCAACCAGGTCATGAAATGTACAACCCGTACTCTCCTTCATGTCACTAACGAGGTGATGAAATGTACAACCTGTACTCTAATATCATTTGGCAACTTACCATTCATGCCACCAACCAGGGGAAAAAGGAACTCATCCTCGTGCCACCAACCAGGTGATGAAATATGATGAAAGGTGATGAAAGAACTCACCTTCGTACCACCAACCAAGTGATGAAAGCAACACACCATTCATTCCATCTACCAGAAGACGAGTGGTATAACTTGTACATATGAACTCCTAACATTCACAAATAATAAAAAAAAACCTCAAGCTTGACAACTCAACTAGGGGAGCACTCATGCCCAACAAAAGTTATAATCACCAACAAAGTCTTATTGCAAGCCAACAACAACTTCAGTGCATGGCATACGAAGATCAAGCTATTCAGCCCTCTTGCATCTGCTTCAAACATTTCCCCTCTGTAACAATGCAAACACTACAACTCATAGACAGCTTCACACACTCTTGATCAAGACAGTGTAAAGCAAAACCAATTTATAGTGCCAACAAGAGCTTCATCAAAAGAGTTCAACCACAATTCTCAAAAGCTTCACACTCTTGGTCAAGACAGTGTGAAGCAAAACCAATTTATAGTGCCAATAACAGCTTCATCAAAGGAGTTCAACCACAATTCTCAAAAGCTTCACATACTCTTGATCAAGACAGTGTGAAGCAAAACCAATTTATGGTGCCAACAAAAGTGCCAATAAGAGCTTCATCAATGGAGGGCAACCACAATTCTCAAAAGTTTCACACACTCTTGATCAAGACAGTGTGAAGCAAAACCAATTTATAGTGCCAACAAAAGCTTCATCAAAGGAGTTCAACCACAATTCTCAAAAGCTTCACACACTCTTGATCAAGATAGTGTGAAGTAAAACCAATTTATGGTGCCAACAAGAGCTTCATCAATGGAAGGCAACCACAATTCTAAAATACTTAACACATTTTTTATCAAGACAGTGTGAAACAAAACCAATTTATGGTGCCAACAAGATCTTCATCAATGGAGGGCAACCACAATTCTCAAAAGCTTCACACACTCTTGATCAAGACAGTGTGAAGCAAAACCAATTTATGGTGCCAACAAAAGCTTCATCAAAGGAGTACAACCACAATTCTCAAAAGCTCACACACTCTTGATCAAGACAGTGTGAAG
Organism: Malus sylvestris; assembly: GCF_916048215.2. NCBI lineage: Eukaryota > Viridiplantae > Streptophyta > Magnoliopsida > Rosales > Rosaceae > Malus > Malus sylvestris. Next base: position 18,388,829 of record NC_062271.1, read on the forward strand.
CAAAACCAATTTATGGTGCCAACAAGAGCTTCATCAATGGAGGGCAACCACAATTCTCAAAAGCTTCACACACTCTTGATCAAGACAGTGTGAAGCAAAACCAATTTATGGTGCCAACAAGAGCTTCATCAATGGAAGGCAACCACAATTCTAAAAAACTTCACACACTATTGATCAAGACAATGTGAAGCAAAACCAATTTATGGTGCCAACAAGAGCTTCATCAATGGAAGGCAACCACAATTCTAAAAAACTTCACACACTCTTAATCAAGACAGTGTGAAGCAAAACCAATTTATGGTGCCAACAAAAGCTTCATCAATGGAGGGCAACCATAATTCTCAAAAGCTTCACACACTCTTGATCAAGACAGTGTGAAGCAAAACCAATTTATGGTGCCAACAAAAGCTTCATCAATGGAGGGCAACTACAATTCTCAAACCTTCGAAGCAAATTCAATTTATATGGTTCCCTTCGACTACTACAAAGTGTGGCTTGTATCACAACCTCTTGCTCAACAGTGTGGAAGCAAAATTTGTATATGTTGTCTCTCCCACATTTTCAAATCTCTAGTTTCCCAAAAAAAAAAAAAAAGGAAATTCAACAAAGCTTCATCAATGGAGGACAACTACAAAATCTCAAAAGCTTCATACTATCTTGATCAAGATAGTGTGAAGCAAAATCAATTCATGGTACCCAACAAAAGCTTCAACTTCAAAGCTTCACCTACAAAAGCTTCAACACAAAAGCTTCACCCACAAAAGCTTCATCAATGGAGGACAACTACAAATTCTCAAAAGCTTCACACTATCTTGATCAAGATAGTGTGAAGCAAAATCAATTCATGGTACCCAACAAAAGCTTCAACTCCAAAGCTTCACCTACAAAGCTTCACCTACAAAAGCTTTAACACAAAAGCTTGACCCATAAAAGCTTCACCTACAAAAGCTTAACCCACAAAAGCTTGACCCACAAAAGCTTGACCTACAAAAGCTTCACCCACAAAAGTTTCACGCACAAAAGCTTCACCTGAAGGAAAAATTTTGTCCTAGCTAAGAACATGTGAGAATATTTGAACACATAGGCAAACTATTAACATATTAAAGTAGGCATGCATTCAAAAACAATTCTAAAACCCATGACTTTCAAAGCCTAGTGAATGGTGAACCATGAGACTTTTTAACAACATTAAAGAGAATGAAGGATTTAAAGATTCATTACCCTTGAAGCTCATCATTGTTTACACAAGGGATTCACCCATGTGGAGGGCCTTCAAGTCACCTCCTAGCTCCTTGGATCTTCCTTGTGATTTTCTTCCTTTTGATGCTCCTTTACTCCTTGAGGATGTGAGGAAAGGATCTCCAAAAACACCAAAGATTTGGTGTCTCTAAGTCTCCACACCAAGGATGAGGTGTGAAGATGAAATGGATGACTTAGAGAAGAAAAGATTGATAGCTATCTCTTCCTTAAGTGGCCGGCCTCTTTTAGAGAAAAAGAGAGAAAATGTTTCTCATCTTTGTCTCAAGAAAACCCTAATGAGGTAAAAGCTATAAAGATGTTTTTATATCTCTTTTCTTAGGTGAGTGGCAAACTTGCAATTAAGCAAAACTTCCCACTTCCCTCACTATGGCCGGCCATCTTAAGTGATTAGGCTATTTGCCCATATTTGTTTTAGTTGTCATACAACTTAAACATAATGGACCTAGTGGACCAAACCTTTTTGGACCCCGAAGCCAAAAACTAACTTAAAAGCCCAATACGAATCTTTCGTAAAATTAATTACCTAATTAATTAATCTTGACCATTCTCAATTAAACCATTTAATTGCTTATCCATCTCATTTATATTTCTTCACTTTCATCCTTACTCAATGTACGATCCATTAGGTTCCAATTAGCGAGGTAGTGGGCGATTGTTACTCTTAACGATCGATTGTGAATTGAAACAACATTTCAATTCTCCCTTTGTTAAAGATTAGTGTTTGCTAATTTTCAGGGCTTCCACAAACCATGAGTGACACCTAGCAGTATGTCATGGCTACCCAAGCTAAGTAGAAGTGGTTGGAGACCCTATCCAGTTACAATTACAATGCAATACGGTCATTCTCTAATACAATACTCTTAATCACATTGTTTGAGTGATAGTTTGTTTCATGTCTACTATCCAATGTGATACTTCTTTATATAATTCAATTGAATATGATTCGGAACATACTTCCTAAGTCATATTCGTATGCTTTGGCCAAAGACTCCCGAATCATATCTTAGAGTATTCTCCTTCCACCATGGAAGGTTAGAGATCCCTTGTTGTGCATTTATATGCCTACATGACTAGATAGCTTGACCCCAACAATGTCGTGGACACTTTCGATGGAATGCCTTTGACATAATCAAAGATCAATAACCTAACCATTAGACATCTATGATGCCTCAGGTCAAAGGATTACTTTGCATATTGCAACTAACGAGTTCTTACATGACATGTATGTTCGAACTCTCTTTTGATCGTTGTTCAGTGTACTCGAATACTCTTTCGAGCACCTATGTGTTTGTCTTAGTGTCCAACACTAAATGACTTGAGACTAGTCATACTCACGCTTGAGTTGACATAACACATACTAACCTTAGCGGATTGTCAATGCCCAATTGGCAATCCTATGGCTAGGAGCGTTTTAGGAATGAACATAAGAGAAAGGTCTCGTTAGTCTAACTTACTTAAATCACTTATCTTTTAGATCAAATACATTCCTTGGATTCCCTTATTGCTTAAACACATGATACAATAAATAGTGATTAACAATAAGCTTTGCCCTTTATTAAACATATAATAGTTTAATACAATAAGTATTCCAAAAGCTATTACATCAAATGAGTGGCTTTGTGGGCATACTTCCAACATCACCCACAAAAGCTTCACCTACAAAAGCTTCACCTACAAAAGCTTCACCCACAAAAGTTTTACCCACAAAAGCTTCACCCACAAAAGCTTCACCTACAAAGCTTCAACACAAAAGCTTCACCTACAAAAGCTTCACACTATCTTGATCAAGATAGTGTGAAGCAAAATCAATTCATGGTGCCCAACAAAGCTTCAACCTCAAAGCTTCACCCTCAAAGCTTCACCTACAAAGCTATATATATATATATATATATATATTTTCAGAAATTCGAAAATTCAAAAATTCGAAAATTCGAAAGAAAAAAATCAAAAATTCCAAAAAAAAAATTCAAAAATTCAAAAAAATAAATAAATAAATTGCCTAGGCCTCCTTTTCTTTGGGCCTAACAACTTTCATAACAAATATATATGAAGGAGGAGTTTTGGGCTACCACTTAGAAAGGAAATACCTCATTCGTCAACTCCCTCGACCGGAGACTTGGGGGACACCTACCATATGTTATTGCACCTTGATACTCAGAAGTCTCACAACCACTCAGTGACTTGGATTTTTCAAGTCTCCAACCAAGAAGTTTTCCTCACTCGGGAAATTAAGGGAGCATTACCTCAACATACATGCTTCACTCTCAAAGGTTCAACATACAAGCTTCAACAGAAGAAAAAATTCAAAGAACTTAGTGAAGAAGGTCTTGGTGTATTTAACACAATACGTTGAAATGAAGCAAAGCTTGTTTATTGATATCTCCGATAAGTTACAAATATGTACATATACATGAATCAAAATAAACAAACAAGAGGGAGCATTCACAAATGTTGCTCATGAGAAGTCTTAGCAGTCGGCAGAGCCCCAAAAAGAGTAGGCACCGAAGGGTGATCATTCGGAGCCTCAGTACTGGGCAGAACCCCAGAAGGAGGAGGCACCGAAGGTTGATCATTCAGAGCTTCATTACACGGTATAGCCCCAGAAGACGAATGCAATAAATGCCTTTGGAACAAACCCATAAACCTCTGATGATCAAGCAAAATCTGACCATCAGATTCCTGCAGTTAGTCAAGCTTTCTCTTCATGTTTGTAGCATAGTCATGTGCGAGCCTGTGCAACTATTTATTCTCATGCTTGAGCCCTCTGATTTCCTGTCTGAGACTTATCACTTCAGCCACCAATGATTCAACTTGGCGGGTTCGAGCAAATAGGCGTTGGGCCATATTAGACACAGAACATGCACACTGAACACTGAGAGCCAGAGAATCCTTAATAGCCAACTCATCAGACCATTTGGAAAGTAGTCTTTTATCTTTGGGAGTGAGAAGGTTTCTGGCCACCACCGTAGCGGTCATATCATTCTTTATCATAGAGTCTTCAACGGTAAGAGGACCAGTAGGGGATAAGAATGATGGGTGTCATATGTTGTCTTGAGAAGACATGGCTGCGTTTTCACCAAAGTTCAAGTCAAAACGACGGTCAGATGGGCCAGACATTCTTAGAAATGATGAAGGAGAAATCAGGTGCAATAAATCTCTGAAGTAAAGGGAAAATTCCTACAAGCAATAACTCTCTGAATGTACTTCTTGCACACAATTATTGCCCTTATAAAAGAAAGGGCAACATGGTCGTTGGTTCAAAAATCGAAGAGGCACCACTCCCCGAATTCTGAAGAGGTACCACTTTCCACATGCAACATCAGCTTCTCGGGTACCACAGATAATTTTGCCAAAGATCTCTGACAGACACATAAATTTTGAAGGTCCAGCTACCCTATTATTACCAACAAGGGTAAAGGAACAGCACCACTGCTTGATAACTAGAAAGTCCCAATGTGTGCCAACCTCCGTGCTCCGTGGCAAGGCAGATTGGCAAAAATGCCCAACCTTTACTCACATTCGAGAAAACACTCTCAACATGATTACTTTCTCAAAAATTGAAGAGACACTGCTCTCCGAATCTCAAGAGTCAGACTCCCAACAGGATGGCTTGCTCAAAAATCGAAGAGGCACGGCCCTCCGAATCTAGAGAGCCAGACTCCCAACAGGATTACTTTCTCAAAAATCAAAGAGACACTGCTCTCCGAATCTCAAGAGTCAGACTCCCAACAGGATTGCTTTCTTAAAAATTGAAGAGGCACCACTCTCCGAATCTCGAAAGCCAGACTCCCAACAAGATTGCTTGCTCAAAAATCGAAGAGGCACCGCCCTCCGAATCTCGAGAGCCAGACTCCCAACAGAATTACTTTCTAAAAAATCGAAGAGACACTGTTATCCGAATCTCAAAAGTCAGACTCTTAACAGGATTGCTTTCTCAAAAATCGAAGAGGCACCGCTCTCCGAATCTCGAGAGCTAGACTCCTAATAGGATTACGTGCTCAAAATTTGAAGAGGCACCGCCCTTCAAATCTCGAGAGTCAAACTCCCAACAAGATTGCTTTCTCAAAAATCGAAGAGGCACAGTTCTCTGAATCTCGAGAGCTAGATCCCCGACAGGATTGCTTGTTTGAAAACCGAAGAGGCACCACTCTCCAAACTTCGAGAGCCAGATTTCCTTGGATAAAACTTATCTGCAATCTTCACACGCTACATCAGCTTTCCAGATACCACATACCATTTTTTCAAAGTGCTCTGACAAAGTTAAAACATGTGAAGCTTGCAGCTCCCATTACATTGCTATGACCAAGAAGGGTAAAGGAATAGCATTACTACTTGTTGTTAGGGAAACTCCTATATATGTCGACCTCAATCCTTCACAGCCAGGTAAACCTGCAAATAAAAAAAAATGCTCAACTTTTCTTCACATCCGAAAGGGCACTCTCCGCAGAGTCTCTCGAAATACTCAGCTTCTTTTCCTCCCGATAATACCTCTGCAAACAAGCCACACCAGAGCAAAAGTATCTCATATCATCAGGGTTAAAAGTAAGAGTATCCCATATCATGCTTTATTCCTATCTTTTCCTTTGGCCTTGTTATTATCTGCAAGACAATGAGAAAGAGAGCAATCAGTAAGCACTTGGAATCAAGCTTCCAGTCAGGAACTGATTGCCTGGAACCCCTTGCCTGATTACTTACCTGGCAGTGCTCTCGAGTACTCATCTTCAACATCTTATGCTCCCAGAGAAGATACCACATCTGCCTAACGAACAGATAAGGCAAGTGAAAAGGATACAAGGAAGCATGTGGAGACAAGCGTAACAGAACACGTGCCAATACATCCACTACTTTATCAAAAGTAAAAGTATCTCATATCATCAGGGTCGAACGTACTCTAGATTTGATGGACTTGTTTTGACCTTCAAATTCTTGAGTCGGCCTTATACTCTAGAGGAAACCAGAAAACCCTCTAGCCCAGTTCAAGAATAAGCCTATGGAAAGTTACTTCTTCAAAAGCAAAAGTATCTTGTATCATCTCTTCTTCATTTGCTTCTCCTTATCCCTGGTGTTATTTACGACACAAGGAGAATAAGAATAATCAACCGGAAGCCGAAGTCGAACCTCTGATCCAGGTTGCTTACTTGGAAGTCTGATTCCTTACCTTGTCTGTTACCTCATTCGGCAAATCTCCTAGCTCGGCGACTTGGGGGACTCCTACTATTGGGTTTGTATCGCATTTGACCAAGCCTGAAACTACAAATAAGCTTCAAGTGAAATTGATACATTACCTTGTGCATTTTCATCGATTAAAGATACCATTTCTGGATGGAGGAAAAGTACTTCCAGAGAATATGCCACATCTACATATAAGACAGATAAGGCAAGTGAAAATGATACCACACTTCGGTACTTAGAAGTTTCGTGATTACTCAATAGCTTAGATCTTGCAAGTCCCCAACTGAGGAGCTTTCCTTACTCGGGAACTTAGGGGAGCACTGTTTGTACCATACTTGACCAATCTCAAAACTACTGAGCACTGGTCAACGTTATACCGTCAATGACCCAGAAGAGTTTCCCTCAAACCAGAAGGCCAATCACATCGCGACAAGTGTCGACATCAGAAGCCAGTTATAGCGTGACACGTGTTAACATCAGAAGCCAATCACAACACGACACGTGTCAATGTCAGAACGAAACTAGAAACTCTTTTCTATAAATAGAGATCATTCTTTCACAATATTTCCTAATGTCATTTGTACTAAATCATTCATTTGTACTCACTAAAGGAAAGCTTGAACCTATGTACTTGTGTAAACCCTTCACAATTAATGAGAACTCTTCTACTCCGTGGACGTAGCCAATCTAGGTGAACCACGTACATCTTATGTTTGCTTCCCTATCTCTATCCATTTACATACTTATCCATACTAGTGACCAGAGCAATCTAGCGAAGGTCACAAACTTAACACTTTCTGTTGTACCAAAATCCTCACTGATTTTGTGCATCAATAGGTTACGTAGGATGGTTGACTGTTGACCAAGGGTTGACTTTTAGTCAAAATGTTTTGAATCGTTCTTAGATACTAAATTTAGCATTACTAGGGTCATGATAAAGCAAAGTGGACCTACTTTGTTTAGCATGTCATTTTATGAGATATGCACCTCAAGTTGCTTGTTAGTGACGCCTTACCGGGATACGCGTGGTTATTATACTTCTATATATGGGTGACTTTAATATATTTGGTACAGTTATTACCCTGAAAATCCTCATTCTAGTATACTTAATGGGTATGACATGAATTTATAAAATGTGTTTGCTACTAAATAGTTACTTTTAACTTCAGTCCTCGATCTATTTTATGAAATGAGGTTTGCTATGCATATTTGAAATGTTTATGAAACGTGAGGGCTAATAGATGACCGTTAACCATTTTTAGGGAAAGGTGTGACATCAAACATGTGTCATGTCTAGTTCCATTAAGATCTTCTAAACTAGGTTCCGTTAAGTGGTCTGGGACAATGATTCGCCTGGGTTTTGATTGGTGGTCTTCAACCCTATTTTCATTAGATTTTGGTTTAGTGGTCTGAAATCCTTTTTCCCTATCTGTTTTGTTGAGTGGTCTGAAAACCTTCTTTGTTTGGATTCCGTTAAATGGTGTGATACCCCTTCCTAAATTTGTCGTATTTTATTGTATCGAATGTATGAAATTACCAAATTACCCTTAAGGCATGAACGTTGACTTTCATTGACCCTCTCGTCGAAATGCATATGACTAATTTTTTTTTTAATTATTCTTAACGTACTCATTGCAACGAACTCGTAGTCGTGAACAGATTCGAATTTGGAATTATAACGAAAATTTTACATTATGAAACGTCGAATGTTTTTCGAATATTTTGCGTTTCGTCTCTTATGACTTTAATTTATAAGCAAATGGGACCCACTTTGGATCCTTATCCCCTTGTTCTTCCTCCTTACCTGTGAGCCCCCCTCCCCTTTATGTTTTCTGTTAACTCTCGCTATCACTCTCTCTTTCAAAACTCTCTCCCTCTCTACACTCTCGACCCTAACTCTCTATATCACTTTCTCTCTTAAAACTCTCTCCCTCTCTACACTCTCGGCCCTCTCATTTCTCTCTCAAACCAGTCATTCCTAAGGGCACCACACATAAAAACAACAAACAACAATGACAGCACCTCCCACCACCTAATAACCCTAGTTATAAACCCATAAACCAATGAGAAACACCTTAAAACACCTCCTCAATTGCTGCACAATGCATTTCCACTGTTCACCGAGGTTTTCCGATGAGTTTCCCCGTTCTCTGGCTAAGGTAAGCCTTGAACCTCGTCCAAAAGTTGTAGATCGTGTCTTGGTGTATGTTTGGAAGTAGTTTTGAGAAGTTTTGGTGATGTTTAGACATAGGAAACTCACGGAGAAAGCTTCCCCAATTTTCAGGCAATGACCACCACATTCAACGTATTTTCCAGCCAAACTACAGCAAGTTAGTTGTTAAAAAATATACCATTCTCTTCATCTCATTAAGAAGCATGATTTTCATTTTTGAATCACTCGATTTCGTTGAGTATGGAAGAAGTTATGAACGTTTAAAGTTTACCCAGTTTCCGGTGAATTCCCCAGTTTTCATACGGACCAGTTAACTTTTAGGCCATTTTCTGGCCAACTCCGACCACCACTAATGCTAACATCCAATTGATAAAGAGGAATTTGAAGACGGTGCAAGATCAATAGAATAGCATCGCTGATCGACATTCTAGGGATCATGAGTATAAGATTGGTGATTTTGTCTTTCTAAAGTTATCACCCTGAAAGGGTGTGGTTCATTTTGGTAAGCGAGGGAAGTTAAGTCCTCGATATGTCGGCCTTTACAAAATTACAGAAAGGATTAACGCGGTTGCTTATAGATTGGAGTTACCACTAGAGTTTTCGCAGATACACGATATATTGCATGCTTCCATAATTCGGAAGTACGTACTGTATCCATCTCACGTTTTGCAGCGGCAACCGTTAAAAGTGAGTCAGGACATGAGCTATGTTAAGGAGCCAATAGCGATTATTGATTGACATGATAAAACACTGAGAAACAAGGTCGTTTTGTTGGTAAAGGTGTTATGGAGGAACCACGCAGTCGAGGAAGCGACGTGGGAAACAGAAGAACTGATGAGAAGTTAATTTCCGCACATGTTTACTTGAAGTAGTAAATTTCGGGGATGAAATTCTCTAAAGGGGTAGATTGTGATACCCCGTCCTAAATTTGTCGTACTTTATTATATCAAACATATGAAATTACCAAATTACCCTTGAGGCATGAAAGTTGACTTTTGTTGACCGTCTTGTTGAAACGCGTATGACTTATTTTCTTAGTTATTCTTAATGTACTCATCGCCATGAACGTGTGGGCATGAATGGATTCAAATTTGGAATTATAACGAAGATTTTACGTTATGAAACGTTAAACGTTTTTTGGCTATTTCGCGTTTCGTCTCTGTGACCTTAATTTGTGAGCCAATAGGACCCACTTTGGATCCTTGTCCCTTTGTTCTTCCCCCTCACCCATGAGCCCTCCCTTCCCTTTATGCTTTCTATCAACTCTTTCTCTCAAAACTCTCTCCCTTTACACATTCTCGGCCCTCTTCTTTCTCTCTCAAATCAACCCTCCTTGAGGGCACCACACACAACAACAACAATGACAACACCTCACACCACCCAACAACCCTAGTTGTGAACCTAAAACAAACAAGAAACACCCCAAAACACCTCATCAATCGCTGCACAATGCAATTCAACTGTTCACCGAGTTTTTCGACGAGTTTGCACATTCTTTGGTGAAAGTAAGCCTTGAACCTCATCCAAAAGTTGTAGATCGTGTCTTGGTGTATGTTTGGAAGTAGTTTTGAGAAGTTTTGATGATGTTTAGACATAGGAAACTCACGAGAAAGCTTCCCCAGTTTTCAAGCGATGACCGCCAAGTTCGAGGCATTTTTCGGCTAAACTATGGTGGTTAGCATCGAAAAAGGTACCTTCTTTTCGTCTTGTTGAGAAGTACGATTTTCGTTTTTAAATCACTCGATTTTGTTGAGTATTAAAGAAGTTATGAACATTTACAATTTACCCAGTTTCTGGTGAATTCCCCAATTTTCATACTAACCAGTCAACTTTCAAGTCATTTTTCGACAAACTCTAGCCACCACTCGGTCCTGACTTGGTATGAATCTCTTCTCCATATTCCTAACTACATTTTGGCTTTTGAATCACTTGATTTGGACTTGTATCAAGCTCGAAATTGGATCTTGCAATTAGGGGAAAAATCTGGGATTATTCTAGAAATTCAAAGGTCGACGTGTGGAGTGCACGCGCCTCCGCCGAAGGTACTGTGCTTTGTCGCTGACCATGGCGGTGCCAGCCAACTTTCCGGCAACCCATCTCGATATGTGGCCTCCTAGGCCGCTGCCGTATAGCAGTGTATGCGGTGGCGTGTGGGGGAACCTGAGGTCCCCCCTTAGGTTTTTCGACGTTCGTTTTCCCAAATTCAATCATTTTAGTAAAGTTTTATTAATTGGTCCTTTTTTGTGCTTAAGTGCGTTTGTTAGTGGCGTTTCCGTCCTCCCTAGTTCGAATTGCTCTTCGGCGACAAAGTATCTGTGAATGGACCATTTCCAAAATGCATGATTTTAATTACTAGAAATGCGTACATGAAAAACATGATTTTGTGACTACATTTTATGGAACGTGTATGAATAAATCGGATTTATGCTTCATGAAATATCATGCTTTATCGAATGTTACTAAGATATTAATGAATATGATTTATGATATGATGTTTGTGCTATTAAGCTCTGATACGATATTTTTCAGAAAAGTTACGTTCATGATTTTTTGTGCTTACTTAGTGCACGTTCATTTATATATGCCTTCGGGAGGGCGATGTAGGGCATTTGGTCGGGATATGTAGTGCCTTCGGGAGGAAGATATTTGTATATGCCTTAGGGCAGGCGGGCAATATAGTGCCTTCAGGCTGGCGGGCAATGTAGTGCCTTCGGGCGGAAGATATTGATATATATGCCTTCGGGTAGGCAATGTAGTGTCAGCGGGCGATTGTGATACCACTACTAAGCACACTATATACAATTTATGTTTTATGAAGGTTTTATGGAATGCTAGGATTTTCGGAAAACCTATTACTTATTATGTTATATGAGTTTTCTAAACTGGGGTTTAGTACGTTGAAGAATAAATATTTTAGTTTACTTATATATAAACTTGGTCCACTCATATTTTCTTTTGCGCCTCTTCAATACCTAGGAACGAGGCATACGACCCGAGCTACGAGGCATTCCCATATCAGTGAATTTGCATCATCCCCTATGCGTAGGACATCTCTTGTAATTGCACTTTCTAATATTCCTTCCGCTTGTACTTTGAATTAGTAGTATGCTCTGAACATGTCATGCATTATCACTTTTACATAGTTGGCAGTTGAATGTTATATTTTATTAAGGTTTGTACTTGAATACTTTACTACGTAGTTACTCGCGAAATTATTATGCATGTTTCACATGTTCTCAGCATATGCATTCATAACATGGCTTGCATCACCATTGGGTGTAGGCCAACACATGGCCATCCCATTGTCCTTTGGACACCGGGATTGGGGCGTGTCAAATGGTCCGAAATCCCTATCCTTATTCGGTTCGGTTAAGTGGCAGGGATTCCTCTTTCGTTTAGATTAAGCTAAGTGGTCCAGAATCTCTTTCCTTATTCGGTTCCGTTGAGTGGTCCGGAACCTTATCTTCATTGTATTCTGTTGAGTGGTCATATATCCCACTTTCTATTGGTTCCATTGAGTTGGTTTGAAATCCTAGATTCTTGTGAATAATAGTTGCTCAAATTTTATTCTTGTGTTTGTAACTTAGGGTTACAATGTGTTAGAACAAATCAAATGTCAACACCCAAACCTCCATTTGTAAGGCCCAAGGTCCATAGCTTTGGCCTAATTCTTTTCAAACCATAAAGGAGGGAAAAGACTTATAAAGTGGACTTCCACCATGTGTTTGGGCGATGTGGGACTAAGTCCCACTCACAAGTTCCAACAATACCCCACATTTTCTATTCAAACGCTAGCAATACCCCACATTTGAATAGAAAATAAGAAACTAACTAAATCAGTAACATCGTTCCAGATAACTAAGATATGATATGCATCGAGATAGGTGTCTTTTGGACTTGAACCGTCTTTAGTGAGTACTTATCGGATTTACTTAATGAAGCAGTGAATTTAATATCTTGAACCGATCATTGTAAGTAGTAAATCGAAACAATAAGTATCACACATATCACATCTTGACACACTTCAATTCATACGGTTGTGTTCATTTTGGTCCTGAACAGATCCTGATTTCATGAGACCTGTAAAGAATTGTAGCCATATCAAATCTCAAAAATGCGACCCCACATCAATCTCATATAGGTAATGCTAACTAAGAATAGCTTGTTCTATTCATCTCAACTATAAGATATTAGCATTATTAAGAATAATGATTCACCCTTTACGTCTTACAAGTAACACATTGTTTGCCATCATAGGAATAAGTAAGGATTGTGTGTTTCTTACCTTGAGTTTTCCTCAACTAGTTTGCCTATTGAACCTAGACCATGGGATCTCCAATTAGCTAGGTTAGGTTTCCGTCAAGTTATAACTCATTGAGTTGGCTTTAAACCCATTCCCCTCGATGTAAATGCCACTTGATCCTTAGATAGGTCTTTTGTCAAAGGATCAGCAATATTCTCCTTAGATTTAATATAGTCAATGAAGATAGTTCCATTCTTGAGTAGCTATCTAATGGTTTTATGTCATCGCCTTATATGTCTTGACTTTCCATTATATTCAGCGTTTTTGGCTCAACCTTGTGCAACCATGCTATCACAATGTATACATACTGCAGTCACAGGCTTTGGCCATAATGGAATATCTTCCAGAAAAATTTTAAGCCATTCAGCTTCATCAGCAGCTGTATCTAAGGCTATAAATTCTGATTCCATTGTCGAACGTGCTATACAAGTTTGCTTTGATGATTTCCATGACACAGCTGCTCCACCAAGTGTAAATACTTATCCACTTGTGGATTTACTGTCTATGCTCCCTGAAATCCAATTTGCATCACTATATCCGTCTAATACGGGCATATATTGATTATAATGCAAGCCATAATTCATTGTATGCTTTAAGTATCTTAATACCCTTATTAAAGCATTCCAATGATCTCTTCCAGGATTACTTGAATACCTACTTAATCGGCTTATTGAATAAGCGAGATCAGGTCTTGTACAATTCATAATGTACATCAAGCAACCTATAACTTGTGTATACTCCAATTGAGATACGTTATCTTCTTCGTTTTTAGTAAGTTTATGAATTGGATCAAATGGAGTGACTACAGGTTTACAATCATAATGTCCAAATCGTTTTAAAATCTTTTCAACGTAATGTGATTGAGTTAGAACATATCCATCTGAATTCCTTAGAATTCGAACTCCAAGAATCACATCAGCTAATCCCATATCTTTCATATCAAAGCTAGAATTTAGCATTTTCTTTGTGGAGTTAATCACATCTTTGTTTGTTCCCAGTATAAGCATGTCATCAACATAAAGACACACAATAACACAAGCATTTTTCGTTTGCTTAACATAAATGCATTTATCACTTTCATTGTCACAAATCCATGTGTGAGCATATTATGATCGAATTTTTCATGTCATTGCTTAGGAGCTTGTTTAAGTCCATATAATGACTTAATCAATTTGCAAACTTTCTTTTCTTGACCTTTGACAATAAAACCTTCAGGTTGTTCCATATAAATTTCTTCGTCTAATTCACCATTTAGAAATGCAGTCTTGACATCCATTTGATGTATCTTGAGATTGTGTACGGACGTTATAGCTATTAATAACCTTATAGATGTTATTCTAGCTACTAGTGAATAAGTGTCAAAGTAGTCAAGTCCTTCTTTTTGACGATATCCTTTGGCAACTAGACGAGCTTTATACTTGTCTATGGTACCATCCGGTCTCAATTTCCTTTTGAAAATCCATTTATGTCCTATTGGTTTATTTCCAGGAGGCAAATTAACCAATTCCCATGTATTATTTTGCATGATGGATTCCATTTCACTTTGAATAGCTTCTTTCCAATAAGGCGCTTCAGAGGATTCTAAAGCAGCCTTATAAGTTTGAGGCTCGTCTTCGGTTATAAAAGTGAGGAAATCAGGACCAAAATCCTTTGCAATCTTTGCTCTTTTACTCTTCCGTGGTTCCAAATCTTGACTTTGAACTCTAGAAGTTGAAGCATGATTTTCGTCATCATTTCTTGTATTATCATAATGTACTCTTTTGTTCAATACATATGACCTATCTTTATAAGGAAAAATTTCCTCAAAGAACTCAGCTTCGACAGATTCAAGTATTGTATTTACATGAATGTCTGCAATTTCAGATTTATGAACCAAAAATCTATATGCCGAACTATTATTGGCATGACCAATAAATATACAATCCACTGTTTTTGGTCCAAGTTTTTGTCTCTTCAGAAGAGGCACTTGAACTTTTGCAAGACAACCCCACACTTTCAAGGTTTTGTATGTAGGTAACCTACTTTTCCAGATTTCATAAGGAGATTGATTGATCTTCTTATGTGGAATTCGGTTCAAAATCGTATTTGCAGCAAGGAGTGCCTCACCCCATAAATTATGTGGTGCTCCAAAACTGTTCAACATGGAATTAATCATATCCTTCAATGTACGATTTTTCCGTTCAGCCACTCCATTTTGTTGAGGAGTATATGGGGATGTGGTTTGATGTATTATTCCATGTGTTGAACAAAATTCTGCAAAGTCATTAGATTCGTATTCACCACCTCTATCCGATCTTAAGACTTTTATTCTTTTGTTTAGTTGATTTTCGACTTCGGTTTTAAATGTCTTAAACATGTTTAAAGCTTCATCTTTGCTATGAATCAAATAGACATAACAGAATTTGCTGCAATCATCAATGAAGGAAATATAGTAGTTCTTTCCTCCACGAGTTGGTGTGGATTTGAAATCACAAAGATCACTATGGATTAAACCAAGTATTTCGTTGGATTTTTCCACTGATTTATAAGAGTGTCTTGCATATTTAGATTCTGTGCAAATCTCACATTTAAATACTTTGTTCATAGAGCATTTTGGCAATAGGCCTAAGTTAACCATTCTTTGAAGAGAACAAAATTTAACATGACCTAATCTTGCATGCCATAATGTAGATGACTCAATCAAGTAAGCAGAAGAAGCACTAGGCTTGTTATTGTTATTAATAGCATCAACAGAAAGTACATTCAATTTAAAGAGCCCCTCAGATAGGTAGCCCTTTCCCATATACATCCCACCCTTGGTGATTACAAACTTATCAGATTCGAAGACTATTTTGAAACCCTTGCTACTTAGAAGTGATCCAGAAATCAGATTCTTGCCAATATCAGGAACATGCAGAACATTGGTGAGTGACAACTCTTTTCCAGAAGTGAGTTTGAGTGTCACTTTTCCTTTCCCTGCAACGGTAGATGCAGTTGCATTCCCTATGTACAGATTTTCTCCACCATCAACAGATTGGTAAGTAACAAATAAATTTTGATCAGCACACACATGCCTTGTTGCTCCTGTATCAACCCACCAGTCATTGGAATTTGTCAATAAATTGACTTCAGACACAACAACAACAAACTTGTCTTCTGCAACGTTTGCTTGACTGGAATTCTCAGAATTCTGATCCTTTTTGTGGCGACAATCCTTTGCCCTATGTCCTGTCTTTCCACAAACCCGACAACCTTCTTTGATTTTCTTGAAGGTTTTCCCTTTCACAGCAGTTAGTGTTTTCTTTGCAGCAGTATCATTGCCTTTGTTTTTCTGATGGTGCCTTGCCTTGTGTGAAACACTTCCTTCCACAACATTGGCTTTTGCCTCCAGCGATGAGACATCATACTTCTCATTTTTGCGATGATCCTCCTCCACCCGCAATTTGAGAATCAATTTATCCATGCTCATGTCTTCAGTTAGATGTTTAAGATAAATCTTAAAGTCTTTCCAATTCGAAGGCAGTTTCTCTATAATAGAGCCAACCACAAAACCTTCTTTCAGACCAAGATTTTCTTCATCTAACTCATGAACAATCACTTGGAGTTCTTCAACTTGCTTGATAACAGACTTTGTGTCACTCATCTTGTAATTCAGAAATTTTCCAATTACAAACTTCTTGGAACTTGCCACTTCGGACTTATACTTCTTATCCAGAGACTCCCACAGATCTTTAACTGTCTTATATGATGAATAAACATCATACAAAGAGTCATCTAAAGCATTCAGAATGTAGTTCCTGCATAGAAATTCACTGTGAGTCCAGGCTTCTATAGCCTGCAGAATTTCAGCAAGAATATCTCCCTCTTCTGGTGCTTTGGGGGACTCAGAAATAATCACATGACTCAAGTTCAGAGTTGTTAAGTAGAACAACATCTTTTACTGCCAACGTTTGAAATCAACTCCTTTGAACTTTTCAGGTTTCTCAACGTGTTGCTTAACGACACCAACATTTGATTGATCCATGGTTACACAAAGATATTTCTGTCTTAGATTGTTAGAACAAATCAAATGTCAAGTGTATAATATATAACAACTGCACAGTTTATCTTGAATGGAAATTTCACAAAGATACGATATATCTTACAATATGAACAATTTAATGAATTTGAATAACAAATCACAAAAACACACTGACTTATTTTCGGAAGTAGAGGCTTGCAGAGCAATCTCCTAAGACAAAAATACGCCCCTACACCAGTGCAGTAGTTCAAAGGATGTTTATCTTGCAGGATACAACTATCTAATCCAAGTTCTTGCACAAGAACTTGGATGGCGAATTTGTTGTGATGGTTCTCTGTGAAGTATAAAAGGAAATGATGGAAAATTATTTCTTGTTTCTGATCTGATGGCCATATTTATAATGGCGTAATGGAGCAGTTGAAGCCGTTTTTAGAACGGTTGTAACTGTTCGTCATCAGTTTTATCCTTTCGAAAAATAACTGGATGCAAAAATCAAAAACGTAAAAAATTAAACTTGTGTTTTCCCAAGGCCCATCTTTGATGTTTAATATATACACCCAAACCTCCATTTGTAAGGCCCAAGGTCCATAGCTTTGGCCCAATTCTTTTCAAACCATAACGGAGGGAAAAGACTTATAAAGTGGACTTCCACCATGTGTTTGGGCGATGTGGGACTAAGTCCCACTCACAAGTTCCAACACAATGTTGTTCCTTTGAAGTCTAAGCAAGGAAATACACCAGAGCCTACGGTGTTTGGCTTTATTAAATTGCACGAAACGATAATTGATCTTATTTTTAGTTGATCAGTGTGACTAAATGTTAATACTGTATATGTTTGGTTCATTGATATATTATTTGTCGTTGAATGAAGAATTGTGGTTGGAAGACATTATGATATATGTGAGATGAAATGACAATCCTGATTGTTATATGGTCATTAAGTAGTCTAGAATTTACTGAATCATGTTTGTCGAGTTCCATGGAGTGATTCTGAAACTCTATGCTTTCTGCTAGTTAATGTCATGAGAAAGTTTTGATTAGGGAACTACGAATGACTTGATCTCGTCTTAGAGTACGTCGGCAATCTAACTCAAAGGTTAAATGCAGCTATGAATTAAAGTAAATATTACTACGATGTTAAATTAATGATTGTGTCAACACTTTCACTTATGAGACAGTTGGTTTTGTTTATTATGTGCTTTGTGTATGTAGTTTGTTAAAGTTTTGAATTTAGCTTGAAATTTGGGGGTTGTCCGGTTACGTATCGATCTTGGACGTATCTCGAGATTAGAGTGTGGCAGTAAGTCTTAGAATATCTGAAAGTTAGAGATAAAATAACACATAAGGCATAAGATGTTTCACGTAATGAAAGTATAGAGAATGATAGAGGTATAAAATGTGGCACATAATTTTTTTCACTTTATACCCGTTATTTTCAAGAGTAACTTCACACAATCTTGAATTGACAGTTAAATAAATCTAAGCGTAGTGCTTGGTGTGTTGATTTTTTTTTTTGGAAAGGGATTAGCCAATTCCTTATAAATATGTTTTTTTAGCTTATAAATATATTTAAAAAAATTCAATACATTTTTCATACTAGAAATTTATAGTATGTATGGGTGCAACTGGGGTGGGTTGGATGATCAACCTAACTCTGACACAACCTTCACAATTCAGGTTTAAATTGGATTCAGGTTCATAATTTTGAATGATTTTTCATATTTTGAAAACAGCGTCAATATTAATTAAAATTTTATTTACACATCATATGTGACATCCCATCCCAAATTTTAGGTTTTTACAAATTTTAAAAGCGTGAATTGATGAAAATGCCCTACAGGCAAGGACTTTGACTTCCGTTGACCCTCATTTAGAGAAACGTATAACCTATTCTTTTAGCGTATTTAAGTAATACTCGTCACTACGAACACATAGGCGAAAACTGTTTACGAGTCCGAATTATAACGGTATAGTTATGGACGTTCGAAATTGGTTATTTAAAGTTTAGTTATAAATTAATTCAAACTCCCACCATGTGGGAGTGGTAACCAATCAGATTTAAGCAAGAAAATAAGGGACCAATCAGAAAAAGAAAGGGAGGACCAATAAGAAATTGAGGAGAGGAGAGAGAGAGAAGCTCCCAGCTCCCTCAAAGCCACACCCACACCCATTGCGACCACCTATCTTCCAAGGTTGATTCCGGCCAACTCCGATGGAATTTTTCGATGTCACCACCGCCATCTTGAAGCTCTCATTCCCCTCTAAAAAACCCACCCAAGAACCACCTTGATTAACCACGGTATGTGGCGGTTTGAGGCCAAGAAAGTCAACAAAAATCAACGGTGCTCAGGCTACTTTTTTCAATATTCCGGCAAATCGGCAAAGCGATGGCCGATGCCACCACTTGGGCTTTGTAACCCATCATCCCAGGAGAAAATCCCAACCAACCTTGACCCCGTTGGACCACCGTAGACGACGAATCGACGCCGGGAAACTTTAGGCACCCGCCGGCTTTGTGAACAAAATTGATCACCTTCCGTCCACTTGTGGACTTCATGGCATGTATAAAAGTTGCTTTACTCATTGAGATCTTCACTTTTGTGAAGTTTGAGAATTTTTGGAAATAGTTGGATTTTCCAGAGAGTTGGAGCGGCCGACCATCACCCGCGGTAGCACATGCTGCGACGCGTGATGCAGGGACCATCAATGTTATTCTTAAGCTAAATTAGATGCCTTGAGTTCATTTTTGGTAATTGTATAACGTAGGTTGATCGTTTGGACCTAAATTCATTAAGATATGTTACTTGGTAAAAATATGAATCGACGATCCGACCGTTGGATTGTCACCACACTTTAATATGTTATAATACGTAATATTTGAGGACCATAGGAACTTACAGATTAGGAATCTGATATACGGATCTTCCCGAATTGGATTCATAAGTTCATAAAATAAAAGGTTAACCACCACTTGGTTTTGGCAATTGGCGGAAATCCGATCGTTGGATCGTAATGGGACTTTAGGATGTTGCTCTAGAAGTATAATATGAATCTTTTTGAAGTAACGAATTGGAAATCCGTGATGCAGATCTTCCAAATTGAATTACATAGAGATGCATTTTATGTAAATTATGTATTTTATCGGTATGAATTCTGAGATGTGATTTGATAATTGGTCATAGGCAACGATGGTTTGTGATGTCTCGATATGCGTTATAAGGAGTCGTAGCGAGGATCGCAGGTGAGTGGGTCTTTTCCTTTCTATCATTTATATTATATATATGATTGACAATTCCACGAACGCTTATAAATTGATTATTGCATATAACTAATGTGAATGCTTTGAAGTACTAAAGTGAACTACGAATGGCTTGATCCCTGTTTAGGGTACGTAGGTAGTCTAACGAGACGTTAGATGTAGCCATACAATAATTTAGACAATAGCCTTGTTTAGGGAATTGAGTAATGTAAGGGATATTGGTGGAAAATGTGAGATTTAACTTTATGATTTGGTAGTTAAATGTTGGTCATAAATCAATGTGTGAAGAATCAAGAATTTGAAGTAAACTAGTGTCTTGTTGGGCTTATCACCGATAACTATTCCCGAAAATAAATAGTTCGGGAGTAAGGCGTTACAACTTATGCATTTTTATGCCACATTATATATATATATATGTATGTATGTATGTATATAATTGAAAATGCTATAACATGGTTGAGTATCAGATTGCATCATGGTTTATCTATATGTATATTACCTGCACACAATTATTATGAAAGCTTGAAGTGCAAAGGTGAACGCAGGACACCCAGGTAAGTTCAGGTGAGTTTACGGTATTAGTTGAAATGATGGGGTTATGGTAAGACTACATGTATGTTTAAGTAACTCCGACCTTGTCGTATAGGTTGCAATGATAGGCAACTCCGACACTGTCATACAGGTTGCCCATGAATTGTATATGTTACAATAGATACCGTTAGAGCTCATAAACCTGCACCCCGGTGTTAATACTCCCGCCTGTGGCCAAGGCACAGTCCTTCACGTGATGTTCACCTCCCGCACCTTACGCTCACCTTGGATCCAAGGTAGGTGCACAGTCCTGTCATACAGATCACTATAGGTGGTTCCGACTTGTAAGTGACCCGCGATTATTCAATTAGTTTTCACGTGATCGTAGCACTTAAGCGTATTTATTTACACCCAGTCCTATCATACAGACCACTTTAAGTGGTTCTGACTCGAGTGCAGGTATACTTATTGAGCTATGGATAAGTCGTACATGTCACTAGAGGTGACTCCGACTTATGAACTAGCATATGTGATGAAATATGTTGATATGTTATGAGCTAGCATATGTGATGAGATATGTTATGAGCTAGCATATGTGATGAAATATGTGATGAGCTAGCATATGTGATGAAATATGTGATGAGCTAGCATATGTGATGAAATATGTTATGAGCTAGCATATGTGATGAAATATGTGATGAGCTAGCATATGTGATGAGATATGTGATGAGCTAGCAAATGTGATGATATATGTTATGAACTAGCAAATGTGATAAAATATGTTATGAGCTAGCATATGTGATGAAATATGTGATGAGCTAGCAAATGTGATGAAATATGTTATGAGCTAGCATATGTGATGAAATATGTGATGAACTAGCATATGTGATGAGCTAGCATATATGATGAAATATGTTATGAGCTAGCATATGTGATGAAATCACATATGTTATGATCTAGCATATGTGATGAGCTAGCATATATGATGAAATATGTTATGAGCTAGCATATATGATGAAATCACATATGTTATGATCTAGCATATGTGATGAAATATGTTATGAGCTAGCATATGTGATGAGATATGTGATGAGCTATGGAAAAGTCGTACATGTCACTATAGGTCACTCCAACTTATATGCTAGCGTTGATTGACGAGATATGGATAAGTCGTACATGTCACGTGCGGTGACTCCGACTAGTATGATTGATGAGCTATTAATTCAGCTGTACAGGTCACGTGAGGTGACTCCGGCTGGCATACCATTTCATATTGATTTATTTCACATGGATTACTTATTCTTGTTGAGATATTTGACACGGCATAACCGTGAGACTGTTATTTTGGTTATGGTTTTGAGTTATGGTCACACCTGTTATTTTCTGGGAAATTATATAGGTGTTACGGCAAAGGGCTACTGCCTTTGGAAATTGAAATTGGTTTGAAAAGTTTTGTTTCACTCACTCACATTTTCTATTTTTGCACCCCTCCAGGATCTAGCAGCAGAGTTCTGTATCGATGAGGATTCGTGGCACTTTTTAGTATAGATGTCTTCTTATGATGGTATAACCATGATCTTACTTTACTGTATTATACCTATGCTCTGTATCACGCGTGAAATGGATTCATTTCCGCTCACGGTGCACTCTGGTATTTAGGCACTCTTAGGTTCAAATTTATTCATATTTTTCCACATCATCACTTTATGGCTTCGTTACTTTTCAGGTGTCACCCATCACAGCTCGATTCGGAGTCCTTATGGACATTTTGGGTCCGGGTGTGTCATCATAATCCACACAAAAGTTAAATCAAATAACTTGGAGACTATTTTTAATGTTTCAACCATGCAAATGTAATTACAACACGAATTCCAAATCTTCAACCAAAAGAAATGTAAAAGTTCATTATCCATATGAAAAATCAACAATTAGCTTCCAAGTATTATCATTCCAAACTTATACTTAACTTATATAATATGAAGTGAGATGAGTAATATATGTATTAGCAAGTTCGAACTCAAAATTGGGTTGAGTTTGCATTGACATGGGCGGCAAGGCATCAACTCAACCCAACCTAATAAATGATCGGGTTGAGGTTAAGTTGGATCTTAGCGCGTTTTTTCTTCATTCTAACCGTCTCGATCGCTTTTGAAATCGAATTGGATGTAGATAGATTGGGTATGATATAGGAAAAAATTAATAGGCATAAAGGAATAGGCGTGTAATGGACCCCGTAATCAAAGTTACTTTCTCATTCTTTTTAGGCATTTTAGATTACGGTTCACATACGCAAAAGAGTCAAGATTAAGACACTAATGAGATAAGATTAACAAAAAAACAAAAAAAAGAAAAGAGGGAGAAACGAAAAGAAAAATGAAAGAGAAACGTAAATGCTCAGTGGTGACCTCAAAGACTGGCACCTGTTCGGAAGTGGGAAGGAAGCTTTTGCAAGTTTAAAACTAGTTTGGATAAACAGCATCCTACCATTCTCTATAAATAAATATTAAATTATGTTAAAAAAATAAAATAAAATTACGACCGCGTTTAGAGTAATCTTATATCATTTTCAAAGAAGAAAGGAGGATTCTCTCCACTCCTAATTTCTCTCTCATTCCATCTCCTTTTATTTAAACGGTTATGATGAAGCTATGTCAATATCGGTATTGATTTTTTTTTATAGATAAAGTGAGTAATAGAAAACTGTGAAAGGAGGAGAATGAAGGAGATGAGAATATAAGGGGAGAGAATCTTACTCCCCAAAGGTGATGTCAAATTTCAAATACTAAATTTAAATTTGAAGGCTTATGAGGCATATTGATATTTTTGTAAATTTTGTTCACCACTTGATATGTCAAATTTAAACTATGATTATTTTTATTCTTTACTTTTCATAATTGTAGTTAGTATTTTTAAAACAAAAGATAATAATAAAAATTATAAAAATATTTAATACCCACTAAAAATAAATTTGAAGTTGGTGTCAAATTTGATAGCAACTCCCTCTCCTATCATTCCATGTCATGCCAAATAGGAATTGACATCTCGATTGGAAACCACTAGTGCTGCCTTCCTTTTTTTTACCGTTATTGCTTATGTGGACTTTTTAACATCTCTTTGGATATACTCGTAGAATATTTTCAAATGAGATGTCAAATTCAAAACATTAAATTTAAATTTGATGGCTGACTTGGCAATTTGAAATATAGTCAATATTTTTCCTTCCACCTGATATGCAAAAAATTATTGCTTCATTTATGTCTTTTAAAACAAAAATAATAAAAGTGGAGTTGTTATTGGTTTAAAAATTATAAAATAATATTTAAACATGCTAGTATTTAAGGTAACGCAAGTGGAACGCCTTTAGAAATAGCAAAAACCATATTTGAAGGCAGCTTCAATTTTGTTATCTCTTTGTCTATGTCAGCTTAGCATTCTTTTCCATGTCAATTTTAATATTTCGGTTTGAGTAAATGATAAGTTTTGACATATCTTTGGAGATACTCTTAGAATATTTTCAAATGAGATGTCATATTCAAAACATTAAATTTAAATTTGATGGCTGACTTGGCAATTTAACATATTGTCAATAGTTTTCCTTCCACCCGATCTGCAAAATTTTTTTGCTTCATTTATGTCTTTTAAAACAAAAATAATAAAAGTTGAGTTGTTATTGGTTTAAAAATTATAAAATAATATTTAAATATGTTAGTATTTAAGGTAACGCAAGTGGAATGCCTTTGGAAAATAGCAAAAACCATATTTGAAGGCAGCTTCAATTTTGTTATCTCTTTGTCCATGTTAACTTAGCATTCTTTTCCATGTCAATTTTAACATTTTGGTTTGAGTAAATGGTATGTTATTTGTTATTGATTTATGTCTTTATGTCAGATGATCTAACATTTTACTTATCATTATTTTATTATTATTAAAAGTGATTAATAATAACGTAAATAGAGGTTACGTCGGTATCCGGTAAATTTGTGGGCAGTCCAGACAATTTCTCCTCCTCTTATTTCTGCAAACAACGCACCCAACCGCATTATTCATCTTTTTCTCCTTCCTGCCTCAATAGCACCTCTCTCTCTCTCTCTCTCTCTCTCTCTCTCTCTAAAAGTTTGTTCCTTTTGCAGAACCAGCCCTTCATCGACTTCAAAGGTATGACTTTTCCTTCATTTTCTTAAGCTCTTTCGGTTTCCCGAGCTTGATCGTCGTTTTATTGTTTCTGCACGATTTTCTATAATTTTTTTCACTTTTTTTTTTTATAAAATTTTTGAGGTCCGATCATCGTTTTCTCGATCAATTCCCGTTCTACGTTTCTGATCATCCTGTTCGATACTCTTTGTTGTTGTTGTCGTGCTGTTTCCGGCCTCTTATCGATGAGGATTGCTTGTTTGATGGTGCTGCTTTATAAAATTATACATATATATATATATATATGTATGTATGTATGTATCTGTCTTTCCTCTATTTAGGAATTTGTGATTTTTGGGTTAGTTTTAGTTTCTGTTAATGTGGATGCTGTATTGTGTAAAATGGAGCTGTGAATTGTGGTTGTTTGGTTTAATTCTGTTGTATAATTGTTGTAGCATGTATATAATGAACCCGGGCGGGTGGATGATACGATGATCATTATATTAGTGGTGGTGATTGCGATCATAAATCACTTCTCCCCGGTAATTAGTTATTCAGGGGAAGTGATTTTTATCTATAACTAACATCAGGGTCTCACCTACTGTTTCATAGAGATTTACCTCCCCTGGGGTTTAGTTTCAACCGAGGTTTGCTTGGTGGATTTGAGGGTTTTTAGATAATAAATTGTCACTCTGAATTACCTTTAGCATCGGCTAGGTTTAGACCGTTCTTATTATGCAGGTTTTGGTGTGCTGGTGGTGTATTATTATTGAATGCTTGTATTGAGTTCGACTCGAGAGGAACATTAGTACCTGAGTTCTGAAGGTGATATGACTGCACCTGCAGGTGAGAGTTTCTTAGAGTCATATCTTTCTAAGGTTTACAGTTCAGTAAAGTGGTCATGTTTCTTCTTACTTCTCATGTCATGCCTTACTATAGCTCTCTAAATAAATATTCGCATTTGACGTCTTACGTTAGTTGGCAATTTGGGGGGTTGGGGTGGGGGGGGGGGGGGGGGTTGTTTTGGTGTGTAGTTCCTTTCATGCTCTGAATTATGAATGGTGTTGCAGGGAATTTTTGATCAATTGGTCTTCTATAAAAAGCATCTCAATTGAAGCCTCGTCTTTTCTTCAGGATTTATTGGCACGATCTGCTGCCATTTTATGAGAGCCTAAGTCAGTTGTAGTATTGTGAGAGCACAGTATATACTAACTACTAAAGACTCCATTTTTACTTGCTCAGATAGTAAGAAACTGGAATTCTCTTTAACTGGGTCTAACCACCTGAGCTAGTGGAGGCCAGACTTGCGATAGAAAAAAAATGTAGCCTTGACAGTGATAGTGTCATGGTTGTTAGATTGATAATTCTTGGCCCTTTGTTTAGTGATGGGAAATGTCAGACTGAGGTGACGGAGAGGTTGGCTATAATATAATGCGATGGGAAAATTCAATTGACTTTGTAAAGTTCCTTTGGTCAATTCATTCTTCTCATTTTTCCTAGTATTTGGAGTTACCTTTGTGATGTTGCTGTACGTTGGTGCCAAATAGAGCAGTGAGCTGATGGATATACTGGATATACTGATGATTGTGTGCTTAGGAGGTGTCAATGAATGGAGAGCATGCTGACCAGCTTTTGATACATTGATACATGCCATCTCTGGAGAATCTTGAGCTCAGGTGACTGGACTGAACCATGCAGTTTGGTTTGCATATTGAACTTTTGGATCTAGTGCCACTTATCATTACCCTTGTGGTGGATGATTTGCCCGTGAGTAATGGGCAATCATCACTGAGAACTCTGAGGAGCTGATGTTTGTATCACTGATACACAGACACACAGACCTTGGTGTAGGCTAACAGGGTGGAGGGAGTAGTTGGGGTGTTTCAACTTTTCTTATACTTGTCTTACCTGGATGGGAGGCAGTGGGCTGCTAGCTCATAATTGGTGGTTTGGGTTTCTTCAGATTGGCGTAGGTTATGCACCCTCCACTCTTCTACAGCTTCTTTGCTGTGCTTCCATGCAAAGAAGAGTTTCCAGATTTGAGATTATGAGAATATCTTGGCTGCTTCTTACGACATCATCTTGCCGACGAGCCTCTCTGCAGAGAGAGTATTACAAATACTAATATCGTGCTTCTTTCTTCTGAGATCTCCAATCCTACAGTTTAGGGTGCAAGTATACCTCTATGTGTACTCTATAGCTTCAATTGTAAACTGTCTCAAGATGTGTATGATATGAAGACAACACCCTTAAGTCTTCAGACGAAGATTCTCTTCATATTGGGCAATGGATTTTATTAGTGTAGAAACTTGTTGTAGACAGAGAAGGCTCCAGGTTTAAGAAATACATACATTTTATGGTTATACTAACCTGATCTTACTGTCTCCAAAGACGCTTCCATTTATTTTACTTTTTTCATCTCTACTTATTTTGTAACATATGAATTGTACCTTTCATTTATAAATATTTACAGCTTTTATCTGGAACAGTTCCTACCTTTAACCTTGATGAGAGCATCTTTTTAAATATCTTTAGGGCTGAAAGTATTAAGAACTGTGCCTTTTTTTTTCTTCAGAATTTGGAGGCGAGGGGGACATCTGGTAGTGGGTTTTCTGGTCTTAGTTTGTCTATTTTAAAATTCTACTGTTGATATTTGAATGGCAAGAAGTAGTTTAAGTCAATATTAGTGTGATATTGAGATTGTTACATCTTTACACCTTCTAGGTGATTTCTAATCCTGTGGTTCAAAGTCCAAACACAGGTAATATCTTCAAGGAAGGTCCTGTTTCCATCTTTCCGCATCTCACTTTCAGCTAATTGTTTCTTTACACTTTCCATTCTTATTTATTATCCCTCAGAAAAAATGGCTCTCCCTATTATCAATGAAATGCTGTCTTATTGGAGATGAATGCGAGAGGGAGTTGATTGACAATGACATAGGGTGCTAGTGGGTGTGCAACTAGGATTTGAAGGATCTTTTCCCAGCACAATTGTTTTAAACAGAACAAATCTTGACTTTTAATTCAGTATTGGCCTTGAATGGACCAGAGATTGGTGGGTCAAAGTGTGAAAGCATATTTATAGGCGGGACGCTATTGGTCGAGCTATTTGGTGATGTTGTGGCATATACTTCATACTTAGTCAAACTATTTTGAAAATTTTCAATTGGCATGTGAGGCCAGAACTTGTTTCAATAAACTGCACTTTTCTTTGCCCAGCTCTGGAAGTTAAATTTATCTTGCATTTGCCTATGCGTTGGTTGCCTTTTTCGTTTGTTTTGATGACCAGTTTTAATTTCTTTGAAACCGTCTGGCTTTGGTTTGAATGTTCTTTTCTTTAAATTATTTTCTACAAGAATGCTGACTTCTTTCTCCCATCTACACTCTGAGTGTTTAGAAAGGTTTTAATTATTACAAGCAATACTTCTGTAATGGGTTACTTATCAAGAGTTTATGGTTAGTACTTCTAACTTCTTACTGTAATGGCCTAGATGTGGGCCTCCATGTGTTTTAAATGGAAAATGCTGAAAGAAGAGAAATGCATGCATGATTAACCTTCGAAATATCTAATAATGGTGACATTTAGAGATTTTTCTGGATACAGCCTGATTTGGGGTAAAGGCGGGCAGAAATTAATACTAAAAAGGTCGTACCCAGTGCACAAGGCTCCCGCTTTACGCAGGGTCTGGGAGAGGTGAATGTCGGCTAGCCTTACCCCCATTTATGGAGAGGCTGCTCCCAAGTCTCGAACCCGAGACCTACCGCTCATGGGCGCGGGCAGAAATTAATACTAATATCAAATAAATGATTTTGTATGGGTGGCATTTATTTAGAGGTATCTATATTTGAAACCAAAGTTTTGATGCAACGCACTTAGGTTGGTGTTGAAATCTTGCTGTTATATTGTTGCCCCTCTTACTGCTCAGTGCTCGTACAACTTAAAATATTTTTATTCAGCTTCATTGGTATTTTGTGATTTTCTTGTAATCGTACAGGTCTTATCATCTTTGGTCAATGGTTTTGATCTTTTAGTCTTTTATCTGTTTCTTCTATCTTCTAACTTCAAACATTTTGGTTACACACTACTTACACACAAAATATGTAATATTCCATTATTTGTGAATACCAGCTTACATTCACACAAGCAATTACAAGTTTGGGGGAAGTTGTTATGAGAATAACAAAAGAAAGTAAAAAAATTTTTTGCCTTTGTTTTGGAATTAAGTATGTATGCAGCTTGGGGGAACCTGCAGCACCGCTGTCTTTCCTTTCTGATGTTTGTCCAATATGAGTCCTTGATGTGTATTGTGACTCTCGCAGTCTGATTACTAACGAAGTTACTTTTCTACGTTTTGAGGAGCCTTTCCCGTTATGTGCAGGTTGTGGTATTATTTAGTAGATTCTATTTCTAGCTCGTAACTTGTTCGTGGCTATAAGCTGACGAAAGTTATGGGGCATAGACATCAGTTCACCACATCTCATGTTTTTGAGAGTGAAAATGAGCAGAATTGGAATCATATGAACACAGAACAACCTTTTGGGCATTTGGGTACTGTCTTTATTTTCCTTTAGTATACTTATCTTTTCCTTTTTGTCTTGCCTATAATTTGCAAAGTCTCTTATGTCATTTGAGGTTTGAGTGTATAAACCTTGAATTTCTGATCTGTGGAATATCTTTTGTATTCATGATGAACTATACCTGATTTCGGACCTAATACTGCAGGCTGGGAGGGCTCTGGGGAGAACAGTTCTTTCTTTTATCCTGTAGAAAACATGTGTATAGATGGAATGCCTTTTGCTTCAAATTGGAACCCGGCTCCGAGGTCATACGGGTACTCTTCCATGAACCACAATGTTGATGTACCGCATTTTCAACCTGATGCTTCAGGTCCATCTCATGACCCTTTTCAGCATCCAGTAAGTGCTGGTACCTTTGGCATGGCCAGTGGGAACTATGCTCACCATGCACCTTCTTCTAGTTATGACCAGTGTCCATTCCTTGGTGTTGAGGGTGGTTTTGTTGATCTCACAATGAGCAACGGAAGGGGTCCTCATAAGAGAAAAAGCCCAGGGATCCCTTCTGTATCTGAGAGAGGAAGCACCAGCAGACACTATAGTGCTGGAAGTAGTTCCTCTGAGCTCCCTAGGTCTGCAGAATTACAGCATGAGAAAGTAAACATGGATACCTCACACATGCCTTGGGATCACATCTCTATGATCCCTAGCTATAGAGGGAATGGACTCTCAATTAGGGGTGACGGATCCATGAGAAATGTGAGAAGCCGGTCTGAACATGATTTGGAGTCCAATCTAGCTAGGACACATTTATCGAGCAATCCTTTGCATACTTCTTATCCTACAAGTCTCCCTATTGACCATTCTAGTACGATCGATCTCTCTGGTCAGGGTTCTACTGGTTTGACCAATGAGTGGAACCATATTAGTGTGGCTCCTCATGGAAGGGTTATGGCTCCAGGTTAGTTTTTGGTTCATTTGTTTCTTGTATCCAGGGTCACGTTATTTTTTACTCATTGATTTCTTTTAAACTGCAGATACAAGTGGTTTTGGTCATGATCCCAACCACTTCCTTTTGGGAAGTAGTGGTAATGCTTCTGTGGATAATGGGTTATACCATCATGATTTCATGTCGAGCAGAAGTACTGCTGTTCCTCAAAGTTATCCTGGTGCCTTAGCCCAAACTGTAAGGGGTGTTCGCAGTACCTATTCTCAAAGATCTCCCCCAGCCTTCAGGGCTTCTTCAAGCAACTTGCGATTGGGACATGCATCACATTCAGATGAAGGATTGCAGCCGATGCCAGAAAATTACCCAAGACATCCTAGGCCAGTGGCCTCTGTTGGGTGGCGTCATAATGACAGGAGTGGTAGGTTGAGGATGTCTAATAATAGATACCGAGTCCCTGAAGAGTCTGCTCTCCAGGACCGGTTTTCGTCTGAGGTATGTAGTTCAACTGATGCATCTTAACATATTTTGCTATATTCAAGAAGTGTGCAGCTCCATTGTAATAGTTACAAAACACTTGTTTCTTTTCCCTATCAGTGCATACAAACTGTTGTGTACTTCTGAATCTAACTGTTCGAGCTAGTTCCGAGCACGTAAAATCTGAAAATGCTAGCCTATAATTGTTGGGCATTCTGTTTTAATTCAAGCTCATATTTAATCAGGTTCATACATCTGTAAGGACTGATGATATTAACATTGTCGAAAGCGATCCATGTGACTCTGTAATTTATGCTCTTATGACACTTATTTTATTGTTAATTAAAGCTTTGAATTTTGATAAATCTCAAAAAAAAAAAAAACTTATGTACAGCGTAAACCTTGTTCGGTACTGAAAACAGGTGAGCCAATTGTTGTTCATTTACCACTGCAGGGATTTATGGCTGTGGATCGCCCAGCTTTTCCTGGGTCGAGGAATATGCTTGATCATCATAGAGACATGAGGCTGGACATAGACAACATGAGTTATGAGGTAACGTCGATATTCCTGTCTTTATTATATTTCTTGAACTGTCTGAACAAAAAGGAACTCCTAGCACTAGGCGAAAGAATAGGAAATGCCTTTATTTTTCTCTTCCTCTGACTTTCATGTATTCTGAATTTCTCGAAATGTCCGAACAAATAGGAACTCCTCGCACTAAGCGAAAGGATTGGGAATGTCAGCACAGGCTTGTCTGAAGATTTGATACCGAAGTGTTTAACAGAAACAATATATTGTTCATCAGATCAAATCCAGGATGAAGGTTCATGTGCAATTTGCTTGGTAAGAGTCTTCCATTTGAAACCGGAAATTATAAGATTGCCGTTTCCATTAGTGTGGTTTTAATTTTATCTTAGCGCTTTTTAGACCAATTGGACTGTAAATTGCTTAACTGCTGGAAATCTAACTTGTATATAACCCGATCGACAGGAAGAGTACAATGACAGGGATGATGTTGGTGCATTGAAAAGTTGCGGTCACGATTACCATGTGAGCTGCATCAAGAAGTGGTTGTCAATGAAAAATTCTTGTCCAATCTGCAAAGGTTGTGCTCTTCCTGATAATATGAAGGAGAAATAATTTAATCGCGTCGTTAGCGCTTCATTATATTACCATTCTTGTATATATATTTAGAGATAATCCCGAAAACGGAAGAAACAATTTAAATTAATTTGTTTCAGGCTTCCATTTAAATGTTGTGAAGCCTTTTTGCAATTGTTGTTGTTCCGTATATGGCTCTAGTATATAGTTTTTTTTTCTTCTAATTTTATGATTCCTTTTCAAAACTGAGAAGCTAGTTTATGATGGAAAGGGGAAAACCTTGAAAACAAATTATTTTTTCGGTTTTTAATTTTTTTAGGATTTTGGGAGGGGAGGCAGATTTTCTGCCCTCCTACTTCCCGTGCCCTTAACACGGTTAAGTCACGTCAATATTTTATATACTAATTTTTTTGTCTTATTATTTTTATAAAAAAATTATAAAATATTAATGTGATTTAACCGTAACTACATAAAATAAAATAAGAAGGTACGAAAGGTGGGAGGGTAGACAATCTGCCTCCTCAAGCGCACCCTTTTGACCATTCAAAAGGCCCCTGCACATTTCTGTTCATTGATTTCTCTTTTTTGGGTTTATTCAAAATAATGGATCGAAATGGGTAGGTAGTAGGGGTGTGTAACGGGAGAATGAGGGTGTGAATAATGGAAAGGTCACCTTCTTTACTTTTTGTTTTTGGTTTTTTTTTTTCAACGAACGATATTATTTACATTAAAAAGGTGAAGAGTGTTTAGCTTCACAATTGACTAGTGATAATGTTGTTCAAATTTCTCTTTGGCAAAAATCGAACTTAAGATTTCTTTCTTACCAATAAAGAGAAATACCGTTAAATCATAGTAATAGCTCACCTCCTTCTACTTGTATACAACTTTTTAAATTACTTTTCAAGTTAGTTTCAAGTACTTATTTGGTATTACTATTTATAAAAACTAAAGTCAAAATTAACTTATGAATTTGGGAATGAGGATGGCACGCCCGAACTTGATACTCTTAGTTGCCATGCCTACTCTCTCTCCTCTTTCTCCCTCTCTCTCCTTGATATTCTTCTCTCGTCTCTTCTCCGATATTCTTTCGCCATTTTCTCTCTCTTCTCTTTGAATTTCCAAGTTCGGATAATGTTACCCATTACACTGTAGGATGAGATGTTTTTACTTTTCTAATTGTTGTATTTTGAAAACAATTTTAAATCACATACATAAACAAGTTTTTGTTGTAAATAGTATAATAATGTATGCCCACATGCATACAGTAGACATATCATATGCTTAATAGGGTTTTTGTTTGTTTCCATGGTGATGCTCTATAAATAGAGCTTTACGAACGTTCAACTGAGTAGAGAAAAAAGGAAGAGAAAAATATCTAATAGTAATAATATACATTACTTCCTCTGCAACAACTTGTATTGGTATAATACTCTGCAACTGCTTCGTTCCTATCCCGAATAAAGGTTATCTTTCTATAACTTTTACATTTTTGTAACACGTTATCAGCACGAGTCTCTAAGTATAACCATGTCTCATTTACATTCACTAAACAATAAAGGAAATCATTCTCTCATTTCTCTCTGCCGAACGAAAAAAAAAAAAATGTTTCCTCTAAGGTTTTTCCTGTTCATCTTCTTCATCTGCCTCAACTGCGTGGTATATCCTCGCGACGAACTATTTGCTCCATGCCTGCTCGTAGTTCTCCAACTAGCGGTTACATACATCTTTGATTACTTGTTTGGTTTGGATATTGATTACTAACATAATATTTATATTGATTTTACTGCAATCCAAGATGGTGCGGTACAATCGCCCATCTTGAACTGCAAATTTCATCTTACTGCGATCCAAGATGGTGCGGTATCATCGCCTATCTTGGACTGCAGATCTACTTTTACTGCAAATTTCAGGTGGAGCGGTATAATCGCCCTCCTTGCTCTTCAAATTTAAATTTACCTGTTATTTAATTTTACTGCAAATTTCAGGTGGAGCGGTATAATCGCCCTCCTTGCTCTTCAAATTTAAATTTACCTGTTATTTAATTTCATTGAAATTTTAGGTGGTGCGGTATAATCGCCCTCCTTGTTCTCCAAATTTAAATTTACTTGTTGTTTAATTTCATTGCAATTTTAGGTGGTGCAGTATAATCGCCCACCCTGCTCTGCGTATTTCAATTTTCTTGCTACTTGAGTGGTGTGGAATAATCGCCCATTCCATGTTACATTCTTTCAATGAGAATGGTGCGGTACAATCGCCCTTCTCATTCACCCTGAAAATCTCGAGCCAGAAGTTTCGAGTGCTTATCATTTTGGCCTGAAGATCAAAATGAAAAATTTGTAAGAACCAGAAGTTCTAACATCACATTCCTCTAGGAATACATATTACTGCAAGTTCTTACACAGCTCATTTTCTTTCAGAAAAGAAAATGACGAACTTGGCTAAGCTTGAATATGCTGCCCTGGACATTACCGGGAAGAATTACCTTACTTGGGTACTTGATACCAAGATCCATCTGGAAGCAGGAAATCTTGGAGATACCATCAGGGAAGAAAGCAGCTCATCTTCTCAAAATCGGGCGAAGGCTATGATCTTTATTCGCCGCCATCTTGATGAGGCACTAAAGAGTGAGTACTTAACCGTTGAAGATCCGTTAGCTCTCTGGGAGGCCTTGCGAAGCAGATATAATCACCAGACAACGGTGATTCTTCCAAAAGCTCGCTATGAGTGGTCTCACCTGAGAATTCAGGATTTCAAATCAGTGGCAGAGTACAATTCTGCGTTGTTCAGGATTACCTCTCAGATGAAGCTCTGTGGGGATACCATTACTGATGAAATATTGCTGGAAAAGACTTACAGCACATTTCATGCCAATAACGTGCTCCTGCAGCAGCAGTATAGAGCGCGAGGCTACACTGAATACAACCAGCTGATATCTGTGCTCCTGGTAGCTGAACAGAACAATGAGCTCCTGATGAAAAACCATAATTCCCGACCTACTGGATCTGCACCATTCCCAGAAGTAAATGATACTTCCCTCGAAGTGAACGCCACATCCTCTGGTGGTAATTATCATAAACAAGGACGTGGCCACAAACGAGGTCGATGGAATAAGAAAGGCAAGAACCATGGTGGTCAGTTTCACAACCAGGTTCAGAGGCATAATTCTGGCCCGAGCTTCAAAAATGTGAATCGTCACAAAGGCAAAGCTAACATGACCAATGCTCCCAGAAACTCTGAAGGAGCTTGCCATAGGTGTGGTGGCAATGGGCATTGGGTGCGAACTTGTCGTACCCCAAAACATCTGGTGGAGTTGTATCAAGCCTCCCTCAAGAAGAAGGGTGTCGAGACCAATTTTCTCGACCAGGCTAAACCAATGGATATACCTGATCCAGTGTTTGATTTATCAGGGCAATTTGACGCAACTCACCTAGATGTTTCAGACTTCATTACGGAAAGGGGGAATGAAGTATATCGGTCCGACTAAATCGTTTATGTTTGATGTACTTTTATTATGCTGAACTTGTTGTCTAAAACTAGTTTTTCAGATTCAATAAAAATGGCATGTAAATTTCCTGTTATAAATTGTTTGTTAACTGTGATTCCATTTACTCAGAAAGCATGGATAAAAACTGTGGTTATTCTCAGAACATAAGAAATGGCGGAGATATTTGTCTTGCAGACAGTGCAACCACACATACAATACTTCGTGATCGAAAGTATTTCTCAAGCTTAATGCTTACAAAAATCGGGGTAACAACAATATCAGGACCTTCAGATGTGATTGAAGGCTCAGGGAAAGCCCAGATTATGTTACCAAATGGAACAATATTATCCATACAAAATGCATTGTATGCTACTCGATCTACTCGAAATTTGTTGAGTTTCAAAGACATACGTCTAAATGGATACCACATTGAAACGAAAAGTGCAAAAAATGTGGAGTATCTATGCATTACCTCCAATGATACCCAGAAGCGTATATTGGAGAAGTTGCGTGGTTTTTCGAGTGGATTATATTATACATACATAAGGATAGTTGAATCACATACTATCATGAACCAGAAGTTCACTGATTCAAAGGTTTACATGCTTTGGCATGACCGTCTGGGTCATCCAGGATCCACCATGATGCGTAGGATCATTACCAACTCTAATGGACATCCATTATTGAGCAGAGACATTGCTATCTCAAATGATAACCCTTGCAAGGCTTGTTCTCAAGGGAAGTTGGTAATTAGACCATCACAACTAAAGGTTGATGCTGAATCCCCATCATTTCTACAAAGAATTCAAGGGGATATATGTGGACCTATTCAACCATCTTATGGACCATTTCGATATTTTATGGTTTTGGTTGATGCATCCACTAGATGGTCACATGTTTGTCTCTTGCCTACTCGGAATGTAGCTTTTGCGAGACTTCTTGCTCAGATAACTAAGTTACGAGCACAATTCCCAGATTATCCCATTAAATCAATCCGACTTGATAACGCTGGTGAATTTACGTCTCAAACCTTTGATGATTACTGCATGACATTGGGCATTGATGTTGAACACCCTGTTCCTCATGTCCATACTCAAAATGGTTTAGCAGAAGCATTGATCAAGCGGCTTCAGTTAATAGCCCGCACTCTGCTTATGAAAACCAAATTGCCAGTTTCTGCATGGGGACATGCCATTCTACATGCTGCATCATTGGTTCGATTGAGACCTATAGCCAACCACCAATACTCCTCAATACAACTCGTGTTTGGACATCAGCCAAACATTTCACATTTACGAGTTTTTGGTTGTGCTGTTTATGTGCCTATTGCACCCCCGCAACGCACTAAAATGGGACCTCAGCGTAGACTGGGAATTTATGTGGGTTTTGATTCACCATCTATTATTAGATATTTGGAACCCTTGACAGGTGATATGTTTACAGCTCGTTTTGCTGATTGTCATTTTGATGAGACAGTCTTCCCATCGTTAGGAGGAGAAAAGACCGTTCCAGAAGAACGGAAAGAGCTGACATGGGTTGTTCCCACCTTGTCTCATTTTGATCCTCGAACCTTTCAATGTGAAAATGAAGTGAAAAGGATCGTTCATCTTCAAAGCATTGCCAATCAAATGCCAGATGCATTTAATGACGCTATGAAAGTGACAAAATCGCATATACCAGCTGCAAATGCACCTGCCAGAATTGATGTCCCTGTTGGACAAAATAAAGTTGCAGCGAATGATTCATTTGGTGCACGCCTGAAGCGTGGTAGACCACCAGGTTCAAAAGATTCAGCCCCTCGGAAGAGAAAGACGAGGGCACAACTGAATCCAAATGAAATCATTCAGGAAGAGAGAGTCAATGACAAATCCACAATTCATGCCTCTGGACTTCCAGAAGAAGAAAATGGCCCTGAAGAGACAGAAGTACATGAAAGCAAAGAAATCTCCATAAATTATGCATGTACTAATGAATTGTGGGATCAGAATGAAATAATCATTGACGATATGTTTGCATTCGCAGTAGCCACTGAAATCATATTAAGTGATGATATTGAGCCCCGCTCTGTTGATGAATGCAAACAGAGACAAGATTGGCCTAAGTGGAAAGATGCAATCCAGGCAGAATTAAATTCCTTGGAAAGACGAAGTGTTTTTGGACCAGTAGTCCAAACCCCAACTGATGTAAACCCCGTAGGTTACAAATGGGTATTTACAAGGAAACGCAATGAGAAAAACGAGATTGCTAGATACAAAGCACGACTCGTTGCACAAGGCTTTTCACAAAGACCTGGAATTGATTATGAGGAGACATACTCTCCTGTAATGGACACAATTACGTTCCGTTACTTAATAAGTTTGGTGATTTCAGAAAAACTTGACATGCAACTTATGGATGTCATCACCGCGTATCTATATGGAGATTTAGATACTGACATATATATGAAAGTCCCAGAAGGACTTAAGTTGCCTGAAGCAACAAACAAACCACGGGGTATGTTCTCAATCAAATTAAGGCGATCACTATATGGGCTGAAACAATCTGGGCGAATGTGGTATAATCGTCTTAGTGAGTATTTGATTAGAGAAGGATATATCAACAATGTCATCTGCCCTTGTGTGTTCATTAAGAAATCCAACTCTGGATTTGCTATAGTGGCAGTATATGTTGATGATATGAACTTAGTTGGGACTCCTGAAGAGCTCCATAAAACTGCTGAATATCTGAAAAGCGAATTTGAAATGAAAGACCTTGGGAAAACCAAATATTGTCTAGGCCTGCAGATCGAGCATTGTATTAGTGGAATTTTGGTCCATCAATCAGCTTACATTAAAAAAATACTGAAGCGATTTGGCATGGACAAGGCTTATCCACTTAGCACCCCAATGGTCGTTCGTTCTTTAGACGTTAAGAAAGATCCATTCCGTCCAAAAGAAGATGATGAACTGGTCCTTGGTCCAGAAGTACCATATTTGAGCGTAATAGGTGCTTTATTGTATTTAGCACAATGTACTAGACCAGATATAGCTTTTTCAGTTAACTTGTTAGCCAGGTACAGCTCTGCTCCAACAATTCGTCATTGGAAGGGAGTCAAAGATGTTCTACGATACCTTCGTGGGACAACAGATATGGGTCTCTTCTACTCAGACAAGCCCACAAATGAACAAATCCTTGTTGGATACGCCGATGCTGGTTTTCTCTCTGATCCGCATAAAGCCCGCTCACAAAATGGATATGTGTTCACTAATGGAGATACTGCAATTTCATGGCGATCAACGAAGCAAACGCTAGTTGCAACATCTTCCAATCATTCGGAAATAATTGCTCTACATGAAGCAAGTCGTGAATGTTCTTGGTTAAGATCAATGATCCATCACATCCGGAATTCATGTGGTCTACCTTCAAAGACAGACACTCCAACTGTCATCCACGAAGATAATGCATCTGTGTCGCCCAGATGAATGAAGGATTTATCAAAGGTGATAAGACTAAACACATATCTCCAAGATTTTTCAGCGCACATGAGCTTCAGAAGGCTAAAGTTATTGAAGTCAGACAAATCCGTTCTAATGAAAATTTAGCAGACTTGTTCATCAAGTCTCTACCAAAGTGCATATTTCAGAAACTGGTGCAGGGAATCGGATTACGTCGGCTTTCAAATTTAAAGAATGCAGAATCAGGGGGAGATCCAATTCAGGGGGAGCATCCATGATACATGCATGTTGTACTCTTTTTCCTTCGCTTAGGATTTTTCCCAATGGGTTTTTCCTATCAAGGTTTTAACGAGGCAACATAAGCATGCTCAATACAATCCGGATAAAGTTGTACTCTTTTTCCTTCGCTATGGTTTTTTTTCCACAGGGTTTTTCCAAGCAAGGTTTTAATGAGGCAACTGATGTTGATATGTGGGCATCCAAGGGGGAGTGTTGTAAATAGTATAATAATGTATGCCCACATGCATACAGTAGACATATCATATGCTTAATAGGGTTTTTGTTTGTTTCCATGGTGATGCTCTATAAATAGAGCTTTACGAACGTTCAACTGAGTAGAGAAAAAAGGAAGAGAAAAATATCTAATAGTAATAATATACATTACTTCCTCTGCAACAACTTGTATTGGTATAATACTCTGCAACTGCTTCGTTCCTATCCCGATAAAGGTTATCTTTCTATAACTTTTACATTTTTGTAACAGTTTTTTATTCTTTTAAGAAGTATTCCTCAAAAATGTTTTGAGGAAAGATGTACCTTTTTATATAAGATACCAAACAGCTTCTTATTTTTGTCATATAATTTCACATTAAGATGTACTATTCACACACATATTTTTATTTCTCACACATTCTTTGTTAATTTTTATCCGTCGATCTTCTTCAATTTATCAGACCCGATACATGAAAATTAAAAAGATGTGTGAAAGGCAAAAAAGTGTGTGAATATCACATCTCTTTAGTAATCCATTAGCAGGTCATATACGATATTGACGCGTGTAATCCACATAACCTGTCAACGTAGCATTCTGCAAGTCCAAACAAATTAGGAATCCAAATACCTTCACAAGCAAGGAAAGGGGCAACAAAAATCCAAGATAGAGCAGGTCACCTTCTCCCTCATCAAATAAAGAAAACTAAAAATCAGAGGTCAACAATTGTTGGCACTTGCCCACCTAGAAACATCTGGGCCGTTCGTTTCACTGACTTTTCTTGTCCACGCGTTCCTCGTCCACTCCGGAATCCAACCTAAAAATGGGATTTGAGTCGGCTCATCCTCCCTATATAAACTCCTCACCCCCTCCACTCTTTCTCACAATTCTCTCAACAATTCTCGCCCATCGTCCCCAAATCTCTCTCAAATTCCTAATTTCTTTCGAATTTCAAATCCCCAATTTCTGAAACCATGCAGATCTTCGTGAAAACCCTGACCGGCAAGACCATCACTCTCGAGGTCGAGAGTTCGGACACGATCGACAACGTCAAGGCTAAGATCCAGGACAAGGAGGGCATTCCTCCCGACCAGCAGCGGTTGATTTTCGCCGGAAAGCAGCTCGAGGACGGCCGGACCCTAGCGGATTACAATATCCAGAAGGAATCGACGCTCCATCTGGTGCTTCGGTTGAGGGGAGGCATGCAGATTTTCGTTAAAACCCTAACCGGGAAGACGATAACTTTGGAGGTCGAGAGTTCGGATACGATCGATAACGTCAAGGCCAAGATCCAGGATAAGGAGGGTATTCCTCCGGATCAGCAGAGGCTTATCTTCGCCGGCAAGCAATTGGAGGACGGCCGGACCCTGGCGGATTACAATATCCAGAAGGAATCGACTCTCCATCTTGTCCTCCGTCTCCGGGGAGGTATGCAGATCTTCGTCAAAACCCTAACCGGGAAGACGATTACTCTGGAAGTGGAGAGCTCGGACACTATTGACAACGTCAAGGCCAAGATCCAGGATAAGGAGGGAATTCCCCCGGACCAGCAGAGGCTGATCTTTGCCGGAAAGCAGTTGGAGGATGGCCGAACCCTAGCCGATTATAATATTCAGAAGGAGTCGACTCTCCACTTGGTTCTGCGATTGAGAGGAGGTATGCAGATTTTTGTCAAAACCCTAACGGGGAAGACAATCACTCTCGAGGTCGAGAGCTCTGATACCATCGATAATGTGAAGGCCAAGATCCAGGATAAGGAGGGAATCCCACCAGACCAGCAGAGATTGATTTTCGCTGGTAAGCAATTGGAGGACGGAAGGACTTTGGCGGATTACAACATCCAAAAGGAGTCTACTTTGCACTTGGTCCTGCGTCTGAGAGGTGGCATGCAAATTTTCGTGAAGACCCTTACCGGGAAGACCATAACTCTGGAGGTCGAGAGTTCCGATACTATTGACAATGTGAAGGCGAAGATTCAGGACAAGGAGGGCATTCCTCCGGATCAGCAGAGGCTCATCTTTGCCGGGAAGCAATTGGAGGATGGCCGGACCCTGGCGGATTATAACATCCAGAAGGAGTCGACTCTTCACCTCGTGCTCAGGCTTCGTGGTGGAATGCAGATATTTGTGAAGACCCTAACAGGGAAAACAATTACCCTGGAGGTTGAGAGCTCCGACACTATTGATAATGTCAAAGCTAAGATCCAGGATAAGGAAGGGATCCCACCGGACCAGCAGAGGCTGATCTTTGCTGGGAAACAGCTTGAGGATGGTCGCACCCTTGCAGATTATAACATCCAGAAAGAGTCTACCCTCCATCTTGTCCTTCGTCTCCGTGGCGGTGATTTCTGAAGAAGTTTGTTGGTTTTAGTTGTTTTGTGTTGTTATGGTGGTGAATAATGGTGGTGTGTTTTGGTTGGTGGCCAATGTGCCACTAAAGTCATGTTATGTTTTAGGGTTTGTGGGTTGTGTTCTTTTATGTTTCCTTTAGTTGTTAATTTCTCAGTTTGGTATTAATGAACAATTTCTAGTCTTGTGAACTTTATCTGATTCCCTTTCCTTTCAATAGTGTTCTTATTTTCCTTTACTTGCTTTCTTCTGATGTTGGTTGTGTTCTTGTTGGTGAACCGCCAAGTTTATGCTCCAATTTTGACTTTTAAATAGCTTATTCGCCTCTCATGCTGTAGTAACATGCTAAGGCTTATAAATCTGTGGTCCGAATGTTGGTTTGATGTGTTGTTCTAGCTTCCTAGCAACTCTTGTTTGGTGTGAAGTTTGAGTATTATAAATTCTAAAAGCTTCCCTTTCTTTTCTATCGTTTTGTAGCTGATGTATAATTGCTTCTTGTCTTTTCAAATGTTTTCTTCTTATGTGTATTATCTTCTGCTAATCTTGAACATTATTGAGCTTCTTGGTTAATAGAAGACAGCTGACTTTGCCATTCATGTTATAACACATGGTGAGAGTTTATGGACGTTAGGGGTTGGTTGTGATATAGTTTGCAT
This sequence comes from Malus sylvestris, assembly GCF_916048215.2. Lineage (NCBI taxonomy): Eukaryota > Viridiplantae > Streptophyta > Magnoliopsida > Rosales > Rosaceae > Malus > Malus sylvestris. The sequence continues at coordinate 18,431,109 of NC_062271.1, forward strand.
TCTGGGGTAATATGTAGATCCTCAAAAAAATTAGCAATTCTATTGTCGCCTAAGATATACGCAACAGGTTACTCAAATACATAGTTTTGCTAGAAAGATGGAGAGCAATTCGATTGTTCAAATCATGGTTGGTGAATTCCATCAATAAAGGATGCTTTAGCGTGAATACATTTTCATTGCATATTTTATGGTAGGTTGTTTTGTAGTACTGTCCTCTGTATTTTATGGACTTGTTATATAGTGCTCTGCTGTGAATTGCTCATGATGGTAGGGTGTTTTCTTGATTGGCCACTCCAGTCCAGTCAAAACTCGAGTTGGTATTAATTTAGTCCTGTAAACTTTCATGTGCTTCCCTTTGTTTTCGTTTCTTTTGTGCTTTTGGATGCAAATTTGGCTCTTTTTCATGATAATGCCTTGTTTCAATTTCTTTGTATGTGTTCCTGCCTTGAGAACTTTGAACTGGTGAAGCATGCATCAAATCTATCTTCTACAAGGAAATATAAGCCTATTTCTCTTCTGATCGTTGGGTTATTGGCTGTCTGAATTGGTTCATCAGCATTATTGATCTTGCTTATCCTGAGAAACCAGTTGATGTTTTTGGTCGATGAGAACTAGTTGATTGAAAACAGTAGATTGCCTCTTGTGCTATAACACAAGCGGAGAGACTTATGACATAGTTTGCGCTTCCGGAGCTCAGGTTTAGTGAATTCAAACAATGAGGAATGTTTTGATTTGTACACAGTACTCTGCTAATTGTGTTATAGCACCTGTTGTGTGTATTGACGTGATATATTGGACTTTGTAACTCCTAAGATGTTTAATGCTTTCTTTTTCTGGCTACGATGCTTGCATCCCTGGTTATTGTTGAATATGTGCCGTACTTTTTTGTTTCCATCCATTAACTTGGGTGCTTTAGTGTTGATTCTAGTGTTGCATGTTGCCTACCATATTTACTTTGTAATTTATCAACTCCCTTGTGATTTCCCAAATGTTAATTCTCGAACAATAACTGCCTAATCTCTTCCATGACTCTCTAGGTTTGTGCCTTGCTGAGACCAAGGCATATCATTTTGATGTTGAAATGGGGAGTCTGGATCTTCGCAATTGAAATAAGACATTCTTAGTAACGTTCAAACGCTGTCATGTTTGGATTGACAGTTGCTTGGTAGATGAAGAGGGGACATGGAATACAAGATAGAGGCTGCTGCATCGGCCAGACCTGAATTGTTCTTGTGTATTGTGTGCTTCTTCGCTGTGAGGTGCCATTTTCTAATTGTCTTGCCACACTGTTATTGGATATTGTAGGCAGAGCTTAATTTGTTCGTATTTCTTAGTTTTAGTAGCCTTACCACTTGCCTGTGTTACCCATACATCAAGAGGAACAGTTACAAGAGCTACACAGTATTTGTACAAGTAATGAATTTTGTGAGTTCAATTGTGCAAGGCAAACAACTCCGCCTGTGTAAGTTTATCTTACATTGCCGGTCCCAAGTCCGGATAAAGGAGGAGGGGGAGGACGTCAGGTAGTCGATAGCCGGCACTCTTAGGTTACGTCGAATCCTTATGAAAATGAATCCAGAACGACATCACGCTAAAGCTAGGGCGTTACTCGTAAGTGGCGTGCTGTGTGGCCCGAGCACAGTGATAAGTGAGCAAGAGTCGTTGTATCTCCATCGGTACCCAGATGCAGTGTTAAATGAGCAAGGGGGCCATAGAAACTTCTTTTTGAACGACTCCACTCAAAGTTGTTTGGGAGCATATGCTCCTATCAACTTTACACAGGACACACAAAAGAAGTACTTTGATCCTATTAGACGGGGAAGGTTGAAGAAGCTAGGACAGAAGGGTAGAGTTCAAGAGAGTAGAATGTGTTTAGGAACGTGGAATATAGGAACCCTAACGGGAAAATCTATGGAAGTAGTGGAAGTTATGGTGAGGAGAAGGATAAATATTATGTGCCTACAAGAAACTAAGTGGGTTGGTCTTAAGGCAAAGGATCTAGAAAACTCAAGGTTTAAACTTTGGTATTCGGGCACAAATAGAACGAGAAACGGTGTTGGCATCATCGTGGACAAGACCTTGACACAAGATGTTGTAGATGTCAAGAGGGTAGGAGATAGAATCATGGCAATCAAGATTGTAATAGGACAAGAACTCATCAATGTGATTAGTGCGTACGCACCTCAAGTAGGGTCGGATACGAGTTTGAAGGAGAAATTTTGGAAAGACCTTGGAGACTTGGTGCAAGGAATTGCTCAGACGGAGAAGTTATTTATAGGAGGAGATTTAAATGGACACATGGGCAAGAAGACAGGCAACTATGGAGGTTTTCATGGTGGCCATGGTTTTGGGAAGAGAAACGAGGATGGGGAAGCTATCTTGGATTTTGCAATGGCATATGATCTCTTCCTAGCTAACACATTCTTTAAGAAGAGAGAAGAACATATGATCACCTGCAAGAGTGGGTTGTCAAAAACACAAATAGATTTTCTTCTAATGAGGAAAGGGGATCGTATAACTTGTAAGGATTGCAAAGTTATACTGAGAGAGAGCTTGGCTAATCAACATCGCTTGTTGGTGATCGATGTACATATCAAAAGAGAGAAAAAACAACAAGACTTGGAAGTGCCCAAGGACTAGATGGTGGAATCTAAAAGGAGAAAAACAAGCCATTTTCAAAGAGAAAGTAATCATCCAGTGTGTGTGGGATAGAGAGGGGGAAGCTAGCCAAAGGTGGGATTCTATGGCTAGTTGTATCCGAAAAGTAGCAAAAGAGGTATTAGGAGAGTCCAAAGGCTTTACTCCACACCAAAAGGAATTTTGGTGGTGGAATGAGGAGGTACAAACAAAGGTGAAGGCTAAGAAGAAATGTTGTAAAGCCTTATACAAGGATAGGACCGATAAAAATGGTGAAAGGTATAGAAGAGCGAAGCAAGAGGCGAAGAAAGTTGTGAGAGAAGCTAAGTTAGTGGCTTATGACGATATGTATAAGCGACTAGATACCAAAGAATGAGAGTTGGATATCTATAAACTAGCTAGAGCAAGGGAAAAGAAGACAAGGGACTTAAACCAAGTGAGGTGCATCAAGGATGAGGATGGAAAGGTTCTTGCTACAGAGAACGTGGTCAAAGACAGATGGAGAGGTTATTTTCATAATCTTTTCAATGAAGGACATGAAATGAGTACTTCTTTAGGGGAGTTGAGTAACTCAGAAGAGTGTAGAAACTACCCCTTTTATCGTCGAATCAGGAAGGAAGAAGTGGTTATAGCTTTGCAGAAGATGAAGCATAGAAAAGCAGTGGGCCCAGATGATATACCGATCAAAGTGTGGAAAGTCTTGGGAAAGACAGGTATAACATGGCTCACTGACCTTTTCAATAAGATTTTGAAAACGAAGAAGATGCCAAATGAGTGGCGAAATAGCACTTTGGTGCCTATCTACAAGAATAAGGGCGACGTACAAAATTGCATGAACTATAGAGGTATTAAGCTAATGAGTCATACAATGAAGCTCTGGAAGAGAGTCATTGAGCATAAATTGAGGCAAGAGACACGGGTTTCGGACAACCAACTCGGGTTCATGCCAGGGCGCTCAACCATAGAGGCAATCTATCTCTTACGAAGATTGATGGAAATATATAGAGAGGGGGAAAATGATTTACACATGGTCTTTATAGATTTGGAAAAAGTGTATGATAGGGTCCCAAGAGACATTCTTTGGAGGATTTTAGAGAAGAAAGAAGTACGAGTAGCATATATCCAAGCTATAAAGGATATGTATGAAGGAGTAAAGACTGCCGTAAGAAATCATGAAGGACAAACCGAAAGCTTCCCCATAACTGTAGGATTACATCAAGGCTCATCCTTAAGTCCTTACCTTTTTGCGTTGGTAATTGATGAGTTAACATGACATATTTAAAATGATATTCCTTGGTGTATGCTTTTCGCAGACGATATAGTGTTGATAGATGAAACTCAAGAAGGGGTAAATGTGAAGCTTAACCTTTGGAGAGAAGTGTTGGAATCTAAAGGTCTTCGCCTAAGTCGATGAAAGACAGAATATATGGAGTGCAAGTTCAGTGCAAATGAAGGCCAAAATGAGTTAGGGGTGAGGATCGGAGAACAGGAAATACCAAAGAGCGACTGCTTTCACTACCTATGATCTATCTTGCAAAAGAACGGAGAATTAGATGGATATCTCAACCATAGAATACAAGCTGGATAGATGAAGTGGAAGAGTGCATCCGGCGTGTTGTGTGACCATCGTATGCCAATGAAGCTTAATGGAAAATTTTATAGGACGACAATAAGGCCGACGATGCTGTATGGCACAGAATGTTGGGCGGTGAAGTATCAACACGTACACAAAATGGGTGTAGCAGAGATGAGGATGCTTTGTTGGATGTGTGGGCACACGAGAAAGGATAAGATTAGGAATGAGGATATCCGAGGTAAAGTAAAAGTAGCCGAAATTGTAGGAAAGCTGAGAGAAAATCGGTTACGGTGGTTTGGACATGTGCAAAGAAGGCTACTGACGCTCCGGTTAGAAGATGCGATTACGGGATAAAGGTTCAGGGCCGAAGGGGTAGAGGAAGACCAAGGAAAACTTTGGAAGAGACTCTAAGAAAAGACTTAGAGTACTTGGATCTAACGAAGGACATGACACAGGACCGAGCACAATGGCGTTCTAAGATTCATATAGCCGACCCCACTTAGTGACTTGGATTTTTCAAGTCTCCAACCGAGAAGTTTTCCTCACTCGAGAAATTAAGGGAACACTACCTCAACCTACATGCTTCACTCACAAAGCTTCAACATACAAGCTTCAACAAAAGAAAAATTCAAAGAACTTAGTGAAGAAGGCTTTGGTGTATTTAACACAATACGTTGAAATGAAGCAAAGCTTATTTATTGATATCTCCGATAAGTTAGAAATATGTACATATACATGAGTCAAAATAAACAAACAAGAGGGAGCCTTGACAAAGGTTGCTTAGGAGAAGTCTCAGCAGTCGGTAGAGTCCCAGAAAGAGAAGGCACCGGAGGGTGATCATTCGAAGCCTCAGTACTGGACAGAACCCTAGAAGGAAGAGGCATCAGAGGTTGATCATTTGGAGCTTCATTACGCGGTACAGCCCCAGAGGACGAAGGCAATAAATGCCTTTGGAACAAACCCACAAATATCTGATGATCAAGTAAAATCTTACCATCAGATTCCTTCATTTGGTCAAGCTTCCTCTTCATGTTTGTAGCATAGTCATGTGCGAGCCTGTACAACTATTTATTCTCATGCTTGAGCCCTCTAATCTCCTGCTTGAGACTCATCACTTCAGCCGCTAATGATTCAACTTGGCGGGTTTGAGCAAATAGGCGTTGGGCCATATTAGACACAGAACCTGCACACTGAACACTGAGAGCCAAAGAATCCTTAACAGCCAACTCATCAGACCGTTTGGAAAGAAGTCTGTTATCTTTGGGAGTGAGAAGGTTCCTGGCCACCACCGCAACGATCATATCATTCTTCATCAGGGAATCCCTAACGGTAAGAGGACCAGTAGGGGATAAGAAGGATGGGCGCCATATGTTGTCTGGAGAAGACGCGGCTGCCTCTTCACCAAGGTTCAAGTCAAAACGACGGTCGGAGGGGCCAGACATTTTCAAAGGTGTTGAAGAGAGAAGAGGTCGGACAAATTAAGATCTTAGAAGTGCAAGAAGGGAGCTTTTACTGGTGGACATTCAAGTGTGCTTTGGAACTTAATGCCAGCCTCTATAAAAATCTGCACTCGACGGAGCTTCAGAAATCGAAGAGGCGCCTGCTCAGAAATTGAAAAGGTGTTTGCTTTCTCAAAAGTTGGGTTGCTCAGAGACCAAGAGGGTCGATCTCAGAAATCGAAGAGGCGTTTGCTTTCTCAAAAACTGGGCTGCTCAAAGACCATGAGGGCTGATCTCAAAAATTGAAGAGGCGCTTGCTTTCTCAAAAGATGGGTTGCTCAGAGACCACGAGGGCCGATCTCAAAAATCAAAGAGGCACCTGCTTTCTCAACCTTGTCAACACCTGTCATATGCACACTCAGCGTTGCGAAAATTACGGACAATCTGTCGAAGATTTCTGGTGAAGTAGAAAGCACGTGAATCTTACCGTTCAATCATCCACTTTCCACACGCAACATCAGCTCATGGGTACCACAGATAACTTTACCAAAGATCTCTGACAAAGTTTAGATACGTGAAGCTTGCAGCTCCCACTACATCGTTATGACCAAGAAGGGTAAAAGAATAGCAAAGAAACAGCACTAACAAAGTTTAGACGCATAAATTTTGAAGGTCTAGCTACCATATTATTACCCACAAAGGTAAAGGAACAGCACCACTGCTGGATAATTGGAAAGTCCCTGTGTGTCAACCTCTGTGCTTCGTGGCAAGGTAGACTAGCAAAAATGCCCAACCTTTACTCACATTCGAAAAAAACATTCCCAACAAGATTGCTTGTTCCAAAATCGAAGAGGCACCGCCCTCCGAATCTCGAGAGCCAGACTCCCAATAGGATTACTTTCTCAAAAATCGAAGAGACATCGCTCTCCGAATTTCAAGAGCCAGACTCCCAACAGGATTGCTTTCTCAAAAATCTAAGAGGCACCGTTCTCCGAATCTCAAGAGCCAAATCCCTGACAGGATCGCTTGTTCGAAAACCGAAGAGGCATCACTTTCTCAATTTCGAGAGCCAGATCTCCTTGGATAAAGCTTGTCTGTAATCTTCACACGCAACATCAGCTTTCCAAATACCACAGACCACTTTTTCAAAGTGCTCTGACAGAGTTAAAACACGTGAAGCTGGCAGCTCCCACTACAGTGCTATGACCAAGAAGGGTAAAGGAATAGCATTACTACTTGTTATTAGGGAGACTCCTATATATGTCGACCTCCATTCTCAACGGACAGGCAGACCTGCAAAAATGCTCAACCCTTCCTCATATATGAGAAGGCACTCCCAACGAAGCTTCTCGAAATACTCAGCTTTCTTTCCCCTCGATAATACCTCTACAAACAAGCTACACCAGAGCAAGAATATCTCATATCATCAGGGTTAAAAGCAAGAGTATCCCATATCATGCTTTTTCCCTGTCTTTTCCTTTGGCATTGTTCTTACCTGCAAGACAAGGAGAAATAGAGCAATCAGTCAACACTTGGAATCAAGCTTCCAGTCAGGAACTGACTGCCTGGAACCCCTTACCTGATTACTTACCTGACATTGCTCTCGAGTACTCATCTTCAACATCTTATGCTTCCAGAGAAGATACCACATCTGCCTGAGGAACAGATAGGGCAAGTGAGAATGATACAAGGAAGCATGTGGAGACAAGCGTAATAGAACACGTGTTGATACTTCCATTACTTTGTCAACAGTAAAAGTATCTCATATCAGCAGGGTCGAACGTACTCTAGATTTGATGGACTTGTTTTGACCCTTAAATTCTTCAGTCGGCCTTATACTCTGGAGGAAACCAGAAAACCCTCCAGCCCAGTTCAAGAATAAGCATGTGGAAAGTTACTTCTTCAAAAGCAAAAGTATCTCATATCATCTATTCTCCTTTTTCTTCTCTTTATCCTTCATGCTGCCTGCAAGATAAGGAGAATGTGAACAATCAGTCGGAACTCGAAATCAAACTTCTAATCTAGGACTGATTGCTTGGAGCTCTAATTGCTTACCTTGTCTGTCACCTCTTTCAGCATATCCCTTAGCTCGGCGACTTGGGGGACTCCTACTACATGGTTTGTATCGCGCTTAACCAAGCATGAAACTACAAGTAAACTTCAAGTGAAATTGATACATTACCTTGTGCATCTCCACCAGTTAAAGATACTACCCTTGGACGGAGGAAGAGTACTTCCAGAGAAGATGTCACATCTACCTATGAGACAGATAAGGCAAGTGAAGACAATATCACACTTCGGTACTTAGAAGTTTCATGATTACTTAGCGGCTTGGATCTTGCAAGTCCCCAACCGAGGAGCTTTCCTCATTTGGGAACTTAAGGGAGCATTGTTTGTACCATACTTGACCAATCTCGAAACTACCGAGCACCGGTCAACGTTATACCGTCAAGGACCCATAAGAGTTTCCCTTCAACCAGAAGGCCAATCACAGAGCGCCACGTGTTGACATCAGAAGCCAATCATAGCACGACACGTGTCAACATCGGAAGCCAATCACAACACTACACGTGTCAATGTCAGAATAAGGCTAGAAACTCTCTTCTATAAAAGGAGATCATTCTCCCAAAATATTTTCTAATGTCATTTGTACTAAATCATTCACTTGTAGCCACTAAAGGAGAGCTTGAACCTATGTACTTGTGTAAACCCTTCACAATTAATGAGAACTCCTTTACTCCGTGGACGTAGCCAATCTGGGTGAACCACGTACATCTTGTGTTTGCTCTCCTGTCTCTATCCTTTTACATACTTATCCACACTAATGACCGGAGCAATCTAGCGAAGGTTACAAACTTAATACTTTCTGTTGTACCAAAGTCCTCACTGATTTTGTGCATCAACAATCCTTAAGTCTTTACCTTTTTGCATTGGTAATGGATGAGTTAACATGACATATTCAAGATGTTATTCCTTGGTGTATGCTTTTCGCAGACGATATAGGGTTGATAGATGAAACTCAGGAAGGGGTAAATGCGAAGCTTAACCTTTGGAGAGAAGTGTTAGAATCTAAAGGTCTTCGCCTAAGTCGATCAAAGACAGAAGATATGGAATACAAGCAGGATGGATGAAGTGGAAGAGTGCATCCGGCGTGTTGTGTGACCGTCGTATGCCACTGAAGCTCAAGGGAAAATTTTATAGGATGGCAATAAGGTCAGCGATGCTATATAGCACAGAATGTTGGGCGGTGAAGCATCAACACGTACACAAAATGGGTGTAGCGGAGATGAGGATGCTTCGTTGGAGGTGTGGGCTCACGAGAAAGGATAAGATTAGGAATGAGTGGGTTGGACATGTGCAAAGAAGGCCTACTGGCACTCCAGTTTGAAGATGTGACTACGGGACAGAGGTTCAGGGTCGAAGGGGTATAAGAAGACCTAGGAAAACTTTGGAAGAGACCCTAAGAAAAGACTTAGAGTACTTGGATCTAACAGAGGACATGACACAAAATCGAGCGCAATGGCGTTCTAGGATTCACATAGCCGACCCCATTTAGTAGGAAAAGGCTTTGTTGTTGTTGTTGTTGTTATAATTGTGCAAGGCAAACTTAGGGTTTGCTAAAGATTTTGTGCAAGAAAACTGACGTCTAAGAATTTGAAAAAGAAATTTTGGCTATATACAATCAAAATTCGCATGATGGGGGAGGGAGATTATAATGGTGGATTTTCTTTTACACTTTTTCTTTTAATTTCTGTTCTTCGTTTTGGAGAAAAAGTTTTCATTTTAGTTTTTTATTTTTGTTCACATCTGCAAACTAGTAGCTCTAGTGACAGCTGTCCTAAATGATTTGAGTCTAAATTTCACGTCAGCAATCCTGTTAGAGAACACTTAGTAAGGAGAAAATTTTGAAGCAAAATATCGTAATACAAGTAGTTAAAATTTCTAATATTCAATCATTTATATTATGAAGCTTGATATACTGACCGTGTACTCAGCACATCACATAATCCCTCATAACAAGTAAGACATCTATGTGCTGTTAGTGGAATTCGGATCCTCATCGTATCCTATTTGTGAGGATTCCGAAGATCCGTGAATCATATCCGTTTATCGTATATCGTGCGGTCAGAAATTATTTTAAATATTTTTATTTAAAATTAAATACAAATAGTACTTAACAAAAACTGATTGCACGATATACAATGAACGGACACGATTTACAAATCTTCAAAATCCTCACTAAAATGATCGGAGAAGATCCTTTTGGCTGTTAGTGAGCTTGACTATAAATAGCTTTCTCTCTCTCTCTCTCTCTCTCTCTCTCTCTCTCTCTCTCTCTCTCTCTCATAATTTTCTAATTAATTCATTTCATTTTTTTTCTCTCTTTCTCACTTCATGGCGGATTATTTAACAAAATGATCGGAGAAGATCCTTTTGGATGGTAGTGAGATTGACTATAAATAGCTCTCTCTCTCTCTCTCTCATAATTTTCTAATTAATTTATTTCTGTTGTAGGCATAATTTACTGAACAATTATGGAGGCCTTAGAGAGAGAGGGGGTGCGGCAATAGAGAGAAGAATAGAGAGATGTGTAATTGTGGGTGTGTGTTATCTCACCCCATTGTGCCTTTATTTATAGTAGTAGGAAGGGTAAAACCTTTCCCTTTAGGATTACAACATTTAATAGGTAATCTAATCCTAATAGGAATATAAGATACATTCCCATATTTCCTAGGATTTACACAATCACATTTCTATTCTAAATAGGACTGCAACACTCCCCCTTGAGTGTGTAAATACTCAAGTAAATGGCGCATCAAGTCTTCATTGATGAAGTAAGTACAGTTGATGAAGTCGTCGGCACAATGGGCAAATGCGAGTCTCAAATCAAAGGAAGAATGCATAAAAAGTAAAACTCACAAAGCCTCGCTATGGTAAAACCCAAGATGGGAGAAAAACCCATAGTCTAAGGAGAAAAGTGAGAAGTTGCATTAAGTCAAAACTATACGTCTTTTGGATGCAAGTAGAAGAGCTCTCAAGGGTATGATCAGCCCAGGATGGGTGCCTCGTTAAAACCTAGTTAGGTAGCAAAAACCCAGTGGGAAAAATGCTCCTAATCGTAGGGAAAAAGAGTACATTAAGATCAAGTGAGTATACTTATTGATACTCCCCCTGAGTTTGACATAACTTCCAAATGAGAACTACAAGCATTGCATATGAGTAGTTAGGCATACCAATTCCTCGGACAAGCTTCTGGAAGGTTGACTTCGGCAGTGACATCATGTAGAGGTCGGCAAGGTTGTCTGGGATCGGTTTGCATGACTTCAATCTCCTGATGCTTTGCTGATGTAGATGTAGACACAATATGTCTTGGTGTTGACTTCGTTAATGTATCATGGCTTGGTTGGGTTGATACATGTGGCATAATCTTCATGGATCGTCGTTGGGACTCAATGATGGATGAAAATATAGCAAGTACTTCGAATATGCTCAACAAGAACTCCTAACCATGTCTCACTTGTGGCATAGTGAAGTAAGGTGAGTCTTGGAACGATTCGAAGATTTCGCAACTTGGGTCATATCGTGGACCTTCAAGATATTGCGATATCCCTAACGGTAAAGACATTACCATTCGGGGATTTTGCCTTGTGCGTGTTTGATAAGTAACCAGCGTCAGCATAACAAACAAGGCAAGCATCATTTCGAGGATCAAGGGGGTTAGATCCGCTCAAGATGCGTTAGGATTTTCCCACGTAATACCTTCAGGGTACGTCTTTAATACTAATTTAGTGGTTGCGTGTAGGCGCGGTGCTGCATCTTTACCAAGATCAACAGCGAAGGAGATGTCATGTCTAAATACAATGAGCTAAGTACAACGAAGCGCAAAGTTAAACTTTTAGATATGGAATTTCAGATTCCATAACCTCTTCAAGGGTCTCATTTGCATATAACGTGTGGACGATCAAAGGTATATTCAAAGGTGACACATTCGGGGTGTAGTTTAACTGGTAGACCAAAATACCGTCAGAACAATGCTTTAACTTCAGGTCAAGGCATAAGTGAGTTTTCCCAAGATCCTTCATCTTAAATTCCATCTTCAGGTGCGAGGCAGTTTTCTCAAGCTTTTCCAGAGTCTTAGTGAGATTTGTGTTAACGACATAAACTGTAACTCTAGCAATTTGGAATAAGACTTCATAGTTTAACACGCAAGGGCATAATTCATATCCTTGACTGATCAAATAATCACTTAGACGGGTATACCACATCCGTCGGATTTTTCAATCCATAAGTGAACGCCTCAAAACGAGTCCATGTAATTCTTCGAGAACTTACACGTAAATCTTCGTATTTATATCCCCATGGAGAAATACTAACCATATTTCATAATGCTGCTATCAATCACAGGACGTTTTGAGAGAAACCTTGCGCTATAAGGCGTGCATCATATTGCACTATTTCATTCATCTCATAACGTTTCCTTTCCCACTTGTAACTCAAGAGGATTACCTTGGGCAATGTAGGAACGACAGGTCCAATACACACTTTGGTAAGGAATTTGACCTGGATTGTAACTTTAGTTGTCCAATCAGTTCACTTAATTAACGGAACACGGTTCGATATCGTAGCTTTTCATTTATGTCGGTAGCTACCATATAAGTGAAAACATTATCGATGATAATCTCATTTCAATTCCATTTTCTCATCCAAACTAGTATACTGGACCAAGAACTTCAAGTCTCGGGAGTAATCCGGATTAATCTCATGAGATGGAAATGATTTGAGACAGCGATCGAGTTTAGATTCATTGTTGTGCCGTGTTTTCCTCTTCCAGGAAAGTGAATCCTACGAATCGAATGATATGTTGTGTTCTAGGCCAAGACATATTGATTGGCTATCCGCCGGTGTACCAGACCGTCCAACAAGGGCGTCCAAACCATCTAACATGGGCGGCACACCCTCCAGGGATATTGACTCGACGTCCGTTAAGTACGTCTATCCTTGCAGGCATGTTTGCAGCTGGTATATGATCTCGTCACTTTAGCTAGATCAGAGGAATGCGTCTGGAGCAACATTCTGAAATCTAGAATTCGTTGCACTTGCTTATCACACTTGTGTGGTATGAGGATCGAGATGAGACATAGTGAGCAACATCCATGCAAATTCACGCCGTTCTACAGGAATGTTGACGTTCTTATCTCCCCCTAACGGTGGGAAGACTGTCTTATTAAAGTGACAACCCGCAAATAAGCGGTAAAGAGATCGTGTGCAAGGGCTCGAAGAGAGCTAGTGTGAAGGAGAATCATGATCGACAAAAGATACACATCCTTCTTTGAGGACCCATGGTGGTACGTTGCGGCGGCGCAACTTGGCACATGGAATGCGCACCCAAAGTCGTCAGGTTCGTACCCAGTAACCAACTGTAACGTCATATAGGTTGGGTGGCAATGGGCCTCAAGGCAGACTAACATAGCTGCGTGCAAGATTGCATAGCCCTAGGCAAAGACCGAAAACTTGGTACATTTACCAAAATTCGAGCGATCATTTAAATTGCGCTTTATGATCGCTAGGCTAGGCTATTTGGGGTGAACATGGGAATGCGATGTTCAATTAAAAACCCAAAATGACATGCAATACTTTATAAAAAACCGTCGATATAAACTCTCTAGCATTATCCAGTCTTCCAGACCTTAAGGGATAAGTAGGGTGGTGAACCCTTAATCGGCCAAGAGGTTTAGCAGTAATGTGTGTGGAAAAACATGTGACCAGTTTGTCAATTCATCAACCAAAAACCATAAATATTTATATGGTCCGCATTTTGGTTGGATTAGTTCACATATATTCCCTTGAATCCACTGCGAAAATGGAGTCGTGTCGTATCTTTACAAGAAATGATATAGAAAATCAATTTCCCTAATGAGCAGGATTGGCAAAGTATGCTTGTAGGCACAAAATCCTTACTTCAGATAAGGAGATGCGTTGTAGCATCATTGTTCGACCTAAGTATCCCAAAAGGTCGTGCCAAAGCAAGTAAACTGCTCAATCACCAAGCTATAGGCCTGCCACATGTGGTGTATTCCCAGTCGGGAGACAACCCATTGGCCCCAAATCAAAGCTTCAGGCTCATTTTTGGAGGTGGTGCAAAGATATTTCACTCTATTTTCTTCAGTGATTTCATTTATGATCATTGTCATCTCGAATATCCTTAAAAACTCAACATCAGGAAGAATTTAAGGTCCTTTAAATGATAATTCAGTATCATTTATACAACGAGGAGCGTGCCAATGCTCTTAATCAGGTTGGATAGACCTGAAGTTGTTGTTAGAGATGTGATTTAGGTGTAAAGTTAGTGTGCGTAGTACGCATTCATCCAGACAACTAACTTTCCCACATTCCTACCTAATCACGTGTTTAATTGAATCGGTCACATGTATTAAGAAACATGATTCAATTAACTTATATTCGAGGACAATATCAATAAGATTATCCATAAGTAAAACATACACCAAACTTGAATCCAAGAACATGGAAAAATGTTCACAAAGTAAATTTACTAAGGGGATTCGACCAATAAGGCCATCCATGTCGAAATTTTGCTCTGCCAACAATGTTCGGTGGAGCAAAATCAATCTCACATATTGACTACTAGAATGGTACTCCTCAACAACATTGGTAGGGGCACGAACAGGTGCATAACCAATGATCTATTCCATCAAGACGGGAGTAGATTCTTGCAAGGTTGAGGTTCGAGAATATTATCCCTTATCCTTGAAGTTTTAGGTCTTATGTACCAAGGATCATGCTTCGGGCATGATGCCACACCTTGGCAGGTTCTTATTATACTATATGTTTGTGAACACAAACTCGAAATTGTATTGTGAAAGAGTATGTCATTCAGTGTATCCTTGCCGAAGCAGTGCATCACCATTTGGTTAGGTTTTGACCGAACTGGGTCGAGTCATTCGGTAGACTCCAGCCGAACTGGGTCCATACCTTTCTTTCACGTTTGTGGTAGTAATTAGATCTGAGAATTTGGTAAATTTCCACTTTCTACACTGCTGCTTCAGGAACGAGTTAAAAACATGGAATGACAAGAAAAGTATTCTCCAGTCAAGATTCGATCGGATTTATAAAATTCAGAATTGTACTCATTCATGGACGTAATCATGGTTTGATGTGGGCAATTTCTTTCATGGTTAGACGGTCTATAGAAGCGAGCCAAAGAGCCATGGAATCCTCGTTCGGGGAGTATTTCCATTTGTAATGCTTTGAGCATAAGTCTTCGAATGAAGATTATGGCGAAGGCTTATTCAACTCTTCCTTGCCATTGTTGGCATCAATTGTTTCTCAGCTTCTTGATAGTCAAGTGGAGATTCACGTCGTGTACCCCACCTAAAGTGGTTTCTATTAGAAAACGTCCAAATCAGGAAAATCAAACTTGTGACGGTTCGACAATCTACTGAATTTGAGGGAACAAGATTGTGATTGGTGCTATGGGAATGAATTATTCATAAGCATCAAAGTTAGAACATTCGAGTTCTAAGACATGGTTTTCATGAAAAACGTCGGGTTTTCATGGGTGTATTGTTTTATGAAATCTTCGGGTTTCAAAGGCACTAAATTTGAAACTACAGGTTCAATTTAGTTTATGAACGTTTAGTTCATAAAAGAGAGGTTCCTGCAAGAAACTCAGAATGCAATATACTAACTTAGTGTAGTGGATTTGAGTTGTCTTCGGGAACTCAAGTGTAAGAGATTCGTTACTACGAAAGTATGTGACGGTTCAAAGAAGAGAAATAAATTATTGAATCGTTAATGTCCAAAAGTGATCTTCAGGTCAATAATTTTGGATTCATTATCAGATTAATGGACTGCAGGTCACTTTTAATTAAATCAATAGATCGGGACCATTCGAGGTCGACCGTAAAAGCAAAATAATATTAAAATAATATTATTGGATCGAAAATAGAACCCCAAAAATAATTAGGCTTAATGCCGGGGGTTAAGAGGCACGGGTTGGGTGCCTTAAGCATAAGGCGAGGCCCAAATGTTCCTTTGGTGGTGGCTGCAGGCCACGGGTGAGGAATGGGAGACCCTAGCAGCAGCTAGGTCGTGTTTTGGGCCACAAGGGAGTGCAAGGACAAGTCTAGGCAAGCTGGCCTGTGGGTTGTCAAGGGGATCCCAGCGAAGGCTGGTTGCGTGAAAGCAGCCCCATAGTGACTGCAGGTCACGAGCTTGGGTATGGGTGGCGCAGTGACAAACCCAGCATATGCTGGCTATATGTATGCGGGCAAGAGCAACAAAACCCAGCAACAAAAAAGGTTGCAACGTGTGTATGGGAGGACAGCCCAGACAATTGGGCAGGTTGGATGGCTGCGGGCCAAGGCCAGTGTGCATAGGCTCAGGGCTGCAGGCCCTACCGAGGTAAAATCTAGGCCTAGGCCTGGTGATTATTTGCACAATGATGGAGCGGTGGTGTGCCGCACCATGTCCTGATTCCCCTATTTTTTTTTTTTCAAATCCTTTAGGGTTTAGGAAAACTCGAAACATGCTTCTAATTTAATTGAATACTTTGACTCACAAATTCCACATAGCAATTATTGCGTAATGTATGAAACAAATATATATATTAACCAATATATGAACATATACAATATATATCGGAAGGTAAATATAAATGTAGGGGGTTCATGCATCGTGGGGAATGTTTTCATGCTTCATGGGTCGTTTCAAATATCTTCCTTTATTTTAAGCGTACATGAGTAGCAGAAAACAACAAAAGCCTTTGAATTTGTAGAAGATCCTTCTTGAAAGCCAGAATTCTCCAATGCGTTGTATTACGTTCAACACAGAAAAATTAAATTGAATCAATAGCATGTAGATAAATTTAATAAAATAATAAATTAATCATGAAAAGAATGATTAAAACGTAATACTCCCCAAATTGAAGATCAAACTCTCTTGTTAGCGTAGCGTCAAGAGCGTGCTGATAACGTGTTGTAGGCATAATTTACTGAACAATTATGGAGGCCTTAGAGAGAGAGGGGGTGCGGCAATAGAGAGAAGAATAGAGAGATGTGTAATTGTGGGTGTGTGTTATCTCACCCCATTGTGCCTTTATTTATAGTAGTAGGAAGGGTAAAACCTTTCCCTTTAGGATTACAACATTTAATAGGTAATCTAATCCTAATAGGAATATAAGATACATTCCCATATTTCCTAGGATTTACACAATCACATTCCTATTCTAAATAGGGCTGGAAAAAAATCCCAAAAATCCCAAACCAAACCGAAAGTTTCGGTATTGCATTTCATTTTTTCGGTATTCCCATACCGAACCGAAAAAAAAAAAATATATATATATATATAATTTTTTAATTATAAGAGAATTATTTCAACCGTTGATTATTTTGGATTTAATCTGTGCCGTTGATTTGTTTTTAGGTCAGATCACATTTCACTTTTGTAGTTCCTCCGTTCATTTGTTTCGAAGCGCAGCTCTGAGCCTCCGGCCCTTACCAACGTCGTCCCTCACCATACTATCGAATTCCGACCAACCATCGGCCCACCACCACACCATACTCTCGTCTCTGACTCTCCAGCCTTCCTTCACCACACAACCATCGCTCTCTCTCGCGATCTCTCTCTCTCTAGGGCGATTGTCTTTCACGGACAGGTCAGGTCACATAACTGGGGATCTCTCTCACGGTCTCACCACCACACCGAGTCTGAGTCTCACTCTCACCCCAAATTAGGTAATTAATTTAGTTTTCTGAAATCTCTCTATCTTACCGTCACACACACACCTCTCGCTCTCTCTCTTTTCTTTTGCGATTTTGTCTCTTCATTTGGGATCGTCTTTGAAATGATAGTATATATTCGTCATTTGCATGTTAGTATATATTCGTCATTTGAAATGATAGTATGTATTCTCTCTGTAATATGAACAATCCTCTGTAATATGAAATGATTGCATATTCTCTGAAAGAATTTTTCGAATTAGGTAGAAAAAAATACCAATTACATATGTAATAAGTGTTTTTGCTTCTATGATTGATGCAGGGTTAAGACCAACAAATTAGTGTGTGTGTGTGTGTGTGTGTGTGTGTGTGTGTGTGTGTGTGTGTGTGTGTGTGTGTGTGTGTGTGTGTCTAGTGTGTCAGTGTGTGTGTGTGTATATTTTGCGTTCCCAAGGGATGCTGAAATAGAAGGAGAAACTTATGTGAGATGAATGAGTGAGTTATGATGAATTTTGTCATGAGATTAGTAAACAGATAGTCAGTTGTAGAGTCTTTTTTTGTTGGTAGATTCTGCTTTGAAGTTTTCAAATGGTTTAAAGTTTTAACTGCTAACGATTTTGTTAGTTTAGTTCAGTCAAAATGTTTTAGATGATCAGCTTTACTGATCCATTATAGCCTAATCACATAATTAACTGTTAGTTAGCTAATTGACAAATAAGATGCTTACTTCTTTGTACTATTTCCATTCTTTGACAAATTTTCTTACTTTTGGTTGTTGATGTTATAGCTGTTATTGCTTTTACTAGATGTATAATTTCTAATTTCAATTGGGTAAATGGTTAAAAACATCAATAGCCAATCCGAAGAGTATTTGGGAAAGAAGTAAACTTTGAACTTACTATAGGCATTGAGATTTTACTTTGACCCACTTGGTTTGGTGAATTCGGCTCAATCAAAACTTAAGCAAGTGTGTTAGAGACAGCATGCCAGTCAGTAACGAATCAAGGGTTACGGCCCTGACCCTAGTTGACATTAGCCCTTACTATTCAGTAGCTAGCGATATGAGACAATAGTGTCCAACAGTTATTTGGTTCAATGTGTATTTGGGATGTAAATAGAATGGAGTCAGTAAATTATCATACGGTCTTCTATCTGTTCTTGAATCTTATTCTTAGTATTTATTATCTATTAGACTATAATTCAATGTAAATGATTTTTGGTTTATTGTTTTAGACATGGCTAATTTGGGAGGTGAGGAGAATACAACACAAGAAAATGAAATGCCACCTCCACCTCCTCGACCACCTCAAGTACAAGTTCAACAACGTCAAAATCAATCACTACCTCCACGACCACGACCACCCATTGTAAGGGGAAGGACTCAACCATCAACATCAAGGGGAAAATTACAAGTGCCAACAAGAAAGGGCCGAAGAGGTCAACAATCTTCATAAACTTGAAACTTTGTTTTTTTGCTTTTGGTTTGTAACTTAATTATTAAAACTTTGGATTGTAACTAATTTTTTTGCTTTTGGGTTTGTTACTTTATTTATTTTAAAACCTTGGCTTGTAACTAATATTTTTTCTTTTGGATTTGGTACTTAATTTATTTTTATCGCATGTATGTGTAGTAGAACTTGAATAGGCATATGCAATTGTGCACAGATTGGCAATTGGCAGATTGCTTTTGAATAGGGTAAATTACATTTTCATAGGTTTTTGTCCTAACAACACAGATTGATGTTACCCAAAACTTTGTGAACCCTACATTTTCATACTTTGTGACCAACCTTAGGGTATAACAACACAGATTGGCAGACTCAGGCCAACATCAATTATCCCAATATTTTTTTTATTTGGTTGAATCAAGTTAAGCCCATATGGGGGTTGTTACATTCAGTGGGCAAGGCCCAATATTAGGTTTTTGTCCAATTGGACCAATATTAACTTTTTTTGTCCAAAAGCCCAAAATTATTTTGGGATTCCCGATTTTGTCCCGAAATCCCGAAACTATTTCGGGATTCCAGAAAATTTGGTTTGGGATCGGTATTGAAATTGGGATTCCCGAAAATTTTGGTATGGGAATCGGGACAAGGGTTTCGGTATGGGATCCCATACCGAACCACCCCTAATTCTAAATAGGACTGCAACAATTTCATTTTTTTTTCTCTCTTTCTCACATCATGGCGGATTATTTAACAAAATTGGAAGGGGGTAGACATATTGTTGAGTTTTAGTAGGCTAAGTGAAAAAAATTGAGTTTTATGAGATTAAATGAGATCAATATTGAATTTTAGAAGCATTGTTGTAAATAAGTCTTTTATTTTTATGTTATGGTAATGATTATAAAAGTTGTTACTGAGGCTCTTAAAGTGTCATTTTGCGTTTCAAATTTATGAAAAAAAAAATTGTATAAGAGTAAGGCCATCCACAAAAGTTTAAGTGAGTGATACATGTATTTAGCAATCAAGAAACTCGAGTTTAATACGTATTACACTAGTGTGAGTTCAATATGTTGACATCACATTCATGAGTTCAATATATTAATCACTCTTTTTTTTTTCCCTAATGTGAAGGTTTAAGATGATAATTTTTGACTCCCAATAGCAATATTATTGAAATAATTTTCTTTACACTTGTATTAATTCTCCAATAAGTAAACTTGACATTAATAACATGATTGGATACCTTTAATTTTTTTGAAAAACAATATTTTCACGCTAAGAGGGTGGAAGAATTGGCTAAACCTCAAAATGGACTAGTAATTATATAATTCAAATTCGTCTTTAGCAAGAATTTAACCTAGGCTTTCTAACTTACAAATGGAAGGATAAATAAGCAGCCATACACTGTATAAAACATGTGGGCCCAATTTAAGTAATACGGGTACTATTTAGTACGTAGTTGCATCAAACATCTAAGTTTGTGTTACTTATCCTATCCAATTCTTTATACGGACTGCGAAACGAGATCTAAGTGGCTTAACTGTTTAATTTTTAATCATTAAAGTATCACAATATAACATAATCTGACGAATCCAAGAGAAAGTAACCGTTAAATTTTAGGGAACTTTAACGAAAAGCACCCGGTACTGTTCACTTTAACGAAAAACCACATTTTTACACTAAAAAGTCAATCCTGGTACTATTCATTTTACCCTTTATTTTGTCCTTATCATTAAAACTCAAAGTTTTCAAACCATTTTCATTAGTTTTCCTTAAATTTTATTGGTTGCACTTTTAAAATCTCCCAGGGTTAGAACACCGCAGAATTGAAAATTTTCAGAAAATCCTGGACATTTCTCCTCACCAGAAAAAGTGGGCCAGCTGGAAGCTTCCAGACATTTCGTTTCACCGACTCTTGTTGGCCGCACAACAATCCTCGGCTTCTCTTTCCCTATATAAACCCCTCTCCCCCTCCTCTCTTCCCCACAAGTCACAATTCGTTCAACAATTTCTCATCGATCCTAAATCTCCTCAATTTTTCAAATCCCTAATTTCAAACCGCTTTCGAATTTCATCTCCCGTTTTCTGAAATCATGCAGATCTTCGTGAAAACCCTAACCGGTAAGACCATCACTCTCGAGGTCGAGAGTTCCGACACGATCGATAACGTCAAGGCTAAAATCCAGGACAAGGAGGGCATCCCTCCCGATCAGCAGCGGCTTATCTTCGCCGGAAAGCAGCTCGAGGATGGCCGGACCCTTGCCGATTACAATATCCAGAAGGAATCGACTCTCCATCTGGTCCTCCGTCTCCGGGGAGGTATGCAGATCTTCGTCAAAACCCTAACCGGGAAGACGATAACTTTGGAGGTCGAGAGCTCCGATACGATCGACAATGTCAAGGCCAAGATCCAAGATAAGGAGGGGATTCCTCCGGACCAGCAGAGGCTTATCTTCGCCGGCAAGCAATTGGAGGACGGTCGCACCCTAGCCGACTACAACATCCAGAAGGAGTCGACTTTGCACTTGGTTCTTCGATTGAGAGGTGGTATGCAGATCTTTGTCAAAACCCTGACGGGGAAGACAATTACTCTGGAGGTCGAAAGTTCTGATACGATCGATAACGTCAAGGCAAAGATCCAAGATAAGGAGGGAATCCCCCCAGACCAGCAGAGATTAATTTTTGCTGGTAAGCAATTGGAGGATGGCAGGACTCTCGCGGATTACAACATCCAAAAGGAGTCAACTTTGCACTTGGTTCTTCGATTGAGGGGTGGTATGCAGATTTTTGTGAAGACACTGACAGGGAAGACGATCACTCTCGAGGTTGAGAGCTCTGACACTATTGACAATGTCAAAGCTAAGATTCAGGACAAGGAGGGGATCCCACCTGACCAGCAGAGGTTGATCTTCGCTGGGAAACAGCTAGAGGATGGTCGTACCCTTGCGGATTACAACATTCAGAAAGAGTCTACCCTCCATCTCGTTCTTCGTCTCCGTGGCGGTGATTTCTAGAAAGTTTGTTAGTTAGTTTCAGTTTGTTTTGTTTTGATATGTTGGTTCTGATGGTGGTGTAATTGTGTTGAGTGGCCAGTCTGCCACCGTGTTTTGTTCTTTGGGATGGTGAATGGGTTGTTCTATCTTTACTTTTAATCATCAAAACTCAATTTGGTATCAATAAATAATTTCTAGTTTTATAAACACCATCGGTTTCCCTTTCTTTGAAATTTTGTTGTTGTTGTAGCTGCGGATGCATATTTGGTATTTCTGTTTGGTAATGCCTTCATTCAACTTCTTAGGATGGTGTTGTAATATAATTCAATTATACCAATAATGTTATTCGATGTGTGTGAATTGCTCGTTCTTACCTGAAAGAAAATGTTTTTAAGAAAAGGGATTATTATACCAATAATGAATGAGTGTGCATCTGTTGTGGCTTAAGAAGCAGCAACAAGGGATGGATAGTATCTAAAATATTCAAACTAGGTTTAGAGAATTCAAACTAGGTATGGAGTAAAATATCAATGCATACATTTGGCTGGTTGTTTGATAGTACTATGCTGTCTATTGATGAGATACGTTGGAGTGTAGGTTATGTTGCGCTGGCCCCTTGGTTTCTATGCTAAGCTTTCGAATATGCAGAACATTCCTTATTGTGTGCTGAAATTTTATTTTGGGTTCATCAATCTGGGGTTATTGTTGTTAGGATCTGGCTCGTCATTTGTTAGTCTTATTTTGTTTAGGATTGTATTAGGAAAGCTAAAGGTTGCACATATTCTTGTCCTACAATGATTAGGAAAGAATAAGTTTTCCTGTACAATTAGATTAGGAATTGTAAAAGCAGAGAGCAAGGAGCTGAAAAGCAAGCAGAAAACAGAGAGACAGCCTAGAGAGAAAAGAGAGAATAGCTCAAGGGTTTTATAAAATACCGTTAAAGAAGCTGTGATTTCTCGACCAAGAGAAATCACAACTGGATGTAGGCAAAAGATATGCCGAACTAGTACAAATCTTGTGTGTTTCTAGTTATTCTCTATTTGCTAAGTTTAGTTTATTGTCGTATACGTCAAGGAACAAGATCTAGAGTGATGTTGAAGTAGTAACAATTGTTGAGTTATGTATTCTTAGTTTCTGCACCATCCCAGAAGGCGGAATACTAGTTTGTTAGTTTTGTTACTTCGATTTCTATTTTTTCTTTCAGATACTGTTCCAATTAGAAGCTTATAATGCATACCAATTTATCTTGAATATGCAAAAATTACAGAATTAAGTAGTAATGCTTTGAGCTAACATGCCTCTAAGTCAAGTGATACCTTTCACTGGTTTGAACCGACTAATCTGATACTTCCATGGTTTTTGAATTGTGAGTGTCTTTGCTCCCACCTTAATATTTTTTATTACATTATGCTATGCATATCTTTACTTTAGGAATCTTGAACTGTGAAGTAGCTAAGAGGCTATATAGTTTTGTTCTTAAGATAAAGATTACTTCAGTCAGAAGGGTCGTAGGATCTCTCTCTATGTGTGTTTCCTGGTTTATTCCATTGTGTTGTTTAAATGCAAGTTTTTCTCTCTTTGATTTCTGCCTTCTTTCAGCGTGGTCTGGAAGTTTTCTACTTGGAGAACTCTGAACTGGTGAAGTATGCATCCTAGTCTGTCTTATAGCAGACAATTAGAGCCTATTACTCTTCTGGTCACGAGGTTACTGTACTGGTAGCGTGTGAATTGCTCTTGAACATTGTTGATCTTCTTATGATGAAGAAAACCATAGAAACAGTTGGCTTCTCTCGCTAACATTGGTGAAACGGTTATGCATCTGTTTGCACGGCAGGTGTTAGGAAGCAATCTTTACATGGTTTTCCCTACAAGGTGTTTGGTTTTTACATGATTATGGTTGGTGGATCATTATGTTTATATTTTGGTTTAGGATAGGTGCATCTCAAGAAGCCCTGTTGTAACTTGAATTTCTATTAGTTCTTTCAGATTCTTGGAACTTTGTTCCATTGAGAAGCGATGAATGCATGCCAATTCATGCTGAACATGAAAACATTAGATAATGCAGGAGTCTGTTGAGCAAACTTTCCTCTTGCTATTTCTAAACGTTTTCCACTTAACATCATTTTAGTAGCTTAAGCACAATTGATTGGGTTGAACCAATGAATTTAACACTTTAATGATATCACATAATGAAATTGAAAGGGCCTGCTTCCCCTTTATTATCAAAATTGAATGTTCTTAATGATGCTTGAAACATAGATTAACAAGGTTGCTGTCTTTGCTGATGTATTCATATGGTTGCCCAGGGTTAAATGAGATTTGTGGTTTGGGGCTGGCCCCAGCAGAAAATAATTTCCCGATTTGAAATTGGGTCATTCTAACTTGGTGGTGACTTCTTGTTACTTGATGCATTGTTTTTTTTTTCTTTAGTTACTTTGTTCAGTGCATAAGATTACAATATTTGCCTCCGGAGGCATGTGAAAATTGAAACATGTTTTTTGCTTGTGCATGAATTATCAGAAGATTGACTTATTGTAACCTGGAAATTGATTAACCAGATATACAGCAGCTTAAAGGTTAAGGTTTATTCTCATGAATATCAAAATTTATGTTACAATGCACAACTGATGATATCTAGCTCAGTAACATCGACCGTCTTCATGTACAGTGACCCTGTTGGAAAGCTTATCAAGCTTTAGTTTTCACTGTATTGGTGCAAGGCGCGTGCCATTTACTTTCTACTGTCTCAACTCCTTTCTGATTTCTCAAATGTGAATTCCGCTCAGTGAAATCTGAAATTTTTCGATGGTGTGGTGGTGGTGAGGATTTTCTTCCTCTTAGTTGTTGAATGGATGCATTTTGCTCTTTAGACAATACATTCTATCCTGTGGTGATCTGCTGATTTCTGATGCTGGGAAAATGTTGTGAATTGATGATGCATCTGTGGTTAGTGTTAGGCTCGTTCTGACAGTTTGCTCTCCCATTGTTTACAATGTTATCTTTTGTTATTGTATTAAGTTTAGGAGTTATG
Organism: Malus sylvestris; assembly: GCF_916048215.2. NCBI lineage: Eukaryota > Viridiplantae > Streptophyta > Magnoliopsida > Rosales > Rosaceae > Malus > Malus sylvestris. The sequence goes on from NC_062271.1 coordinate 18,455,968, forward strand.
ATATGTGCAAGTGCAACAGGCACCCACTTGTTTTGCTAAACGATGGAGGGTAATTGAAACATTCAGTTCAGGATTCATGAATTCCATTAATAACAGTTCTTGCTTAAAGTTTCACCTCTGTAAAATTTCTCTCTGTGTAAGCTTTTGGTTTCTATTCAGGTTGTAGTTCTTAAAGTGAGCTTTTCTTCATGTTTGTTTTCTGCCCTCTGTCAATATGGTGTGCAGGTGTTCTACTCTGAGAATCCTGAAGTGGAGAAACATGGACCAAATTTGTCTCGTGTCAGAAAATAGTCTGTTCTTCTGCTCACAAGAATTTTTGGTTGTGGGTGAATTTTCTCATGACCATTGTTGATCTTCTTATCTTCAAGTAAACCAGTTAATAGTAACATATGACTTCGCCTGTTAATACATGCAAAGATTTGACGGAACAGTGATCCATCTGTTGGCGTAGCAAGCATTAGGGAGCACGGTTGTGACATTGGTTTGCAATGTAAGGTCAGCAGTTTTCTTCTGTCAAATGATTTAATGATTAGCCCATTTCAGGTGTTGAACGAAACATAGATTACCATGCTCGCCATTTGGAGGCATGCATTCATACGTGTTCCTCACAGCGTGTATATTAGCACATCAATGTGTTGCCGGGAAAGTGATTACATATGGAGATATCTACACTGCCTCAACGTGATCAAGGTGAAGGTTTATTTGCATGAATATCAAAATTCACGTTACAGTTGTACTACTCATGATGTCTAGCACCGAGTGTCTTCATGTACAGTGACATTGGGAAGCTTATGAGATCAGGCTTTAGGTTTGATTGTAATGTTGCAAGTTGTATGCCATTTACTTCCTAATTTCTCAGCTCCTTTCTGTTTTCTCAAATGTGAGTGCCGCCGAGTGAATTTGAATCTCATGTTGAATTATCGAACCAGAAGCGCCTAAAGCATTGCTCTCGGCGTTAGGTCCATGAGCACTAATCTCCTCCTTCTGACCCTCCATGTTTGTACCTTGCTGAGACCAAGTCAAATTGTCTTGGTGATGAAACGGTGAGTCTGAACCTTCGTTATCAAAATAAGGCATTCTTGGTGATGTCTGAATGCTGTCAATGTCTTGTTCATATTTATAGTTGCGTAGTAGATGAACAGGGGACATGGAGTGCAAAGGAGTGCCTGGTGCACTGGCTGGACTTGCATTCTTGTGTTTTACGTGCTTCTTCGCTGCGATGTGCCATTTTTTGAGTGCAGTCGCCACTCTCTCGTTGAAGATTACAGGCTTCATAGTTGAACCCATCTGTTTGTACACAGAAATGTACGGTTAATTAGAACTTAATATTTCTTAATTTTTTTAGCATCTAATTTTGCATCATGGCCGCTTAATTACCTGTGTTACCAATGCATAAAGAGGAAGAGTTACATAGCTGCACAGAATTTGTATGATCACCCTGCAGTAAATAACCAATGAATGGATTTGTTAAGTTAAATTCTCACAGTAAATAAGTTTATCTGCAAGATTTGAGTGAACAAAAAAAATGTAGAAATAATTTGAGCTTACCCCATTGATATTCTTAAAACGACATCTTCCAACTTCTCATGGAAGCAAGACTTCAAGCCAAATTCATACTGTAAAAAGGTAAAAATGTAAGCCGCCTTTTTCTGACCGTGGCTCGTGAAAGTAAATATGGGTTTACAGTTTTACTTACCCAAGTCCATGCAAAGAAAGCAAGTGCAAAAGCATTCTACATACGAGGACAAAATGCGTTATAATATACAAACATACGAGTGTTAGCAAAATTTACAAGACAAAGAACGCAACAAATGCATGTACGGTAGTGACTTTTGCACTTTCTTTTTGCCTTTGCGAGCCAAATTGTATATTTTACAATTTACTTCAACTCGCGGAAGAAGCAGAGGCTTAACACGAAAGTGTATAAATCACTAAATCCAATTGGAAAGAAAGTGAATTACCTGAAAGAGAACAAAGTGGATGATATAAAGCAGGAGTCGGGGGTTGTTGAACCAGAAGAGATGGTCACCAGGCTCAACCAGTGGGGTTCCCCTAACCACTTCACCTCTTTCTGATAATTTGAGCCCCATCTTTGTTATTATAACTTGCAGCTTTGTCCCTACCATTAAGATCATCTGCACAATCAAAGCGATTAGGACAAAATCAGGTACAAATAATATCCAAGTTGTTGGGACGTTAGAATTTGAGGAAAATGATTGAACGGTGGGGATTGGCGCTTACAACTAGGGGAACAAATGGAAGCCACAGATAAGAGCGTGAGCCTGCAAACAACAAAAACACATTATTAAGGAAATCATTAGGGACGTCATCTCGGTGTAACTAAGAGTGAAACCATTATTAAAAAAAAAAGAAAAAAAAAAAACAGGTTAGCAAGTAAAGGGAAGCTTACCGTGGGTGTTTGACATGAGGATTAATACAGCAAATAACCAAACAGTTGGGCTGCAAGTGTGGAAAGTTGTTGTTAATCTCAGACGATATTTTTGAAAGATGGAAGTATTTAGTCATGCATATTATACTATAACGGTAGCATAAAGCATGCTAATTTGTTTCGTAGTGCCTTTTAAAGAGTTAAAAATGCTTTTAAACCGCTATAAGCTCTTCGGTCCTTAAAAAAACAAAATGCCGCATAACGTTTTGTTGAATGTTTTGATTTTATCTTAATAAAATATGTTGTGCTTCTCTGCAAAATGTTTAACGATTTGAGCAGAAGTGTTTCCTACGGAATTACCCCAAGCCCTAACTTCCTAATAGTTAGGTGATTAATGGATCGGCTTGAAATGGTAATTATGCCTAGCACTAGTGACCCACCTGATCCCTACGACAACCTTGAAATCCTCTTCAAGTGACCTGTTAATGTACTTCTGGAAGTCAAACTTAGTTTGACTTTGAGGAGCCAAATGTGCCTACAAACCACGAACCAAAAGCTTACTTTAATTTCATGCGGAAAGAAATAATGAAAATTGTAAATTTAGTAAGAGACTTACTGCAATAAACCCATGTCGCAGAGTCAAGTAATCAACTTTGGGCACAGATCTTACAAACTGTCTGAAGAAGCAAACCTGCAATTAAAAGTTAGTATTGGACATCAAATTAAGAGATTTTCATTCAGAAATACACACAACAGTTAAAAAGGTAGAATCTGAGAGACGTTAAACTGACAAAAACTGTCTAGGAATCGCGTTTAGTGCCCCCTTTTGTTGACGTCGTAGTATTCCTCAAATTTTAGCTTTGACACATATTTATCAAACAAATTTACATATATAGATTATGGAATTTTCAACTCTTACAATCCATAAGCTAATGGGAGAACGGCTCCAAAAGCTCAAGTGTCTTCTCCCAAAGGATGTGTCTCTGGCAAATCTGAATCTTTCCGGGTCTACAGCATAAATAAACTAATTATAATAAACAAAAATTAACAATTTATACAAGTAACTAATCAAGTAGTAAAATTTGGTCAGAAATAATGGGATTACTGGTTGCTGGTCAAACATCAAAAAATAAAATTACGTGTGAAAGCGGGAGGTAGCATACCATGTGAGAATTGGTAGGCAGCTGTTTTTGTTTCCAGTTCCCATGTTTTCCATTTTCTCATCTGCGTCCCATCCCATCCCAAACATATGAAATTATTCATTGAGAGAGAGAGAGAGAGAGAGAGAGAGAGAGAGAGAGAGATACCTTTGCTCTGCCCAAAACTAGGGTTGTTATGCAGTAAAGCACGTGGAAGACAGCTAGCACAAAGATGAGTATGTGAAGCTGGTGGATCCCATAATATGACACAAATGGAACTTTGTTCTGCAGAAAAAAAAATTACAACATATACTTTGTTGATATAAAGGAAAAACAAAAAATTACCATAGACTAACTTCATGGTTAATTTGCATGAAATAAAGATATGCGTGCATACTTGGTCCTATATTGACATTTTCATTCCAACTCTAGTTTTCCCTATAAATTATTTGTTCAAGTAATATATTTGCTTGACCACCTTGTCGTAATATTCTAAATCAGGCATTACGATAAGGAATATTATTCTAAATCGACATTTTGACAGAATAACATGAAAAACTTTATTTTGATCTGAAATGTGAAAAACTCTTTAGCAACACAATCTAACAAGAGATGCCAGTTCAGTTGAAAATAAAAGGTTTAGGGTAAATTTAGAATTCTTTACAATCTCAAAAATTCTCAAATACAACTTCAATACTTTATTTTTTTTTTTTTTTTGAGGTATCATAGGAGCAATACAAGGAAATAAATCTAAACAATCATTTGTCAACAAGACAAGCAAACCTAGACCAAATCAAATCATAGATAATAGAAAATCACTAATTAAATCAAATCCTAAAATATTTTCTTTTTTATTATATTCGCTTGTTTTATTTTATAAAACCAAAAGCATGGACAATTAATTTAATGTACCTTGGCAGCACATTTGTCATATCCATCAGCTGCTAAAACACGTCGGCCACCCCCACTGGAATCCAAGGCTGAGAGAAGCCTTCTGCGGGCGTTGTCATCTGAAACACTACTCTTATCTTCGTTCTTGTCTGATTTGACCTCTTGCTTCTTACTGCATGGATGCCAAGTTGCTCCAACAGCCTTCGATATACAAATATTTGAAATGGGGCCTTGTCCTACTGTTAGAAGCAAGGATAGGAACCCTAATAGCATAAGCTCCGACTTGATCTTCTCAAGTGCTTCATAGAGAGCTCTTTTGTTTCTCTTTTTCAACCACTGCAGAGAGGGCAATTAAGATTTAATAAGAAAATCTCATTTCCCATTCATGATTAAGGGCTCCGAATGATCAAATTAAGTAGGCTAATTACTCACCTTTCCAATTAAATGAATGAAATATTCGATGAGGATTGAAATCAAAACCAAAACGAAACAAACAACGGCAACTGCCCAAGTTGGTGTTTGCTCCAAAGATCTTCCTTTTTTTCCTCCTGCCATGCTTTAATTGAAACCCTAATTTCCTCACTACCAAATAATGCTATTGCACTAAGAAGTTAATAATGGTATTTATGAACTTTTAATTAGCTAGCTAGCTAGTAAGCAAATAGATAAGTATATATATATAGACTCTTATAGATAAGTATATATACACATCATGAAGAGAGAGCCAAAAGGAGAAGACTTGGTGTTTCAAACTTAAAACAGGGGTGGCGTGGGATATAAGATGTGGATGACTATAGACTTTGACTGCGTATTAACAAAAATGGATAAAGAATAGTGTAAAGAGAAGACCATTGATTGGAACTTAATTAGTGGAGATGGGTTTTATTCACTTATACGTTGATATCTTCCTAAGCATATTGTATTTGACTCCAAGAAAATATTCTTTGACCACGCACACGGTAAGGCTGTTAACGTTGCTGGTAGAGAAATTTCGTGTGGACCGAGTACATTTGCAACTTAAATTTTGTATGGACCGAGTACATTTGCAACTTAGTGTGATTTTTTTACGTGTTTTAATATTGTTGCACGACATAGTTTGATATGTTAAAATATATTAATAAAGAAAAAAATATATATAAGTACTATAATTTGAGTATATTGTTACACCTTATAACTAGCATTATTATGAACCTATTGAAAAATTACTCACTCAAAACACATAGTCATAACCTGATAATTGAGATAAAATAAAGCAGAAAAGAAAAACAAAAATAGTAGATTGCTTGTATTAAGGTGCTACGTTCTTCCACATTACACCGTTTTTTTTCTTCATGTGAACATAAATACATCATAATCGTATTCTGATAGGCCCTTAATTAAAATATGTTTGCAGAACCATTGTAATTTTTTATATATGCCGGTTTCCAACCGTGGCCATTGATCTGCTTGCAAACTCCATAGCGAATGGGGCCAGTTCTGGATGAAAACCAAACGTCGTATTATTTTCCATGTAATTAATTCATTATATATGCCAGTTTCCAACAGTGGCCTTTGATCTGCTTGCAAATTCCATAGCTAATGGGGGCCAGTTCTAGATGAAAACCAAACATCGTAATATTTTCCATGTAATAAATTTATATTTCTCAACTCCTATCTATGTCCATGTGATAATTAAAAGACACAGAATGCTGACTAGATAATATTGTATTCCAGGATGGAATTTAACGTATAGTGTAGGCAAGTTGTGTAGCAATACAGTCTCCATTATTTCTTAATTTAGAATGACTCCAATGAGACATTATTCAGATTCAGATACCTCTTCTTTACAAAATATATTTCATGATGTCCTATATATGTATGTGCTTATGAGCAAAACTTTTCCCACAACAAACTAACATGGTGTTCTAGGATTCAAAGTTACATCAGTTAGTCGGACAAACTAGTTCTTGACTAAGTTGTTTTATTTATTTATTTATCTTTTTAATGTTTAAACTCGTCACGTATCGAATATTATGTCTAGTACTTCATCTTGGAATGAAAGTTGGCTTATTAGATTGGATTCAGAATTTAGGGTTTAAAGTAATAAAATGCAATTAATGCAAGTCTACAGTGGTGTAGTTCGGATTTTGTTAGGGATAATCGTCTACACATGAGTGAACGATTCTTGACCATTAGGTTCACATGATGAAAACATTGCTCACTTGTGCGGAGGTTACTAATATTGGCTATCCCACATCGGTGGGGGAAAGAAAAATAATGAGTTTAAGTATGATTACCTATTTTAACTAATACTGAGGTATTTTGTGATAAAATTTCATGCCTGACGGATTGGGCATGTAATAACTACCAAGTTGGGGACACTATCTCTAGTGTTAGAGTGAGTCCCTCGGCCCATCGACCTAAAAAATTCAACAACTAACCCAAGCATTTGTTAGAGATATTATAATAACTTCACCAGCATTTGGTGGTTAATGATTGTATGTGTGTGTGTATATATATATATACTGAATGTAATAACTTCACTACTAAAAAAACATTAATACAAAGAATATTCAGCTCTCTCCCTCTACTTTCTCTCTCTAGTTTTTTATTCTTCATCACCATTGATACAATCTGTTCATATAGCTTAACATGGTATCACTCACCATTGTTGCTAATGCATTCTTCTTTGATCCTCTTTCTTCTTCCGCATTCTTTTGATCTGTACTCGGAGTTCGTGTCTTCGATTCAGGCAACACTTGGGTGAAGTCATTTTTTTGCGAATTCTATGGTTCTTGCTATGATCTTGAAGATTGATCCAGGTCTCCAACTGCTTATTCTCTGCGATTCTTGCTCGCAAGGTGTTTGTGATAAGTTTTACTTTGTGCATCTTTTAAGAATTTGTTCTTGTCTTAATGAAAATCTGCAAAAATTGTAACTGCTACACAATTGTAGCTTTTGCAATCACCAATTGTTGCTTTCATATTTACTATATCTACTTCTGTTAATGTGAAATTGGATGATTCGAATTACTTGAATTGGCATTTTCAAATGCAATTATTGCTTGAGGTTAATGAATTCTAGGGTTTGTTGATGGCTTAACATCCTGTCCTCCTCGACTTGCATCTGTGACTGTGAATCAGGCATTAATTCTTTGAATTCTGCCTCTGTTATTGAAAGTGATGACTTTATAGTTTGGAAATTGCATGATTGTGCCTTAATGCAGTTGATCACTACAACTTTGTCTCTTGTTGCTATGTCTTGTGCCATTGGCAATACTAGTTCTCAAGATTTGTAGACCAGATTCAAGGAATAGTTTTCTGCTATATCTAGAACTAGTATATTTCAGATGAAGTCCAATTTGCAAACCATCGGAAAATAGTTTGATTATATTACACAATATATGCAAAAGATTAAGGAAGCTAGAGATTATCTCTATGTTGCTGGTGTGTATTTTGCAAATGAAGACATTGTTATAAAAAGTCGTGAGAATGTCATTTCTCTTAAAGAGTTTCGAACTCAATTGCTTGCAGAGGAAGTCATAGTTGAATCTGTGTCTCATGCTCCTTTTATGACAACAATGGTTGCTTTTAAAGGGAATCCAATGTCTAAAGGTTCTAGTTCTTAGTCATTTCATTCCAATTCTGGTCAATCTCAGTTTGTTTATGTTGGTTTTTAGCCATATAACAACAACAGAAACAAATGGAAAGAAAGATTCAATTCTAGACAAAGATTCTATAATCTTACACAGTCTTATCCAACCCAAACTCATATATTGCCTACACTAACTCTTGGAGTGCTTAGTCAATTTCCAAATAAATACTTTGGTAGTCATTTTACTCTTCTTATACAAACTTATCAAGTATGTGGTGCTGAGGGTCACACTGCACCATATTGTCTCAACAAATCCAATCTCATAGCTGGCTATCATATTTATGGCAAAACCAATCACATGATTTGATTTTGTTTCTACAATGACAAGGGACCAAATTGTATTAGACATTAATCGCAGTCTGCATCAGGGTATACTTATGGTGTTTCTTCATCAATGTCTGGTTATTCTCCTCAGCTATCAAGAAATTCTCAACCTCTTATGCAAGCTATGCACACTGTCATGACTCAATCTTCTGAGCAGGTCAATTCTCAGACTTATCCACAATCTAGATCACTGATTTTGGAGCCACCAGTCACATGACTGCTGATCTCAGAAATTTGTCATTAGATTCTCCCTATCCAATCAATGAAACAGTTTAGCAAGCTAATGGTGAAGGTTTGAAAGTGTCTAAAGTTGGCAGTTTTGTTATTCAAACTTATGCTTATCCAAATAAATTGAACTCCATACTCTATGTTTCAAACTAACTCAAATTTTTTATTAGCACATAGAGTGTGTCTTCATAACAATTGCTGGCTGATTTTTTATGCCTATTGTTTTTAATTCAGGATAAAGCCACAGAGAGGATCCTATACAAAGGATTATGCAGTAATGGACTTTACCTTCACTTGCCAACTATCATCCAACGTCTTTATTCAAACATGCTTCTTCTGTTGCCTAACTTGGTCAGCTTATAAACTCTAATGTTTGGCATAGTAGGCTAGGTCACCCTACCAACTCTGTTGCTACTTCAGTTTTACAAAAAGCAAATATTAAATGTAATACTAATAGTGTACCTAATATGTGTCAAAGTTGTTTGGAAGGCAAATTCACCAAATTGCCATTTCAAATTAGTGTTTCTAAGTCTGTAATTCCATTTCAAATTGTACACAGTGATCTTTGGGGTTCAACACCATGTAACTTTGTTGATCGATATAAATACTATGTTATTCTAATTGATGAGTGCACCAGATTCTGTTGGTTGTTTCCTCTCTATAACAAGTCTGATTTATGTTCCATTTTCATAGCATTTTATGCTTTTGTGCTTAATCATTTCTCTGCAAATATTAAAATCCTGTAGAGTGATGGAAGGGGGTGAATACATTAGTAACTAGCTCCATAATTTTTTTCAAACTAAGAGTATTTCTCACCATAAGTCTTGTCCCTATACCCCTGAACAAAATGGTTTAGCAGAAAGGAAACATAGACATATTGTCAAGGTTTTAAAAGATGCTAGGTGTTAGTCGGAGGGCATGCTGGAGCCTAGCACCTAGGCGGACTAGGCAAATCTAAGTAAATCTATTCTATTTCATGTATATAAGTGTGTTTATACTTAATATATATATATATATATATATATCATCAAGTATTGGAATATAATGAAAACATGGGGAAAAAGCATTTCATGTGTGTTCATTTACAATAAGTCCCTAATAATTTATTGTAAAAACTAAATTCAAAATGAAAGTTATCTATTTTCTGTCTAAGTGGGTCGCAACCTAGGTGGGTGCCTATGCGGTCTAGGCAGGCACATCAGAAGGTCTAGGCGCCCTTTCTTAATTTTCAAATGCTTAGGCATTAAGCGGGACGGTGGCTAGCCATCTAGCACCTAGGTGGGGATTTTTAGAACAGTGCATATTGTTGAGACCATTGTGACTTTATTGCAGAATGAAAAACTACCATCTCAATTTTGGTCATTTGCATGTCAAACTGCAATATATCTTATCAATAGAATGTCTTCCCCAAGTTTACAACATAAGTCACCTTTTGAGCTTTTGTATGGTTTTATTCCAGTCATCACTCATCTTAGAATATTTGCTTGCTCTTGCTATCCATTACTCAGACCATATAATAGCTTTAAGCTCTAAGCCAGAACTACCAAATGTATATTTTCGGGATATGCATCAAAGTATAAGGGATACATGTGTTATAATGTGTCTAAGAGTAAACTTTTTATCTCTAGACATGTAGTGTTTAATGAAACTGAGTTTCCTTATACAACCTTGAGTTTAAAACCAAAACAACTTATTTCAATTGTTCTTCAGTCTTCTGCACCACAATTTATACCAGTTCATAGTTTACAAAATGTTATGGTTCTACCATATCATACTTCATCTTCATCATCTCTACCTAGCCTAAACCACTCACATTATTCATTACCAAGTTTATCTTCGTCTGTGCATACCCATATATCTGTCACTTCTTCAATGCAATAGATATCCGAAACATTATTTGCACTAGATACATTATCTACACCAGATACACCTCAGTCCATAACTGCAGCTGCAAGTTCTCCATCTTTCTTCCATGTGGTACCTAAGGTTAGTCCAATTACTGAGTTTGCACCAAAATTTCTTCATGTTGTGCTTCCTATAAAACCTGTGAATTTGCATCCCATGCAAACCAAAAGCAAAAAGTGGTATAGGCAAGCCAAAAGCTTTTCTAGGAGCTCTTGGTGATTATGGTATTTATGATTTGTCTTCCATTGAGCCAGTTTTTTATAAGTCAGGATTGAAATGTCCAGTTTGGGTTAAAGCTATGCAAGAGTAAATTGATGCCTTGCATGCTCAAGGTACTTGGAACTTGGTTTCTCTACCCTCTCAAAAGAATTAGTTGGATGTAATTGGGTGTTTAAAATTAAGAAAAATTCAGATGGGTCCATAGTTAGACATAATGACAGGCTTGTTACAAATGGGTTTATTTAAGAACCTGGTTTAGACTATGGAGAGACCTTTAGTCCTGTTGTGAAGCCTACTACAATTAAGTTGGTTTTGGCACTTGTAGTTTAATTTGATTGGCCATTGAGACAAGTAGATGTTAAGAATGCTTTTTTTACATGGAATTCTGCTAGAAGAGATTTACATGGCTCAACCTCCAAAATTTGAAGACACTCTACACATCCTCATCTAGTTTGTAAATTGTAGAAATCTCTCTATGGTTTAAAACAAGCTCCCGGAGCTTGGAATGAGAGATTTATAGCTTTTCTCCCTTCTCTTGGGTTTCAAAATACATACTTAGATTCTTCTTTGTTTGTTAAACAGCTTGGCAAATATATTGTGGTAATGCTTCTCTATCTGGATGACATTATTATCACTAGCAGTGCACAAGTTGCAATTTAACAAGTGATTGATTCTTTGACTCATGAGTTTGATATAAAGGCTTTTGGGACTTTGCATTATTTTTTTGGGGATTCAAATCACTAAGTCATTAACTAGCTTGGTTTTATCACAGTCTAAGTATGTTCATGATTTGTTGCAGAAAACAGAAATGCTTGATTCTAAGCCTTGTGATACTCCATGTCTTGCCTACAATAGACTTGCCAAGGATGATGGTGTTCCATACAATAATCTCACTGCATACAGAAGCATTATAGGTGCTTTACAATATTTAACTTTTACAAGGCTTGATATTGCATTCTCTGTGCATCAAGTCTTGTCAATTTATGCAGAATCCAATGATTGCTCATTTCATAGCAGTTAAAAAGATTCTTAGATATTTGAAAGGTACTCAGCATTATGAAATTACATATTCCAAAAGGGATTTGTCTCTCAAAGCATTTAGTGATGTTGATTGGGTAGGAAATCCCAATGACAGGTAATCTACAACAGGTTTGGTTGTTTTCTTGGGATCCAATCCAATTTCTTGGTATTCCAAAAAGCAACAAGCAATGTCTTGATCATTCACAGAAGTTGAGTACATAGCTATGTCTACCACTGCTGTTGAACTTGATTGAATTCAATAGTTATTGACTTTTCTGCATGTTTCCATCTCCATGCCTCCATTTTTTTTTTGTGACAATTTTTCTGCTATAACTTTTTCTTTCAATCCCATTCAGCACCAAAAAACCAAACACATCAAAATTGATGTGCATTTAGTCCGATAAAGGGTTGCCAAGAACAAGCTCGCATTGCAATTTGTTTCATCCAGAAAACATTTTGCACAGACATCTTTACTAAGGGCTTTAGTTCTACTCTTTTTTGAATACATTGTTCCAACCTTATGTTAGGTTGTACCAATCATAAGATTGAGGGGGGATGTTAGAGATATTATAAGCTTAGGATTATGTAAGCTTAGATTATGACAATTGGTCAAATGATTAAAGAGTTAGTTAGGATTTGGTGGTTAATGATTGTATACATATATCCTTAATGTAATAACTCTACTACTAAGAAAACATTAATATAAAGAATATTAAGCTATCTCTCTACTTTCTCTCTCTAGTTCTTGATTCTTCATCACCATTGATACAATATGTTCTATCTTAATAGCATTGCTAGTTGTTCTTATGATCATAAACACTACTATCGCCATAAATGAGAGTCAACAAAAGGATCTACAAGGCATGGTGATCAAGTCTTTCGATCCAAGTTCGAGACAGTCAAACTTGTTTATGTGGAATCACTTGCAAAGTATAAATGGAAAGGTTATTAGAGTCATACCGATGTGGTGGTTGCCACTGGTGCTCTGGTGAGAAACCAAGAGTACTTCCAACAATTAAAGGGGAGCAAATCTCCTATTTCCAAGAAGGCTCTACTATGGTAGAAGCTCAATTGCACTATAGGGTTGTTGAAGGAAGTTGAGGTTACACCATAAAATCAATTAGTAATATGGGTAGTAGCTCAACATACTTATAAGCCCATGCAAGGTCCATCCTCCCATCAATGTGGGATTCATTCTCAACATGCCATTTCACGTGTGGCAAATTTTCAAGCCTACATTTGGACAACACAACAGGGTGACGTGGAGCGCGTGTGACCGTTTGGATTCACATGTACGACAACCTGCTCTGATATCATAAAAGAAGTTAAGGTTCCACCATAAAATCAATTGGCAATATGGGGAGTTGCCCAACTTACTTAAAAGCCCATGCAAGGTCCCTCATCCCATCAATGTGAGTTTCATTCTCAACAATTATGACACGTGTCTTTGACAGCCATCAATGACTTTAGGAATCCTGGGATCTAAAAACTATTCCTCGGATCTTATGAACAACCTTCATAAATGCTTGAATCGTGATGATAGCCTTCCGAGTTGACCTAATCTCTACACTTCTGAGAAGCATCAAGTTGTTCATCTCACCAAGGTACTGAGTTGAGAACCTTCAGAGTTCTTCCTTTTAATGACCTTGTGTTGGTGTTTTGAGCCATCTCAACCGGGTTAGTCACTCTGTGGGCACCGACCTCTTTATTGCTCCATGAGGCTATTCTTGCTGGAATATCTTGGTCCCATCTGCCAATGTGTCCCCGCTAAACCCCATTGCCTTTTCTTAGCTGGACTATTTTGTAAAACATGGGTTGAGCCACTAAGCAACCATAATGCTCCCTGGCCTATCCTGCCTTTTTTTTCCTTGCTATTTTAATAAATGTTTATGCTGCATATTAGTTTAATAGTCTTAAATTAAAGTATGTTCTTAATGCAAACTCTCTCATTTTCTCTTCATCTCTCTTATTATGGTGCAGTCTTTGTTTCCCTTCTTATTCTATCAAATTTTCATTAGCTTTAACTTATATTTAAAAAAAAAATTCTTGGTTACTCTTTACCTCATGTTTGGATTTCTGGGTTTGTACAATGTTTTTAGTTCACTTTATTGAAATTAAGTGTTTAAATTTTTATCCAATTTACAATCCAATCTCTCACGTTTTTTTGTTTAAATTACTTATGTATGTAAGAAATAGCTCCGCCACTGGTATCAGCTTGCTTCCACGTGGCTTCTTTCTTTTAGGTAGATCCGCTCGGAAAGATATATGTATCAACACACACAATGCAAGTAAGGGGCGAAATTTGGAAAATGAGAAAATTGGAGATAATGAAGCAAATTATTAGCTATAAAACGTTTCCTTGGGGAAGCAAGCGGTCAAGAGGGGGAACAAGACCTCCAAAAAGTGGCGTTATGGTTGACTGGGTGACCCTTCTAAATTAATTTATAATTGTGATCGTGAAGTTGACGAGTTACTGTCTCATGCCGTTAGCCCATCACTGAGTCGACTAAACCCTAAATTTAAATTTTTAAGAAAGGCCACAATTTCAATGAGTATTAATATCTTATGATAAGAGAGATGTTTGAAACCATTCCCCTTTTATTACTAATTTAATTTGGTCACCTTATGATATATAATCTACCATTTTTTATTATTAATAGTCATAGTTTTCTACACAACTTTCAACACTGCCTGCAGCATCTGAATATTTTCTATTCATTGTGTACCATCAAGTACCCTTTTTGTTTTAAAATGACAACGATTGTCTGCCCTCCTTGTTCTCTTGCCTTTCTGTTTGTGTGATCATGATTAAATCATGTTAACATTTTATATTACTATTTATTTTTGTCTTATTATCTCTATAAAAAAAATAATATAAAATGTTGACGTGACTTAACCGTGACCACATAAAATAAGAGCACAGACAATCCTTGTCCGTTTTAAAAACCGTCATTGCACTATATAATATTTAGTGAAAATACTCTTTGTGAGGATATCAAATCACATTCATTCATCATACATAATACGGTCAGAAATTATTATAGTTTTTTTTTTTTAAATATAAATAGTACCTGACGAAAATTGGTTGCATGATATACAATGAACGATTGTGATTAAAGAATATTTGAAATCCTCCCAAAAAGAATCCATCGATGATCTTCTCTCTATAATATCTACCCTTTATAAATTTCAAATGATTGGCTCATTTATACGAGAAATTTCTCCATTTATACAAACCCTTTTCAGCGTGTCTAAATACAAACTCTTGTCTACGTGTACCATCAAGTGCCATCAAATAGCCTATATAAACTCTTTTCGTTAGAAAGTAGACTACGTAGATCAATTCTGCGTGTCTAAATAGTGTGATTGTTAACTAATTATCATGCAAACACTAATTAATGCGAGAGCTTTTGCGCATAGAATTTGTATTTACACTCACGTTCTTTTAATAACTCTTCATTTATACATTTCCAACATGCTTATTTCGTGATCTAACCGATAAATATTTCCTTTGTCATTACCTTTTACTTAACTATAGTAATAGTACTAGTCGATTTCAAAGGAGTATTCGTTTGTCTAACTGATCATCTAATGGTAATGCTTGACCACTACTCTCACGTTTGGCCATATCACTTTCTTTTCCCTTCTCCCTACTTTTTTCTTTGAAATTTTACCAAGTTTATCCCTTTTAAATATTTTTTTTTTATTTTTGTTGAAATTTAAGTTTATTTTCGTTCATTTAACTATAGAATTCAATTGTCACAAGACAAAATTGATGATATAGAATGTGCCACTCAGCTTTCTCTATTAGATTTACAAGAAAAGGGCCAAAACATTCAAATCGGTGAGGCTGATTATGATTAAGCCTAATGATCTAAAAAAAGCATGTGAACAAGGATTCTAATTAGTTCATCTCTTTTTACTGTACTTGATGAAATTAACTATTGCAAAATTTGTTACTTTCAAGCTATAGAATGAATTTGGCTGCGATGGTGATAATGAACAATATCGTAAGCAACTTGCTAAAGCCAGTGAAGAAAGCCTAATGTATTCACACAGCCGATACCCTTAACGTTCTTTTTTTTAAAAACGTCATTTTAATCCCTAAATAAGATTGTTTTTTTTCTTTTTTATATCAATAATATCGTATGTAAGATTAAAAACTAAAAATAATTCTCCATGTTAAAAACTAAAAATAATTCTCCATGCCAGATTATAGTATTTCATATCACATTTAATCATATTTTTATAAATTTATTGCATTTTTAGTTTCCCTATTTACCCTCATATTTTTATAATAGGCTTGCCATAATAATGTTATTCAACTTCGCCCTTGACGAGAATTGAACCTAAGACCTCTCACTTACAGGTGAAAATGACTACCACTAGACCATAATACTAATTGGCCCAAGAATGCTTAATGAACTAGATCCATAATTAACATGTTTGTCACACCCAAATCGGAGAATTAACTTAAAACTCCAATTAAAGCATGATTCACAATTTAATATGGAATAAAATCTTTAAGAACATATTTATCCATAATAAACAAAGTGAAGAAGGAAAAAAAATAAAAATTAGAAGATACAAACTTGTTCAAACATAATTCACATTTATTCACCAAGAAGTAATTCTCAAGTTTTACAAAGCACACCTTAAATAAATTTACATAAAGCTCCTTGTTCCTTATTCAAACAAAAGAGCAAACACCACTAAGCTCTTTATTTTATTTCTATTTATACATATCATATAGTAAGTAACATTTCTAGCACAAGACTTAATTTTCTGGTTCCGAACTTGCACAAATTTAATTAGGGTGAGCATAAAGCTCACTAGGAACAGTATACCTCAATATATATATATATATATATACCTTCCAACTTTTCAATCTTCCCATTCATTACCTATGGGCCCCTCTTCCCCTAATTCTTTCCATTCTACCAACGAATAATCTATAATAATTCGCAAATCCAAATTGGCTAATTGTTCTCGGGTAGCACCTGCTCTAGTAGTAATTTTTCTATTTCGAAATGTATCAAAGCCCTGGGTAGTAAAAAAAAGTGGGATACTGCATTTCTAGGATTGGATTTCATATTCGAATGAACCTCGTAATCGTAAGAAAGTAGGTTTTTTAGCTATGGGCCTAGCAAAAGAAAATTTTTGATAGGATCCTATAGGATCTCCCCCTTTCAATACCGGACATGAAAGTTTCCTCTCATCCGGCTCAAGTAGTTACACCAAATAAAGATAAAGAGAGGGGTTCCCACTTTAAAATTCTATAAAACCACAACTACTCCTTACTCCAGTTCCCAAAGAAGATCAAGCAACATTTCATTGATCCATTATTCGTTTTATCAGATTTTTTGAAATTTTTATTCAATTTTGACAGAAAATAAAGGAAATGTGAAGTTCTTAAGTAGTCTACTTCCCTTCGAATGATGAATCCCCTTACATTAAAGTAATTATATATATATATATATATATATATATATATAACCATGAGTATATTATTTTTTTAGTTAAAACACATTAGAAAAATTATATGTATGAATGCACAAAGTTTCTCTTTTCAAACCCATTAACTTGAACCCAAACATCATATTTCCCTTTTGTTGCCTAATTCCCTTTTGCCAGTCCCGTATTACCCTTAAATTATTATGCACTTTGGGGCTGGCCTGAGACCTGGTACTTGTCAAGAATTAGGCTCAACTACACAAAAGCCTTCCTCATTGCCCATTTCCCTATCTCCTTCACAAGAATCTCAACTCAAGGTAATCAGTTTATTGTTTAACAAATGAATGAAAAACATGTACATCAATCCATCCAAGTAATCCTATAGGCAATGAGTTTATGAACCCAACCAAATAGATAAATATCAATCAATATGTATTAATTAGATAATAAATGAATAAATAATTATAAGGTTCCCAAGCACCCCCTACCTAGTTCCAAAGCTACAATGTAAGTCCACGTAACAACCAAACTAATCAAGTATCTTGGTCCAACTCGTGAGTTCCTATTCAAAGTATAAACTATCACTATTTAAGCACTCAATTTAAAATATAACTCGTATTATAGATAGACTTTGTAGAATACATACTTTAATAAGTATGTATAATAATAACCCAAACAAAACATACTTCAATTTTCTAGTAAAATAGTTTTAAAACTAAAAGTTTTTGTATGGTGTAAATTTGTTATGCAAAATTAATATTGGATATCTATACGAACCCACCAATAATATCCAAATATATTATCACAATCATAACTCGTTTCCAACACCAAAGTTTGTTTATTGACTTAGATGACTAGTTCAAAAGTTTCATGTTTCAAAATGGGGTGTGCTATCCACACACCTCTTTTTACTTTTCTCACACCCCTTGTTAATTTCTGTCCTTTGATGTTCTTTAATTCATCCGATCCGACGGCCGAAAATTAAAAGGGTGTGGGAGAAGTAAAAAGGGGTGTGTGGATATCACACCCCTTTCAAAATTTCACCTTGAAATCCCTTCCTTCCTACCAATCCATAACCAAACCCTCAACATAAAAGACTCTTTCTTTTTGAGTTTATGAAAGCTCTCTGTTTTAAACAGTAACAGAACATAAGTATATTTTGAAATCAAAGAGGAAAGTGAACATTTTATAATATAAAAATATGGGGTTTTTGGCTGAAAGAGATTGACTATTGATTAACCAACCTCTTCAAAGCCCACTAAAATAGAAAGATGAATAAAATAAAAGGAATGAGAAGTCTAACCAAAAGAAAATTACTTCAACTCTTAGCACCCTTTCTCCTTCACTAGCTTTCTGAAACTATAAAGTTTTTTGTCTGGTATTTCTATTACTGTTGATTCTCAAGAGAACTACTGACTCCATATTTATACAGGCTTTTGTTTCTTTTTAACTGGCTAAAAAAAACCTCTTACTTATCCTAACAATCATGATGCCTAACTCTAGACTCTTCACCACGTGCTTCTTAGACCTCCTGCTTCCATAGACTCCACAAGTTCTCCTGGAACTAACACTCAGGTGACACAAGCCATCAAGCCACAGAAATTGAACACCTCTTGCTTGCTAGCAGTAAGAGGAGGATTCATCTGACTACCACATGGTAACGAGATTGAGATGAAAATCTTAGCAAATGATAATAACACACCTCCTGATTTTAAATTCTTACGTGGTGGTAAGAGAGAAAGAGGCATGGAAATCACAAGCTCAATTGTACAGTCGTAAGGAAATAAAAACAAACTTACCTCATGAATTACTTGTTGGCTACTCCAATTTGACTCTAGATAAGTATGGAATTGAAGAGCTAAAGACAAAACTTATTTCTTGCTTCTGAAATTCGAAGAGAGAAAAAGCTAGGGCTTTTTTTTTTCCCTTTTCAGACTATGGTAGATTTGAGAAAAGGAGATTGTGGACTCCTTATTGGAGTTATCATCTAGAAGAAAGAAACAAATAAAAAATAATAATAAATTAATAACAAAATATTGTATTTGTCTTTTTTGTCAAAAGTATATAGTATTTTTATATATAATGAATCTCAAACATATGGACCAATTTACATATTAGTCTTGTTGATGCACAAAATCAGCGAAGACTTTGGTACAACAGAAAGTGTCAGGTTTTGTGACCTTCGCTTGGTTGCTTCGGTCACTAGTGAGGATAAGTACGTAAATGAATAGAGACAGAGAAGCAAACACAGGATGTACGTGGTTCACCCAGATTGGCTACGTCCACGGAGTAGAGGAGTTCTTATTAGTAGTGAAGGGCTTACACAAGTACAAAGGATCAAGCTCTCAATTTAGTGAGTTCTTGTGAATGATTTAACACAAAATGGCATTAGGCAATATTGTGGGGGAATGACCCCTATTTATAGAAAAACTTGTAGCTTTGTCACATTGACATGTGTCATGTTATGATTGGTTCTTGATGTTGACACGTGCTGCGCTCTGATTGGCTTCTAATCTTGACACGTGTCGAGTAGTGATTGGCCTCCTGGTCGGAGGGGAACTCTTCTGGGTCCTTGACAGTATAGCGTTGGCCGGTGCTCGGTAGTTTCGGGATTGGTCAAGTATGGTACAAACAGTGCTCCCCTAAGTTCCCGAGTGAGGGAAACTCCTCGGTTGGGGACTTGCAAGATCCAATCCCTTGAGTAATCACGAAACTTCTAAGTACCGAAGTGTGGTCTGATCTTCATCTGCCCTTCTCTGGAAGTACCTTTCCTCCATCCGGGAATGGTGTACTTAGCTGATGTTGACGCACAAGGTAATGTATCAATTTCACTTGAAGCTTAGTTGTAGTTTCGGGCTTAGTCAAGTGTGATACAAACCCTATAGTAGGAGTCCCCCAAGTCGCCGAGCTAGGAGATCTGCCGAAAGAGGTGACAGACAAGGTAAGCAGTCAAACTTCCAAGTAAGCAACCCAGGATCAGAGGTTTGACGTCGGCTTCCGGTTGATTGTTCTCATTCTCCTTGTCTCTCATTCAACTGCCAGGATAAGGAGAAGCAAATGGATAAGAGATGATATGAGATACTTTTGCTTTTGAAGAAGTAACTTTCCACAGGCTTATTCTTGAACTGTGCTGGAGGGTTTTCTGGTGCCCTTCAGAGTATAAGGCTGACTCAAAAATTTGAGGGTCAAAACAAGTCCATCAAATCTAGAGTACGTTCGACCTTGATGATATGGGATACTTTTGCTGTTGACGGAATAATGAATGTGGTATGGAAAGGTGTCGTGCTGTAGTGATCTGTTTCAGCTCACCGTTGAACCTTCTGCTTCAATCTTTTGCATGGCAGAAGTGGTGTGCAACCTTTGCATTTAAATGGTCCTTCAGAACATTCCTTCATAGTGACTCATCCACGCTTGGCAGCTTCAGTGTAAAGAGCCAATATCTGATCAACTGTCATGAGGTATTTGCCGGTGGAATTCGTGACCTTGACAGCAGTTGAGGATGAGTACTCGAGAGCAATGCTAAGTAAGCAACCAGGCAAAGGCTCCAGGCAGTCAGTTCCAAATTGGAGGTTTGATTTCAGGTTCCGACTGACTGCTCTCTTTCTCCTTGTCCTGCAGGTGTGGACAAGGACAAAGACAAAGACAGGGAGAAAGCATGATATGGGATACTCTTGCTTTCGACCCTGATGATATGAGATACTCTTGTTCTTGGTGTGGCTTATTTGCTGAGGTATTATCGGGGGGAAATAAAGCTGAGTATTTCGAGAGGTTATGTTGAGGGTGCCTTTTCGAATGTGAGAAAGGGTTGAGCATTTTTGCAGGTTTGCCTGTCCGTTGAGGAGGGAGGTCAATGTATATAGGGATTTCCCAATAACAAGTAGTAATGCTATTCCTTTACCCTTCTTGGTCACAGCAATGTAGTGGGAGCTGCCAGCTTCACGTGTTTTAATTTTGTCAGAGCACTTTGAAAAAGTGGTATGTGGTATCTGGAAAGCTGATATTACGTGTGGAGATTACAGACAAGCTTTATCTAAGGAAATCTGGCTCTCGAAGTTCTGAGAGTTGTGCCTCTTCGGTTTTCGAACAAGCAATCCCGTCGAGGATCTGACTCTCGAGATTCGGAAAGCGGTGCTACTCCGGTTTTTGAGAAAGTAATTATGTTGGGAGTCTTTTCTCGAATGTGAGTAAAGGTTGGTCGTTCTTGCCAACCTGTCTTGCCACAAAACACGGAGGTCGACACACATAGGGACTTTCCAGTTGTCAAGCAGTTGTGCTGTTCCTTTACCCTTATGGGTAATAGTAGGGTAGCTGGCACTTCGAAATTCTCGTGCCTAAACTTTGTCAGAGATCTTTGACAAAGTTATATGTGGTACCCGAGGAGTTGATGGTGCATATGGAGAGCGGTGATTGATCAGTAAGATTCACGTGCTTTCTACTTCACCAGAAATCTTCGACAGATTGCCCGTAATTTCCGCAAAGCTGATTGTGCATGTGACAGGTGCTGACGAGGCTGCAAAAGCAGGTGCTTCTTCGATTTCTGAGATCGGCCCTCGTGGTCTCTGAGCAGCCCAGCTTTTGAGAAAGCATTCGCCTCTTCGATTTCTGAGATCGGCCCTCGTGGTCTCTGAGCAGCCCAGCTTTTGAGAAAGCAAACGCCTCTTCGATTTCTGAAGCTCCGTCGAGTGCAGATTTTTATAGAGGCTGGCATTAAGTTCCACAGCACACTTGAATCTCTACCAGTAGAAGCTCATTTCTTGCACTTCTAAGATCTTGATTTGTCTGACCTCTTCCTTCTTCAACACATTTGAAAATGTCTGGACCCTCCGACCGTCGTTTTGACTTGAACCTTGGAGAAGAGACAGCCACGCCTTCTCCAGACAACATATGGCGCCCATCCTTCATATCCCCTACTGGTCATCTTACCGTTGGGGATTCTGTGATGAAGAATGATATGACCGCTGCAGTGGTGGCCAGGAACCTTCTCACTCCCAAAGATAACAGACTACTTTCCAAACGGTCTGATGAGTTGGCTGTTAAGGACTCTCTGGCTCTTAGTGTTCAGTGTGCAGGTTCTGTGTCTAATATGGCCCAACGCCTATTTGCTAGAACCCGCCAAGTTGAATCATTGGCTGCTGAAGTGATGAGTCTCAAACAGGAGATTAGAGGGCTCAAGCATGAGAATAAGCAGTTGCACCGGCTCGCCCATGACTATGCTACAAACATGAAGAGGAAGCTTGACCAGATGAAGGAATCTGATGGTAAGGTTTTACTTGATCATCAGCGGTTTGTGGGTTTGTTCCAAAGGCATTTATTGCCTTCGTCCTCTGGGGCTGTACCTGGTAATGAAGCTTCAAATGATGAACCTCCAATGCCTCCTCCTTCTGGGGTTTTGTCAAGTACTGAGGCTCCGGATAACCACCCTCCGGTGCTTTCTCTTTCTGGGGCTCTACCGACTGCTGAGACTTCCCCTAAGCAACCTTTGTGAAGGCTCCCTTTTGTTTGTTTATTTTGACTCATGTATATGTACATATTTGTGGCTTATCGAAAATATTAATAAATAAGCTTTGCTTCATTTCAACATATTGTGTTAAATACACCAAAGCCTTCTTCATAAAGTTCTTTGAATTTTTGCTTTTGTTGAAACCTGTATTGTTGAAGCTTTGTGAGTGAAGCATGTAGTTTGAGGTAGTCTTCCCTTAATTTCCCGAGTGAGGAAAACTTCTCGGTTGGAGACTTGAAAAATCCAAGTCACTGAGTAGTCACGAACTTTTGAGTACCAAGGCGTAGTAGCATATGGTGGGAGTCCCCCAAGTCTCTAGTCGAGGGAGTTGACGAATGAGGTGTCTTGCTAATAGTCCATGTCGTAAGTACCAAAACTTCATTCTTTTGTTTTCTAAGTGGTAGCCCCGGACTTTTTCTTCATAGATTTTGTTGATGAAGGTTGCTAGGCCCGAATAAGTGGAATTGCAGAAGGTGTAACCGTTGGTGCATTAACATCATAATGGAAGCATCACAATGATGGAAGCATCACAATGATGAAAGCATCATAATGATGAAAACACCATAATGATGAAACATCATAATGATGTTTCTTTGGTGGAATTGTTTTTCATTTCCCCTAACAACCGGAATTGTTTTTCAACATAACACCATCATCTGTAGGTCGAATCACAAAGTTGTCTTCATGAAAGTTGTTCGTTAATTCCTTAACTACAACATATCCAAATTGGAGAGCCATCGGAGCAGTACAACTCCAGAAATCCAGGTATGATGAGTGACTGTTTATCATTTGTCTGTCAACCCGTCAGATTTGTTGTGAGCTTCGAAACTCCATTTTCTCTTGTTCAGATCGGTATGCTTTCTTCATTGAAGTTGTTCCTCATCGACTCTTTCATAACATATCAACAATTCAGGATGAACTAACGGTTAAATATTTCCAGATCTTCGAAACATCACAACAGCTTCGAAATCTGCAAGAAGCCGACTATCATGTTTGGAGCTTCAACACTTTAATTTCCGTCGCTCAAACAGAAATGGTTCCTTCTTGAAAGTTGTTCATATGCTCAAGAACTATAGGGTGTCCAAAATTCAGCTCCATTGGAGAAGAGCAGAGGTTGCAGAAATTTGATAGATGAAAGGAGGCGGAAGAGGGAGAGAGAGAAAAAGTCTCTTGGGTTGGATTTCTATTTTGGGGCAGATTCCAATTTTTGTAGCACCTTCATTATTGATGAATTGCTTGTACTTTTGTCCATTATGAAATTTGGGACTTTGGCTTGTTGTTGGATCTATTATAATATGTTTGGGAACATATATAAGTGAATAAATAAGAAGGAAAATTTTGGGCCCTTGTGGGTGTAAAACAAAAAATGTTTATGTTTACCCAAGTGTTTTTGTACAAGTTCAAGGGCATCTTGGGTTTTGTGAACAAAATTTGTTTATTTGGAGCAAGGTTTTGTGTTGAAGCTTTGTAGGTGAAGCTTTGGTGTTGAAGCTTTGTGGGTGAAGCTTTGGAGGTGAAGCTTTTCGGGTGAAGCTTGTTGGGTGAAGCTTTTTAGGTGAAGCTTTGTGGGTGAAGCTTTTTAGGTGAAGCTTTTCGGGTGAAGCTTTTTGGGTGAAGCTTTTTAGGTGAAGCTTTTCGGGTAAAGCTTTTTGGGTGAAGCTTTTTAGGTGAAGCTTTGATGGTGAAACTTTTTGGGTGAAGTTTTTTAAGTGAAGCTTTTTGGGTGAAGCTTTTTAGGTGAAGCTTTGATGGTGAAGCTTTTTGGGTGAAGCTTTTTAGGTGAAGCTTTGTGGGTGAAGCTTTGTGGGTGAAGCTTTGATGGTGAAAGTATGTAGAGGGAGCTTTCTAGGTGAAGATTTTTTAGGTGAAGCTTTGTAGGTGAAGCTTTTTTAAGTGAAGCTTTTCGGGTGAAGCTTTTTAGGTGAAGCTTTGTGGGTGAAGCTTTTTAGGTGAAGCTTTGTGGGTGAAGCTTTGGAGGTGAAGCTTTTCGGGTGAAGCTTTTTAGGTGAAGCTTTGGAGGTGAAGCTTTTCGGGTGAAGCTTTTTGGGTGAAGCTTTTTAGGTGAAGCTTTTCGGGTAAAGCTTTTTGGGTGAAGCTTTTTAGGTGAAGCTTTGATGGTGAAGCTTTTTGGGTGAAGTTTTTTAAGTGAAGCTTTTTGGGTGAAGCTTTTTAGGTGAAGCTTTGATGGTGAAAGTATGTAGAGGGAGCTTTCTAGGTGAAGATTTTTTAGGTGAAGCTTTGTAGGTGAAGCTTTTTTAAGTGAAGCTTTTCGGGTGAAGCTTTTTAGGTGAAGCTTTGTGGGTGAAGCTTTTTAGGTGAAGCTTTGTGGGTGAAGCTTTGGAGGTGAAGCTTTTCGGGTGAAGCTTTTTGGATGAAGCTGTTTTTTTTTTTTTTTTTTTTTTTTTTTTTTTTTTTTTTTTTTGGCGCTTGACACGGTCTTCATTTGCTTGTTTTGTAGTGACTGTGGAAGACGGATTGCTTTCTGATTGAGAAGGGTTCCGGCATCGCTTGCTATGAATGTAAAAGAGTGAGGGCTGAGTTGGCTAAATTACCTCTTTATTGAATTCATTGCCAAATGGCCTTCATTACATAGGATGCCAAACGGCTATAGCTCAACACTTGTACATCGTGAGTCTATTTGTAGTAGTACTTCAAGTGATCAGCGTTCCATGGATGGCCAAGGGTCTTGCCATCGGAGCTTCTAAGTGTGTAAGAGCCAGGGCGACTGATGCCAATGACTTCATACGGTCCATCCCAGTTTGGACTAAGTGTGCCTTCACTCGGGACTCTGTCGCAGAGTAATCTTTTCTTTAAGACCCAGTCTCCTATTTTGAAAGAACGAGGCTTGACCCTAGAGTCATAATAGTTGGAGATGCGCTGCTTGTAGGCGACATTCCTCAAGTGAGCTTGGTTTCTGTGTTCCTCGACTAAATCCAAGTTGAGGGTGAGTTGTTTGTCATTTTCACTTTGAATGTAGTTCTGGACTCGGAATGTTGCTTGCTCGAGCTCAACAGGGACAACCGCCTCTGTGCCAAAGGCAAGTGAGAATGGAGTTTCTCCTGTTGAAGTCCGATATGAAGTGCGATATGACCAAAGAACTTGGGGTACAAATTCTGGCCAACAGCCTTTAGCTTTGTCCAAGCTGGTTTTCAAAGTGCGCTTGATTATTTTGTTGATGGCCTCAACTTGTCCATTAGACTGGGGATGAGCTGGAGAGGCAAAGCATAAGTTGATGTTGAACTTAGAGCAGAACAACCTGAACTTCTTGTTGTCGAACTGTCGCCCATTGTCAGTGACTATCGCATTGGGAATGCCGAATCTACAAAGGATGTTCTTCCACACGAAGTCTTCTATCTTTGCCTCAGTAATGGTTGCCAAGGGTTCTACTTCGGCCCACTTTATGAAGTAGTCCACTGCAACGACTGCGTAACAGACTTTGCCCTTCCCTGCCGGCATTGGGCCGATCAAATCAAGTCCCCACTGGGCGAAGGGCCAAGGGCTGATCATAGGAGTAAGAGGCTCTGGAGGGGAATGAGGAATAGCCGCATATCGTTGACATTTGTCACATGAACGGGATACTTTGATGGCATCCTGGTGGAGTGTTGGCCAGTAATATCCTTGGCGAAAAGTCTTGTGTGCTAGGGACCGAGATCCAGCATGATCTCCACAGACTCCCTCATGTATTTCCCGAAGGACGATTTCCGCCTCGGCAGGCGTAAGACACCTTAAGTATGGCAGGCTAAAACCTCGCTTATAGAGTCGATCATTGATGATCAGGTAGCGGGTAGACTTGTATCGAATTTGCTTAGCCTGGACTTTATCATTTGGGAGGGTGCCATGAGCAAGGAAATTATAGATCGGGGTGATCCAACTATCCCCCTGTTGTAAGTTGCATACTTCTGCGGCCATGGTGCTTGGTGTTGCCAACAGTTCGACATGAATTTTTCTTCCAATCTTGTCTTCCACAGCTGAGGCGAGGCGAGCCAGGGCGTCTGCATGACTGTTTGCCGCTCGAGGAACTTGGGTGATCTGGTAGTGGAAGTGCTTGAGCAAAAGTTGTGTTTGCGCAAGATATGCTGCCATGGAGCTGTCCTTAGCATCAAAGTTGTTGGTAACCTGGTTGACCACTAATTGGGAGTCACTGAAAGTATCAATTTGTTTAACCCCGAGGTGTTTGGCCAAACGTAATCCTGCTAGAAGGGCTTCATACTCGGCCTCATTGTTTGATGCCTTGAATTTGAAACGAAGAGCATACTCCATTGCTACTTTGTCGGGCGTAGTCAAGACTAGTCCCGCTCCACAGCCCTGTTGGTTGGATGAGCCATCAACATACAGACTCCATGCTGAGGTCGTTGATTCTACTTTCTGAGCTTCCGATGGTAATGAAGCTACTGCTTCAGGTGTAGAAGCAATGTCAACAGGATATGTGAAGTCGGCGATGAAATCTGCTACTGCTTGGCCCTTCTCAGCTGGCTTTGGTTGGTAGGAGATGTCAAACTCACCCAACGCTATTGCCCATTTGATCATTCGCCCTGAAGTGTCAGGACTTTGGAGTATCTGTCGAAAAGGATAATTGGTAAGCACGATGATGGAGTGCGCTTGGAAGTAAGGGCGGAGTTTTCGAGCAGACATGACCAATGCCAGAGCCAATTTCTCAATGTTAGAGTACCGTGTCTCCGCATCTTGTAAGGCTTTGCTAGCGTAGTAGACAGGTCGCTCAATATTCCCATCCTTTCGAATGAGAACGGAACTTACGGCTGAAGCTGATACCGATAGGTAGATAATGAGAATGTCTCCTACCTCGGGCTTGGAGAGTAGAGGGGCTTTACTCATGTACTCCTTGAGGTTTTTGAATGCCTCGGCACATTCATCAGTCCATGTAATGTACTTCCTACTTCCCTTAAGTGCTTTAAAAAAGGGAGCACATTTGTCTGTGGCCTTAGAAATGAACCTGGTTAAGGCTGCCACCTTGCCAGTAAGGCTCTGGATGTCCTTTGAAGTTACCGGTTCCTTCATGTCGAGGATTGCTTTGATCTTCTCGGGATTAGCTTCAATGCCTCGTTGGCTAATCATGAAACCTAAGAATTTGCCAGAGCCTACGCCGAAGGCACATTTGTTGGGGTTTAACCTCATTCGATACCTCTTCAAAATAGTGAAAGTTTCAGATAGGTTGGTGATGTGTTGGTCAGCATGTTTGCTCTTGACTAACATATCATCAACGTAAACTTCCATGCTCTTCCCAATCTGCTCGGCGAACATTGAGTTGACTAGTCTCTGATAAGTCGCTCCTGCATTCTTTAGGCCGAAAGGCATGACTTTATAGCAGTATAGTCCTCTGTCGGTAGTGAAGGCTGTGTGTTCTTGATTCGAAGGGTTCATGAGGATTTGGTTGTATCCTGAGTAAGCATCCATGAAGCTCAGGAGTTCACACCCGGCCGTAGAGTCTATAAGTCTGTCAATAAGAGGAAGAGGGAAGCTATCTTTCGGACACCCTTTGTTTAGGTCGGTGTAGTCAACACACATTCTCCACAAGACCTTTTGAAGCAAAAGACTTTCTTTGGTCGGATTTTTCTTAACAAGGACCACATTTGCTACCCATGTCGGGTAATTGACTTCGCGGACAAAGCCTATGCCTTTGAGTTTTTCAACTTCTGCTTTCATTGCCTCGTATCGTTCAGCGTCATAAGATCTTCGCTTCTGTCTCACCGGCTTGATCTTGGGGTCAATACTCAAACGATGACAGATGACATCGGGAGAGATGCCTGGCATGTCCTCGTATGACCAGGCGAAGACTTCAGTGTTCTCTTTCAAAAAAGATATCAATGCTAACCGAAGGGGTGGTGACAATGTGGTGCCAATCTTCACCATGCGATCTGGATAATCTCTTGAGATAGGTACCTTCTCCAACTCTTCAGCAGGTTGGGCTTGCTGGGTGAAAGAGTCATCTCGAGGATCATCGGGTTGATTGTTGCTATCAAGAAGATCCAAGTTCGCTTCATCTAGGCTGGTCTTTGTGACTTGGTCATGTACAGACAGGGTTTCCTTGGGTCCGGGCAAGTGTTGTTGTTTAACTGAAGTGTTGTAACATGATCGTGCACTAAGCTGATCTCCTCTGATGTAGCCGTTGCCATGGGGGGTTGGAAATTTCATCAACAGCATATGCGTGGATACCATAGCCTTGAGATCATTGATGCCTGTGCGCCCAAATATGACATTGTATGCCGTTGGGCAGTCAACCACTAGGAAGTTAGTGGTAATGGTAGCCGTGTAAGGGCCTGTACCAATAGTAAAGGGTAAATGTATGCTCCCTAAGGGTTTCACGATATCACCGGAGAAGCTTATCAGAGGAGAAATCGAGCGATCGAGCAAGTGTTCAGCTACACTGAGTGCCCTGAAAGCTTCGGCAAACATGATATTGACCGAAGCCCCTGTGTCTACGAGGATTCGTCGAACATCAAAGTTGGCTATGTGAGCCTCCACGATCAATGGGTCGTTATGAGGGTAGATGATGCCTCTTTCTTCCTCAGGGTAGAAACATATCGGATCCCAGTTAGGCTTTTGATACTTCCCTCCCCTGATGTCTTCCACGTGAAACACTTGGTGACCAGGCCTCAGAATTCGTTCACTGTTTTTCATGGCCCTATTGGAAGATTCAGATATGGGTGTGCCGCCGCTTATGGAATATATGACATTCACCTGGCGTTGGTTACGGTTATCCCTTTGAGGGTGAAGGAGGAATTGATCAATTTTTCCTTCTCGTGCCAAAGCTTCAATACGATCACGGAGGATGATACATTTCTCGCTATCATGGCCGTTATGCTCATGGTAGCAACAAAACATGCCCGCGTTATTCGGGGGCGTGTAATCTGGGTGCCTCGGCTTTGGCTTTGGTATCAGGTGAGCTATGCTGGGGTAAATGGCCGCGCATGTGGCATTCAAGGGCGTGTATGTCTCATACCTTGGGGTAGGGGGTATCTTGACGCGGGTTTGACCCACTGCATTGACTGCCTGGGGGCGAGCGTTATTGTGGCGATACCCTTGGTTATCGGGATAGTGTCCCTTACTCTTTTTACTGAAAGGAGAGTGGTGAGGATGGAAATCCTTCCTCTTGCCTTGAAATTGATATGTCTGTTGATTCGGTGAAGCATTATGCAAGGCATGGGGAGGTGCCACTGCTGTTTGGAAAGTCGAGGTCTTCTCATTTAGGTGAGTCTGGCTTCCACCTCCCACTTGTTGATAAAGGATGGTTGTAGGGGGTTTCTCCTGATATGTCTTTGCCTCGGCGGAGGCATGGTTATAAGCCTGCGCCATCACCTCAGAGTAAGTCTTCCAAGTATTGGCATTGATCATGTATTTAAAGAAACAATCACGTAGGCCTGCCGTGAAGGCTTTGAGGGCAGTCTTGTCGTCTGCCTCGGCACACCGGGAGTATTCATGGCTGAAGCGGCCAGCATACATACGTAATGACTCGTCTGGCTTCTGGCGGATAGTGTACAAGTCATCTGCAGAGTGCAAGCGATCGGTTTGGAAAATGTGTTGGGAAACAAATAGTTTCCTCAATTCCTCAAATGAGTCTACCGTCTCAGGTGTAAGACGACAATACCAATTTAGAGCTCCACTAGAGAGGGTGGAGGGGAAGAGAAGACATCGCTCTTCGTCGGTGTGCATCCGGTATGCCATGGTGGACTCAAAGAGGTTAAGGTGCTCAATCGGGTCCTCTTTTCCAGTATAAAGTTGCAAGCCAAGCTTTTGCTTTGTCTTTGCTTGAAGGGGGGTGTTGAGGATCCTCCTTGTAAGAGGGCCAGGCCTGGGTTGGTTCCAGTCAGGTATTTCAGCCTGACGTTCAGCCTTCAACTTGTTTACTTCCTCAAGAAGTTGTAGGACAAGGGGGTCCTGAGCGGAGTTATGTGTCACTGGAGCTTTCTTTCGTAAATCTCCATCTCCTATTGGAATTAGGAAGGTTTGATCAAGGGCATGTGATTTTTCCCTGGACTCGCTGTACTGGCTTCCAGGGTATGTCTGTCGGAACACCTCTGAGTCCCCTGTACCCTCATGTCTCTCTAGGACTTGTTGCCCCTTCCCCAAATTGGTGGCCGGCTTGGGCCGTGGCAGGGGACCGAGTCTCTCAGAAATCCTTGGGTCATTGATCTTTGAGCTTATATGAATGGAATTCTCTCGACGTTGCTTCAGGAAATCCCGACAATCGCGAAAGACGGCTTTCGATCCTTCTGCCCCTTCAGCAAAGAGGTGTCTCCCTCCACTTCTCATGGTTCGGGTCGAAGCAACTGGGTTAAGAGAAGCCTCATGTTGATTATCAAGTCGAGGGGTAATCTGTTCCCTATCAGGGATATCTATGTCGAATGCATGTGACCCTCCATGTTGGAGGGCACCCAGTTGATGGTTGACTTCCACGGGGGCAACAAGCTCTCCCACGGGGGCAACAAGCTCGCGTGTCTGAGCTTGCCTAGCTTTGTGGAGTGTCTCGAAGAGCTTCTCATATTGCTCCTGGAGGACCTCATTCCTCATTGCTATCTTGTTGTTCTGAGCTTCCAACTCATCGACTTTAGCTTGAAGAAGAACTCGTTTTCCTTCCTTCTTTCGTTGTTTCGCACTATGTGCAAGGGGGGTGTCATTCTGTGTGCTGTGGCTTCCTTCGCTTCCCATGCTGGAGAGGGATGCCTGATCAAAAGAAAGTGTACGAATGATAGAAACCAGCTTGACACAGCTGAAGAGAGTAGGAATAAGTGTCGTTTCCCACAGACGGCGCCAAATGTTGATGCACAAAATCAGCGAAGACTTTGGTACAACAGAAAGTGTCAGGTTTTGTGACCTTCGCTTGGTTGCTTCAGTCACTAGTGAGGATAAGTACGTAAATGAATAGAGACAGAGAAGCAAACACAGGATGTACGTGGTTCACCCAGATTGGCTACGTCCACGGAGTAGAGGAGTTCTTATTAGTAGTGAAGGGCTTACACAAGTACAAAGGATCAAGCTCTCAATTTAGTGAGTTCTTGTGAATGATTTAACACAAAATGGCATTAGGCAATATTGTGGGGGAATGACCCCTATTTATAGAAAAACTTGTAGCTTTGTCACATTGACATGTGTCATGTTATGATTGGTTCTTGATGTTGACACGTGCTGCGCTCTGATTGGCTTCTAATCTTGACACGTGTCGAGTAGTGATTGGCCTCCTGGTCGGAGGGGAACTCTTCTGGGTCCTTGACAGTATAGCGTTGGCCGGTGCTCGGTAGTTTCGGGATTGGTCAAGTATGGTACAAACAAGTCTAACTATATATATTAGAGAGTTAAATCATACACTTGCACTACTAACAAATTAAAAAAAATTGGGTTCTCACAATCTACTCCCTTAAGAAAATTTCGTCCTCGAAATTTAAAAACTTACCGGAGTGAAGGAAAAGTTATGTGTATTTTGTATGCATCTCAATCTCCAACTCCCATGTGGTTTCTTCTACATCACCATGTTGCCACATAACTTTGACCAACAAAATAGTCTTCGTTCGTAATGTCTGTTCTTTGCGATCTACAATATGAACTGCTTTTTCTTCATATGACAATTGTTCATCCCTGCTTAGCTCTCCCCAATCAATGACATGAGATGGATCAGGTTCATACTTCCGTAGCATAGAGACATGAAATATGTTGTGAATACCTGAAAGTTGAAGGGGGCAACGCTAGTCTATATCACTTCACCAATTTGTTGCAGAATTTCAAAAGGTCCAATAAATCTTGGAGATAATTTTCTTGACTTTCCAAATCTTTTGACTCCTTTGCGAGGTGATACTTTCAAAAACACAAATCACCTACCTCGAACTTCAATGGTTTCATTCTTCGATCTACATAGCTTTTATGTCGACTTTGAGCTGTTATAAGACATTGCTTAATTGTCTTGATCTTTTCAGTAGTCACTTGTACAAGGTCAGGTCCTAATATTACCTTGTCACCTATTTCTGCCCAACAATTAGGTGATCTACATGATCTTCCATATATTGCTTTATATGGTGCCATTTCAATGCTTGACCGGTAACTATTGTTGTAGGAAAATTCAACGAGTGATCAATGATCTTCCCAACTTCCTCTAAAATCTAAAATACATGCCCTCAACATGTCTTCTATGATTTGGATGAATCTTTCGAACTGCTGATCTATCTGTGGATGAAAAACAGTATTAAAATGTAGTTGAGATCTTGAAGCTTGTTGCAAGGTTTCCCAAAACTTAGAAGTAAACTTGGAATCCCGATCAGACACAATTGAAATGGGAAATCCATGTAATCTTACTATTTCTCGAATGTAAAGCTTTCCAAGTGTTTCAATGGAATTCGTTGTCTTAACTGGTAAGAAATGTGCATACTTGGTCAAACAGTCTACAATAACCCATACTGCATCTCAGCTTATTTGTGATTTTGGTAGACCTATCATAAAGTCCATTGTGATATAATCCCATTTCCACTCAGCCACGGGTAATGATTGAAGTAAACCTTATAGTTTTTTATGTTCAGCTTTCATTTGTTGACAAATGAGACACTTTGCTACAAATATTGTTACATATTTCTTCATACCATTCCACCAAAATTGACGTCGAAGATCATGATACATTTTTGTACCTCCAGGATAATCATGTAAGAAGAACAATGGCTTTCCCGAAGAACTTCATTCTTTAATTCAAGAATTTCAGGTACAAATAACCTTCCTGAGTATCTTAGTCCACCGTCTGCAATCTCATGTGCTGCTCCGCTTGCAATCTTAGCTTGGATTGACTTCGACAAGGAATCATCTTTTTGCGCTTCAATAATCTTTCCCCCAAAAATGGTTGAGTAACCAAATTGTATAGATAAACACAATCCTTCTTTATGTCTACATGCAATTTAAACTGACAAAGAGTTTCTATCATTTTCCATTTTTGAAGATGCAAAGTTGCTACAGTTCCTCTTGATTTTCTGCTCAAAGCATTTGCCACAGCATTTGCTTTTCTTGGATGATAATGTAAACTAAAGTCATAATCTTCAAGGTATTCCATCCAATGCCTTGCATTAAATTCAACTCCTTCTGTGTGAATAAATACAACTCTTATGATCTGAAAAAAGTTTGAATCACTCACCATAATGATAATGTTTCCATGTTTCAATGCATGAACAATAGCTACTAGCTCCAAATCATATGTTGGATAATTTCTCTTGTGCGGCTTCAGTTGTCGAGATGCAAATGCAACAACTCTATTTGACTGCATTAAAACATAACCTAATCCACGTAGTGAGGCATCGGTGTATACCACATAACCTACATCTCGTTCAGGAATAATTAAAACTGGAGAGGTAGTCAACCACATCTTTAATTCCTGAAATGATTCTTCACATTGGTTGTCCCACATAACTTAACTCTCTTCTTTGTCAATTGGGTTATTGGTGCAACTATCAGAGAGAAATCTTGTATAAACCGTCTACAATATCCAACTAATCCCATAAAGCTTCGTATCTCATGAACATTTTTTAGTTGATCCCAATTAAACACCGCTTCAACTTTGGAAGAATCTACTGCAATTCCTTTGTTAGAAATTACATGTCCCAAAAACTTTACTTCAGTAAACCAAAATTCACATTTGGAAATTTAGCAAACAATTGGTGTTCCCTCAAAGACTGCAAAATGATCTTCAAGTGTTCTTCATGTTCCTTCTTGGACTTAGAGTAGATGAGAATATCATCGATGAAAATGATCACAAATTGATCTAGATGAGATCAAAAAATTCTATTCATTAAGTCCATGAACGCTGCTAGGGCATTTGTTAATCCAAAAGGCATGACCAAAAATTCATAATGGCCATAACGAGTTCTAAAAGCTATCTTTGGTGCATCTTCCGCCTTCACTCGAAGTTGGTGATAGCCAGAGCGAAGATCAATCTTTAAGAAGAAACAAGCATCCCTTAATTGATCCAATAAATCATTAATTCTTGGCAAAGGTACTTATTCTTCACAGTAATTCTATTGAGTTGGTGATAATCTATACACATACGAAGAGTTCCTTCTTTCTTCTTCACAAATAGAGTTGGTGCACCCCATGATGATGTACTAGGACGAATGAATCCTTTCTCTTGTAGCTCCTGTAGTTATACCTTAAGCTCTTTGAGTTCTGCAGTGGTCATACGGTATGGAGGAATAGAAATTGGTGTTGTGCTAGGATATACTTCAATGGAAAACTCCACTTCTCTTTCCTGTGGTAGTTCTAACAAATCTTCTAGAAATACATCACTAAAGTCCTTCACTATAGCAATGAATTCCATTTGCAAGTTGTTTGTATCCTTCATTGCAATGCTTGTTATTAAATTCAAGTAACTGCATTCTCTTATATCCAAAATAAATTTGGGCTTAACTTTGTTTCCAACTCCATGGAAACTAAATGTTTCGCCATCAGGAATCTTAATAGTCACTCTTTTCTTACACTCCAAACTTTCTATATTTGGAAAGAAAAATCACAAGTACAAAAATATGTTTGTGCAACGGTAACTTGTGCGACGCAACAAATTTCGTCGCGCAAATTATGTTTGCGCGACGTAAAACAAAAAACGTTGCGCAAACGGCCTTTGTGCAACGACACTTTGTGCGACGAAGATTAGCGTCGCACAAGATTTTGGTGCCAAACCAAGATGCTTTACTGCTTTTTTCCCAACTTTGCGTGACGCAGGTACACTTGTGTCGCGCAAAACTGTTTTGCGCGACGTTGGTGTACCTGCGTTGAGCAAAGGTTTTTTTTCTTTTTTTTTTCTTTTGTGGTTCTTGAATTGCCTTTTTCTTTTATGGTATCCACTTGTGTAAATGTTTTAAATTTACGATCAAATTAGTTCATTGTATTCATATAGGATCAAAGAGTGTAGCTGTAAAAAAAAACATCAAAATCGGAGTTAAAACTACCGTTAAACGGTGATTTTTTGTTTATAACCGTAAAAAAGGTTTGTCCCGTTACTTGATATCTGAATGTTTATTTTTTGGGATTTTTGGCGTATGCGATCTCGAAACATATGCAAATAGATTTGATGGTTGGATCGTTGAAACTAGTTTCGTACAATGTGTATCCCATCAAAATAATAGATTCACTAATACGTTGAGTTTATTTATACTTTCATTAAGTATAACATAAGATTTTGTGATATCCACTAGTGTAAATATTTTAAATTGACGATCAAATTAGTTCATTGTATTCATATAGGATCAAGGAGTGTAGCTGTAAAAAATCATAAAAATAGGAGTTAAAATAACTATTAAATCGTGATTTTTCGTTTATCGTCGTTGAAAAGGTTTGTCCCCTTACTTGATATTTGAATGTTCGTTTTTTGTGATTTTTGGCATATGCAATCTCGAAGCATATACAAACAAGTTGGACGGTTGGATCATTGAAACTAGTTTCATACAATGCGTATCCCATCAAAACAATAGATTCACTAATACTTTGAGTTTATTTATACTTTCATTTAGTACAACATTAGATTTTCTTATATCCACTAGTGTAAATATTTTAAATTGACGATCGAATTAGTTCATTGTATTCATATAGGATCAAGGAGTGTAACTGTAAAAAATCATCAAAATCGGAGTTAAAACTACCAATAAATGGTGATTTTTCATTTATAACCGTAGAAAAGGTTTGTCCCGTTGCATAATCTTTGAATGTTTATTTTTTGCGATTTTTGGCATATGAGATCTCGAAGCATATACAAACAAGTTTGACGGTTGAATCGTTGAAACTAGTTTCGTATAGTGTGTATCCCATCAAAACAATAGATTCACTAATACTTAGAGTTTATTTATACTTTCATCAAGTATAACATAAAATTTTGTGATATCCACTAGTGTAAAAATTGACGATTGAATTAGTTCATTGTATTCATATAAGATCAAGGAGTGTAGCTGTAAAAAAATCATCAAAATCGGAGTTAAAATTAGCTTTAAATCGTGATTTTTCGTTCATAACCGTCAAAATTTTTTGTTCTGTTACTTGATCTCTGAATGTTTGTTTGTTACGATTTTTGGTGTATGCGATTTCGAATTATGTACAAACAAGTTTGACGGTTAGATTGTCTAAACTAGTTTCGTACAATGCGTATCCTATCAAAATAATAGATTCACTAACACTTGGAGTTTATTTATACTTTCATTAATTATAACATAAGATTTTGTGGTATCCACTTGTGTAAATGTTTTAAATCGATGATCGAATTAATTCATAAGCCAAAAAAATTTTTTTAAAAAAAACGTTGCGCGACAGAGGTCTTCGTCGCACAAAGCTGTTTTGCGTGACGCAGGTGCACCTACGTCGCGCAAAGTTTTTTTTTAATTTTTTTTTTGCCCTTTTGCTTTTCTTTTGGGGTTCTTGCATTGCCTTTTTCTTTTGTGGTATCCACTTGTGTAAATGTTTTAAATTGACGATCGAATTAGTTCATTGTATTCATATAGGGCTAAGGAGTGTAGCTATAAAAAATCATAAAAATCAGAGTTAGAATAATCGTTAAATCGTGATTTTTCGTTTATTGTCGTTGAAAAGGTTTGTCCCGTTATTTGATATCTGAATGTTTTTTTTTTACGATTTTTGGCGTATGTGATCTCGAAGCATATACAAAAAAGTTTGATGGTTGGATCATTGAAACTAGTTTCGTACAATGTGTATCCCATCAAAACAATAGATTCACTAATACTTTAAGTTTATTTATACTTTCATTAAGTATAACATAAGATTTTGTGATATCAACTAGTGTAAATATTTTAATTGACGATCAAATTAGTTCATTGTATTCATATAGAATCAATGAGTGTACCTGTAAAAAATAATCAAAATCGGAGTTAAAATAACCTTTAAATGGTGATTTTTTGTTTATAATCGTCGAAAGGGTTTGTACCGTTACTTGATCTTTGAATGTTTGTTTTTTACCATTTTTGGTGTATTTGATCTCGAAGTATATACAAATAAGTTTGACGGTTGGATCGTTGAAATTAGTTTCGTAGAATGTGTATCCCATCAAAACAATAGATTCACTAACATTTATAGTTTATTGTTAATTTCATTAAGTATAACATAAGATTTTGTGGTATCCGTTAGTGTAAATATTTTAAATTGACGATCGAATTAGTTCATTGTATTCATATTGGATCAAGGAGTGTAGCTGTAAAAAATCAAAACCGTTAAATTGTGATTTTTCATTTATAACCGTAAAAAAGGTTTGTCCTGTTACTTGATCTGTGAATGTTTATTTTTTGCTATTTTTTGCGTATGTGATCTTAAAGTATATACAAACATGTTTGACGGTTTGATCGTTGAAACTAGTTTCATACAATGTGTATCCCATTAAAACAATAGATTCACTAACACTTAGAGTTTATTTATACATTCATTAAGTATAACATTTGATTTTGTGGTATCCACTGGTGTAAATATTTTAAATTGAAGATCAAATTAGTTCATTGTATGCATATAGGGCCAAGGAGTGTAGTTGTAAAAAATCATCAAAATCAGAGTTAAAATAACCGTTAAATCAATATTTTTTGTTTATAACCATCGAAAAGGTTTGTCCTGTTACATAATATTTGAATGTTTATTCTTTGCGATTTTGGCATATGAGATCTCGAAGCATATACAAACAAGTTTGACTATTGGATCGTTGAAACTAGTTTCGTATAATACGTATCTCATCAAAACAATAGATTGACTAATACTTAGAGTTTATTTATACTTTCATCAAGTATAACATAAAATTTTGTGATATCGACTAGTGTAAATATTTTAAATTGATGATCGAATCAGTTCATTGTATTCGTATTGGATCAAGGAGTGTAGTTGTAAAAATCATCAAAATCGGGGTTTAAATAACCGTTAAATCGTGATTTTTCGTTTATAACCGTCGAAAAGGTTTGTCCCGTTACTTGATATCTGGATGTTTATTTTTTCCTATTTTTTGCGTATGAGATCTCAAAGTATATACAAACAAGTTTGACGGTTTGATCGTTGAAACTAGTTTCGTACAATCCGTATTCCATTAAAACAATAGATTCACTAACACTTGGAGTTTATTTATAGTTTCATTAAGTATAACATTTAATTTTGTGGTATCCACTATTGTAAATATTTTAAATTGAAAATCAAATTAGTTCATTGTATGCATATAGGGTCAAGAAGTGCAGTTGTAAAAAATCATCAAAATTGAAATTAAAATAACCGTTAATCGTGATTTTTTGTTTATAACTGTCGAAAAGGTTTGTCCCGTTACTTGATCTTTGAATGTTTGTTTTTTTTTTCGATGTTTTGCGTACATGATCTCGAAGTATATACAAACAAGTTTGACGGTTGGATCATTGAAACTAATTTCGTACAATACGTATTCCATCAAGTTTAAGTGTATATATATATTTATTAAGTAGCTTTAAATTTATTATTGTAGTTCGGATCAAATTTTTGTTAGAAAAATATATTATTGTGGGTTTTATGTAAAAAAAATTGAATCTGAAGAAAGCAAAGTCATATTTTCGATAAATTTTATAAATATTATATTTTTAAAAAAATATACCTTGCACGACGTCACAATGGGTTGTTGCGCAAAACCACTTTGCTCTACGCCATAATGTATGCATGCGCGCAAGTTCTTAAAATTTGGCGGTGCAATTGTGTAAGGTGTTTTTTTTTTAATTTTCCAAAATTTGGACAAACATTTCCCCCACAGCCGGTCTCTCTTCCCTCTCTCTCACTCGGTCTCTCTCTTCCCTCTCGCTCATCTCGCCTTCTCTCTCACTCTGTAGCCTTCCTCCGGTCTCTCTTCCCTCTCTCTCACTCGGTCTCTCTCTTCCTTCTCGCTCATCTCGCCCTCTCTCTCACTCCTCGTCCTTCCTCCTCATCCTCTCCTCATCCTCTTGACAAGGAAGGTGGTGAAGATGCAGTGCAAGACTAAGGAGGTGGAGCCTGGAAAGTTCGTCAGGAAGTACGAGCAGCTTCTCAGGGACTGCACTGGCCGGTAAATCCCAATCTCTCTCATTCTCTCTATCGATTTCTCCATTTCCCTAAAACGCAATGGCAAATTAGGAATATTTTATCTAGGGTTTCTATGAATTATTGGAAATTGCCTGATGGTGTCACTTTGATTTTGTCATATCGTTTTGAAATTGGCCTGTGATGTTTTGATATTGTATCGTTATTGAAATTGGCCTGTGATGTTTTGATGTTTTGAGAGCTCTGCTTTTCGGGCTTGTTGATGCCAACTTTACACTTTGAGCCTTTTTTTTTATACATAATTTCTGAATTTTTGGTGTTGATTTGGGTTTTTAAATGATTGGGTGATTGGAAAGGCAACAAATTAGAGTCTCTGATTCGCTTGTTTCGAGCGTAATTAGTGCTGTACGTTGCCAATAAGAAGATGGGAACTGAGATTTTGGCATTTTCCTTTTACTTGCAAAAGGTTTATGCATTCAGATGTTCCCACATCCAAATTAAAAATTCAAGTTAATTGCATTTGTGTAATTTAATTGGGGCTTGGAAAGGCAGCAAATTAGAGTCTTTGATGTTCTAAATGCAGTGGGGCTTTCAGTGCTGTAGGAAATGTTATCTCAGATGATAAGGACAATACAATATTTCTGTGAATTGTTAATTTGGGGATTTTTATGCTATTTGTTCCTTGATAAATTGTTTGAGATTAATTTTTGAGACAATTCCATAGCCGCCCTGATTTAGTTAGGTTATATACTTTCTCGCTTAATACTTTTATACCTATGCATTCCATTCCTTAATCTTGTGAGGATGACTACACAAGCATTTGAAGTGTGACACCTTTAAATCATGACTTAATTATAAAGCAGAAGCTGTGGAAATTGAAAATTATTGGTTTATTACATTCTGGCATGTGTTTTCTTCTTGAAAGTTTGAAACACTTCAGAAATGTTTAAGATATAGATATGGAACTCCATTAATGTTGTATGATCTATGTGGAGGCTACTTCTTGTTATTGCAGCTACTTCACCTTTGCGATGTATTCAACCGTTGCTTCTTCTTTGTTCTATGGTGGAAAAGCGCACTGCTGTTCTCCAAGAAGCAACATCGCAACTTCCCTCGGAGAGCCCAATCGAGGATGTCACTATACTCGAGAATGTAGGTCTTCAGATCGTGATTGAGGTCTTGGATTACAAGTTCGGTCGTTGTCATGGCAAGGTTGTTCAGTGTATGGGGAAGGTGGGGGTTCGTGAGACAGGTGCCTCATCTTCCAGATCATCCATAGGAGAGGTCAATGCTCTAAATGAGGAAGTGACAACCCTAAAAGATCAGTGTGGGGCCTAGAGTGAGCAGATGAGGGCCCAGGGCGAGCAGATGAGGGCCTAGGACGAGCAGATGAGTATGATTGTACGAGCCTTAAAGATGTCCGACCTCCAAATCCCGATGCCAGCACCTGATCTTGCTCCACCTTCGACTTCCCAGCCACTTTGCCCAGCCAATACCCAGTAGCATGATGTATTAAACTTAGAAGACTTGTAGTTTTTTCTTTTTTGTTTGGACATATTGTATGTACATTTTCATATATTTTATAATTAAATACTTTTTCTTGGTTTATTAATTATTGTTTAGAATTAATTACAATATTAATTAAAAATTAAATAAAAAAATGGTTTGCGCAACGAAGAAGAGATATACGTTGTGCAAAATGGTTTTGCGCGACGTAGGCTATACATCGCGCAAAGTGCTTTTTTTACTAGTGAATACAATTATGAGGAGTGTAGAATGAGATTTTTGGAGTGCTAATAACACTTCCTTATAACATATATTACTTGGGTATCAGATTAAGATATGTAAACCTAAAAGCAAACATATAGCCAGGAACAATTCGAGAACTAAACTCTACATGCTACAGTAATTCCAATTGAAAACTACAGCCTTTTATATAGAATCAAACCAATGAAATCCTTTTTTTTTTTTTTTTTTTGTCATTCATTAGAGTACAATCATGTAATTCCAGTAACCCCACACACACACACACACACATATATATATATATATATATATTTTTTTTTTTTTTTTTTAAATAAGTAACATTGCAATGTGTCCTTTGTATTATCAAACAGATAGTATACATACATATATACATACATAAATATATATATATATATATATATTTGCATAAGTACCAAAGAAATATATAGTTAGAAACACACATATTATATATGTGTTTGTGTTTTTTGGGTGATATGTGTGTGTGTAAGAGATCTCATTTTCTTATAAAAAAATGGAGACTATTTCTGGAGCCCACTCCACATTATACATGTCTCATTCATAAAACTGACATCATTTTCTTCTTCTTGCTCTAGGATTCCTGCTGAACAAAATCAAATTGATTGTCATAACACTGTTAGTAAAATTAGCCCTCTGAGCCGATAACTAATTATTATGTTGATGTTCAAATATTTGGTAAATCCTTTTTTAATTTTCATTTTTTGGGGTCAAAATATGGTAATTTTCAGAAGCAGACAATTCAGATTAATACCACTGTAGCTTATATAGTTAAAAAAAAAAATGAATGCAAGCAAGCAAACTTGATTTGGCCAACATCTGAATGCATTTTGGATCTAATTCACCGGTGTTGATTGTTCAGTTAGGGTGCCTAATTCCCTTCTCTCTTTTGCCTTACTAAACCCAATTCCCATGTACCTTACATGTATTTGCTTGCTGATATTACATATCGTTGGTTTCCAGGATCAACCTGATGATGTAGTTCCTCCTCTTGTGGCTGGGAGCTGTGAGGCAGAGTTGTTGTAGCCAATCACTTGTAAAAAAATATTGGGAAAATGGCTGAAGATTCGATTGGCGATGATTCTGTTGACTCACCTGTGGAGGTTCAGAAACCCTAAAAAGAATGTTGGGATAATGTCGTGATCGAAACTATTGGGATGAATAATTTTGGACATGTATGCAAACATATCGGCAAGAAATAATTGATGATTAAAAATCCAATTATTCATGATTTTTCCGCATCTCTCCATTCGTTTCACATAAATTTTTCCAACATTCTTCTTAACTAAATAGAAAAAGTAAAAGTTTGGGACTCCTATGACCAAAAGGAAACAGTTTTAGAATTGGATTCAGCTTCCAAAGTTCTTAAGAATTTAAAATATATAAATATCTGTGCGTGCATTTGCATATTATTCACTATTGCTGCTAGCTTTCTATATTTT
This sequence comes from Malus sylvestris, assembly GCF_916048215.2. Taxonomy (NCBI): domain Eukaryota; kingdom Viridiplantae; phylum Streptophyta; class Magnoliopsida; order Rosales; family Rosaceae; genus Malus; species Malus sylvestris. The sequence goes on from NC_062271.1 coordinate 18,498,874, forward strand.
CCTTTTGATCGTCTGGTGACTTGCGATATGGAAGTCGTCTATCACGAGATGAGCCAGAATTTTTACTGTCACGTTGATTCACTTGACACACAAGTACTACACCCCCTCGGCCATCACGAGCAATATTCTCCTTGGGTTCCACTTGAAATCTACTTCGAAGTCTCCAGGAACTACAGCTTCTTCGACCGCGATCTCTCACAAGACGGAACCCTAACCCTGGTGCACCAATCTGAAGTGCAAGTCAGAAGTTACGAAGGCAAAAGAATTGATGCGTGCTGGTTTGGAACCCGAAACGAATACGTCAGACCCTATCTTTCTCAGGTGTTGTCCTTTCTTAAAATTCCTGAGGACATGCACAGTGATTTAGTGGAGACGATTATAGACAGGGGTATCCAAATCAGAAACTTGGATTCCAAGAAAGGTCCTAAAGTCCTGCGTATGAGGGTTGGTATAAAAAAATACCATGACTGGATTCGTTGTGAGTATTGTTCTAAAGAAAAACAACTCGAGAGGGATGCGCTGATCAAGAAGACGCTAAAGAGGGTTAGAGTGGTGGCTGATGCTGATGATGTTAATGAGGTAGAGAGAGGCCGAGGAAGAAAAAGACGACGCGTAGTGCGTGAAAGTGAGGTTTGCTCTATTTGTTTGGAAGAGTTTGTTGTGGGATTAGAGGATTTGAGGTCCATGCCTTGCACGCATGTGTTTCATGAAAACTGCATATGGAGATGGTTCGAACGGAGTCACCTTAATTGCCCTATCTGCCGCTTCGAGATTTTTATTGAACGTGGATCACAAGACGAAGGCGACATTACGGTTTAAGCTATTCTAGTTAGCTGTTTTAATTGATACTTCGTTTTATTGTAATTTTGTACAAAATATATCATTGGTTGCATTCTTCTAAATGTAAGGATGAATTTTCTGGACATGGTTAGTTATGTCAAAGTATTCATTCTATGTGTGTATAGAGTGTTTGTATTCAGGGACAAACATTTTGACAATTAATGTTTACACTCTTTGTGATCCCTTATATTACCTAACATCGTAAAGTCCTCGTTAAGAGTGGTGTACAAGTTTATTAATCACTAAATGGCATTAAGAAATTAAACTGAAATAAAGAAATTAGCAGAAAATAAAAGAAGAAAAGATGTTATAGGGCTGTTGGAAGCAGGATGAGAGGCTTCCATAGATTAATTAGCGGACCTTCACTCTTGAGAGTCTTCATAATTCTCATCAGAGGTTAAAAAAAAAATCTTCCTCTTGGTTCAATTGCAAACCTGTACTGAGGTTTGACTGTACGGTACACTTAGCCATAGAGGCACAACAGACAGTTATGATAGGAACAAAGCCATAGAGAAAAGACAACAAGTAATTGTATATATAATCCACATTTGTTTCGGTTTTTGTTTTCGAAAGAAAAATAACTTAATTTTGTAAACCAAAACAAACTAAATTGCAGTTCTATGGCTTCAGAGACTCACATTGAGGTTGTAAGCTATTCTGTTTCCGGGGCCTATTCTCTCCTGTCAATCCAGTAGAGGGAATTCCACGTTCTTCTGCAATCTCTTGTAGGTGAGAGGTGTTACTTGAGTTCCACCCGCCAATGATTAACAAAAGATCTAGCTGTTCCTCAACGAGCTGGTACATTGCATCTCTTGTCGCTCCTGTAAAAGGAACACATAAGATCACCTTGTAAGTTTCTCTAAATTTTCAAAAAATGTACGCAAACTATAAACTAGCTTCACAAAGGGTATGCACGTTGCTGTTGCTGTGGGGTATTAGACTAATAAACACAATCTTACAAGAAGATAAAACGCAACGCATGTTACAAATTATTCCGTGGCACACCAACTTCATAAAAATCTAAACCTAACCAGAAAAACCATGACTAGAGAAAGAACTTACCTGAGTAGCATCACATATTGTGTTGAAGCTCACAAAGTGGTCATTGACATTTTCCACTCCATGCTTACGCATCATGGTCTTCTCTACTAATATTCCTGTTAGATTGCAGATGCAATCAATAATTTACTCTAATAATCTGTTCACTGCAGATGGACCAATCTCTTCGGTTTCCCCTTTAAGCGTTGTTGTCTGATTTGCAATCCCAACTTCTACCAGGTCTCTGCCTGGATCATGTAAGATATTTCTTAAATCATAAGAACAATAACAAGACATTAGGATTATGGATTTAAAAAACTAAATTTCAATAAATCAATTGTAGTTAACTTATCTTTAGAATACGGAATACATGGCTGTTGCTAATTACAAAGGAGAGTCTTCAAATGGTAGTGTTCCAGTAATAATAGGGTTGTGGAACATACGTATTATGAAAGTAGGGACATCCTTAATCTAGTGATTAGGGCTGCTCTAAAACCGCCTATTATCCTTAATAGAGAGATATACCAAATCATTATTAAATCAAAATGTTGTCCCACCAAGGCATGTATAGTATGTCTTACTTAATCAAGGTTCCAAATAGTCAACTAAAGTATCTTCAAGTAATTTTTTTCTCATAATAATTGACAACTCAAGATGAGTCTTACATTCTCCCACTTTGAGTGTCAATAACAACATTTTGATTACAGCAAGAATACCATTACTCAAACTGAATGCAGAACTATACAAATCGAAATGCATATCTTTCTACATTTGTCCTATATAACCACATGCACATTCAATCCAAGCATACAGTTCCACTAACCAAAATGAACTCTAGCATGGTTCCTTGAATGAATTTCTGTCAATTTAAACAATCTAATATAAGAATAAGAGAACAAGTAAAATACAAAATATTGTTTACAAAATTAAGATCTCTCATTAAAACTTATGAACAAAAGTTAAAACAAAATTTACTCTTAAACTATCAGCCATTAACACTTCAATTTTTCCAAACAAAAGGCTAGCTTTACTCTCACTGGCTAAAAGGGTCAAACACTTCAATTTTTTTTTTTTTAAACAAAAGGCAAGCTTTTACTCCACTGATTAAAAGAGTCAAATTTTTGTAAATGCCTATACCATGGAACAAATACCATTTGAATACTCCCACTAGTAAAGCATTAGTTCGGATATACAATTATAGAATTTGTGAGCTCAAAACACATTTAAAAATTTTCGGACCTCATCTATATTCCAGATAACTATAGAGAATTGGTTATTGTGACTAAACACTGCACAAAAGAGTTAGGAAATTTTGCTCATCAAGCATTTAACAGAAATAAAACTTTAATTGAACGTTTTCTGATCACAACAAAACATATAATTCCAGAATTATCTTTGGATAGAAACTAATTATATTAGGTTTGCATAGCCAAAACATGAAATATATGAGCAAATGTATATAGCTTCAACACTACTTTTGAGCTGATGAAGTATATACAATTTTGTCAATTTCATGCTTCACTATACATTGATTATAGTTGGACTTAATAAAAAAAAAACAACTTAAGTAGATTAATTATCCATCAATAAGATATAAACCATAAGCTCAATTTATTGAACAACAACACAAGAATTAATAAGCAAAACACTTTTGAGCAGAATATGCTCATTAACCCTTACCGGATGTGAATCTGGTGCTATTGTACTTACCAGTTAATAAGTAGCAATAGTGATTCATGGCAAAATGATCTCTAAGGCTACGTGGTTGCAAATTTCCTGTAAAGTTAGTTCGTAAGTAACAAAATTGAAGATTGGTAACCTGATGAGGGAAGGAAATGGTCAGAGAAAAGTTCATTTCATTTTGGACTGTTTAAAATTACCAATTTTTTTTTAGTGCTGTTATGTCCATCCCATTGTCTTATTTCTCACCACCTTGTATTTCCACCTGTAACTAAAGGGAGAAAAAGAACAAAGCTATTTCCACACCAAACATTATTCCTAAGATATCCTTAACGGTCCAATATTGTTTTTTCCTTGAATCCACCCATTATTCCCTTCATTAAAAACTCAATATTGATGAATTTATTGGTAAGTTGATCGTTCCTCAATTTCCCAACCTTTTAGATATGTAAATTGCCTTCAAGCATCTAATTAAAACAAACAAATAAAACCAGATAAAAATAATCTTTTGCTCTATGAAGACCAACTTTCATAAGCTTTTTATGGTTTATTAAACTCTCATCTCTTTGTCTTTTTCGTCATTTGTCAACCAAATCACAGAACCCATCTGAAGAGTACCTAAACTGCTATTTGTCCTACTACAGACAAACCCAAATTTTTAATTTGTTCTATTGTTCTCACCACTTGTGTCTATATCACGAATGTTTTCTTAAATTTAAAGAATTAAATATAATCTTTGCTCAATCAAAGATCAATATTAGACGTGATATGAGGTGGAAGGAAACAATAACTTAAACCTTGAGTCTTCACTCGGTTTTGAGTTGGGTTGGGTTGTGAGAAGTGGTGGGGAGCCGGAGAGAGACAAAAACACTTTCTTTACATTTTACCTATGTCCTTCTATGTAATTTTTCAATCGTGTAAGCTTGTCATTATAACTTTGATAAAAAAAAAAGTGGGTGCGATAATAAGACAATAAAGTGGATATAGTAGCACTTTTTTTTTTTAAGTAGTTTGAAAATCAACGGTTAGAACTTGCATATCTAATGAATTTTTACAATGATTAAATCTCGCATAAAAGATTCACCAAGTGGGATGTAGCTATGTATTGTAGCCGACTCTTATTATTTTTTTTTTATTATTTTTTTTTTTTTTGAGGTGAGCCGAATCTTAAAATTAGATGTCAAAAAATTAAAATCAGCCCAAAATCGCAAAAGCCCAACAGAATGCTAGATGTGTGGACTAGGGTAATTCATTATAAGTGGCCCAATCCGGAAAGGTAAAGAACAAAAAAAGTGAAAAAACATTAGCTTGAGAAGAGGGGCATTCCGAGAATTGAACTCGGGACCTCTCGCACCCTAAGCGAGAATCATACCACTAGACCAAATGCCCTATTTAACGAAATGTTCTACTAAATTAAATTTTATATTTGGTGAATTATACCACGCATATTCTGTCTCTCGATCCTGAAATGTGGAAATAATGCATTATTGTTAAGCAAAAGAAACTCACTACAAGTTCACCAAAAAAAAAAAAAATCACTACAAAAGCAACTATGCCTGATTTGAACCATATTATTGATAGCTCATTATAAAGTTGAGCCCACTTGATCTCCCTTAGTGTATATAATGGGCTAATTATACTAACGTCTCCTCAGGTTTATCATGTTTTCACTAAACCCCCTCATGTTTGAAACATAACACTAGCCCCCTTTAAGGTTCTAATTTTCTTTCACATAATCCCTTTAGTGCTGACATCACCTTAAAATATTTTCTTAAAGACAAATTTGCCCTTGTTTTTAATTACTTTAAAAATAAAAACAACCTTTTTAAAAAAACAATACAGGGTTTAGTGACACACCCCAACCTAGATCGAAGCATGCTGGTCGTCACGTGAGGGTGACGTAACCATGTGCACAGTGCGGAAGCAATATTAATGTATGAAATGCGAATAAATAAAAACCATACCAACTAGAGTACTAAATAAAATAAGGTGAAAGACAAGAATAAGTGTGACTACACATAACCAGAGCGTAGGTATCCTAGGTGCAGTCCAGCAGGACAATTACTAATTATACAATACCAAAGATGGTTCTACATTTATGATAATCTGTCAGAGCTGCCATGAATTCCTCGTGAGCCACCAACGAGCACTCCTACCTAAAACATGGAGGGGCGTAAAACAGAAAGTGTGAGTGGGCAAAAACAAAGCTTTCCAAAATTATTTCATTATAAAAAATAGTAACCCCTCGCTGTAAAACCTGTATAATTCCCATAAAATAGCATATACGATTATATCCCAAAATCCTATTCAAAATAGCAAATCCACCGAATATACCATGTCAAATCTCAGTAAGAAATAAGTAAGCTAGGTGAAATAAATGAATACAGAATAGTATGCAAGCCGGAGTCACATAACGCGACCTGTACGGCTGGATCTATAACTCATCAACTAGTTCTCCATACACAAGTCAGAACCACCTAAAGTGGTATGTATGACAGACTGGGTATAAATAAGTACGCTCAAGTGCTACGGTCACGTGAAGGCTGTGCGAAGTATCGCAAGTCACCTATGAGTCGGAACCACCTAAAGTGGTTTGTACGACAGGCTGACACCTGCTTTGGATCCAAGGTGAGCATGTGGCGCGGGAGGTGAACGATCACGTGAAGGCTAGGCCCTGTTCTCGGGCGGAGCACTAACACCGGGGTGCAGGATAATAAGCTAAAAATATATCTCAGCACTAATGTACTCATTACCATCACTACCATCAATATACTCACATGTAGCTTATCTGAGCGTCCACAACGTTGAGCAACAATATATATGTAACCATAATAATGCACAATTAAACATAGAGAGCATTTGACATGGCATTTCAAAGTATCAAACCATTTAATTAAGTTTTCTGAGAAAAATACCAAGTATATATATATACTGAAAACCAAAAGCCCACTCACTGATATGTAGAAGGGTCATAACCCCCGAGCCTTACTTGACTGTGCTTGTCCTCATGATAGGTCTCACCTATATGCGAAACAACTATTTGAATGTTATTTTTAAGCACATAAACAAAACTAGGTAATAACTTCTCATACATTGCTCAATTAGGGTATTTGAATATACCACCGTAACTTACTCAACCTCAGGAACAACCCTATATTTTAAAAAAAAATTTCCGACCACCCACGTGCCGCCACAAGTCGGCCAAGGCATGGCCAAACTCGCCGCCCATGCGCAGGCATGTGTCTGACACACTAACGGATTCCCTAACGGCATTAGGGAATATTCCTTTAAATAAAAGCATATGTCGTTATTTTTACCTGAGCCGTTAGTCACCATTAGGAATATTCCTTCAAAGTTGACGGAATATTCATCTTCTTCTTCGGTGAGTCACCGAATTTCAGCGCCGTTGTCGGAAACTGGGAAAATCTTCAAACCATCATTTCTCACTCATTTTAGCACAAAAATCCATGAAATTTATATCAATATGAAGCTTAGGACTAGAGGAACACTTTCTTACCACTTTTAGGTCATAAATCCAACGAAATCTTGCCGGAAAATTTTGAGGAAACCGACCAACCCTGCAACTATATAAACCCGAGTTTTCCTACGTCAAAAGCACTCCAAAATTGATCTAACAAGCTAGAAAAGCAAGAATAATACCTTCTTAGGTCTCGAAACAACCTAAAATATTTGCGATCACGACGGAGTCACTGTGCAGCTCATTGAGGGTTTTTGGTTCTCGGGTTTTCGAGGGTCTCACGTCGAACTAACTATATGGATGAGCTCCTGGGCTCACATGAAACACAAAAACAACCTTCTCGACGTCGATCCGTGCATGCAAGGGTGAGTTTGAGAGTTGTCCGTACAATTGTACGGAATATGGATGTAAACCGAGAGAGAAGAGAGAGAGAGAGAGAGAGAGAGTCCACGGGTTGGTGTGTGTGTGAAAATGTGTGGTCCAGGTTGGGTCACCAACAAAAAACAAATAAAACTTCAAATCTAATTGGTCCAAAAGCTAAGGAGGAAAATGGATTGGTCCCAACCTAGTTCAATTGCACCCTCACCACGTAACGTTCAAGAGTAAACTAGTAACTTCCATGCTTTCGAGGACAAAATAATATAAACATTCGGGACGGGTTGTCACATTTAGGGTCTCTCCTCCGCATTCACCACAACGTAATTTTCACCTTCTCCTTAGCTGTCTTCACAAGAAGCTACTCCTTCATCTCAGTTTTTCGATCAATCAGCCTCTCACAAGCTTGGCCTCACCCTCAGCCATAAAAATTGAAAAAAATAAAAATTTGAAAACCGCCAAATTCCCAATAATTTTCTTCACAAAATGCAAGTTTTGGTTGGAAACCTTAAACTTATTTTGCCGAATTCCGGAGAAGATCCGGGTTCATAGTAGAGGAAGAAAGATAATGATATTTATTTATTTTTCTTTTTATTTATTTTTAATTATAATGAGAGCAAATTTGTCCTAAAAGGGTTATGTGAAAGTGAACCAAAACCTCAAGGGATGTTAATGTTGTGTTTCAATCGTGCATGAGGGGTTTTGTGAAAACACAATCCTGTAAATAATGTCATTTGTTTAAAAAAAATTTTTTTTTTTTACTCTCGAAATTCTTTGTTTCAATTGTTTTTTCTTTTCGCACTTTCATCATGTATGTTAATAAAAGGAATTATTAGAATACATAGACGGCCTATTTGAATTTTTCAATGAATTTTTAAAACTAAAAACGTTTCAAAACCGACTTAAAAAAAAATAATGTTACTCAATAGCTTATATATTAGTCCAAGATACTGCAATTTTGAAGGTGAGATGTCGAGATCCTAATAAAGTCTAAGACCAATAGTTCTAGATGTGTCTGTGATCACATAACGGTCTTGGGTCTTCCTTTGGAGAATAAACGAATTCTTCCCACCCTAGCGTCTGTCATTGCTTCTTTAATTGTAAGTAAAAAAATAAAAAATAAAAACGAAAGCAAAACAGGAATTTTGTCCAAGTACGCCTACGCGTATACTTTTCTTTTTAATTTAATCCTTTATCATGTCAAACTGTTACGTATGGAGGCAGCGTAAGCCCACATCCACCGGAGGCAGTTCACCACCCACCCCACCAAAACCCACGGTTGTTTTTGGTGCAACAAAAAGAAAAAAGTTATGTCTTGTCTGTTAATATGTGCCAACGAAGTTATTTATGTACATATTTCCACTTATCAAACATAAATAAAATGTTTTTCTAGGTTATAGTTTTCAATGTATGTACATATTACTCAGAATAACGATACTGGAAGCATCATATTTTTGTCGCCACATTATACATGATGCATCTTTCAACTGAACAAACAAATGTGCAAATTGTAACTACATTGTTCCTACAAATAATCAAGGTATTTCTTGTAGTGATGTGTCTTAACGAAATCATAAGATTTGTGGACTACACTAAAAAGCTGGTTCTAGCTTCTACTTGATGTGATCGTTAACAGAAAAATGTGGTCATTGTAATATAAAGTTGCCATCACAAGAAGAAATTTTTGGCCCATAGAGATTCAAAATCTTGGTCAGCACTAATGTGGGAATTTTGTCCTCTAGCATTTGCTCTTGTCAAACGTAAGACAATTCCAGGTGATTGTTTTAAGAAGAATGATCTTTCATTCATTAACGAAAGGTTATTAGGAATTTATATTGTTTCATTAATTAACGAAAGGGTATTACAAATTTATACTAACCAAGAATTTAGCCCTAAAAAGATCCTTGCAAACTAAATCTAAAGAATTATAATAAATCATGGCCAATCACAAAACGATAAACAAACTTATGTATTTTGCCTTAGAGATTGAAATAATCTCGTTCTTTTCATACACGCATGTTGACTTTTACTTGTTTTTGTACCATAAAAAGAAAAACCATGACTATGCCTTTTATTTTACTTATTTATAAGAACATCTTCAATGGAAGATGCAACACATTTTCTAATTAGCTGGAAAGCTTTCTAATGGCAGAAGGTAAATTATTGTTTGGGGAAAGATAAAAGTAAAATGCATATTTGCATTAATTTTTTTTTTACATCTTTTTTTTTTTGGGAGAAATTGGAAATATTATAACCAGGGGAATCAAGAAAGCCGAAAAAAGGGCAAATATAGCAAAAGAGAAATGAGGTCAGGGCATACATAGACGTTGCCAAGCATGGCACAAATGTCGACCTTACCCCATAATGCCAGAAAAACTACGAAGGACATGGTAACCCATCCTTGTTCAAAATTCTTACAAATGAAGATGGAGGTCTTTTGACCCAGACAGAGTCGCACATCTCCGTAGATTGGAAGGACGCCACGAAGTCTACCACATCATTCCCCGATCTTGGGACCCAAGACTAGGTACATGAGGGTAATGAATTACCAACATCCATTGCCCAAGACAATATGTGGTACGCCTCCCAGTATGCATTGTCCATACTATCCAATAAACAAGAAATTATATGTTTGCAGTTAGATTCCACAACAACCTGAGACAAATTTTCCTGTTGGGCAGGCAAGCTTCCCTCCAGAATCGCAATTGCCTCGGCTGCATGAGCACTTTGCGCAGCTATCACCTTTCTTCGTACTGCTAGGTACCTGCCTAAAGAATCCCTCATCACCACCCCAGCAACACCACTACAACTACCAGCCTTCCAGCTAGCATCCACGTTAATTTTTATTATATGCGGGGTTGGAGGGGTCTATGAGTACCGATGCACTTAAGGATGAGAGACTGGGACCGGAGGGGAATAGACCAAAGCTTTGACCTTCAAGAACAACTCCACATCACAGACTATGGCATTAATTGTCCGGATAGGGGACGGAGGCTTTCGGTTGAAATTGTCTTGCACTAATCCTTCTAGATATTCCAGCATGTAAATGCCACAACTGTAAGGAGAAACTTCTTGTCATCCAAGTTGCCAGAGCACTCCTTAGAAACCAAGAAGATCTAGACATCAAGAGTTGTCGCAGCCATCCGATCCACCCTATAGTTTAGCGGTTCTCCAAACCAAACCCGAATAGTCCACGGGAAAAGAAGAAGAACATGCTCAACTGATTCCTCATGTTTGTTGCATAAAAGACAGATGAGGGAAGGGGAACATCATCTCTTGAATAGATTCAACTGCGTCACCAAGGCATCCCTTAACCTTCTCCATAAGAAATTTCTAATTTTGGGAGGAGCGTTAATGTCCCATATGCACTTCCACACCGAGGGATCAGTTGTTCTAGAGGAAGAGGGCCTTCGAGATCTTCGTTTTTGGGCTCTAGTATGTAATCACTAGTACCCGAACTTAATGGAGTACTCACCCCGTTTATCAACTGGCCAAATCAACCTATCATTGTGCTTGGGATTTCCCACCTAAGTCAAGGAGATGGCCGCACACTCCACCTCAGGGATAATTCCGCCAATGGAGTACAACTTCCAGTCACGAGAATCCGGCTGAATAATGGAGGAGACTCGTTGATTTGCGTCCACGAAAACTCCAGGAATAGGAGTGGGGTGACCACTAGTCAAGGAGAGAAAAATAAATTTGACCTTAAATATGCATTTTTCACATTAGAATAGAGCTTATATTTACATCTCCTGTATCTTGAGGAATAAAGTTCTGAATCAGTCATATAACAAAACAATATTCAACTTATATGTGGGAATTTCGCTTCAAATATCATCAAGGTTTTATGTGATAAAATTCAACACTTAGTAATAGTGGTTTAAGTTTGGACAATATCAATGATGTTGGTGGTGGATTAAGTTGCGTTGACTTCAATGAATGAATGAAGATAGAGCTCTTGAAAAGTTGCGTTAGCTTCGGCATCATGAATTAACTAGTTCCTGTTGTGCGAATTGGTTTCATGTGTGACCTAGACCACTTTTGAAGGGACGTGTTAGAGAATGAAGTCTAACACTGAGCATATAAGAAAATCATATGCAGGTTGTATGTGGGAGTTCTCATTCCTAATATTATATTGGTTTTTATGATAAAACTCAACACCTAATAATAAGTGATTAAGTTGAGACAATATTATCAACTATATAAAATGAGATGTAAATGTACTTTTTTGCCTCTCAAAAGTCAAATCTACCATAGAAGAAGTTTAAAAAGAAAACAGATGTGTAATCATTAATCAGAAGTTTGAAAAGTTTTTATGGGCGTCACAAGTTTTATTAAAATAAAAGTCAAATCTACCATAGAAGAAGCTTAAAAAGAAAACAGATGTGTAATCATTAATCAGGAGTTTGAAAAGTTTTTATGGGCGTCACAATTTTTATTAAAATAATAATTGTCTAATACGATGGTAAGAATTGACTGTTGTTTGTAAAGTCATAAACTCAAATTGTCAAATGGTGATCATGGGAAAGGAAAAAAGGACTTGGATCCTCTCCTGAGCTCAAGAAGAGGATGCTCTTGATCAAAGGTCTTGGACCGTTGGATGAAAATTCAATAGTTACAAAAAAAGAGTCTCTTTAAAATTATAATAATTATAACCGTTGGATTTTTATCCAACAGTCAAAATCCTTTGATCATAGTGCTCCTTAGGCTCAAGAGAGGATCCAAGGCCAGGAAAAAAAAAGGCGGCATCAAAAACTAATGTGATGATGACAATTACAGTATACAAATGTATAAAGTAAATCAAATTCTTTGAAATTTCCCTTTTCATTTACATATAGTTGACGTTTGACGTTAACCCAAATTATGTAGACTTTTTCTTAATAATCAATGTTTAATCTTTCATTATATATAGCTGAAATTTGCATAACATGTTGTGGGTGAATCCTAGTGTGGAGAGAAAACGATTTCCAATTCTCAAAACTTCGTTCCAAAAAGTCTAAGTTCTTCCTGTCACATTCATCGGGAAATTCTGTGCCATAATTTTTTGAAGAAAATAGGACACAAGAAGAACAAATATCACATAAAAGACCAAAACGGAGAAGAAGAAGAGGAGATATTAAAGGCAGTCATGGCAGGAGACTCCAAAGGCGCCTCTCTGGAATACACTCCGACATGGGCACTCGCCACCATTTGCTTCGTCTTCATCTTCACCTCCCTTGTCATCGAGCACTCCATCCATCTCCTTGTCAAGGTAAGCTTTTCTTTCTTTTGAATTCACAGTCTAAAGCCTAAGATGTCACGAGAATTTTTTAAAAATGAATTCTGACGTTAGGACACATCTAATTTGGTGCAGTTTCTCAAAAGGCACAGGAAAACCGCCTTGATGGACGCGGTGGAGAAGCTCAAATCAGGTGCAATAGTCAAGCCAAATGAATTATTCTTTAACTATTTGATTCTGATTGTATTGGCTTATTGGCTTAAAGTTTAGTTGGCTGGTTTGTTGTTGTGCAGAGTTGATGCTTATGGGATTTGTGTCACTTTTGCTGGCAATAACCCAAAATTCGATATCTAAAATCTGTATATCTGCAAAGGCGGGAAACATCATGCTTCCATGTCGCAGAAATGAGACAATCAAAGAAGAAGAAGATGTCGAGAAATTTGTGATTGTGAATAAGATTGTGACAAACTTTTCGACCGGCGCAAATAGTTTGTATGATGAAATACTAAGTCAAATATCAGCGCATAGGCGACTTGCAGAGGGGGATGCAGATGCTACAGGTTCTTGCGGCGAGGTAATGCATTAATAGTTCTGAACATGTAGTTAATCGGGTTAATTTGGGTGCTTTGTTATTAATTCGGACGAAATTTTGCAGGGAAAAGTACCTTTCATGACGAAAGATGCTCTTCATCAGCTTCACATACTTATTTTTGCGCTGGCGGTTATGCATATTGTGTATAGTGTTCTTACCATGGGTTTGGGGAGGGCCAAGGTACGTTTGTTTCAAGATTGTTCTAAGCTTTATCAATGCGATTAATTATGATTAAGCAAGAATTATCCTAAATGCTTTAATTTTCAATTTTGTATAGATGAGGCGCTGGGAAGCTTGGGAGCAAGAAACTCGAACAATGGAGTACCAAGTTGAGAATGGTAAGTCTCATTCTAAGATATTAACTAATAACCCGGTTAAGGCGATTGATAATGCAGTCTTTCAATTGGAAATGAGAACATCATGTCTCGTAGAGATATGACCATATAATGCGATCACTAAATATGCATAGTTTGATAAGAAAAAATTGTCGAGAAAAGATGAGTTCAATTTCTCAAAAGGCACATTATAGTTTATCAAAGCACTGTCCATGATCAATGTAAGGCTAAATCCACATCTCTACTTTTTAATATAAATAATATCGTTTGTTCAATTAAAAAAAAAAAACACTGTCCATGACCTTATTCATAACTAGAAGGAGAAAAGTTTGACCAAAATAATAACCAAAAAGGATAAAAAGGGAATTCTAAACATGCTTTTATTGATTTTTGTACGTATTATTTTTTTCTTTTTGTCTGGTATGTGTGCTGACTTGACTCTAAAACATTGACGTCTTCCAAAGACTGCTATGTTTACATTTAAATCCGCTAAAAATATCTCAAATATGTTAGTGCTTTTGGTCGTTAGCACGTTGTGGACATAAAGATGTGATTTATTTTATCTTTTTGAGACTTTTTCTTATGCTACGCCACCTGTTAAAGGAAAGTTCTTCCAAATTTGTTGCGTTTTCTTTTGTATTAGAGCGTTATATGTGTATATCTGTATGGCAGTAGATCTCTGACTTGCTGGTTCCGAAAAAATCATTAATTTAACCTTCGTGAGCTTTCGAAGACGTTGGAAGGGAATTTTGCTTTTTCATGAAGGTTTTCAAACATAAAAGTCAGAATATGACTGAAAATATTCCAACGACTATGCAGCCAATATAGACCGTATACAGTGAAACCAATTTACACTTTTGTGTTTCACTGTTTAATCCTATGGGATTTACCACAAGTAAAAGAAGGTAACAAAAGAAACCTAGCTTTATTTTTTGGTCAGGGTTTAGTATTTAGGGTTTAAGGTTTACGGTGGCTAAGCACTGCTACTTATCGTTTAGTCATGAGCATTGCTCTCCAAATTGAATATTTTATAGTTTCATCGGCCTATATTTTTAGTTACACCTTTGAGTTGCTCCTTGCTGACATGTTAGCATGTATGCAGATCCCAACCGGTTCAGGATTACCAGGCAAACAACATTTGGAAGAAGGCACATGAATTCTAGTTCAGAAACGTCATTGAATCTGTGGATGGTGAGTGCTTTTACTAGTTTAATCCTATGTATAACAACACAACAAAGAATAGTACACTTCTTATTATTTGGTTTTTGATTATAATTGTGAATATGGCGCAGAGATGTTTTTTGAGGCAATTCCATAACTCAGTGGCAAAAGTTGACTACATCACCATGAGACATGGCTTCATAGCGGTAACTTAATGAAGATCAAGTCCAATTTACTAACTGTTTTGATGGAATTAATTGAGTTTCTTGCTAATGAACAACTTTCTCCAGGCTCATTTGCCAAGTAGGCAAAGCTTTGATTTCCAAAAATACATACAGCGATCTTTGGAGGAAGATTTCAAGATCATGGTTGCAATCAGCCCTTTAATGTGGTTTGCAGTAGCAATTCTCATGCTCCTCGACGTGTATGGTAATAATTCTTCATCTATCTACTCCATTTCAAGAATGTTAAGGTTTTCTTATGAAAATCTTTTCAATTGTTGCTCATATGACATCTGTTAATTCACATGTTATCAATCAAGCATCCATGCAAACAAAAAGTGGGTCAACTGAGTGCTATGTTAGAAAAAAAAGAAAAAAAAGAAAAAAGTTAACTTGATAGTTAGACTGTAGGAGGGGCCAAGAGGATTCATCACTTAGTTGTTTATGTCAATTTTCAAAGTGTAATTGACTCTTAATTCTAAACTATTCGTGTTGTGATTGAGATTATTGAGAAGTGTTATCCTCATGGCATTTGTTTGAACCCTTACCAGGTTGGTATGTATATCTCTGGCTTTCCTATGTTCCACTCTTGGTAAGTGCAGTGCTGTTTGTATATATGTATGTAGTACATAAGTTCTTATGTGTTCCAAATACAATAATAATTGGATTTTTTGTAGGTCGTTCTGGTTCTAGGAACCAAACTTGAGTATATCGTAGCAAAAATGGCTCTTCAAATTAAAGACCAGAACAGTGTGATCGTCGGAACACCCCTTGTGCAAGTAAACGATGATCTCTTCTGGTTCAGGAAACCTAGATTTGTCTTGGTGCTGCTACATTATACTCTATTTTTGGTAAATGCCCTCACAACTTTCCTAAGATTTCATTGTGTAAACATTAATTGAACTGATTTTACTTTCTTTGGACCTTGTAGAATGCATTTGAGCTGGCCTTCTTCGTTTGGGTTACAGTGAGTTTTCTTTCCCATATATATCCTCCATAGTCCACAGAAATTTTGCATTCTTTTTGTATAAATAGAAGAGGATTGGGCAAAGTTAGCTCCTCGCTCTACAGAAGTTCAACATTTGAAATTTGAAATTTGTGACAAAACAAATATATTTGTGCTTTAATTCTCTCCTTGCTATTAGATCCAATTCGGGTTCACATCGTGCTACCACGAGCACACTGTGGTCATTATCACGAGGATTTCCTTAGCGTAAGACTGCCGAAATTATTTTCATTTTGATCAGATCATAATTTTAAAATTGTTATGAATTAATAATCACATATGCCTTGTTTGGAGTAGTGATTGCATATTAATTCCTTCGATTTTTCAGGGTGGCTACTCAAGTCCTCTGCAGCTACATCACTCTTCCTCTCTATGCACTTGTCACACAGGTGAAGTATATTGGTCTGAAGTACTGTTCTTAGCTATATCCTTAAGGATCCAAAAACCTAATTTGTTCAAATCTGAAGTACTTCTGTTTATATATATGAACACAGATGGGTTCACAGTTCAAGGGTAAGATTATGGAAGATAACATGGCAGACATTTTAAAGCAATGGCATGCTGAGGTGAGGAATAGAAGGAGAAGGGAACAACAAACTCCGCAATCAGCAAGAACATCTTTCTCCACAGATTGGAGCTCCGTGAGGAATAGCCTTTCAGAAATGCCTTCTTATATAAGAAGGGTTTTCAAACCAGATGAACCAGCTGAAAGCAGTGTCCAGTTGTCTAACAGAGGGAATGTACAAGACGAGATAGTAGAACAAGAGGGAAGCTCAAGGGGTTATAGAAGAAATGGAGATTATGGGGCTTAAGTAGAATCAGAAAGCTATAATTAGTATATACAGAAAATTACAGGGAAATACACGTCAATCATCATAGTATAGGGAAGAGACTTCTCCTATTGCTTGTATATTGAAAAACCATTACCATGTTTAGTTTCTAGTATTGAATTGGATAGGATGACTCATTGGCAACAAGGTATGTTGTCAAATCTAGTGAGTTATCCAATGCGAACCAATCATAGGGATCAAACTTCGTCTAACTTTAATTTACACTATATCTCTATACAAAGTGGTTTAGGAACTTGAATTATTCTTTAGTTAACTTGACGACCAATTCATTTGGAATGCACTAATTAATCCAAGGTTTCAACCTAAACAAGTCTACACGGCGATGGATATTTCCAAGTGTCAAGGAATTGAGGCCAAGTTAATGAGAAATGAACCACAAAATTCAAAACCTCAATCTTATACATGTATTGAACAAGTAACTGAATGTTGGTCTGTAAACAATTAATATGATCGAGATATGAATTTGTAGTGGTTATATTCTTTTTGTTGTTTGTGCAAATCTTCTTCCGAATCAAAGAATTAGTTACTGAAGTATATTACTCATGTATATGCCTCTTGCAACTCTTTGTTTCATAAATAAAATTTCGCTACCGTTTCAGTTTAAAAAGAAATACGGATGCGCACCGAGAGAAGACCTTAATAAACAAATCCTGTCAACTAGTGCAACGATGGATTAAAATCAGTTTCCAATCGTAAATATGATTCCAAGTTTCCAACCCTCTAATTTATCTATTATGAATGTTGGCCATTAATCTATTAGCGCCTAAAAATATTTAGTGGTTTGAACGGATCTAAACCACTAAATATATATGATGTCATGCATCAACTGACAAATCCAATTCTAGAGGCTAATACTAGTTATTTATTTGGGCAAAAAACTGTTTACTACCCTCATGTTTCATGGTTTTCAACATTTAGTACATCAAGTTTTTTTCGTCCCAGAGTCATACCTAAAGTGTTAATTTTGGAACAGTCTCATACATCCGTTAGTCAAACTGTTAAGTCTGCCGTTAACTGATGACGTGGCGCCTATGTGGACAATGACTGGGCGCCACGTGTCATTAAAAATATTAAAATATTAAAATAATTAATTAAATAAAAGTATTTATTAAAAAAAAAATACAA
Organism: Malus sylvestris; assembly: GCF_916048215.2. Lineage (NCBI taxonomy): Eukaryota > Viridiplantae > Streptophyta > Magnoliopsida > Rosales > Rosaceae > Malus > Malus sylvestris. The sequence continues at coordinate 18,516,794 of NC_062271.1, forward strand.
CAACAACAAGAAGGAAAAAAAACCCAGAACCCCTGCAAATCAAAACAACAAAATATTCCGATCAAATCATCCCCAAACCCAATCGTTCAATTCAATCCCCCACTCTCAACTTCCTCTCTTCTCACTTTCCCATCAGATCCACATTTTCTCGAGAAACAAACACCTCAAGCCCCTCATTTCTCTCCTCTGCATCCACGGGTACACTTTCATTCCTCCTCTTCTTCTTCTTCTCTTCCATAACCACCACCATTCGATTAAGCTCGGCCCAAGTCCCCAGACCCTCATCCCTTCTCTCCTCTGCACCCACCCTCCCCCTTCATCTCCTTCTTCGATTCCACCTACCCTCCCCCTATTTGAATGGAGCCCTTCTGCGTCTCCCTTTTTTCGATTTCTGGGTCTCTCCGACAACAATTTTCCCTCGAAGGGCATAACCCTTTTCGCCTTATGTATTTACGACTTCAAATTCGGGTTTAATTTTATGTAACTCTCTCTCTCTCTCTCTCTCTCTCTACCTACTCTCTCTTGTTTTCTGTGTTGTCTGCTTGAGTAGAATTGCATGAATCAATGAATGTGTGTTGGTTTGTATTATTGTTAATTGTGTGTTTTTATGGATAGTTTTTTAGATCTGTTGCAGCTGGGTTTCTTGGGTTTTTTTGAGATTTGTAAAAATTGGGGGAAAATGTTAAAAAATTGTGTGAAATTGGTTTTCTATTTCCAATTTGAAAGTGGGGGTGCTGATGACAGAGCGGAAGCGGTGGTGGGAAGGGACATAGACGGAGCCGTACGAGGAAGGAAGCTCATCCTTCATTGCCAAGAGTGAGGGTTTGGAGGAGGAGGCAATGGGTTTTGGATGTGAAGGCGACGGCGTACGATTTCAAAGTGCGACGTCGTTTCGTCCTTCGTCTTCATCACCATGACCTACACCGGAGCAATCGGTTCGACGTCGCTAACCGCGAGGGTCTGGAACTTCCTCAGCTCGCAGTGCAGCCGTCGCCATGGATTCAGGGAAGAGAAGGGAGGCAGGGTGCCCAGAAACATTTTTTTTTTTTTAATTGAGTGGGTCGGGGTTTGAGGGAGGGAGAGGGTTGGGGGTTAAGGGAGGGAGAGGGTTGAGGGTTGAGGTCGGGGGTTGAGGGAAAGAGAGGGTTGGATTTGCAGTAGAGGCCGAGAAGGGAGGGAGAAGGGAGGACAGTCGGGGTTTTGAGAAAGAACAATTTTTTTTTTTAATAAATACTTTTATTTAATTAATTATTTTAATATTTTTAATGACACGTGGCGCCCAATCATTGTTCACATAGGCGCCACATCATCAGTTAACAGTAGACTTAACAGTTTGACTAACGGATGTATGAGACTGTCCCAAAATTAACACTTTAGGTATGACTCTGAGACGAAAAAAACTTGATGTACTAAATGTTGAAAACCACGAAACATGAGGGTAGTAAACAGTCTTTTGCCCTATTTATTTTATTGTTTGGGTTTGGCCTAGTCCATTTGAGTTACGATTTCTTAAGTTTTGTTCTCTATAAATATAGCTTGTAGTTTATTATATGAAACAAGTTAGTTACAATGTAATCCATCGAGTTGTATAACCCTCTCGGCAAAGTTGTAGAGGCTTTTTTTTTTTCGTTTAATAAAATAATATTCGTAGTTTATCTTGTTTGTCGTACTCTAATTTTCAACGAACCAACATATGCACCCTCACCCAAGTCTGCATCCGCGACTCTCCGCATCGTACCGTCTACATCTCACTACCACAGCCTGCTCACAATTTGACAAACTGCACCGCCGCGCCTGAGGCATCAAACTCACCACCACACCCACCATTTGTTGCCACACCTCTGCTGCTGTTGCGCTTGTTTTTCGTGATTTGAAAGGGCCTCTGGACTAGGAGGAAGGAAAGAAAGAGGGGGGAAAATGATAAAAATAGGGATTAAATGTAAATGTACCAACCGGGGAGACTGGCCCATCGCTTTGCAAGTAGGCTCAGTTTAGCTTAATGAAATGGAGTTTTTCCAACAAGAGGCACACATTAGCTAAACCTTGGGAAGAGGCATACACAAGGTTAACATGGATTTGCTAGTGAACCAACCGTGATTTCTATCAAAAGAAAGAATGATTGGGAATCGGCACGGCCCGAACCCCTAATTTGGCTTTAAAGGCCCACGCAAAGGTTTTGAGTTGCATAAGGAGTTTGTTGTTGCTCATTATAATGATCGCTTGAGTGCTTGGATTGGTGACCGCTCGAGTAACGTTGTGTATGTGGTGAATTGGAATTTTCTTTTATTCTAAAGTTCGCAATTGGCATTGGGGAAGTTTGCACTAGCATTGGCATTGACATTAAGATTGGAATTGGAATCGGAATCATGGATTGGCATTGGCACGTGCATTGGAATCTTGCAATAGTACTGGCATTTGAATATTGCATTGGCATTGACATTGTAACCTTACACTAGCGTTGAAATCTTGCACTGGCATCGATGAAATTTCGTTTTTGGATTGGCTTCGAAAGTTAGTATAATAAAGCTAGCATTCACATCTGCTTGTTGGCAAACTCTTATTTTATTCTATGGGTTTGTGCCTAATCCATCTAAATTAGAGTTTCTTAGGTTTTGTTATATATAAATATAGCCTGTAATTTAGTATGAGAAGCAAGCCAATCACAATATAATCCATTCGAGTTGCATAGCCATCTCAGCAAAGTTGTAGAGTTTCTATTTAATAAAATAGTACTCATAATTTATCTTTCTTTTGTTTGTAGTGCTATGACTTTCAACTAATATTAATCTTCAACCTGATTATTGTAGGGACATTTAAATTCACAGCTTATGAGTTCAATTTTCTCATATAAAACTGATAGAGTTTCTTTCTATTCGCGTGAAAACAAACATTGTTGGTTTGCCTAGTAGTTTTCTTTCTCAGTTGGTATAGGCTTCACACTTTGTCCTTCGAAGAGGCTCAATGAGTCCTTTAGTTCGTAGATTATCAGGCGCATCACAGCTGACTTTTGCCGACAGAAAGATATGTTATATTTAAGTAGAATACATTAATCAATATTTGCACAAAAGTAATAAAACTTCTTTTACAAAGGATTGTGGCGGTGTTTACCTCAAGTTAGCTTCTTTTTAACGCCTTACATGTTAAGGACTTCAATTGTTTCTTGATATTAAACAAGAAACTACTGAGATGGGGTTACACATAACTGGTTATTTCAAGCACACCATTTCAGTCATTTACTACAGAAAGTAAGGACAGTAAGTAACTGAAATTGATATTAATTTACTATTGCTGAATATCACAAAACAAATAAAGCATATACATATATAAACTTGGAACAATCGTTTACACTCTTATCTGAGTGGATGTGAGGCCGTTGGACTGGGTTAAAGATGCTTCCTTGTAAAGGGTTACAACTAAAGAGACTAACTGTCTTAAGGCTGGTAAATTCATACCAAGCAAGAAATATGGTAGCAAAGCAAATTCTAAATAGTCTTAGAGTCTAAAGGAAGGTTTCCTAAAGTTCCAAGGTCTTGGTTTCAAATGGTCTTTTGGTAAGGCAAAATGAATGAAAGGCAGAGAGCTTTTGGTTTGAAAGTTTTGTTGAATTATTTGAGTGTCCTTTACTTTGAATCTTTCACTTGTATTATAGACCCTTCACCTTTCATCTCTTACATCAATGCTTTCTATGTTTTTATTTGAAGCTGATCTATGATTACTTTCCTTTGAGTAATATACCAATAGGAAAATAATCCAAAATATTTGAATGGTGAATGAAGAGTAGCATAACCAAAACAGTAGTTTTGCCTAAATCTATGATGACCTTCCCTTAAAAAAAAAAAAAAAAAAACCAAAGTATTTTGCATTTAATGCTCTTCGCAGTCGAGAAAGAAAACTTATATTTTGATACATTTGACAAGTCAAAAACAATATGAGATGTACTATTCATTTATAGTAAATTAAAAGCCCAAGTTTTATTTCATTATGATTCACCTTATTAGATTAAACTAAGGCCCAATAATATTTTTAGTGTAAACGCTTCCACACCGAAATTCTCATCTTACGAGACTGATGATATTTGCCACTCAAAAATTTTAAACACGGCGCGAGTTCAAGTCTTATTGATTTTCTAATCTAACATTTAGTCTAATAAATTTATCGTTAAATAAACAAAATTATCTCTACGCGTTCAAGTGTTTGACATACATGTCTACGAATCTTAGAAGCTACATGAACAGATCTGCCATGATCCCATTTCGTCCATTATCTATTTAACAATTAGTCTGGAGTCTTTGAACGGCGGTTTGTGACATATTAACTCATTTGTTTTCTCTCTCTACTCTCTCTCTCTCTCTCTGTGTTTTTTTTTTATCAATGAATAACTTTTATTAAATACGAATCGAAATGTTAACATCAGAAGCCAAAGTGTTAAACAACCACTCAGGCTCCAACTCATCCCAAGAATGTACACTCCCCACATGCGTGACATAAGATGCCACAAGATGCACAACCTCATTACAAGCACGAGGAGTGTAAAGAAACTTAATAGAACATAAATGTTGCTTAATAGTAGTAATATCCCACAAAATACCTTCCAAAGTTGCATCAGGTTGTAGCTTCCCATGAATCATATCAACAAGGATCTTAGAGTCAGTTTCCAAAAGAACAGAGCCAAAACCCCGTTCCACTGCAGCTATTATTGCCATCCTCAATGCTTCTGCTTCTGCCATGATGCTTGAATCACAGAGAACCTTCCCCACACCACTCGCACCTTTAAAATCCCGGCGAAATCTCTAGCTACCCACCCATAACCACCCACACCATCATGACTACACCAAGCATCATCGCAATTTATTTTAATTACTCCAAATGGTGGCTTAATCCACCCATTCGAGATCGTCCCACACCCAGACTGCCCAGGGACCTTGCACGGCAGGAGCTCCTCATCACTTTCCACAATTTCCTCCCATTGTTGCCGAAATAGATGCATTGCAACCGTTGGGTCAATCACAATCTTCTCAAACACCACATTATTACGACACTTCCATATTCTCCATAAACCACATACCACCCAACACATAAGTGCACAAGCATCCTCCATCTTACCATACTTATCACACAACCAAACCCAACACTGCATAAATTCATCTCCCCTAACCGTAGTTGCATCCAATTGGAGCGGAGATCCAAACCAAAAGACACGAGCGAATGAGCATTTAAAAAAAATATGTACCTGGGTTTCCTCTTCACAATCACAAAATGGGCAGCTAGTACTCAACCGAATCCCTCTCCGTTGCAAGTTGGTACAAACAAGCAATATATTCCGACATCCTCTCCATACAAAATGACGGAGCTTCGGAGGCACCTTCAAACTCCACAGATTCCTCCATATTGAAGCCATATTATCAACCCTACTAGACTGCCCTACTCCTTGCCGACCAAGTTCACCATTCCTATCCATTTCCTGGGCTACCAAATATCCAAATTTCACTGAATAAATTCCATTTCGAGTGTAGTGCCAAGACGATCAGAACACCCAAACTGGCTTAACGACATACTCAAAATAATTTGTGCTTCATCAACACTAAAACACCTCTCAATGATCTCACGTTTCCATGTTCCATCAGTAGACACCATATCGGTAACCAACTTAGGCATTTCTGGATGTCGTGAAAGAGGTCGAAAGGTTCTTGGAATAGGTAACCAAAGATCCTCAACAACCTGAATAGTCCTCCCATTACCAACCCTCCAGCGCAAACCAGCCTTCAATAATTTTTTCCCTTGTAAAATTCTCTTCCATCCTTATGAAGTTCCTCGTCCCACTGATGCTTCAAGAAATGATGAATTAGGATAATACTTAGCCTTAAGAACTCTAGCCAACATAGATTCCAGATTGTATACCAGGCGCCACCCCACCTTGGCCAACATTGCTAAATTAAAATCAATAATCTCTTTAAAGCCCAAACCTCTAGTAACCTTACTATTCGCCACTTTCTTCCACTCAAGCCAATGAACACCCTTCTTCGTCTTCTGATCCCTCTACTGAAATCGTGCTATTACCTGCTCAATTTCCCTTGCCAATTGAATAGGCAATTGAAAACAAGACATAGTATGAATAGGTAAAGCCGCAACAACGTTCTTAATAAGCACCTCCTTACCGGCTACCCAAAAAAACTGCCCCGCCCAACCATTGATTCTTGCATCCAGTTTATTTCTTACCTCTTCAAATACTTTTTTCTTTGAAGCCCCAAAATTAGATTGCATACCTAAATATTTCCCAAAACCTTCCTTATGCGTAATCCCCAGAAATTGTGATAATTGAGCTTTCAACCTCGAAGAACAACCCACACTGAAATGGACAGAACTCTTATCCAAATTAATAAATTGGCCAGAACCCACAACATACCGATGTAGCCAACATTTAATATTATATGCCTCGAACTCCGTAGCTCGACAAAATAACGTGGAGTCATCCGCAAAAAAAAACATGGGATATGAGCTCAGCAACAAATGTGACAGATGTACCCCGGAGACGTCCTACCCGCTCCTCATAATGAAGTAATGATGAAAAACCCTCTGCACATATGAGGAATAGAAACAGTGATAGCGGATCCCCTTGTTTAATCCCTCTACGAGGTGTGATATATCCCATAGCCTCACCATTAACAACCACACTATATGACACAGTTTGCACCATTCCATCACCCATTGGCAGAACACATCATCAAAGCCTAATTTATGCATCATCGTAATAAGGAAAGACCATTCAACCCTATCATAGGCTTTTGCCATATCCAGTTTCATCGCCATATAATAAACATCCTCCTCATTCTTATGTTGCATAGAATGGAGAAGTTCGTGAACCACCAGGACATTATCATTAATTTGCCTTCCATCCACAAACGCCGATTGATTCTGACTAATCACCTTAGGAAGAACTCTTTTTAATCGATTAGTCAAAACTTTAGAAATGAGCTTATAGACCACATTACAAAGTGAAATTGGTCTAAACTGAGACATTTTCATTGGATTCTCTATTTTGGGAATAAGCACAATATTAGTATGGTTCAAATCTTGTAACATACGACGAGAGCAAAAGAAAGATTTAACCATGCCTAACACCACACCTCCAACTATCTCCCAATGATGCTGAAAGAAACCCGCATTAAAACCATCCGGACCCGGTGATTTTGTAGGGTGCATCTGATATAAGGCATTTTCAATTTCCATATCACTCACAGTGCCAATCAACAGATTATTTTCCGTAATCCCCACCTTACACGACACACACTGTAAAATCTCTATATTCTTTGCATGCCAATCCGAGGAAAATAAGTTTTGAAAATAATCTACAGCAATGCCATGTAAACGGTTTGTGTCCATGCACCAAGTCCCATCCACCTCTTCTAAGCCTCTAATAGCATTCCGTCTTCTACGTTTCATGGTTTGTGTATGAAAAAAATGGGTATTTTTATCACCTTTGCGTAACCATTGAACACGAGACTTCGTACGCCAAAAAACTTCTTCCCTTCGAATAACTCTTCAAAGCTCTTCTTCCAAACTTTGAATACGATGTCCGTTGAACACCCGTTGTTGATATGCTGCTTGGAGAACCTCCTTCAATCGACATATTTCTTTCTGCTCATTTCGACCCTCCTTTTTACGCCACAACACCAACCTATGGGCAACCTTCTGTAGTATGTGCACCAAATTTTGTGCAGAATACCCACCAACCACTTCCCCCCAACATGCACGGACTATATTAGCACCCTTTTTATCATGGTTCCATTTTGGGTCATACATAAACCTTGTCTTACGTCGAGACTGCTCCACTTCCATTGATAGCACTAACATCGTATGATCCGACCCCTCCAAAATCACATGTTTCACCACTGTTTGTTGATAACATTGAACCCATTCATGGGTAGCAAAAACACGATCAAGTCTTTCCTGGATAAAACCGTCCTCCTGCCTATTGCTCCACGTAAATGGGTATCCTACAAACCCTAAATCTAACAGCCGTGCTTGAGTCACAAAGGATCGAAAACACCTCATACTCGCAACAGTGCGCTCGTTACCTCCCTTATTTTTTGAGTCCAATAATAAGTCATTCAAATCGCCCATTACCACGCATGGCTCAAAATAGGACAAAACATGGTCTTGTACCAGCCCTAATTGCGTTGCCTTCATATGCTCATCCGTACTCGTATAAACAATCACTAAACGCCATTTGCAAAGCCGTACTGTATCCTGAATCAAGACCTCAATGAAGAAATCCCCATACTTCACCAAAACCACATCATTTGCATCATTCCAAAACACACACATGCATGCATGCCATACCGAGCCTCTGCTTCAAATAACTGTACCGTTAACTATTATTTTTAGTTTATAAAAGAACCACAACCTCAGGGGAGTGGAGCCGATTTTTCTCGAAGAGATTATCAACTGTCAGGTCTTCCCCTGATACCCTGACAGTTCCAACATATAAACTTCATTGCGATCGCGGTGACCCCTCGTAGGTGGCCCCCGCTTGGTCACAATCAGACCTTTGAATTTTGTTCACCCATATCTCACCTTCGCCAAACTCCTCAAACTCACACCTATCATTCTCCCGAGTCCTTTTCATTCCTCCCCTCGAAATTGCTTCAATGATAAGAAGTAGATTGAATGGATCTGAATCCTGTGATATCAGCACTACCCCCACACCCATATCATGACCAACAGTGCCAGGATCCTTATCAATAACCTCCTTATGAACTTTCACAGATGGTATATTAAGGTCAAAGTTCCTACGTGGCTTCAGGACCTCAGTACTTTCCCCAATGGCCTCAATCCCATCCGGGTGGCTCAATAATTCAATAGTCCTAGCTTTAGGTGCAATGGCTCCTCCTCGACCTATAAGCCCTACATCAAAGGCCCGTTCTCATTCCAACCGTTACCTTTCCTTCTTCTCTTGTTCTACAACATATTTTCGATGGACCTTCTCATCAATGATATAGTTAGAATGCCACCCCATAGACAATGAAGACGCACCAGTCCCCCTAACACCCTGCTGCCCAACATCGCGCCCCATAATACTATTTCCTCTCAGATCATACTCCTCATCAAGGCCACCGAATGCATATAACGCCTCCGTGTCAACCTCAGCAGCCTCCTCCCCAAGCCTTTCTGTCTTACACTATCGAGTTACATGTCCCACCTTCCCACAAATAAGACAATAATGTGGAAGTCCCTCATAACGAAAGTCTACCCAAACCGACCCATCATCAGGAAATTCAACGTTAGCTCCCTTCATGAGAGGCTCCCGTACATCAATAGAGATCCTCACCCTTAGGAATTGTCAAATACAGTCCCGACCATCATCTTTATCAACCCTTACCACCACGCCAATCAAACCTTCAATTGCCCGAGCCACCGTTTCTGTCATATTTATGGCGGAATTTTATGTAACTGCACCCACAATGTAGCCAAATAAAGAGGTTTTGCCCATCTCCCATGACGAGCCCCATCAACAACCAAGACGAGATCGTCTCTAAACAACCATGGTTTCTCTGCCTCCAAAACCCTAGCCATATCTCTACGGCCTACAAAGCGAGCCATGAACCGCCCCCCACCCAAAGCTCTGATGGATACCTCATCTCTTCCATGCCATAGATTTGTGAATTGATTAATAAAGCCACTCTCATTCACCGTCTTCTTTGAGAAAACCTCACCCACAATACTGTAATGAAACACCAGTAAAGCCCTCTCCACATCCTTCTTCTCTATCTTTATGCCGCCCTTTTCCTTTGCAGACAGAGAATGACTCACTCCAAACCTTGTCGCCAAGCCCTCCATATTCTGCATGCCCGCCATAGTCACCTTCTCAACACACAAAACCAAGCCCAAGCCTACTGTTACACCGTCCCGTTCGTTGAGATCTCAGAAACAGTGTATACAATAATGTCGGCACCTGAACCCTAGGGTTTCAAAAAGAAAATCGTCAAAAACCCTAAGCTTCGACTTTCTTGGAAAAACCTCCTTACGAGGATAGTAAGGAAAAATAAATTGTGCTTGTTTTTCGATGGACATCACTTGAGTTCTTTCTCTCTCTTTGTGTACATATGCATAGTATTTCTTTAATTTATTTTCTTATAAAAAAATGACTAGCTGGTGGTTTCGCCACCATAATCAACTTTTTTGGAGGCCGGGAAAACTCACATAGACATGTCAGCCTCTCATAGGCCACCATCATGTGATTCAATAGCGACATAATTCGAACTCAAGACATGCCGTGTAATATATATTTTGGGGTCGGATTTACAACTTGGAAAAGGATTTTATTATGAGAAATTGTTGCATATAGACTTCTTCTCAAATTTTATTATAAGCTTGTTTGGGCCCAAAATATTGGTTTGGGTCGAGTTTAGAATTGTTCTCAGCCTGAAAACGTTGCTCAGGGGTCGGCCGTGTCCTATCAGGATGGGGTAGTTGAATCTTGATACAATAAGGAGTCTCGAAAGGATAAGGATGCTGAAACTTGGGAATGAATGCGGCTTGATAAGGGGTTGAGTTCAAAGTCCTAATAGGAGTAGGACTGGCCGAGATAAGATTGGATCGGGGTAAGAAGTCCTAACTCGAGTGTAGTTTTGATTCGATCAGAAGTAGGTTTGCTACTATAAATAGAGGGAGGAGTGCATCATTCAAACCCCCTCTAATTCAACACACAAATTGCCCTGCACAAACTCTCTCAACAACCTTGAGATTTTTATTTTCTTTTTCCGCCAACACATCTTCATTTTGGATAAACAACACTGTGAAAGCAACTGGTGATACCTTCAGTTTGGATAAACAGCATTATCGCCGTAGAACCAGCCGACTGCGGAACACCTTCAGTTTGGATAAACAGCATTAAGTCGAGGTCGACTGGTTATTTATCCAAGTCTCTGTTAAGAAAGACTTTCGGGTCTTTATTGGCAGAGGTCATCTTATTAGCCTTTTCAGAGAAGTGAGGTGTTACAATTTACTAGGGCTCGACACATTGAACGCTGAGTTGTTTTCTGACGGCCGAACCACATTTACCATCAAGACATATATCTGTTTTGAGTATCTGTACCCCTATACTCTGGTGTCGATTCGACGTGCTTATACCCTTACAAATATAATCACTGTGACCGAATCCGGCGCCGACGATTTGTGAACTTCGCAGAACTAGCAGCCTTGTCTTCAGGCTCTAGAACCTAAAGGCTGAGACGTGTTCATTCCTTGCCCGCAGTTGCAAGATCGAGAAGTCAGCCGCGTGCTCAACGTAACATCAACACATTTTACTCATCAGTCGACGAGTTGGCACGCCCCGCATCAACCGAAGGACGTAGTTAGCTCATTAGTTACTCGACCAGCGCGCCACGTAGGCTTGGTAGTTTTTAAGGTCAACATTTTGGCACGCCCTGTGGGACCAAGTGGTAAAACTACGAAGTTCATGGCCATCGAGACACGATCGATCAAAACGAAAACAATCATGTGAAAGTCAACGATCGATCTGCCAGTAGAGTCCTGGACAAAAAGTGTCACATGCGTGAAATCTCGTCGTTGCTTTGACCCCTGAGGCTGCAAGTGTGACACACCGAGAAAAGGAAGTTTGTCTAGGTACCCAGCCTTGAAACACAGAAGTACCCAACCGAACTGCATTTGTTTTCATTGAAGGAATAGTAAAAGACTGAGACGAAGACGGTGGTGAATGCTCTAACCCTCAAACTAGGTTGTTTCTTCGAAGATGACCTGACGAGCAATCTCGGCAGGTTGAATAGACAGTTATCCAAAAAATGAACAGTTTGCTCGAGGTAATACGAAGTAATGGTGAGAACCACACCCAATTGCTTGAATTATTAGTTAGCAGTCTTCACAGGACGACCTACTGATCAGTCTCGACAATTTCCACTCAAAAGTAATCCACTACAGAATGAAGTAGGAACTACTTGACTCAAAACAATTGACTTGGAAAAGAAGGGAATGATCATGGTGTTCGTGGCCAAGTACTGGAAGCTCAGACCTGCCATAAAGAGTTCTTTATCCATGGCAATCTCCATGGTCGAAAGTTTAATGGTTTTGTGGATGCCAAGAGCCTCCAATTCTTTGCCGAAGAATTTTTCCATCTGTTCGACCCATGCCGCCCAGGTTGTCTTTGTCGAAGGCTAGGCTCCTTAGGGCTTCGTCAGGCACCACTTTGACCAATCAAACCCTTGCATTAAGGGTGTCAGGCAGTGGTCTTTGAAGAGGTTGGTGATGGACGATGACACTGCATCCTTGAAAAGTGGTCACATGATTTGAAGAGTGGCGCTTAAATCACTCTCAAAGCGTAGAGTCTTGACGGCGCTCCGGTCGATGAAGTCCCTGCACTTGTTGCATTTGTCAGATAACTTGGAAATGAAGAAGGCCATTGATGAAGACTCGAGGATTTCTAAGTTAAGAGCTTAGGGTTTCTGGGATTTTGAAAGTAAAATGGTAAGAAGGTTTCAAGGGTTTTGGAAAATGTAAAGTACGAATGGAAATGATTAAGATATTTATAGGCATTTTGGGATGAAGGTTAAAGGTTTGATTTTCAAAATTGGAAAGTTGTTAATCATTATGGATATTCAGAGAATCCAGGTGTAAGGACCAAGGTTTTCGCGGTTTGAGGATGCACGATTACGTGTTACGGCGGGTTTACTGTAAAAGAAACGTTTTGGCTGTCACATGTTTTCGAATGTCATGATCAAGGGCTGCTAGGTTAACCAAGGGACCGACACATGGTAGAACGGTTGGAAAAATTGAGATTGTGAGATCATGTCTCATAAATACGCATGGTGGTAGTTCTCGAGAGGGTTCAATGTCTATTTTAGGTCGGTTTCGCTTCTTCAAGGCTGAGGCTCGAACCAAGGAATGTAGGTCGACGACTTTAAAAGCAAGGGGGCAATGTTTGGGCCCAAAATATTGGTTTAGGTTAAGTTTAGAATTGTTCTCGGCCTGGAAGCGTTGCTCAGCGGCCGACCGTGTCCTATCAGGATGGGGTAGTTGAATCCTGATACAATAAAGAGTCTCAGCAGGATGAGGATGCTGAAACTTGAGAATGAATACGGCCTGATAAAAGGTTGAGTTCAAAGTCCTAATAGGAGTAGGACTGGCCGAGATAAGATTGGATCGGGGTAAGGAGTTCTAACCCGAGTGTAGTTTTGATTCGATCAGAAGCAAGTTTGCTACTATAAATAGAGGGAGGAGTACATCATTCAAACCGCCCTCCAATTCAACACATAAGTTGCCCTGCGCAAACTCTCTCAACAATCCTGAGATTTTTATTTTCTTTTTCCGCCAACACATCTTCAGTTTGGATAAGCAGCACTGTGAAGGCAACTAGTGATACCTTTAGTTTGGATAAGCAGCACTATCGCCGTAGAACCAGCTGACCACGGAACACTTTCAGTTTGGATAAATAGTACTGCATCGAGGTCGACTGGTTATTTATCCAAGTCTCGGTCGAGAAAGACTTTCGAGTCTTTATTGGCATAGGTCATCTCATTAGCCTTTTTAGCAAAGTGAGGTGTTACAGTTTACTAGGGCTCGACACATTGAATGCCAAGTTGTTTTATGATTGGGTACTCGTAAGTAAGCTTCAGAGTTCGGCATTCTGACAGTCAAACCGCATTTACCATCAAGACATATATCTGTTTTGAGTATCTGTGCCCCTATACTCTGGTGTCAATTTGGTGTGTTTATACCCTTACAAATATAATCACTGTGACTGAATCCGGCGTCGACGATTTGTGAACTTCGCAGAACTAGCAGCCTTGTCTTCAGGGTCTAAAACCCAAAGGGCGAGACGTTTTCCTTCCTCGGTTGTAATTGCAAGATCGAGAAGTTAGTCGCGTGTTCAACGCAACATCAACACATTTTACTCCTCAGCCAAGCTCGGTCGACGAGTTGGCACGCCCCGTATCAATTGAATGATGTAGTTAGCTCTTTAGTTACTTGGCCTGTGCGCCACGTAGGCTTGGTAGTTAGCTCATCCATCTTGGGATTTCTTTTGCGCAAACTTGCTTAACTTCAGAGTTCCAATGGAACCTAAAGCTAGTGAGCTCCTAAAAGGCCTCGTGCTAGGTAGAGATGGGAATATACATATAAGGCATAGAAGATCCACTCCCCTGGGCGATGTGGGATGTTACAATACACCCCCCTTAGGGGCCTAACGTCATCGTCGACACACTTTCGGCCAGGGATTGGCTCTGATACCAAATTATCACATCCCGGCTCGGGCTCCCACCATATCCCTAGGTTGACTCCACCGTAGCACGATATTATCTGTTTTGGGCCCCGACCATGCCCTCACAATATTGTTTTTGGGAACTCACACAAGAACTTCTCAGTGGGTCACCTATTCAGGGATGCTCTCGCGCGAACTCGCTACCCAAAGCCAGCGAGCTTCCAAAAGGCCTCGTGATAGGTAGAGATGGGAATATACATAAAAGGTATAGAGGATCCACTTCCTTTGCCGATGTGGGATGTTACATATAGGCACACACAAAGTGTGTGAGAATTTTTTATTATTTTTGTTTTTGAAATAGAAGGAGAAAGGAAGAGAGTGATAGAGAATGTGGGAGTGGGAAGAATTTTATTTTTTAATTTTTAAATTAGAGATATGTTAGGATTACATGTAGGTGAGGCTTTGACAAAAAAAAAAAAAAAACAGCAAAATTTGGTTATGTGAAATTACATTTCTGTCTCATATTTCTTATTCATGTTCTGTTTTAATTAGAGGGTTAAACTAGTAATTTCATAGAATTTTGGTTGACAATAAGTGTTTTTTTAATTAGTAGAGATATCAATTTCATATTATATTATTTGCTTTGAGTGGATCTTTCATGCGTGAGGCAACTTTGTGAAAACATCAAAGAAGGTGGCTCGGTGGAGAGAGGAATTAATTCTAGGGTTTCTATTTTGATCCAATCCTCCTAATAATTAACACATCCCACAACTTGAATATAAAAAGCCAACAATGTTGTAAAACAATGGGTATGTTTGTCCACATGTATATAGTAAAGATTCATAAGTTAAATAGTGAACTTTTTGCTTTCATAATTTTGCTCTATAAATAGAGCATTACAAGGAGATGAATGAGAGGGACTCATGGAAGAGATTGTGAAGGAGAGAAAGAAGAAAGAAAAAGAGAGGAAGAGGAGAGGAGAGAATAGTGAAAGTTATCATTGTACTCTTATTATTCCAAATTATAATGAAAGCATTACTGCTGCCTCGAGTACGTACTCCAGTCACACTGACTGTAGAGGAACCTCGTAAATTTTGTGTCTTATTTATTTATTCCACTGCACACATCGTCGATTTTACAACACGTTATCAGCACGAGAAGTTCTCATGTCAGTGGAAAGCATAGCGCCACAAATCATGTTCACCTCATTCAGCTAGAATCTCACAGATAAGAAAATCTTTTCATTTCATCTTCAAATCTCATTACAATTGATTCTCTTGAAGCAACTATATATATTGTTGTATGACTGTATATCATCCTTTGCAGAAGCAAAAGAGTACAGACTCAAAATTCGTAAAGAATTTGACAGCCATGTAAATAGCCTTGGGACTCTAACTTGAGGACCTCGGATTGAAATACTTTCTTCTTGAAAGTTGTTCATCCGCTCAGTATCTACAACATATCAAAATATCAGAAAACTTTAAATGTGTGATCGTCGCAGATATTTGAAATACCAAACCAGTTTCCAATTTCCGCAGAAAACTGGACAGCCACCTTATGAGTACCACAACTCCATTTCTTTAGCTCAAATCGAAATTGTTTCTTCACGAAAGTTGTTCGGTATCCTCTTATCCATACCATACTAAAATATGAGCTAAATATAATGGTTTGATCTTCTCATAAGTTGCAGACACTCTTGACTCCAAAACTTATGGGAACCGTTTCGACTTTTTTGAAACTCACAGAGGAGGAACACCAATTGGAACTTATTGTTACTATTATTTCCTGAGTAATCAAAATGACTTCAGAACTATGAATACAAAAATAAAAAGGGAAATGGGGCCAAAGCCTTGAAAAGATATGTTGCACCATGTGAAAGAAAACAAAAGGCAAAGTAGTTTTTTTTTTTTGGAATTGTGCAGCATGTGAGAAAAGAAAAGGTTTTGAAGCTTGGTGCTAATAGAAAGAAAAAAAATATTAATTAACAAATAAAAGGGACAAAAGGAATTGGAAAAATAAAAGGTTATGATACTATTTATTTATGTGAATGATGTTGGCTTAAAATCCTTTCACAAGTTCTATTTATTTAAAGCAATTTATTTACAGCGGGTAGAATTATTACCCTTTGCTTTAAAGCTTTGATATTTATGTGAATGGTGCTAAATCAAAGCCCTTGTCACAAGCTTTATTTACTTTAAAGCAATTTATTTACCATGGACGGTTTTACCGCCTATTGCTTTAAGTTTTGATTTATGTGAATGGTGTTGAATTAAAGTCCTTGTCACAAGCTTTATTTACTTAAATGCAATTTATTTATTATGGCTGGAATTACCGCCTATTGCTTTAATTTATTTATTGTACTTATCTTGTGTTACAATGAGTATATATAGGACCTGAAGTTCCTTGATCAGATCAGAACCTGCAGTTTCTTGATCCTCATTATATAAAATGATTGGACCCGAAGTTCCATCACGCAAAAAGATCAGGTATGAAGTCCCTTGATCCTGAAGATCAGGACATGAAATTCCTTGATGAGTACCGTAAGTTTGAAGTGCCGTAGTGCCTCAACTTAATTGTAATAAAAGTCATAAAAGTCTCAGTCTATAGACTATTAAATAAGGACCAGAAGTTCCTCATGCCCATACTCAAAATGGTTTAGCAAAAACATTTATTAAGCGAATGAAATTGATTACCCGCGCTCTGCTCATGAAAACGAAATTGCAAGTTTTCTACATGTGCCATTTTACATAATTCATTATTAAGTTTGGTTGAAACCAGTTGCCAACTGTTGATGCACAAAACTGGAGGGGTCTTGGAACAATGTAAATCCGACCGTGAATCTGCAAGAAAGTAAAGAACATAAGATGTATCGTGGTTGACCCCAATGTTTGGGCTACGTCCAGACTGATGTTGATACTGTTTCACTATGAATGGTGAATATACAAGAAGGCTAGAAGCAGTATGCTCTCTAGCCATTTTCTCTCTTCCCATGGCCTAAACCTTGCCCTCTCTTAATGAGGAGAGTGAGGAGTCCTTTTATAGAATAAGGGCTCTTCACTTATTACATATTTGCCCCTTCATTTATTACATAATTACATTTGAGTCCCCCGAGTATTTATACGAGGTCTAAATACGGAGGCCCTAAGTATGGTACAAACACTAACCATCAATATTTCTCAGTACAACTCGTGTTTAGGCACCAGCAAAACATTACACATTTACGAGTTTTTGGTTGTGTTATCTATGTGCCTATAGTACTGCCACAATGTACTAAAATAAGGCATCAATACAAACTGGGAATTTATGTTGAATTTGATCCACTATATATCATTTAACATTTGGAACCCTTGACTGGGGATATATTTACCGCATGATTTGCAGACTATGATAAGACATTTTTCCTGCCATTAAGGGGAGAAAATAACATCATTCCAGAAGAACGATAAGAAAATATCATTCCAGAAGAATGATAAGAAAATACTGTTCCAGAAGAACGAAGAGAATTTGTCTTATTTTGATTCACGAAGCAATCAATGAGAAAATGAAATAGGAATAATTGAATGATGCAACAAAAGTGATGAAATCATATATACTTGCTGCAAATGTGCTTACAAGAATTGATGTCCCTGTTGGACAAAATAATATGGCAGCAACTGATTTATTTGTTACACGCCTAAAGCGTGGCAGACCCTTAGACTTAAACGGTTCAGTCATTTGAAAGATGAAGAATATTGCATTACTGAACTATTGCATTCCCAAAGCATAACTGTTGCATGCCAGAAGCATGATAGTCGCCGCATGGATACACGTCCCAGAAAGGACAATTCGCAGATATGGGAATATTGATGTCTCATGTATGAAGCATGATAGACATATAGGTTCCAAATGACTCAACTCCCGGAAGTGGAGATTAAAATCCAAGCTTTATAATGCTCAAAAGGAGGTTATGATCCACATTCTCTAAATTATGACTATTTTGGAAGAGATAGTGTCATGCCCTTAAAGAGGCAATGGATATCCAAAGAAATGAAAAACTTTTATGCATGCGCATGCACATGAGAATATGGGATCACAGATTGATGATAACCAATGGTAATTTTGGTTTTTACAAGTAGCTACTAAATTCATCAATAAGCTATGTTAATATTGAGTCACGTGCTTTTGTTCATCGACAAAAGGAAAATTATTGGCCAAAATGGAGAAAGGCAATTCCATTACAATTTTGTAAGAATGTGGAAAAATGGACTTATATATTTGAATACAATACAAATAGCCAAAAGATGTTGAACCAAGGAGGTTACATATAGGCATTTATAATACAGTGTAATACACTCACATGATATGACACAAGGTTACTAATTGAAACCTAAAATTATACTCTTGTAAACGAGTTCATATAAATGGAGAATTATATACGAAGGTTTGTGAATCACCCACATCATATCTCCATAAGTAAATCCCTCAAGTATACATGGGAGCAAATTGCTCTGTATAAATTCCGAAGGAAAATGTGTCATGAAGTGTAGAAAGTCCCTGAAGGATTCAAATTGCTTGAAGTAAACCCCCGAAGGGTAAAGCATAAAATATGTACTCAATACTAATGGATGGTATAAATTGCCTTAGTGAGTACTATCATTATAATATTGTTGCAACATACTAAAATCTCTTGCAAGAGTCAATGACATTAAATTAGAACTCCTGAAGAGTTGATGATATTAAATTTAGAACTCTTGAAGAGTCAAGAAATATTATAAAGTGTTGAGAGGAATATTGTCTCGAGCTGCAGATCGAACAATATGCCAACACGAATCTTATTCATGATGTTTATGATATTAAAAAACCATATGGATTGAAGATTGTGAGTTAAATACTCAAATGATGTTGACACTAAGAATGATCATTTATCTTCGTGAAGGTAAAGATAAATTGATATTTGGTCTAGAAGTACCACATCTTAGTGAAGTATATGCTTTATTGTATTTAGCACAATACATTGAATGAAATATAGCTTATCTATTAATATCTCCGAGAAATTACAGATATGTACATACACATGAGTTAAAACAAATAAATGGGATAAAGCCTTCACAAAGGTTGTTCATGTGAAGCCTTAGTACTCGGAAGTACCCCAGAAGGGGGAGGCACTGGAGATTGATCATGTGGCACCCCAGTACTTAGCAAAACACCAGAAGAGGAAGGCATCAGTTGCTTTCAGAATCTAGCAATGAACCTCTGGTGGTCATTTTGAATTCGACTTTCGAATTCTTGCAGCTGGTCGAGCTTTCTTTTCATGCTCGTCGAGTAATTATTTGCAAGCACGTGTAACACTCTATTCTCGTCCTTGAGCCCTCTGATCTATTGTTTAAGACTTGCCACCTCAGCCATCAATGATTCAACTTAGTGAGTTTGAACAAGTAGGCGTTGGCCTATATTGGATACAGAGCCCGCACATTGAACACTGAGAGCCAATGAGTCTTGAACGGCCGTTTCATCAGACCGTTTTGAAAGGATTCTGTTATCCTTTGGAGTAAGAGGATTCCTAGCTACCATAATAGCGGTTATGTTATTCTTCATCACATAGTCTCCAACCGTAAGAGGACCATTAGAAGATAAGAAGGACGAGCGCCAAATATTATCCTGACGCTGCTCGTCTGTATCATTCCTAAGACTCAAATCTAAGCAAATGTTTGATGGGCAAGTCATTTTCAGAAATGATGAAGGAAAAAAGAGGTCAAATAAAATTTCAGAAGTGCAAGAAGGGGGAAATTTCTACTGGCAGCAACTTTCTGAGCATACTCTTGAACACAATTGATGTTTCTATAAGATAAGAGGCAATAAAGCCACTCGTTCAGAGATCGAAGAGGCACCGCTCTTCGAATTTCAAAAGCTAGATTTTCCTGAATAAAGTTTGTTGGCATATTTCAGACGTAATCTCAGTTTTTTGTGATATCGCGTGCAACTTTGTCAAAGATCTCTGACAAAGTTGAAAGCGCATAAATCTTACTATTCTAATTACACCACAGTTGCTGACAAGAGTAAAGGCACAACACCACTACCTGCTATTGGGGAAATCCCTATATGATGCATCTTCAACAAAGCATCTCGAAATACTCGGTTTTCTTCCTCTCCGAGAATACATCTTCAAACAAGTCACACCAGAGCAAGATTATCTCATATCTTCAGGGATGAGAGTAAGAGTATCTCATATCATGCAATCTCATTGTCCTTTCCTTTGTCCTTGTTCTTACCTGCAAAGACAAGGATAAAGAAAGCAATATGTCGGAACCTCCACTCAAACTCCCAATAAGTAACTGACTGCCTGGAACCTTTCTTGATTGCTTACCTAGCATTCCTCTCGAGTAGTCGTCTTTAACTGTTGTTGGAGCTGGGTCTCCAGTCACCAAGAAGTGATGAACCATCCAAATGCAAGGGTTGCATTCCACTCCTGCATCAGAAGGTAAATACTGCAGGAGAATATGCCACACATGCATGGGGGAAAACCAGGGAAAATACAACTTAAGCATGGGGAGCAAGTAAGACAAGTGAAAATGATACATTGAAGCATATGGAGACAAGCGCAACAAGCACGTGTTGATTCATCCCCGACAAAACCGAAGATCACTTGCCACGTGAAGCTCCTCATGGTCCACTTTCATTCAAGATCAAGCCACGAAGTCCTTGAAGAAATCATAAGTCCGATTCAAGATCAAGTGTCCACCACCATTGAATAAAATTCCTCTCCAGATTAAAAGAGTAAATTCAAACCTTTGGAGGAAGTCTAGCAGAAGGCCCTCCAACCCAGTTCACGAACAAGCCTGTGGAAAGTTAACAACATGTAAAACACCTCTTTCGGCAACTCTACTCGCTAAGGGACTGAAGCATAATGATCAATGATTAGCCTAAAGAATTTGAAATCAGGGGGAGATACTAGTTAGGGGAAGCATCCAAAAACAGATCAAGATTTTAACAAGTTAACTGATGTTGATATGTGGGCATCCAAGGGGGAGTGTTGTAAAACAATGCGTATGTTTGCCCACATGTATATAGTAAAGGTTCACAAGTTAAATAGTGAACTTTTTGCTTTCATAATGTTTTCTCTATAAATAGAGCATTACAAGGAGATGAATGAGAGGGACTCATGGAAGAGATTGTGAAGGAGAGAAGGAAGAAAGAAAAAGAGAGGAAGAGGAGAGGAGAGAATAGTGAAAGTTATCTTTGTACTCCTATTATTCCAAATTATAATGAAAGCACTACTGCTGCCCCGAAGACGTACTCCAGTCACACTGACATTGGAGGAACCTTGTAAATTTTGTGTCTTATTTATTTATTCCATTGCACACACCGTCGATTTTACAACAAACAATAGAAAAAGAAAAATAAATAAAAAAGGAAGACCCACACTTTTAGGAATGTAGTAGAAGGTTCCCTCAAAGAACCGATAAAAAAAAAATTCCATCCAATTTATACTTTCCCTCTCTCGTGAGAAACTTTCTCTTAATTTGGGAGTCTCGTCTCACCGATTGTGAATGTATCCAATTTCGATAAATTCCAAAGCTGCCGACCCTAGCTATGGTTGGGGTTGGTGGTAGTTCCTTCCTCCTGCCCTTTGTCTCCTCTTTTCTAACATGATGTTGCTTTTTCCCCCCACTTCCTACCCCGATTTAGCTTGTCCCTCACACCACAATAGCATCCGTCATCTTTGACCATCTCTACTTCGATCTGCAATCACTATTTACCACTATTTGTTGCGGCTCGTCGAGAAAGTGTGTAGAGCTCCGGTGTTCCCATTGGCTAGGGTGTTCATAACACCACCACTTTCTCATTGGTTGCTGCCTTTTTCTGCAGCGTTGCTCGTGTACTGCCATAGGCTTCTTCCACTTAGTGACTAGTTTTTTTCTTTGTGGCTGCGTTTGATAAGTTGCTTGTGGCTGGTTGACGTGATTGGTGAGGCATTCGTCGGTTGGAGGCGTGGGATCTTGTTGGTGCACTGTAGCAAAGGCGATGGAAGTAGACATCTAGGGTGTTTTTTGCTAGTTTCCGGTTTGGGCCTGAATTCTTATTTGGGCTCCTTTTTGTTTAATTCTGCTAGTCCAATTTTGCTTGTACTTGTTTGTCCTTAGACCTTTGTTGTGTAAATTTGGGTTGTTGGTAATGGAAATGTTTACCTTTGTTCAAAAAAAAAAAAAAAAAAAAGAAGAAAAAAGCCAACAATAGCTCACATATACAAGCAAACGAAGGGCTAGAACTGCGAAACAAGATGGCCTCCTATAACCCCGCTTTCTCGAGCTTTTTTATCTTTATGTTGTTTCCATTACTCTTGCAATTTCAATTTGGTACACAGCTTCATCATATTTTTTACATTTATTTGTGGATTTTAACTATCCTCTACGAAAACTATCCTATACCAGATGTCATTTTAATCAATCTATGCATACCTTGTCTAGCAGAGTTCGTCAATCTGAACTATTGATTAAGTACAGTACTCTGGAACGTCAAAATTATCTTAACTATTACGTCCTTATATACGTAGAAATTTATATAAAACAAGGAACCGTAGCTTAGTGTGTTAAGTTGACAATGTTGTGTATTTTGACTGGTTGACATAGGTAAAAGTGAGCTCCGACTTAACTATTACTCCAATAGTTGCCAAAAGCTGAAGAAATCATCAAGCAAGAGGTCACTAATCCATTTTATAAACATGGAAATAGCAATTTCTTGGCTAAGAAATCTCTTTCACGATAGCATCGTTCAGGTATGAGTTGTCTGCCTTTGACTTTTGCGTACTAGTTAATTAAGTCAGAGACATCAAATTCATAATTTTCATTAGTTAATTAACATTAATTTGTGGCATGCAGGGATGTGATGCGTCTCCATTGTTAGAGAGTGTGAAAGGAATAAAGTCGGAGAAGGCATCGGGGAGGAGCTTCAGTATGAGAAATTTCAAGTACGTAAACACAATAAAAAAGGCCCTTGAGAACGAATGCCCTTCCACTGTTCCACACAGTTAATTTCTTGTGCTTATGTTGTTGCTCTTTCGGCAAGAGATGGCTTTGTCATGTACATATTGTAGTGAGTTTCGTTCTTTTGGTCATCACCACATGATCAAAGATTCATGGTCACCCGCCTTTTGGATTTGATATCAGGATTAGAGAATAAATAGATACACTTTTAAAGCTTTAACCTCAAACTTTGATCTGAAATCCATAAATGAGTAATAATCATGCATTTTTTTTATCACATGGTCTTCGAGAAAATTTTAATATTACATTCCGTTTAATTTTCTTCATCTATTTCGACACTTTAAATCTCTTTACGATCTTTGCAATAAAAAAGGTACGTTAATAAATTAAATTATCGTTTCAGTTGACTTTCTTCGTGTTCGATTAATTAGTTTTTCTTTGAGAGGTTAGGCTCCTTGTCTCGTCGAGATTCATTACTTAAGAAGATTTAGTTGCAGTTAGAAGGGCCACGCATTGAGATGAAGACGGGAAGGAAGGACAGTGAGGAGATCTATGCAAGTGTGTTGGAATAGTTTATTCCTAATCACAATGATTCAATAACTTTAGTGCTCTCTCGCTTTCAGTCCATTGGCATCCATGCCGAAGGAACAGTGAAAATTTTGGGTAAATTTCCACTATCTTTGACATCAACTCTTGAATATCAAGTATTTGAATATTTATATTCTAATTGTATAATAATTCACCCAAGAAATTAAAAAAAAAAAACAAAATTCAATATAAATCTGATTCTAATAGCTTAATGGGTCAGCTAATTTTCGATGTTATTATATAAGACATACTAGACCTCCATATATCAACCAAGGAAGAAAATATCGGTGATATCGGAAATATCGGTAGTCCGAAAACACGGAAATATCGATGGAAATATCGGTAAAATATCGATATCGATAAAAATTACATGGAAACCACGGAAATTGTAAGAAAAACTTGGAAATTTTTATTGAAACTTTGTAGGATGTTTATTTAGTCAATTATCTATTAGTTTATCACAAAAAATTGGAAGGAAATGCATTGCATGATGGATTTAACATTATCAAGTTGATTATATAGCGATCTGACAAACATTATGAGTGTAGAAAATATGTAGTAATTAATGAAAGAAGTCTAAACACACCATAATCATTTATATATAATGAATTAGTACAATATTTTACACTTTAGTACCACATAGAGTTCCTATGAGGTTCAAATTTGTCACTATCTTCATCATCTCTATGTGTAGAATGAGTGTATTGTGAAGAATAGTTATCAAATGATAAATCCCCAAAATAGTTTTGCATGTAATTGTTAATATGCCACCCATATGGATCCGAGATTGGTTGAGGTTGTCCATAAGAAAAATCATTTGAAGATTGAGGCTGGGATTGTTTCCATGAGTCGCTCGATTCCATCCCAACAGGAATGGGATATGAAGGGTAGGGAAATGGTTGGTTATGAGTATAACCATAGTTACTACTTCCCAATCCAACAGAGTCTGAAGTTCTAGATAACGAGTCATCTTCTTGACTTGACAAAATCCCTTTGCCTCTTTCTCTGCGAGTATAGTCCTTCCTTATGGCACCAATTCCTGGTCCTGCCCGCCTACTGCCATGGTCATCATCCTGTGTTGCATGCGTGAAGTTTGCCTTACCAGTGAAGGGGCTCATATATCCGGGAGGTGGTGGTCCATAATAGTTTCCATATCCACCACCACTACCTCCAGCTCCACTATGTCCTTCATCATTCCCACCTCCGGTGGTAGGTGAGTCTCCTGATCTTGTACTAGAGGTATCATTAGTATCAGCACGATGTTGTGGTTGTGTAGGATTGGAAAAAGGTGGAATTCCAGTGTTGCTTGGTATTGGGTGCAAAAGTTCTTCGAAAGAGTCAGCGCTGCTAGATCCCACCTCCTCCTCTAATACTCTTTCTACATTTATCCCTTCATTACGTGCTTCTTCAGCAACTCTGGGAGCGGGGTTGCCTTCATCATCATCTAAATGAAGAGGTCTAATCCATTGAAAAAGTTGGTTACCCTCCGTATCATCATCTTCACCAACAATATCAAACACATCTAGTGGGTCACCACGGTCGACATGATCGATTTCTGCTTCCTTATCTCGAATTTGAAGCTTCATGTTGTAGTAGCAATAAACTAATTTTTCCAAGCTACTATGAGCCAACTTATTTCTTTGCTTTGTGTGTATGAGTGCAAATGTGCTCCAATTTCTTTCACAAGCAGATGAGGAAGCTGTTTGTGATAATACTTTTATTGCTAACTTTCTCACAGTTGGTGCATCGGTCCCATACATGATCCACCATTCAGCTACAATGAAAAATAATGTTGATAAGCCTAATAACTCCAACAAATTCTATTATAAACTTATAGTGAAATATGTTTATACTCACTAGGAGACATATTTGTTCGAGCAGCAACTGATGTTGGTTCTCCAAATGTTCTTCTTGCATCTTTAAACCATGTTAGCTGAATACAATAAATTGTGTTAGTTTAATCCAACAAAGTAATTATTATAATTTAAGTAATTGTGTACCTCATTTCCAAATTGGCCAACTGCTGGTGATGCAGGGTCTAATTTAGAGTATACATTATGTACAGCACGTATAAGGTTACCATCATCTCCAACACCGGGTCTGTATTGGTATCGGGGATTCAAATAATATGCTGTTCAAAGAAACACATACTCTAATAAGATAAATAATACTTATGCAACTAAAGAAATGAATTGCAAATTATGACATAATTTATACCTGCTGCATGCAAATCGTGGTATAATGTTTTATACCATCGGTCTTCAATTATTTTTACGACCCACCTTGCACCATGTTTTCTTTCCAATTCATCCTTCACTACACGCATCAACTCATATACAGCCCCCATAGTAGGATACACTTCTGTGTCAACGATCCGTAAAACTTTGTAAAGAGGTTCAAACACTTGACACACATGTTCTGTTTGACTCCAAAAAGCATGATCAAGCACTATACTTTCCACCATACGACCTGTATTTGAGCGGCTGAAATTGTGGTTGGCCCAATCGTCACTAGTGAATAGTTGCTTCAACCCTGCTTTCTTCTTGAGTAGGCTGTTTAATGCAATATAGTTGGTGGCGAATCGAGTGGTAGCTGGACGAATAATTTCTCCTCTGCAAAATTCACGCATCTTTGCCAACAACCAACCGTGATTGTAAATATAATTAGTGATCGTTCTAGCTCTTTTGACCACAGTAGCAACATTCTCTCTCTTCCCCATTGCCTCAAACATAAGATCAATACAATGTGCTGCACATGATGTCCAAAACACATTATGATACTTCATTAACTTTTTTCCAGCTTTGACAAATGCAGAACCGTTGTCGGTCACGACTTGGACAACATTATGCTCTCCCACCTCCATGATTACATCCCTCAATAATTTGTAAATATACTTGTAATTCTTTATATGGTCTGAAGCATCAACAGACTTCAAAAAAATTGTCTTGCCCTTGGAATATACCATGAAGTTGATGATAGATAATCTGGTCGGGCCGGTCCATCCGTCACACATGATTGTGCAACCATTAGTTTCCCACTTTGACCTTAACTTGTTAACATACTCGCCAATGTCTTTATACTCCATATCCAAATATTTGTTTCTTATCTCATAGGGAGTGGGAGGTTGTACTCCAACACCGGCCTGTTGACATCCCACTACCATATTTTTGAAATGATGTGATGAAGCCTTCGCAGCAGGGACATTTTCATAGATAAAGAACTTGTTAATTAGACGCCCCATTCCCTCCTTCACATTACCTCCCTTGAAATAACTCCAAACACTCTTTTGACGTGCGTTGGATGACTTATATAAACTTGGGGCTATTGGTGGTGTTGGTTGTGATTCTCTAAGACTGCCTCCCCGTCTCATTTGTGCACCACCACTTGTCCCGGAACCTTGTCCCCTATTAGGAATTTTATGAAGGTGTTCTTTTTCCCATGCTGACTGTTTGGAGGCACGTAATGCTTGTTTCAAACTGCGTCGTTCTTCAGGTCCCATGTCATCATCACATTCGTCCTCATCGTCATCATCATCACTGTCAACCGCTTGGCCATAGACTTCTCCCCGTAGCCCAGCTCGAATAATTTCCATTCCTTGTGTCATCTTTTCCTTCTGCTGTTTTTTATTTTTTAATAATGTGCTGATGAATGCCTTCACTTCTGGGGGGACATTATCGCATCGTTGGACATTTTTTGCTGGATCTAATCCACTAAGATGGTACTTAAGTCGTGTCACTCCACCACTCTTCATTACCCGACCATAATATTTGCACATTGTGCCATGTTTGTTTCCGTCTATTGGGTCGCCATGTTCCCAAGCTGGATCACGTTTACTAGCTCCACTAGACATCTTAAACGTACCTACATTTAATTTGATAAAACCTAATATTAATGAATAATAATCCAATTTGATAAAAAAATAATCACTGATGAATAATAATCCAATTTGATAATAATCCAATTTAATGAATAATCCAATTTGATAATAATAAAAAAACCTAATATTAATGAATAATAATCCAAATCGATAAAAAAATAATCCTAATATAAAACATAGTGATGAATAATAATCCAATTTGATAATAATAAAAAACCTAATATTAATGAATAATAATCCAATTTGATAAAAAAAATAATCCTAATATAAAACATAGTGATGAATAATAATCTAATTTAATGAATAATCCAATTTGATAATAATCCAATTTAATGAATAATCCAATTTGAGAATAATAAAAAACCTAATATTAATGAATAATAATCCAAATTGATAAAAAAAAATAATCCTAATATAAAACATAGTGATGAATAATAATCCAATTTAATGAATAATCCAATTTGAGAATAACAATAATATAAATATAAGTTAGGAAGGGCTTAATAAAAAGTTGTACACATGCTTTCTAATCTAACCTCCGACCAGGCTAACTAATATATTTCATATTAAATTCACAAACATGCAACTGAGATCCCCATGTTCTATTTTACTTTTTATTTTATTTTTTTGGTCTTAACTTAATATTAATGAATAATAAAAAACCTAATATTAATGAATAATAATCCAAATTGAAAAAAAATTAATCCTAATATAAAACATAGTGATGAATAATAATCCAATTTGATAATAATCCAATTTAATAATAATCCAATTTAATGAATGGTCCAATTTGATAATAAGCCAATTTAATGAATAATCCAATTTAATGATTAATAATCCAATTTAACAATAATCCAATTTATTTGTTATTGTATAAATTACAATAATATAAATATAAGTTTGTAAACTTACCTTAAATATGGAACCCTTTGTGTTCAAGCTTTGGAATAGATCTGGAATGGCTTTGAAAATGGTAAGGGAAATAAAATAATAAATAACATTAAACATATTAAAATAATCCTAGGGAATAATTATACAACATTACTTAATTACTTAAAAAAAATTAACATGTAATTGTTAACATTACTTAATTACCTACAAAAATTAACATGCAAGTATTAATTAGTTAAAAAAATTAACATACGAGTCCATACAAATTTATTTGTTGTTGTATACATTACAATAATATAAATATAAATTTGTAAACTTACCTTAAATATGGAACCCTTTGTGTTCAAGCTTTGGAATGGATCTGGAATGACTTTGAAAATGGTAAGGGAAGAAGAATAAACGAAATTGCTCTGAGGGAATGCCTCTGATACTCCAACTCTCATAAGGTTTTGCACATCCTCTGAGGGAATATAAGTATATAACAGAGAGTGGAACATGGTTTTGCCTGTGAAAGCATATCACAGACTCACAGTGATACACGGTTTCATTATTAAAGTTCTAATATTCGTTGTCCATTGTCTGCAATTGTAAAAAGTGATTGAAAAATTAGTGAGGTGAGTAAGATGGGGTCAATCAACCACAGAGGCACACACACAGACATGCTATTATTCGTTGTCCATTGTCTACAAATGTAAAAAGTGATTGAATAATTCATGAGGTGAGTCAGATGGGTCACTCAATCACAGAGGCACACACGCACACAGACGTGCCATCACACACGCACACAACACACGCACACATATCACACACGCATACCGCACTCTCTCTCTCTCTCTCTCTCATTCTCGATCCTTCTCTCATCTTCTCTGAGTCGCGCCGGACCTCTCTTCTCCCCCTTCTCCATTCGACCCACACACACCCACACACATATCTCCATCCTTCTCTCTTCTTCTCTGAGGCGCATGACCTCTCTTCTCCCCCTTCGCCTTTCGACCCACACACACACAGATCTCCCCCTTCTCGATCCTTCTCTCTTCTTCTCTGCCCTCGATCCTTCTCTCTTCTTCTCTGAGGCCTGACCTCTCTTCTCCCCCTTCTCCATTCGACCCACACACACACAGATCTCCCCCTTCTCCCACTCTCTCGATCCTTCGCTGCCGTTGATCGTGGGTCTGGCGAAGTGGAACATGGCTCAGTCGTCTCAGGTAAGATTCCATTGAAACCCTAACTTAGATGTGTTGAATCGTTGATGCATGCGTGAAATTTGAGGCTTATATGTGAAATTTAAGTTAAAATTCGTGTTTTTGCAAGGTTTTTGGGACGAAATGGGCTCGGGAACAGGCACACATCTCCGGCGTTCTTCTCCAGCGTCCGATATCGGAGTCCGATTGCCGCGTTTGCCGACATTTCTCGATATTTCCAAAATATCGCGATATTATCGATAATATCGATAATATCGCGATATTTGGCCGAAAACCCCACGGAAACCAGTTTAAATATCCATGTCCCGAAAAATCGATATTATCGGCGAAATATCGCCGATAATATCGATATTTAAATCTGTGATATCAACCAAAGAATAGATCAGTGTTGTAAAATCGATGGTATGTGTGCAGTGGAACATAAAGTAAATGAGACATAATATTTACGAGGTTCGGCAAGTGTGCCTACGTCCTTGGGGCAGCAATAGTACTTTCTTTTATTATGTGAAATAATAGAAGTACAAAGATAACCCTCACTATTTTCTCTCTTCTCTCTAGCCCAGCTCATTGGTATTTTATTCTATATCTCTCTTATTTCTCTTCTTCCTCTCCTCTCTCTTCTTTTCTTTTACACCTCTTTCCTTCCTCCGTATGTTCTCATTTTATAGGAAAAAGGTTACTGTAGCAACACTATTTGCTTTACAAACTTTCTTCATATGAATGATAACCTATTTGATTTTTCTTTGGATGAATAGTAAATAACTATTCATGTGGGCTATCCACATATTACATTACAACACTCCCCCTTAGATGACCATATGTCAATTTCGGTTGCCTTGTTAAAAACTTGATCTGTTTTGGATAATCCCCCTGATGAGTATCTCCCCCTTATTCATGTGGGCTATCCACATATTACATTACAACACTCCCCCTTAGATGACCATATGTCAATTTCGGTTGCCTTGTTAAAAACTTGATCTGTTTTGGATAATCCCCCTGATGAATAGTAAATAACTATTCATGTGGGCTATCCACATATTACATTACAACACTCCCCCTTAGATGACCATATGTCAATTTCGGTTGCCTTGTTAAAAACTTGATCTGTTTTGGATAATCCCCCTGATGAGTATCTCCCCCTGATTTTGAATTCTTCAATCTAGTTGATTACTAAGTTGATGCAATCTGATATCATTCATGATAGTTTGAGTGTTTACTTTTGAAGGTGGTTCACATGCGCTCCAAATTTTAATGGCCACAGGTTTTAACCAAACTCCCTTATTTCTGAGAGATATGGAGATGTGGCAATGAATGTTGCTTCCTTGATTGTTGTAGGATCGATCTATTTCCATATGTAAATACAAATCCTTTCTGAGAGTGATTTGTATGCAGGCTAGAGAGGTATTCAAATTTTGCTTGCCCAATAAGACCATAGCTATTAGTGAGTTCTTTGGAATAAAACAAGCACATGTCTATAATTTCCTGGAGTTATCAAAAGTTAAACTTCATTCTAATACCATATGTTGATATTGTGCTTCACAGGAAATGTAACATCTGACTTAGTGTATTGTACTAAATGCAGTAAGACATATACTTCACTAGGATATGGTACTCCTGGACCAAATATCAATACATCATTTCCCTCACGAGGATGAATGATTTTTCTTAATGTCTAAATATTAATTAACCACTTGAGTGTTCAACTCATAATCTTCAATCCATATGGTTCTTTAATACCATAAACATCATGGATAAGACTTGTGTTGGCATATTGTTCAATCTGCAGCTTGAGACAATATTCATTTTAACACTTTATATTCTTTCTAGACTCTTCAGGAGTCCCATTCTAATATTATTAGCTTTGGCAAGAGATTTAGTATGTTGCAACAACATCATAAATATAGTACTCACTAAGGCAATTTATACCATTCATTGGTATTGAGTATATAATTTATGCTTTACCTTTCCAGGGTTTCCTTCAAGCAATCTAAATCCTTCGGGGATTTTCTACACTTCGTAACACATTCTCTTTTGGAATTTATACCGAGCAACTTGCTTCCATGTATACTTGAGGGATTTACTTGTGGAGATATGCTTCGGGCATATATATAATTCTTCACTGAAATGAACAAGCTTTACAATGAAAAATAATGCCACCAGGAGTGTATTACAATTTCAAGTTTCAATTGGAAACCTTCTGTCATATCATGTGAGTGTATTTTACTGTGTTACAAATGACCATATGTAACCTTCTGGGTTTAACATCATTTGGCGAATTGTACTATAGGTCCATTTTTTTCACATTCTTAATAAATTGTAATGGGATTGCCTTTCTCCATATTGGCCAATAATTTTTCTTTTTTGTCAACGAACAAAAGAACGTGGCTCAATATCAACATAGCTTATTGATGAATTTAGTAGCTATTGTAAAACCAAAATTAACATTGGTAATCATCAATTCATGATCCTATAATTCTCATGTGCATGTGCATGCATATTTATAAGTATTTCATTACTTTGGATATCATTGCCTCTTCATGGGCTTTACATTGTCTCTTCTAGGACAGTCATCTCTTATTAGATGAATTGTTTGAGCATTTGGATCATAACCTCCTCTAGAGCGTCATAGAGCTTGGATTTTTAATCTCTACTTTTGGGAAGTTGAATCATTGGAACCTACACATTGATTATGCTTCAGACATGAGATATATTAAAATTGTCATGTCCATGGATTATCCCTTCTGGAACTTGAATCCAAGTGGTGACTGTCATGCATCGGGCGTAATAGTTCAGTAGTGCTAAGTCTATGGATAGTCTGACTGAGACTTCAATTCGTTCGACATCTCTGTAACTTGTAAACAATTAGTAATTTTCATTACTTTTTTATGCCTCATGTGAATGATATAAACTGGTAGAGTTTGCTGGGGCTATGAGTAGTCCATGCACAAATTAACAATCAAATACTGGTCGAAATCAGACAAAAGAAAATAGGTAAAAAACTTAGGCTTTTTAGCCAAAATGGTCCTTGAGAATGTCCACCTTCCGTTATTTTGGTCCCTAAGATTGAAAATCAATAGAAATGGTCCCTAAGAATGTTTAGCTTCCGTTATTTTGGTCCTTCCGTTAACAACTCCGTTAAGTGTCTCGGAGCTCTTGCCCGAAAGTTTGGGCAATTTTCAAAGCTTCGTAACTCAATCGTTTCTTAACCAAATTCGACCCATAATATATCAAAATGAAGATAGGAAAGTGTAGAACAAGATTATACCTATTTAGAAGCCCAATGGTTGTCAGAGATGGCCGGAATATAGCCTGAAAGATGACTGGTCAACTGGAAAACTAGAAAACTCGCCAGAAATTGGGTAAACTTTAAACGTTCTTAACTTCTTTCTTTACTCAATAAAATCAAGTAATTCAAAACTGAAAATCATAGTTCTCGATGAGATGAAAAGAATGGTACCTTTCTCAATGACTAAATCGCTGTGGTTTGGTCGAAAAATGGCTTGAAACTGTGTGTTGGTCTCGAGTTAGCCACTTTCGAGCCATTTTTCGGCCAAACCAGAGCGAATTAGCCATCAAGAAAGGTACCATTCTCTTTGTCTTGTTGAGAAGTATGATTTGTTTTTGAATCACTTAATTTCGTTGAGTATTGAAGAAGTTATGAATGTTTAAACTTTACCCATTTTCGGCGAGTTTTCCAGTTTTCTAGGCGACCAGTCACTTTTCAGGCTATTTTCCGGCCATCTCCGACAACCATTGAGCTTCCAAATAGATATAATCTTGTTCTACACTTTCCTATCTTCATTTTAATATATTATGGGTCGAGTTTGGTTAAGAAACGATTGAGTTATGAAGCTTTGAAAATTACCCAAACTTCCGGCCAAGAGCTCCGAGACACTTAATTGAGTTTTTAATGGAATCACCAAAATAATGGATGGTGGACAATCTCATGGACCATTTATATTGATTTTCAATCTTATGGACCAAAGTGATGTGTGATGCAAATCTCAAGGACCATTTTGGCTGAAAAGCCAAAAGTTTACTACCCTAAATTTTTTTTTTCAACATTTTATACATGAAGATTTTTTTCGTCTCAGTTTGGTACCTAAAGTCATAATTTGGGACACTTTCATACATCCGTTAAATTTTCTGTCAAAACCTCCATTAACAGATGACATGGCACTCACGTGGATAATAACTGAGTGCCACGCGTCAACATAAGCCCACGTGAATATTAAAAAATAAAAAAATAATAAAACTAAAAACCCTATTTTTTTTCTCCTCCCCCCTTCACCCGAGCTACCATGTTCTCCAAAACCTCATTTCTTCATTTTCCTTCCTATTGTCGTCGCCTTTTCAAAATCCTCACCATGTCCCTTGAGCAAGAACCAACTGGAATTGGGGACATGGACTGCGTCAGCGTTGGAACTGATTCATCACTACATTCTCCACCTAGGCAACCAACCCTCCCTTCTTCTATTCCTCCTTTTCCTTCCCTAGTCACATTGTGAAGTTGGAACGCATCCTCATCGCCGTCATCCATCATAGTAGGTGATAATCTAAAGGCCTACATGCAAATCATCGATGTCCCTTTAATTTTGCAGTAGAAAAACAACATCTTGGGCAGATATGAACTAAGATGACCGAATGAAGCCTAAGTCCACAAGCCTCTTTTGGGGATTCGAGCAAAAAATTGGGTTAGGATTTTTGGGTTTGGTATGAGGAGGAAGTCGAATTGGTGGGTGGAGTGGGGGACTGATATAACATGGAGGTGGTGGTTGAAGATGAAGGTTGAAGACGCGACTCAATTCGTCAAGGCCGGGAAGAAGGAAATTGAAAAGCCCCTCTAGGGGAAAGGGTTTGATAATTTCTTTGGTTTTGGGTTAGAAAGAACACCAAAAGCAAAACCCATCTCTAATCAATTTTTTTTTTAATTTTTAAATATTCACGTGGCGCCCATTCATTGGCCATGTGGGTGCCCTATCATCAATTAATAGAGGTTCTAATAGAAAATTTAACAAATGTCTGAAAGTGTCCTAGAATTATGACTTTAGGTACCAAACTGAATTGTTGAAAACCAAGAAACTTCATTATAGTAAACTGAGATTAGCCCAAATAGTAAATAAATATTGCAACACTCAACTTTAATTAAATAAAAGGGTTAATAACAATTTACTATGCTAAAGTTTATTGGTTTTCAACATTTCATACATCAAGTTTTTTTTTCCGTTTCAGTCTGGTACCTAAAATCATAATTCTGGGACAATTTCATACATCCGTTAGTTTTTCCGTCAGAACCCTCGTTAATTGATGATGTGGCGCTCACATGGACAATGACTGGGTGCCACGTGTTAATATAGGCCACGTGATATTAAAAAAAATTTTAAAAAAATCTTTTGTCTTACTCTCTTTCTTCTCTGCACATCCTCCCTTCCCAAACACCCATTCTTGTCTCCAGACTTCCCCACCCAATTCCTCACCAGAGCACTAAATCTCCCCCACCTAAACACTATTCTTCCATTAACCTTCTCTCGTCTTCTCTTAGTTATTGAAGAAGCGAGAAAGTAAAACAAAATGATATGTCATGCCTGCAAACAGAGTTGCAGGCCAAGACCTAAATCCATTTGAAAAATGGGCAGCGGACAACGAATGGAGGTGAGGTACATGGCCTCGATGGGGGAAGGATGAACCCAACAAGGTGTGACAGTGTAAGAACAACAACATGTGTGCGTGCAATGTCGTAAGAGTGACGACCTCCAATCTTACCCTGCTTCCTCCTTGTTCTCCATTTTCACCCCCAGAACGCCGCAACCCAAGTGTTTGATTTGCCTCCTCGCCACGCCCGCCGCCACCTTCAACTCCAAACTCTCATCTTCCAAGCTCTCTATACGAAGCAAGCCCTCTCTCTAGCAAGCCCTCTCTCGAATTTAAGTTTTTTTTCTTTTGGATCTGATAAGAAAATAATTTGTTTTAGGGTTAATATTAGTTTATTACACTGAAGTTTCTTGGTTTTCAACATTTGATATATCAAGTTTTTTTGGTCCCAGCCTGGTACCAAAAGTTATAATTCAAGCACACTTTCATACATTTGTTAAGTTTTTCGTCAAAGCATCCGTTAACTGATAACAAGGTGCTTACGTGGACAATGACTAGGTTTCATGTGTCAACCATATGGATATTAAAAAAATTTAAAAAAAAATTCTTTCGTACGTCTTCCCCTCCATTTTCCCCTACATATCCTCTCTTCCTAAATGCCTATTCCTCCATCCCGACTCCCCCCCACCTAATTCCTCACCATAGCGCTAAATCTCCCCCACCTAAACACCTATTCTTCTATCAACCATCTCTCGTCTTCTCTCAGTTCTCGAAGAAGCGAGAAAGGTAAAAGAAAAGGGATTTGCCATGCCTGCAAACAGAGTTGTAGGCCAAGACCCAAATCATTTGAAAAATGGGTGGCAGACAGCGTACAAAGGTGAGGTCTATGGCCTCGGTGAGGGAACGGAGAACCCAGCAAGGTGCGACAGCGTGTGTGCCATGGCACAATCAACCAGTCTTCGTGTCTTTACCAACCCCGATCTCACCCCCTTCTCTGTAATCCAACAATGGCGGCTTCAATTTCCAAGCTCTTCAATCCCACTCCACTTCCTCCTTGTCCTCCATCTTCAACCCTAGAACGCCACAGCCTACGTGTTTATCGAGCGCGAATAGCATAAAAGCGTCATCGCAGTTGAGCCTTCCCCCTCGTTAAATCATTACCATGAGCGTCCAATCAGCCGAACCCATCTTTATTCGTTGCCAACGCTGATGGATCTGCGGTCACATTGAGGGTGAGCTTGGTGACGATGTCGAAACGGGAGAAGAGTGAAGGGAAGATGGGTTTTGGTCATGCGGTAGAGGTGGGGTTTTGTCCACGATTGAAATGAAGCCCATCTCGGATCTATACGGGTCCGTCGAAAAGACACGGTTGAAGACGGAGGTGTTGGAAGATGAGCCGTAGCTGATGAGGTAGTTGTTGGAGGGAGTGAATGAGGCTGAGAAGTGGAGGAGAGAGATGAGGGTTAGGGAGAGAAAGTGGAGATTAATGGTACATTTTTAAATTTTTAAAATTTTTAAAATTTTTTAATGTTGAAGTGGGGTCAGATTGACACATGGTGCCTAGTTAGTGTCTACATGGGTGCCACGTCACCAATTAACGTTGACTTAACAGTAACCATAACGGACGTATGAAACTATCTCAAAATTTTGACTTTAGGTACAACTCTAGGATGAAAAAAAACTTGAACTACCAAATGTTGAAAACCAAGAAATTTGAGAGTAGTAAACTAAGATTAACCTAATTTTAAATTGGAGTCTTAATGAAACATTTTTGGTACTATTCATGTTAGGGACATTTTTACTCTAAAAAGTTACTCCTGGTACTATTCACTTACAACACATTTTTGTCATTTTGGTTAAAACTCAAAGTTTTCAAGTCCTTTTAATGAGTTTTCCTATTTTAAATACCCATGTGTGCCTAAATTAACACGTGGCACCCAAACATTGTCCATGTGGGCACAACATTATCAATTAATGGAGGTTTTGATGGAAAACTTAATGGATGTGTGAAAGTGTCATAGAATTATGACTTTAGGTACCAGACTAGGACAAAAAAAACTTGATGTACCAAATGTTGAAAAATAAAAAACTTCAAAGTAGTAAACTAAGATTAACCCTTTTTAATTTTTTTAATTTTGTTAGTTTTTCTATTTAAAAAAATAATAATATCCACATGGCCTATATTAACATGTGGCACCTAGCCATTTAGGCCTGTCAAACGGGTCGTGTCAGTCGTGTTCGTGTCGTTTTCGTGTAACACCTGTTATCTTAACGGGTCGTGTCGTGTCACACCCGTTATCTTAACGGGTCCTTAACAGGTCGTGTCACTTTACCCAACGGGTAAAGTGACCCGACCCGTTATGACCCGTTAAGAAAAATATATTTTTTTCTTAAATTTGCACATACCACACATTGCCACATAAATATTACTTCAAAACATTAAAACACATTTATCGTTTAAGTACTACATCTACACTCGAAAATAAGAGCCTAATAAAAAAATAATACATACACTACTAATCTATTACAAATTTTAAATGTGCAAGGATATGCAAAATGAAACAGTTTTTGTTTTCAAGGTTGTGAAATCTTTCTCAAAAGTTTAAACCTCAATTTACAAAATCCTCGATTTACATCGATCATCATGAAATTGCATTGGAACTTTGGCTTGATCTATTGCTTTCAAGAGTTATGTTGATGATGTTTTCAGTAAGGTTTTCCACGTCATAACTATCTTCTGCATAAACTAAGCATAGAAAAACCAAACATTAAAAATCATTCAAATTATGAGAAGTTTACCAAAATAATTATGAAAAAAAATAAAACAATAGTACTATACCATACTTTTATTAAGTATAAACATAAGATTTTGTGGTATCCACTAGTGTAAATATTTTAAATTGAAGATCGAATTCAATCATTGTATTCATATAAGGTCAAGGAGTGTAGTTGTAAAAAATCATCAAAATCGGAGTTAAATTAACTGTTAAATTGTGATTTTTTGTTTATAACCGTCAAAAAGTTTTGTCTCGTTACTTGCTCTCTGAATGTTTGTTTTTTGCAATTTTTGGCGTATGCGATCTCGAAATATATACAAACATGTTTGACGGTTGGATCATTGAAACTAGTTTCGTAGAATGAGTATCCCATCAAAACAATAGATTCACTAATACTTAAGAGTTTATTCATACTTTTATTAAGTATAAAATAAGATTTTGTGGTTTCCGCTAGTGTAAATATTTTAAATTGAAGATCGAATTCAATCATTGTATTCATATAGGGTCAAGGAGTGTAGTTGTAAAAAATCATCAAAATCGGAGTTAAAATGACCGTTAAATCGTGATTTTTCGTTTACAACCGTCGAAAAGTTTTGTCCCGTTACTTGATCTCTGAAAGTTTGTTTTTTGCAATTTTTGGCATATGCAATCTCGAAGTATATATAAACATGTTTGACGGTTGGATTATTGAAACTAGTTTCGTAGAATGAGTATCCCATCAAAACAATAGATTCACTAATACTTAATAGTTTATTCATACTTTTATTAAGTATAGTATAAGATTTTGTGGTATCCACTAGTGTAAATATTTTAAATTGAAGATCGAATCAATCATTGTATTCATATAGGGTCAAGGAGTGTGGTTATAAAAAAACATCAAAATCGGAGTTAAAATGACCGTTAAATCGTGATTTTTCGTTTATAACCGTCGAAAAGTTTTGTCCTGTTACTTGATCTCTGAATGTTTGTTTTTTGTAATTTTTGACGTATGCGATCTTGAAGTATATACAAACATGTTTGACGGTTGGATCTTTGAAACTAGTTTCGTAGAATGAGTATCCCATCAAAACAATAGATTCACTAATACGTAATAGTTTATTCATACTTTTATTAAGTATAATATAAGATTTTGTGGTTTCCACTAGTGTAAATATTTTGGGTATAATTATTATAGTATATATAATTATTATAATTATTATAGTTAATTTAATATATATATATATATAATTATTATAGTTTTTAGGGGTATAAAATTGTTAAATTAATATATATATATATATATATAATTATTATAGTATTTTTTTAGGGTTATAAATTATTAAATTAATATTCTGCTTATCGTGTATCGTGTTACCCACGTGTATACTCGAACAAACCCGTTATCTTAACAGGTGCTTATCGGGTTACCCGATAACGACCCGTTTCGTTATCGTGTCGACCCGAACACCTGTTAATTTCGTATCGTGTCGTGTCGGGTTATCGGGTCGTGTCAGGAATTGCCAGGCCTATAGCCATTGTTCATGTGGGTGCCACATTATCAGTTAACGGAAGTTTTAATGGAAAACGTAACAAATGTATGACAGTGTCCCAGAATTATCACTTTAGGTACCAGACTAGGACAAAAAAAATAACTTGATGTATGAAATGCTGAAAACCAAGAAACTTCATACTAGTAAACTAAGATTAATGTATAAAGAAGTTACGCAGTACGGCATATTGTACAAAGTAACTCACGACGGAGATACTAAACAAACAAGAACATTAAAAACATAACAGAGACACGATATTAATTAACAACCCAACTGTGAATTATTCTAGCTAGTTCCACACTAGTACCAAAGTACGTGCATCCGCACACCCACTAATAATTAAGTGATAAGTGATCAAATCATCACTAGCTTAATTAGCTAATTAACAGTTTCTATGCAAAAGCATCTGCGGCGTAAACCCTAGACCTGACAGTTTCTGACACGACACGAAAACAACATGAAAATAACGGGTTTCGGGTCAACACAATAACTCGGGTGATCCGTTAAGAACCCGTTAATAGTATACATGCGGGTAACACGTGGGTAACCCATTTCGACCCATTAAGAAAACATTTATTTTGATAATTTTAAAGTTTAATTACTAAAAGATTTATTATAAAATACAATAGTCATATTAATATATACAATGTATTCTATATTAAATATATAGTTTTGTATTATTATTCTATATAAGTTATAAAAAAGATTTTTAGTCCTTATTTATTTTTATTATGAGAGTTCCTAATTATCATTACTAGGATAAATTTTACTTAACATGTTGTTGTCCAAAATTAAAATAAACTAATATAGTATTTGTATAGGCAAGAACTAAGAAGACATACATACAAGTATGAAAAATGTGAAAGAATATATAAACACTCATGATTCATCATTATTCCTCCACGAGTAGATAATGGTTACACTTACATTATCGTTTAGATTTTTAAAATCCTCCAAACCTTCATGAATAATGTTTTTTATTTGAGGGCAAAATTAATAAAATTAATAATTATTATTGTAGAAGTGTAAAAGATGTAAAAAATATATACAATCACTCATAGTGACAAACTTTACAACTTTCTTGAAGGGGTAAGCTTCGAAATCCAACACTATAATTCATAAATCTTAAATTTATATTTAACCATCGATTGCCATTTACACTTTATTCTTCTTACTGAATTTCATTTTTAAAATTTTCATTTTTGAAAACATGATCATCTGGTAGATGTAAGAAGATGCATGGTTCAGATCTTTGATATCATGTTTCGATATTTACGGTTAACTGAAATATGAGTCAATGTCATATAATTCGTAGAAACTTTATAAACATCAAGCAATATTTTCACTAACCGTAAAACTTTGAATATAATATCAACGATCCAAACCGTTCATCTTCCTGCATCCTCTAATAGATCAAGTTATCAAAAATGAAAATCTGAAAAAACAAAATTTGATGAGAACAATGAAGTGTAAATGTAAACAACAATCAATGGTTAAATTTTGATTTATGATTTATATGATTATAGTGGCAAATTTTGAAGTTAAGCTCTTCATGAAGTTGTAAAGCTTGTCATTACGAGCGTTTATATATTTTTCTATATTTTTTTACACTTCTACATTAATTAAAAAACTATTAAAGACTTTAGGTAAGTGAAAATATACTTAAAAGACAAATGTGTTTTTATGTTTTAGATGTGACAATATGGTATGTATATACTTATTTAGTATTATGTTTTTCATTTGATTATTTATTGGTTTAAAATATATTTTCCTTAACGGGTAACGGGTCGAGTCATATTACCTGTTAATATTATCGGGTTGGGTCATTTTACCCGTTTATTTTAACGGGTGTTACATGACACGACCTGTTAAGATATCGGGTATGACACGACAACGATACGAACAGGAAAAACACGGCATGAATGTCAAGTCTAGTAAACCCTAGCACCAACCACCGGGAAAAGCCCTTAGTTTGGCAAACAACTGCACAGTTACTTTTACTCACGCATGTTCCATTGAAGCGGTTACTCTCAGACTCGCAGGTCCTACACTCGGCAACTCTCGTCTCTTTAAACAATTATTCCAAATAAAATATGGTTACTATGCATGCTTATAATCGTAACATATATATATATATATATATGAAGTTAGTAATCGTAATATATATATATATATATATACATATATATATATATATATATCTATATATATATATGTAATATATATATGAAGTTAGTAACAACATTGAGCAAGAAGAAGCAGATAGTTGGGAGAAAACACATGGAACACTTTTTATGTATCTGTAACAAGTTTACACTTAAGATTTCAAACTTAGGGTAACCTAGAATGATACTATAGCAATACAACTGGGAGAAATCTGAGATCCATATAAATCGGGACATCTTAAAAAATAAAGTCATAAATTAAAATGCTTAAGAATTTACTAACAAAGCACATATATTAATCTGTAAAATATTTCGTACAACATATTACAATATCTTCTCACGATCACGACGCATTTTCAAGTTTTGAAAGGGCGTTGCGTAATAATTTCATTACTAATACCATCAAATATCTCTTTCTATAAAAATAGGGGTGTGATAACCACACACCTCTTTTTACTTCTCCCACATCTTTTTGGTTTTCGGCCGTCGGATCAAATGAATTGAAGAAGATCAACGGATATAAATTAACAAGGGGTGTGTGAGAAGTAAAAAGGGATGTGTGGATAGCACACCCCTAAAAAAACCATGTTATCATTCATCCATTAATTTTCTTACAATTTCTCAATTGATCTTTTAGAAATTTCATAGTTGAAAATGCTTTATCTCGTCAAATCATTATATGCAATATTTACAGTTTTTTCACAAAAAATTGAGTTAGGGCATCCACCCCTTTGGCCCAAGATGGCTCCTGTCCTTGGTAATACCACGTATACTTTGCAGAAACGTGAGTGAAAAATTTGAAAGTGTTTTAAGAAAAAAAAATGTGGAAGAGTCTTTTAAAATGTTATCAAGAAAATATTAATCTTTAAGGATTATTTCTTCTAAAATAAAATAAATAAACAGTTAAGTCTTTGTTTAAAAGTTGATTTGGCAATTTCGAACCTTTTCCTAATTTTTTTTCTTGTGCTTCAACCTCACCTTGTCTTACATATATTACTACTGGTTTAAAAGCCAAAATAACTTAATACAACAGAAGCTGCGGATAAAAAAAGTATATCTGAAATCGACAATGTGACTTAAATAAATCTTTGTGACACAAATTAAAGTAATGTGTTGAATCCAACTACACTAAGTGAATTTTTCCAACAAAATGCCTTGTCAAAACGGAAAAAAAAAAATATTGTTATTAGCATTTCGGGATAATAGGCAATTAAAAGTACGTAAGGCGTGGTGAAAACACTACACTAGACATATGAATAATGATCCATGTAGGGTCATTCAATTTATTAGCAAAAGCAACCATGTGGATACATGACCATATCTGGCCATCGCATTAGACAAGCACGATCTCTACACAGATAACATTTCTTTTTAACAAAATAATTAGCACTTTTTGGTGCAGACGCATTTACGAGTGAAGCCATCGCCAATACATTTGCCTCTGGTGAATTGCTCCTTTCTGCAGGTGTGTTTACAGTTGTTAGACGAAATGCACAGCCCCTTGAACAGGGAGCTCGGAACCTCGCAGATCTTTCCCTCAACTGCCTTGCTTGATTCAGTCTTTGCCTCAATACCCATTGGCCCCATCTCTAAAGATCAATTTTTTTTGTTGAATAAGATGCTTTATTCGAAACATCATAAAAATTTAATTATTAAAAAGAGGTATAATTACCGGTAGATGCCAAAAGCAGGACAAGAACGAAGGCGGCTGAAACAAGACGCATTGAACGCTCCATTTGAATCTGTGTGTATGTGAGTGTGTGCTTGATCCGTGTGTTTTTATGTGTGTGCTTATGTACTATAAGAGAGATCTTAGATGCTAATGCAAAGAACAATA
The DNA here is from genome assembly GCF_916048215.2 of Malus sylvestris. Classification (NCBI taxonomy): domain Eukaryota; kingdom Viridiplantae; phylum Streptophyta; class Magnoliopsida; order Rosales; family Rosaceae; genus Malus; species Malus sylvestris. The sequence continues at coordinate 18,560,424 of NC_062271.1, forward strand.
ACCATGCAAGGCTTATTATATAGGGTTTTTGTCCAGATTAAAGAAGATCGGTCTCCATAAAATGAGGTAACTCCATACCCAAAATACAAAGTTGAAATTTCCAACTTAAGAGGCACCATAAACCAAATTCCTATTTTTGTTGACTAAGTTCTCCGTCATACATTTTTCTATGCACATTAGGGTTTCTTTTTCGAGCACATTTAACTTTTGCTTTTAAAAGAATATTTGGGTTTTTAAGCATGTTTGACTTATTATTCACATTTTTATATGTAAATGAGGCGGCATATATATATATATATATATATATATATATATATATATATATATATATATATATATATATTCACATAAAAGGCCATAGTTCTTATAACAATATAATTGTTTTTTACACAAATTTTAGTCTATATGTACCAAATTAATCTAAATTATAAATAGATCAGGGTTTGCACATCAGGTGTAGAAGGAAGATTTTTTTTAACGTTGCTTTAGGTGATGTGGCTAAGTCTAATAAAATGAATGTTAAAGTAGAATCGTTGAGGAAAAGATAATTATTTGTATTCCAAACGTAGGGCATTACAAAGACTTAAATTTGTTGATAGTTAAACACTACTAAGCATAATTGCTTGGGTGACGAAGCGATAGTTGTCGTGCAAAGGTAAATACGGTCACCGAAAACATTGGGCGGCGAAAAGGACGTTGCGCAAATTCTGTCGCACAAAGCTCGTGACGTCAGACATTACGCGACGGAGGAAAGTTCTTCGTTGAGTGAAATGAATGTTGCGCGACGGAATTGGTGGTTGTTGCGAAAAACAAAGACCTATAAATGAGTGTTCGTTGCGTGTGATCCTCCGAGCGATGAAACTGGGGTTCGACATGGTGACCCTTGCATGATGGACATAAAAGCCATCGTAGTAAGATTTTAAAATTATTTTTAAAATTATTTATTATTTATTTATTATTTTTTCCTTTTAAATGTTGATAATATTGTTTTATGTAACTTTAATTAATTTAATGAAATTAAAAACAGAAAATGTAAAGAAGAATATTGGATTAAAAAATTATTGAAAACATACAACGGAAAGAAGTATTCTAAAATTTGCAATAATTATAAAAATCTACAATATGTAGTCGTCCACGTCACAATCGCCTGCTGGTGGTGTTGCTATTGCGTTGGGGGGCTGGGAGGTTGTAGCTGCTGCGGCGGGGGGTTGGGTGGTTGTTGTTGAAGTTAGTTTAACGTCGGGGAACCGAATGCCAGAGATTTGAAGGGCGAGACGAATTTGGTTCATCAAATTGCTTTAGGGCGCAAGCTGAGACTGCTAGGTGACAATTTTCTCCTTTAGGTCCACCACTTCAAATGTTAGCGGTTCAATCTCTTATGTTCTCTACCTGGAGAAGGAGGCAGAAGGGTCCTGAAGGCGGGCTTTACCAAGCCCCTGGTGAGCATTCCCCTGCCTACGACTGATGGCCTAATCGAGTGTGTCTATCATGATCTAAAAACCCACATCCTTAGGGGAAAACACCTCCTTGATTAGGGTCTCTAGGGAGAAGCTAGGAAGCTACCTCCTTAAGAACGGTCTGGTCTTTCTCCATCATGGTGGACTAGAAAAATGAAAACAAACAAATTAATTTTAATATACATGTAATTAATATTAATACTAATTGAATATTAAAAAATGAAATAACTTACATGAAGCTACCCCCCTGAATGAAAAACAATATATATGAACACATAGATTACCAATTGTGTAATAGAGTAAAAAGAATCAAAACTTAAAATAAATATACTGTTACCTTACGTCGCATCTCCAACCTATAAAAGAAGCATCTTGAGCCGAAGCGGTGAAGACGTTTCTTCTTCGATCGATTGATCGAGTTTGCCTTCACTTTTTTCTGTTGAGTTGAAAAAATGTATTAGTTTATATATTTATAACAAATTAATGAAAAAATTAAAATGTTATTTAAAAATACACAAATTTTGATTAAATATTATTGAATATATATTATACTTACGAGGTATTTCTAATCTTAAAAATGGTCACACAAGCACTACCATTCATCTCGGCGGTCCACCAACTTTTTAGGGCACCCAACTGCTAGAACGACCTTCGGACCGTCATATTTCTCATAATGCTTTTGGAGGTCACTTTTCCACTGAGTGAACATGCCGGCGCAAAGCTTGTTGATGTACTGGTTTTGATTGGCATTGAGGTTCGTGAGCTCATAGTGATGCTGCAAAACTTAACAAATAAATAGTAGTTAAAATTTATAATATTTGTATACTTTAATAAAAATTTAGTATTTGAGGTTGAAAATACTTACCGATAATTCATGAAGAACGGCTTCCTTGACTTCATGTGGGACAACTATCTGTGACTCCCACATGTGTGGGCAATGATTCCTAATAACCGAGCCAATGTCGCTGGCCAATGAACTGTGCTGATCATTGCAGCTGCACAATGTTGAGGATCCCATGTAATGATGATCTTCTCAGTCGGGGTACGAGTGGTCTGTGACATCTTCAGAAGTCTGCATGACCCTTTTTTTTTTTTTTTTTTAACTACAAAATAAACAAGGCAAACATAAGAGGAATGATATTTTCTACTGAAAATTCAGCATAACCTCCCCTAAAACAATTCAAACACTTTATACCAATTAGGGACTTTAAAACAATTATAATCTAAATTCCAAATTGTTAAATTGAAAATATTGTGAGAAAGATGCATTACCTGTTTGGGACCCCTCTTCATGGACAGAGGAAGCCTCACTAGACTGCTCAGCCTCCTCATAACTCTGGGGCCGTCGATGAGTTCGTCGGGCGCTTAGTAGAGGATGGGTCATCGAAGAAGTCGATGACGTAGAAGCCGGAGACACCGTTGGACTGAAAGGCATGACCGGAGACACACCTGTCGTGCCTATATCAGGTTAGGAGGTGGTAGCAACACTACTTGCTAGAGAAGGTGTCTGACTAACCCTACTAGCTGCCTGGTAGTTTGAAATTAAGTTCGACATCTACAAAAACAATAAATAAAAAAGTTGCATTCCACTACTTATATTCAATTTATTAGAGTATATTACATGGCACATAATATACATAATCCACCAACACCAACATGTTTTTGTTTATGTTTTGCATTTAAAAGCTATCAAATGTTTGTAAAAAAAACATAAGGAATGAATCCTAAGTAGCTGATGTTACATCCTGGCCTGGGGCGGATCACTTCCCAGGCCTGTTCCACCACTGTAGCACGATATTGTCCACTTTGGGCTTACCATTCCCTCACGGTTTTGTTTTTGGGAAGTCACGAGCAACTTCCCAGTGGGTCACCCATCCTGGGAGTGCTCTGGCATTCTTCTCGCTTAACTTCTGAGTTCCTACGGAACCCGGAGCCAGTGAGCTCCCAAAAGGCCTCGTGCTAGGTAGGGATGGGAATATACATTTAAGGATCACTCTCCTAGGCGATGTGGGTTACAATCCACCCCACTTAGGGGCCCGATGTCCTTATCGGCACACTTCCAGCTAGGGATTGGCTCTGATACCATTTGTCACATCCCGGCCGGGGTCCACCACGCTTCCGCTGCGCCACCCTGATTGTGTTGTCATCCATCACGACCTCTGTTGGCATGAACACCACGTCCCCTACGTCTGCTGACCTACCTACCTCGAAGACCCTGCACTACTAATAGCAATCTCTCCCTGCTGGGGCTGTCCCCCTTGGTACCAGTGAGATCCTCCAGCTAAATATGGCTGATAGGACATAGATCATCCCTGATACTGAGGATACCCACTATGATACTGAAGATTATGAGAGTACTGCTGCTGTCCTGAGGTCTAGGGAGCGGCGTTGCTCTGGTAGTGGTAGGCACCTCCTCGTCCAGTCCGAGTATAACCACCAGATCCTGAAGCGTGCTGGGTAGGTGCAGGTGGTGGGAAGGAAGGCTGCTGGGGTCTCTACTGACTCTAAGGGCATTGAGCAGCCCTATGACCCATTTGACCACAAGTGAAGCATCCATTGTTGCCTCTCCTACACTCCCAAAAATGCCTAATATTACATCTGCGGCATAAGGGAGCACCGGATCCTCCTGAACCACCAAAATCTCTATGCCTCTGGAACCTAGTGCCTCCAGTAAATCTACCACCTCTCCTTTGCATATTAGTACTCAATCATCCGCTAGAAGAGCTGGAACTCCCACCACTCATTTTAAAGTTCTGGGTATTGCGGGGTCCCTGAAATGCTTGCCCTTTTCCTTTGTCATCTCGTCTCTAGCCCCCATTATTTCCTTCCTCATCCTCACTTTCACTAGGTATGTTCTCTGAGACCTCAATCCTCAGTAGAATCTCATAAAACTCCTGGTAAGAGGCACAGTAAGTCGATGTCGCTATGGAACGTCATTTCTTCTTAGTACCTAAATTGAAACGGTGAAGCATCTCTACCGGATTAGCAGCAACCTTTGGATCATATCTCGACAGATCAATAAACATCCTGTAATACTCATTAGCGGACATCTTTCCTTGCCTCAGATGAGTAAACTCCTATTTATTACTATCAATATACGCAGGAGGAATGAACCTTTTCTGAAACAGCTCCTTAAACACTCCCCAGTCCACAATCTCTACTGGGGTCAACTAGTAAGACTCCTGTTGATGCGTAAAATAACTAAACACACAAATTAAACCCTCTTTTTATCAATTGTAGTAAAGTATGTAAGTAGGGATCGTTCTAGGCCGGGGATTAGGAGGGATTGCTAAATCACTTGGAAACTGACTTGAAAACGTAAAAACAAAGTTTAAAACACTAACTAGACTCAAAGAATGCAAAACTATACTTTAAAACACTAAAACAAACCAAAAGACTCAAAACAGCCCCTAAACACTCAAAACTACCTTAAAAACACAATCTGGGCAATTTTGGGACTCTCACACAAACTTGGACAAATTTTGGTTTTCTAATGAACTAAAACACTTAAAACATAATCTAAGACAAGTTCTAATTAATATGACTCAAAGAAATAAGATGGGGTTGATTTTCGACGAAAATAATTAAATTAAGACAAGAACAAAGTAAACAAATTCTTAGACAAATTTGGGTGAATCAAAACACTCTAACACACAACCAAAACAGAAATTAAACACTTTGAAACAATAAAGTAAAAGGGGGATTTTGGTTTTAATGAATTTGAAAACAAAACAACTTTGTAAAACAAAACAGATTGTAAGTGAATTTGAATGAAACTTATGGATGGAAGATTAGCTAGGAGGTTCTTCTCCACATATGTCACACTTGCATACAAAACGATTTCCAGTTGCTTTTCGATAAGCTATGAATACTCAACGCCCCAAATTAACCGTGAATTGCACTAATTAACCCTCAGTTTTTTCCACAAGTTATTAGGTTGGATGATTGCATACGACAACCCAAAACATTCCCTACAAGTTCCCTACATGAATTGCATAATAGAGATACAAGCAAGAATCATTAAGTTCTATGAAAAACATAAGCATTGACGAGGCACTCGTTACTATGATTTGCATGAAACTTATGCCAAGAGTTTACTTAACGTGATTGTGACTAGCAACCTTCACTACTTGTGAATATAAGTTTATAACGATTAGGTGAAACTCCCTTATATTCTAGCGTCAAATTCATGCATGAAAATTAAGCATGCACTCTTAACCAACATACACAAATTAGTTTTTATATGAACGGATAAGTAAATTGAATTCACAACTTATGAATCACAACTGGATGTAATCAAATCATATTGCAAGTATGAACATAGTTTCGAATCACCCCCTAACTAAGAGGGGTTTAGTTCCTCATACTCACAAAGCAAAGATACATAAAATTAGACATTAAAATCAAAGGAAAGAAAACACCTAAAATGCTCCAACTTGGTAGCAAGTGCATCCAAGATTCCTCCTTTCCCTATGCTTGCGGCAGATTGGGTTATGGACAGATTTTGGGTAGTTTTATGATGTAGAATGGATGGGGAATGGTATGGAAGGGTTTAGGGTGAGTGTGGAGGAGTGTTTGATGGTTGGAGGGTGGTGGAAAACTAGGCAAAGAGGGTGGAAGAAGGTGGAGTGGCTGTTATGTTTTCTAGGCACTAGAATGGTGTTTTTGGGGTGTTTTGCTTCCTAGGGTGTGTATGGACGAATTTTTGTGATAAAATGATGAATATGGGGGATTGTCCTTTGGCCAAGGGGTGTAAACATGTATTTATAGGCCCCAAAAACCTTAGAAAATCAGGTTAGGTTAAGGATGAAATGCATGGCAATTTGTGTGTGTGGTGTGCAATGGTCCAAGGGTGAAAATGAAGTAATGATGCAAAGTGTGAAGGGTAAAATGGAGTGGTGTTGTAGCTAGGGAGCATGAATGATTGTGTACATTGCATAGAGATGGAAAGGGAGGTGAAATGTGTCAACAAATGGGTCAAAGGTGCAACAACATGTGTTGCACATGGCATTGGATTCCAAATGTGAATGATGGAGCATCAATTGGTGCATGTAATGGATGTAAATGTTGTCTAAAATCTAATGAGTGAAGGGAACAAGAGGTATCAAGCAATTGAGTGTAATAATTAAATGAATTGAAGCATGAAATTAGAAATTATGTAGGGGACAAGAGTGATCAAGCATGGCATGGAATCCAAAGGGAATTCTATGTGGTTTGCATGGCAAGGAATGCAAGTTGGGGTGACAGATTTTTGGGCTGTTTTCTTCATCTTTTGGACCATAATTCTTCATATTCTTGGCCTCTTTAGTTCTCAAATTCGTCCATCCACTTGGCCCATGCATTTGACATGCATTCCAAGCTCCATTTTGCTCCAAAATGCTCCAAAATGCATCTTCTTGCCTACTTTGTCCATAAAATCTGAAAACACACGAAAATGACTTTAAACATTAAAATAACTAAGGAAACACGACATAAATGCACAAGAACAAGCCAACTAAGTCGCATAAATATGCTCCTATCACCTGTCTCCACCAAGATGCAGGTTGTTCTCCCAAAAACCAGGTAGTCGTCTCGACCCACCTATCAGAAGAAAGATTCCCTTTTACTCTGCATCACCTGAAAGGTCCTCTCCACGTGATTCAGCCATTTTTCTACCCCCTCATGACCTTCATTTCCAATGAAGTGAGTCAACTTCAGATTATGAACTGTCTCAAGAGGTGTTCTCTCGGGAGTACGGAATGCTATCTGAATGGTAGAAACTATAGCTTCCCCTAATTGAGCAATATCAGGGAAACTAGATTCAGCTGATTGACGGGGCTCTCTACAAGGCAGCATAGTTCTGATATTCAAGAATTATATAGGACTGCTAAACCTAGGCTCTGATACCATTTGTCACATCCCGACGTGGGACGGATCACTTCCCGGGCCCGTTCCACCACTGTAGCACGATATTGTTCGCTTTGGGCTTACCATTCCCTCACGGTTTTATTTTTGGGAACTCACGAGCAACTTCCCAGTGGGTCACCCATCCTGGGAGTGTTCTGGCCTCCTTTTCGCTTAACTTCGAAGTTCCTACGAAACCCGAAGCCAATGAGCTCCCAAAATGCCTCGTGCTAAGTAGGGATGAGAATATACATTTAAGGATCACTCCCTTAGGCGATGTGGGATGTTATAGCTGATCCGCCAATAGATCAGTAATAGACAAAGAATAGTCAAATATATAACATTTTCCTTGATATGAATCCTAAATAGCTGGTCCACCAATAGATCAGTAATACATGCGCGCGCGCACACACACACATAGGGATAAATTAAGTTTATCTATTTTTGGGAAAAAATCCAAAACCAAACCAAAACACCAAATCTAGTGAACTTATATGAATATACAGCTACAACAAAGCATTCGAGACAATAGCATATATGGAGGGAAAGGGTTGGTTGGTGTAGGGATATAAATAGCAAAATAGCAAATAAATCAATTCAAATCAATATTATCTATCCACGTACATACACACACACACAAACATATATAGTACTCATTCCCAAACGATAAAACCAGTCACAACTATCATCTGGCTACTCAGTTTCCTTTCTTTCTTTCTTTTCCCCTTTAATTTTCTAATTAAAACAAAACAGTTATCAAGAAAACCCTATTTCTTATTCTTTACTACCTATTCCACGAATCTTTAATGAGACATTTTAGTAAAGGCTTTCCGAACATCCAAACTGCTTAGAAAGCTCTCTTGCATTAACTACCAGTCAACATATAAATTAGACTCTCAGTGTTTTCAGTGCATGTAAGAAATAATTATCTGAATTCTGGAATTCATAGTTTGTGACATAGAGGAGCTTACTTACATCATATTTCTCCGCGTAGTATATATGTTGTTAACGCTGATCACTATAAAGAAAATGCATAGATAAACTCATCAGTGCAGAAATTATAAGATTGATGAACTACCTTCAACAATTTCTTCCAACACCTTCTCATATGTACAACCGTTTTTGACTTCCTACTAGCTTATTCAATAGATAAATGTTTGCTCATTAAGCATTAAAATTTAAATTCTAGATCTTAGATTTTAGTATGTGTTGACCCTAAAAACTACCAAGCCTATGTGGCAAGCAGGCCGAGTAACTAATGAGTTGACTACGTCCTTCGGTTGATACGGGGTGTGCCAACTCGTCGCCCAAGCTTGGGCGAGGTGTAAAATATGTTGACGTTGCATTAAGCGCGCAGCTGACTTCTCGATCTTACGATTGCGACCGAGGAAGAAACACGTCTCAGCCTTTGGGTTCTAGAGCCTGAAGACAAGGCTGTTAATTTTGCGAAATTCACAAATCGTTGGCGCCGGATTCGGTCACAGTGATTATATTTGTAAAGGTATAAGCACACCGAATCGACACCAGAGTATAAGGGTACAGATACTCAAAACAGATATATGTCTATGGTAAATGTGGTTCGGCCATTAGAATGCCGAACTATAAAGCTTACTTGTGAGTATCCAATCATAAAACAACTCGGCATTCAATGTACCGAGCCCTAGTAAACTGTAACACCTCACCTCGTCGAAAAAGGCTAATGAGATGACCTCTACCAATAAAGACCCGAAAGTCTTTCTAGACCGAGACTTGGATAGATAACCATTCAGCCTCGACGTAGTGTTATTTATCCAAACTGAAGGTGTTCCGCAATCGGCTGGTTCTATGGTAATAGTGCTGTTTATCTAAACTGAAGGTATCACTGGTTGCCTTCACAATGCTGTTTATCCAAATTGAAGATGTGTTGGCGAAAAAAGAATAAAAATCTCAAGGTTGTTGAGAGAGTTTGCGCAGGGCAATTTGTGTGTTGAACTGGAGGGCCTTTTCGTTGTTTGCCGCTTTGTATTTATAGCCAAGTTTCCTTGACCGCCAATCCAAAAGAGTCCTTTCCCGACTATACTCTAAAAACAATATCAAAACAATTGATATTATCTTTAATATATTTCGGCAAAAATCTTCTTAGTCTCCTTATGCATGTAGACTTATACCAGAGGAGCAACAAATGTCCCGTTGAAACCCTTTCACACAGCACGCATACAGCGATTCCATCATCAATTCTTATCACTTTAAACTCATTTGCCAACACCCATCACCATGCAAAAAAGCCTAGCCTACCTAGGTTTCCTACCACATCATCACATCACCAAAAAAAACCTAGCTTTCCTAGGCTCTCATCATCACCCTAAGCCATCATCTTTTACCAAAAATGTTGCATGCATCCTGAATGCTGATGTTCATTTTTAATTATCACCATATTTTAAATGGATAATATCCTGACCTGCATGCTTCATTATTTGATGCCGTGCATATTTGTTAACCAAAATTGATCCCAACCACATATCCACATCCACATCAATTTGAATTGTGTAGCTTGTTTCTAGCTTGGAGATATATTATTTCCATAAGAAAATGTCAAGATAAATCATTATTAAAAGATAATCATAATAAAAGAAACCATAATGTTATCCTTTAACCTTACTAAAATGATCTTCACTTTTCCATCGACAGTGTGGATGTATGCTTACTCAACGGTCTTGATTACTCGGGCCGATTGTGTAATTTTGGGTCCAAACAGTATGAGACATACCTGTGACTGTTAAGGGAAGCGAACTTAATCTATCAGCCAAAGACAGTTAAGTAAACTGCAAACAATGTAAACTCTATTGATTAACACAATGTAAACTCTATTAATCTATCAGCTAAAGACGGTTAAGTAAAATTTAAATTCTACCGGAACCCGAAATATCTGTGTTTAGTATAAGATTCCAAATAGTGCTGGCAATTGAGTAAGATCCTGAAATATCAGAAACTCAACCTATAAAACATTCTTTCTTCCGTTAACACATTTTAAAACTTCTAACCCACTCTCAAGTTTCAAAGTATTAACACGAAATAAAGTTTCAAAGTTTCAAAGCAAACCCTATGATATATATATATATATCAATAATGCTCTCAATTTGTGAGTTTGGATTACTTAACAACCAGATAAAAAGAAGGTAGTTGTAAAAATACATTGAAATCATACTTGCACAAATAAAAAACTACAATTTAATATGAAGAAAGAAATTAATAATTCCAGAAACCCAAATCAATTAGTACACAGATAACTAACCCCAATTCAAAACCCTTATTTGATCAGAATCCAATTCGAAACCCTTACCAATTTCCCAATAATTCCTTAAGTGTGCTTTCCTCCTCTGGGACTGCCTCTCCTTCCCAGTTGCTAATCCCAGTTTGAAACCCCTATTTGATTCCTAATTTGATACCCAATTTTGTTTATAACCCAAAAAAAATGAAAACAAAAAAATTACAAACCCCGGATTCCCAATTCAAAAATCATAACCCAATATTCTCAATTCGAAAACCCTAACCAAAGATTCCCAATTCGAAAACCCTAACCCAATATTCTCAATTCGACAACCCAAACCCAGGATTCCTAATTCCAAACAATAAATCCCTAATTGTTCTAATTAAAACAAAGGAAAACTAATGAAAAGGGCTTGAAAACTTTGAGTTTTAATGATAAGGACAAAATAAAGGGTAAAGTGAATAGTACCAGGATTGATTTTTTAGTGTAAAAATGTGGTTTTTCGTTAAAATGAACAGTACCGGGTGCTTTTCGTTAAAGTTCCCTTAAAACAATTCAATAGAAAAAAAATGAAAAATTGCAATAATAAATAATTGAATTAAGAGAGAGTGAATTAAGGAATACTTGGTGCTTACCTAGTAATGTTGCGGTGGTGGTGAGATGGTGTGGTGTCAGAGTGTGGCAGCAGATGTCAGGTGTGGAGGAGAAAGTGACAGAGACACTGAGAAACAGAGAGAGAGCGAGTGAAGGAGAGAGGGAGAGAGGGAGAAAGGGAGAGACTAAGATAGTGAGAGAGATAGAAAAGAGAGAGAGAAGACTAAGCTTCGCAAATAATGAGAGAGATAGAGTCTGTGAGCTTCACCAAAATAAAAACACGTCCAATTTTAGCAAAGAAAAAATTAAATTAAATTTTTATATGTTCGCGCGACGAGGGTGTTCTAATTCACCAAAATAAATAATTTTTTTTGTTTAATTAATTTTTTACAAATTTTAAAGGAAACTTTTGTTTGTATACAAAATAAATACCATTCAATACATATCATTACATTTACATCACAAGTTTTCATTAATCCTTGTCTGAACTAGAATAAATATCATCATTTTCATCATATTTAGACTCTCATTCCTCCTCGTTTGTAGGCATGTCAACATCGTCGTTCGCATGCTCGGGTGCACTGTATCGCGGTAGATCCCCGAGGTCAATCATAATGCAATCGATTGGTATTTTGATTTCAGGACGTCCGACTACCTGATACGATTCTTGTACAATAGTCATATCTCACAGTGTATGTGCACCAAGTTTAGTTGAAGTTTCTAGTTGTTGGTCAGCAATGTCACCATAATCATCAACGTTAGCAAGATTTTGGTCTGGAATATCATACAGCCTTATGTGCTTAATCTTCTGAACTACTTTTCATCCCCTCCCGCCCTTAAGGTCATTTATATAGAAAATTTGTTTGGTCATCATTGCCAAAATGTAGGGGTCGTCCTTATACCAACATCTATTAGTGTTGACCGATCGCAAACCATTGTCTCGCTTAACACCTCTAACCCTACGTGGGTTTGTATCAAACTAGTGACATTTAAACAGGATAACTTGACAACAGTCTTTGTAAAGCAATTGCACAACACTTGTAAGTTTTCCTTAGAAATCAATGTATGCAATGCCGCCCGCACCTGGGACATGTATTGACACACCCCGATCCCGATGTCCGAGGGACATCTAGATGGCCACGTGTTGGCTGAACCCAAGAGTGATGCAAGCCATTTAATAAATGCATATGCTAAAAACATGTAAAACATGCGTATAAATTTTGTTCGAACTCCATAAAATAATATAATAATATTCAACTGCCAACAATGATAAAGATAGTGATAGTGCATGACATGTTCAGAGCATACATCTAATTCAGAATACAACGGAAGGTACTATTGCAATGATGTCAAAGCAGAGATGATGGCACGATATCACTGGTAGGGGCCTGCCTTGTAGCTCGAATCGTAAGCCTCGTTCCTATGTTCTGACGGGGCATAAAACAAACATGAGTGGATCAAGTTGATATATATATAATACTGAAACAGTTATCAACATACTAACCCCCAAAGTTTTATGAAAACTCAATAGCATAATATGTAATAGGTTTTTCAAAAATACTAGCATGCCATAAAACCTTCATAAAACATATATCGTATAGTGTGCTACGTAGTGGTATCATAGTGGCCTGTGGTACTACATTTCCCTGCCTGAAGCCAACAGCTATATCTCCCAGCCCGAAGCCAATAACTATATCTCCCGGCCCGAAGCCAATAAACAAGTATCTTCGCCCATTGGCAGAACAGTGACCACTAGATAAGTACAAAAACATTGAATATACTATTTCCAACATAAATCCATATATCTCAAAAACATCTTCATAGCATATAATCATCCATCACATATACTACAAAGAAGTGTAAAAACATGTTCATAAATAGTATATAGTCATTCATCATATATACTATAAAGAACATAAATTCGATAAAGTATGGTATTCCAAAATATTATCAGTAAAGCATGATAATCATAAAGTGTAAATCTAATTTACTCATAAAAAATTTCGTAAAACGTAGCCATTAAATCATGCATTTCATGTATGCATTTCTACTATTAAAACATGCATTTTAGAAAGGGTCCATTCATAGATACTTCATCGTTGAAGAGCCGTACGAAATAGGAATAATAGGAATGCCGCTCATAAACACACCTAACCACATAAATGGTCCAATTAATAAAAGTCTACTAAAACAATTCAATTTGGGAAAATGAAAGTTAAAAACGGATTCAAGACATCAAAAAACATAGGGGGATCGCGGGTACCCCTACACGCCGCCATTGTCACGGAAAGTTGGCTAGAAAATTCACCGGCGCTGTTATGGACAGTGGTGCGTGTACTCCAAGCGCCGACACTGGCAGTCACCCACGTGCAACCCACGCGCAAGCTCATGCACGGCTGGATTTAGGGTTTAGGCTGGTTCTGGGTTTGGTGGAGCTGGGCCTTATAACTAGGCCGGGTTCTATAACCTAGAGGCCTGGGTTTAATAGGCCGAAGGCCCGTGTCATCTCGACCCAAATGCCTATGGTCCAAAGGGATTTAAGGGATCAACAAGCTTGGGCTTGAAAGCCCGACCTAGGGTTATAGCGTTTTAGGTTTAAAGCTCAATGGGCCGAAGCTCTTAGGTTTTGGGCTAAGGGTTTAGTACAGCCTTACAGGCCTAGGTTATATGGGTTTGGGTTTTGGGTCTCCGGGTGTGGGTCTTTTGGACCCCATTCTGTAGAGAACGAAGGTCGAAGCCTCCTGAGCTTCAATCGACCCCAATGTGCCAAAATAACCAACGATCTACCTCTTAAAATGACAATATAGATGAGAGGGAGGGTTTCTCACATTCGATTCGTCGTGAAATGGCCAGAATCGACAGGACTTCGAACTCGAACGCCACGGCTCGCTAGATGAATTTTGGGTGGTCTCTAGGTGTCCCATGCTTCAATGAGATGAGGGAGGAAGAAGGTTGACACTGGTGGTGATGGTGACACCATCTTCACCGTTCGTTTGTCAACTTGGGTGTGTGGGTGGTTGAATGTAATCGGGGAGAAGAATGAAGGGTTCTGTGAGAGTGAGAAAGATCAGAGCGAAGAGAGAGAGAGAGTAATTGGGGAGAAGGGAGAGAATGAGAGATAAAAGGGGGTCTGCCACGTGGCAGGCAGAGAGAGGAGGAGAACTAGAGAGGGAATCCAAAATAAAGGTTCCGGATTGGGTAAGGTTAGGGGTGAGGTTTCACAATATATCCCCTTTAAAAGAATTTCAGCCCCGAATTTACGACCTCAATTAAATAAATATGGATAATGGCTCTTCATCAATTCCTCTGCTTCCCATGTCGCTTCCTCGACGACATGGTTTCTCCATAACACTTTTACCAATGGGATGACTTTATTCCTCAGACTTTTATCCTGATGATCGATGATTGCCACAGGTTCCTCAACATAGCTTACATGCGGATTCACTTCTAATGGTTCCGGCTGAATGATGTGAGAAGGATCTGATACATATTTTTGAAGCATGGAAACATGAAATACGTTGTGAATCTGCGACAGCTCTGGTGGTAGCTCCAACCTATAAGAAACTGCACTAATTCTCTCTGTGATCTGGTAGGGGCCAACATATTAAGGGCTCAACTTCCTTCACTTACCAAAATGAACCACACCTTTCCAGGGTGACAACTTCAGGAAGACAAAGTCACCAACCTTATACTCACGATCCTTGGAATGTCAGTATGTAATGCGTTTTTGTCGATCTTAAGTCGCCTTCAGATTTCTCTTAATCGGCTAGATGCTAGTGTTAGTGGTATTGACAATTTCTAGTCCCACTAACACCCGTTCACCAACCTCTATCCAACACAACGGTGTCTGGCACACATTCTCATACAATGCCTCAAATGGTGACATACCCATACTGGAGTGATAGTTGTTGTAAGCAAACTTAATCAACAACAAATAACTATCCCATCTACCCTTCCACTAGAGAACAGAACTTTCAACATGTTGTCCAAGGTTTGAATCATCCTTTCTGATTGACTATCGGTCTGTGGATGGTAGGCAGTGTTATACAACAGCTGAGTATCCATGGCGTCATTGAATGCTCTCCAAAACCTGGAAATGAACCTTGGATCTCTATCTGAAACGATAGTGACAGGAACATTATAAAGTGAGCAATTAACGAACAACCGTGCTACACTCTTCAGTGTGCAAGTCTGTCGAACAGGTAAGAAGTGAGCAGTCTTGGTGAGACGGTCTACAATCACCCATATGCCATCAAACCTCGACTGCGTCCTTGGTAAACCATACAGGAAATCTATGGTGATGTCTGCCCACTTCCATGCTGGTATAGGGAGATTTTGCATTAACCCTTCAGGTCTCTGTTTGTCCGCCTTCACCTGCTAGTAAATAATGAATCTCCTCGCATACTTTGCCACATCCTGCTTCATCCCGTACCAGTAGTATAATGGACGGATAGTGTGATACAGCTTGGTGCTCCCCTGATGCATGGCAAATGCCGAAATATGGGCTTCATCTAAAATTTCCTTTTTCACCACCTCATTATCCTTAGGCACAAACAGCATATTTCCCATCACCAAGGCTTCATCCCTTCGAATTTTCAAATCTCGCCTAGAGCCCTTCAATACCTGCTCATTTAGGTCTGCACACTACAATTCAAGTTCCTAAGCTTCCCTAACCATATCCACCAAGACAAGCCTAATCTGGAAGTGTGCCAATAATGCTCTTTGTGAATCTGGTGTCACTAAAATGCCGATTTCTCAAGGAGAAAACAATAGCAGAATATGGATAGCTAAAACAGAGACAAGCTATCCAAAAGACTTCCGGCTAAGTGCATCCGCTACGACATTGGTATGTCTAGGATGATACTCGATAGTGCAGTCATAATCATTAATGAGTTCCATCCACCTTCTCTGCCTCAAATTTAGCCCATTCTGGGTGAAGACATATTTCAAACTCGTGTGATCAGTGAAGATGCGGCACGTACAAGTAATGTCGCCAGATTTTTAGAGCAAAAACCATTGCTCGGAGCTCCAGATTATGAGTGGGGTAGTTTTTCTTGTGAGGTTTGAGCTGCTTAGAAGCATAGGCGATGACTTTCCCATACTACATCAGAACACAACCTAATCTTGACATAGATGCGTCATTGTAGATCTCAAACTCACCACCATCGTTTGGAAGAACAAGGACAGAGGCATGAGTAAGACACTGCTTTAGCTCCTGGAAACTCTATTCATAATGTTTATCCCACTCGAATTTGACCGCCTTCCGGGTCAACTTAGTAAAAGTCAGCGCGATTGATGAGCAATTTTGCACAAAACATCGATAATAGCCTACCAGCCCCAGAAAGCTCTTCACTTCAGTAATATTCCTCTGTTGCTCCCATGTAGACACTACCGAAACCTTTTAAAGGTCCACACTAATTCCCTCAGCAGCAACCACATGCCCAAGGAAATTGATCCAGTTTAGCCAAAACTAACATTTACTAAACTTTGCATACAGCTGATGTTTTCTCAACCTCTCCAACACTAACTTCAAATCCTTCATGTGCTCAGCATTACTCCAGGAATAGATCAGGATGTCATCAAAGAACACAATCACAAATTGATCGTAGTCTGAAGACTTGGTTAATCAAATCCATGAAAACTGCGAGTGCATTCATCAACCCAAAAGGTATGACTCGGAACTCATAGTGTATATACCTAGTGTGAAAGGCAATCTTCGGTACATCTTTGTTTCAGATCAGCAGCTGGTGGTAACCCGAACGAAGATCGATTTTAGAAAATACTTTAGCACCCTTCAATTAGTCAAATAGATCATCAATCTGAGGCAACGAATAACGATTCTTCATTGTCAGCCGATTTAGTTGTCTGTAGTCGATGTAAAATCTCATCAACCCATCCTTCTTTCTGACAAATAAAACAAGAGCGCCCAAGGGAGACATGTTGGGCTGGATGTAACCCTTATCCACAAGCTCCTGAAGTTGAATCTTCAATTCTCTCAACTTTGTTAGTGCCATTTAGTACGGTACCAATGAAATAGGGTTGGTATCTGGAAGTAAATCAATGGTGAATTCGATTTCTCTCGCAAGTGGTAACCCTGCCAAATCCTTGGGAAATACATTGACGAATTCATTCACCACTGGCACATCTTCAGTACACAAAAAAGGTTCACTCCGTGTGACCATGTGGGCTAAGAATCCCACAAAACCTTTATGTAATAACTTAGTCGTCTGGATGGTAGAAATAAGCCTATTCGTCGTTCACCCTGAAACATGATTGACGGTCATACAGGCCAATTGAACGTCAAAAATTTCTCCCTACGTCTAAGATAAGCATGGTGCATGGATAGTCAATCCATTCCCAAGATGACATCGAACTCCGCAAGTTGGAAGGGAATTAAATTAGTCTCCAAAATTTCCCTTTCAACAATAACCGGGTAATCCTTAAACTTCCATTGTGCACAAAAAAGATCTTCAGGTGTCATTTGTATGAACCTATCAAAACCGAGCGATGTAGGTTAAGGGTTTACAACCCGTGCAAATGGTGGAGAGACAAATGAATAAGTGGCACCCAAATCAATCAGAACTATAGCCTAATTAACACAAACAAGTAACGTACCAGTAATGACTCTAGGATCCTGCTCCACCTTCTACTAAGTTATGGCATTGATACACCCATGGACCTGATATCCTGAACCACTGTTACGACCGTCTCAAGTCCTATCACCTAGGCTATTGTGGCCCGCTCAGTTCCCCTGAGCACAACTGCCTGAAGCTGCTCCGGAATACTGTGAGTATTACTACTACCGCTCTTACCATAACTATGAGTATTACTACTACCGCCATAACTATGAGTGCTCAGATTGTTACTCCCATTGTAACCCGAATGCGAAGCATAACTCTCTAGTAGGGATGCCGAAGGGCAATCACAAACACAATACCCCGTGTCACCACACTTGTGACATGTGGTAGAATTCACCCTGCAATCTCCCCGATGGCGTAAACCACAATGCGTACAAGCTGTTTTTGCCTGACTAAAATGGCTGAAAGATCACTTCGCCTACTCACTGTCTGAGCCCTTACTAGACAATATTGAACCTTGACCTTGTTGCTTGAACGATTGAGAGTGTCTAGGGCTGAAGGAATGAGAAGAAGTAAAAGGTTCCCTCATACTTCGGGATTAGAAACCACAACCCCTCTAATTTTGGTTCTGATTTCGAGGCTGGTTTTGACTTTGAGGCTAATCCTGTTTAAGTATGTCCCATCTCGACTGTTTGATCTTCAAGGCCGCCTCAATCATATCCTCGTAGGATCTATGCCTCTGTAGCGCTAGAAGCTCGTGGTAGTCCAGGTTCAAAGCAATCTGTAGCTGAATCATCATCTCCCACTGGTTCCCATAGGTTCCCTCATGGTGTCTCGACAAACGCCAAAAAGTATGTGGACAAAATCGCCCTGGCGAAACTCTAAGAACTTTTGTCTCTTCCTTAGCTGATAATTGGGGCTAAACAAGTGTGCGGTGAAAAGTCTCCTGAATGTAGCCCAAGTCATCAAAGAATTATGTGGATAAAATCCCGTCGCTAACTCCCACCAAAACCTCGCGTCCCCTTGAATGAAGTAACCGGTGGTATTCGCTCATTCAGATGCTGGGCATTTCATGCTCTTTAAGGTATCTTCCATCTTTTCCAACCAATCCTCAGCCTCCTCATAGGCTCCAACTACCCTAAGTTCCGTAACGCCGTGACTACGAGCAATCTCCATATATGTACAACTCGGCCTGCTACTACCAGGAAAAGCATTCTGTAAAGCAGAGGTCAATTGTTGAATTCCTCCCATTAGACCAAAACGAGGTCGTCGAGGTACATTCCCACCAAGATGGTCCATAATTCTGATAAGAGGCAAACAAGATTTAGAAGAATGTTATGATTACCAAATGGAATAATGAAGTCCTAAGTATGCTCTGATACCAATCTAACACTCCCCAATCCCGATATCTAGGGGACATCGGGATGGCCACCTTCTGGCCGACACCTGAGGGTGATGCAAGCCATTTAATGAATGCATATGCTAAGAACATGCAAAACATGCATATAAATTTCGTTCAAACTACATAAAATAAAATCATAATATTCAATTGCCAACAATGATAAAGGTAGTGATAGTGCATGACATGTTCGGAGCATACATCTAATTCTGAATACAACGGAATGTGTTATTACAATGATGTCAAAGCAGAGATGATGGCACGATATCACAAGTAGAGGAATGCCTCGTAGCTCAGATAGTAAAACTCATTCCTATATCCTGAGGGGGTGCAAAGCAAACATGAGTGGACCAAGTTGATATATATATATATATATATATAATACTGAAACTATTATCAACACTAACCCCCAAACTTTTATGGAAACTCAATAGCATAATATGTAATAGGTTTTCCGAAACCCCAGCATGCCATAAAACCTTCATAAAACATATATTGTATAGTGTGCTACGTAATGGTATCATAGTGGCCCATGGTACTACATTTCCCAGCATGAAGCCAACAACTATATCTCCCAGCCTGAACCCAATAACTTTATCTCCTGGCCCGAACGCAATAACTATATCTCCCGGCCCAAACCCAATAAACAAGTATCTTCGCCTGTAGGCAGAATAGTGACCACTAGATATGCACAAAAACATTGAATATACTTTTTCCAACATAAATCCATATATCTCAAAACATCTTCATAGCATATAGTCATCCATCATATATACTACAAAGAAGTGTACAAACATGTTCATAAATAGTATATAGTAAGCCATCATATATACTATAAAAAAAAACATAAATTCGATAAAGTATGGTATTCCAAAAACTTCTCGGTAAAGCATGATAATCATAAAGTGTAAATCTAATTTACTCATAAAACGTAACCATTAAATCATGTTTTTCATGTATGCATTTCTACTATTAAAATATGCATTTTAGAAGGGGTCAACTCACAAATACTCCGTCATCGAAGAGCCGTACGAAATAGGAAAGATAAGAACGCCGCTAATAAACGCACCTAAGCACATAAAGGGTCCAATTAATAAAACTCTACTGAAATGATTGAATTTGGGAAAACTGACGTAAAAAACAGATTCAGGACGTTGGAAAACATAAACAGGGACCGCGGGTACCACCACGCACCGCCGTAGGTTGTCGAAAAGTTGGCTTGAAAATTCGTCGGCACCATAGTGGACGGTGGCGAGTGTACTCCATACGCCGGCACCGGAAGTCACCCACGTGCAGGCTCACATGCGGCTAGGCTTAGGGTTTGGGCTAGTTCTGGGTTTGGGCTTGGGGTCGATAGGCCTAGGTCGAGTTATATGGCCCATAGGCCTGGGTTTAATGGGCCGAAAGCCTGTGTCATCTCAACCCGAAGGCCTAGGGTCCAAAGGGTTTTAAGGGTTCAACAGGCCTTGGCTTGAAAGCTCGGCCCAGGGTTATAGGGTTTTGGGTTTAAAGCTCAATAGACCGAAGCCCTTAGGTTTTGGGCTAAGGGTTTAACAAGCCAATGGCCCAAATTGGCACGGCCTCACAGGCCTGGGTTATATGGGTTTGAGTTTCGGGTGTCTGGGCGTTTGTCATTTCGACCCTGTTCCGTTAAGAACGAAGGCCGAAGCCTTCCGAGCTCCGGTCAACGCCGACGTGCCAAAATAACCTACAATCTACCCCTTAAAATGACAATAGAGACAAAAGGGAGGGTTTCTCACCTTTGATTCGCCGTGAAATGGCCAGAATCGGCCGGACTTCGAGCTCGAACATCACAGCTCACCGGAGGAGTTTTGGGTGAACTCTAGGTGTTCTGTGCTTCACAAAGATGAAGGAGGAAGAAGGTTGACACCAGTGGTGATGGTGACACCATCATCGTTATTCGTTTGTCAACTTAGGTGTGTGGGTGGTTAAGTGTAATCAGGAAAATTGAGAGAGGCTTCTGTGACAGTGAGAGAGATCCGAGCGAGAGAGAGTGAGTGATCGGGGAGAAGAGAGAGAATGAGATATAAGAAAGGGTCTGCCACATGGCGAGCAGAGAGATGAGGAGAACTAGAGAGGGAATCCAAAAATAAGGGATCTAGATTGGGTAAGGTTAGGGACAGAAAGGTAATTTCATTTTTTATTTAAAATTTGTGAAATTACACTTAATTTTTGGGGTGGGGTTTCACATGTACCACACTATTTTGCATACACAACTTGTCATCGCAATCAGCTACCAAAATCTTGATGTCGTTTACATGACAACCGGAGTACAATTCTGCGCTTAGGTGCCCCAATGCCAAGTTGTACAATTCCTCAGTGTAAGCACGTGAATTCATGTCCTTCAATTTCTTCACCTATATTAATGATAAAAAGTTGATGTGTTAGTTTACTATTTACAATTATGCGAATAACCCAAAACACGAACAACTTACATTGTCACGAAACCAATGAGGAAACAATTCACGGTGCCTCTTAGCATATAAATTTGGAGGATGTTCCTGCTTTATCAACTCTTCATGCTCATCTAGGTAGGTAATTGTCTCATCACAATTGTTAAGTACAAACCAATGTGCTACCTCCATGTCCATTTTGTTAAACGACTCCCCTCTAATTGGTTTGCCAAAAGGTTGTGCAATTTGGGCAAAAACAAAAAGTTTTTCACTTCTTACACCACTGTCATTATTGCGTTCCTGTCAATTGAACCTAGTCTCAACATCTTGTAGGAACATTGCACAAAATGTTAGCAACTCAAATGCGACCCATGCTTTCACGGTTGATCATTCGGGCTTTGCCCTGTTCTGTACTCTTTTTTAATTCACTAGTAGTTTGCATTGTGGATGCAAATTTCTTCCTCCTTGATCTTGGACAAAATTGCACCTACAAAACAATTAACACCTTTGGTTCAAGCCAAAAGCCTCATGCACCCACGATGAATTTGGGGTTTTGGCCGAAAAACCACCGATGCCAAAGTTAGAATTTAGAGAGAAAAGTGTTTAGAGAGTTTTTGGAGTTTTGCAAGAGTGTGCACCTAGGTTTTTAGAGAAAATGGGGTTCAATATAGAGCATGGCCAGTCCCCATTTTGAGAAAATGTGGCCAGCCCTTTGGGGTATTTTTGTGTGAAATGGGTGATTGAATTGGTAATTAATGGATTAATTAGGAATAAATCCATTAATTAGCCAATTAACTCAATTTATATGGAATGTTTTGAAGGTTATGAAATAATTACCTTGTAGAAAATATAGGATGAGGATGGATGAAATAACTTTGAATTTGTTACCTATTTTGGGCATTTTTGACTTGATTGAAGGATGATTATCCACTGCTCGCGCGTAGGAATCCCGATGTGCCTCGAGGGTAATTTTGTCATTTTCACCCAAAAATCCACGTGTTGTCTTTTGATTATTTTTGGCTTCACAAATGCCCCCACCCTTGTTGGGCTGCTCGTAGGAAATGGCAGCAGGTGTAAAGATCTTCTTGCTTGAGGAAACATAAGATTGTTTCCTATTTTGATGTTGATTCCCTCTTTAATTAGAAATTAGATCATTCTAGGAAAGGGAAATAAATTTATTCTCAAAGCCTATTTAAGTCCACCTTAAGTGGGTTATTAAATCAACTTTGGAGAGCAATTTATTCTACCATACAAGAGAGAGAGCGAGAGAGAACTTAGAGGATATTTGTACCCCTTCCTCTAGCAATCTTCTACATCTTACGCGTGCAAATGACCGTTTTTCATTGCTTTCTATGTCTTCTCCGTGCCTCACCGAAGTAAGAAAAATTTAATTTTCCTTATCTTCTTTTTGGATAGTGTTGTCGCAGGGCAGTCGTCGGGGTGATGCGGCACGTTGGCTGGTAGGGGCCAGGAGTCGGCTCAGCATGGGCCAAAGAGGTATTGTGGCAAGGACCATTGCTTGGGCCGCTTGGCTTGGCTAGTGCCAAGGGCAACTTGCACGGCTGGGGTCGGGGATTGATGTGCTGGGATGTAGTGCTAGGCGAGTCGCATGGTTATTGTCCTTTGGGCTCTTGGTCCTGACGCGGGCCAAGTGGGCGATTGAGAAAAATGAAAAGGTCGAGGGCCTCATGGGCTGCTAGAATTCTGGGCATGCAGGCCTCCTACCTGCTGGTCCGAGAAAAAAATTAGGGAAAAGCCAGTATGGGTTGAGCTCCCCTGCTGAGTACCGTGAATAGCGTTGGCTGCTCTCTCGAAAGAAGGTAAAAAGGATCGAGGCAAATGCATTAGCTCTTTTGAATGCTGTCGTGGAGCCTATTATAAGGTGGAAAGAATAGATCGTCCCCACCTGCTTAAGAGATGCCGGTTGAGAAAACTGAAGACTTCATCCGCTGCTTGTGAGGGTCTGCCTGCTGCCGAGAGTCCTGTGATTGACATGACTTCTTCCAATGGAAAAAAAAGGCTGCTAGATCTGAGCATGTGGTGCCTACCATTTTGAGAATGGCTTGTACAATTACTGATAGTATTGCTTAGTGTAGAGGTCTTGTCATGCCCCAAGTGCCGAAGTCTGTGCCAAAACGTCTGTTAGAAGCAAAGTCTGGTTCTCCTTCGAAAAAGGCTTCCTATCATGAAAAGCGATAAGGTGGATTCTGCTTGTAAAGTGGCGCTAAGGCCCACTTCCTCTGCTGCTGAGATTAATTCGCCTGCTGGGAAGGAGAAGGCTGCTCACGTGGGTTGCTGTGAGAAATCCACTAAGCCTGCTTCTGAGGAGGCTACTGAGATCTGCGTGCTCTTGAAACTAGATCAGCTTGAAGACATGAACGTTTGTGCCAAGTTTATTGATGGTGTTTAGAAAGGTTTGTTTGCCCAAGTTCATTTGTGAAGCATAGACCCAATATAGAATGACTAATCTACTTGTTATGATGCAAATATAGCAAGGTTACCAAGGAGGTGGCGAAGACTATAACAGCTGAAGCTTATTCCTCGGTCGAGGAGATCAAGAGGTTGGATGAGGAGATCAAGAGGTTAGGTTCTGAGCTCGTTGCTTTGAAAGGGTCTAATATTTTTACCCCCACTTCTCTGTAGCTTAAGACCGTTCGCTAAGATATTATTGACTTGAAGACTAAGCTTGACACGATCCAAGTTAAGTATGAAAGTTTAGAGAAAGAGATTGGATGTTACATACCTCAGATTCAACATCTTAAGTTTGCAGTTCCGAGTTTTGTTTCACTATTTATGCAAAGGTTGAAGAGTTGATTGCTTCTTATAATCAAGTGATCCATTTCAAGAGAATCATCGATAGGCTTGAAGCCCAAGTGTTGGAACTTCAAGGTGTACTGAAGATCAACGAAAGTCTGAAGAAGGAAGTGGATGAGTTGCAGCGCGTCCGTGTTGGTCTACTCGAGGAGGATGAGCAGCTGAAAGGTGAGAAAGATGGGCTCGAGGTTTCGAGACCTTCTCTATTTCTCCGGAAAACATGCTTGCTTTTACTTTTGAGGCTTCCATTAGTGAAGTAGTTGGAAAAGTTGGTGCCCAAGATGGGGCAACTGGGGGTGAAGCGCTGGATAAAGCCACTGTTAAGAGCATTGCAGTTGCTGAAGGTGTGGCGACCGAGTAGTCATGGGATGTCCAAGCTGAAGTGTAGTCTTCTAGGTAGCCTTTATGATTTTCTTTGTTATTACTTGTAGCTCTTGTTTTGCTTGAACTCCTTCAGCCTTTGCTAGTTGTTAATAAACATGCTTCCTTCGTTTTTCTTCATCTTCACTTTTTTTGTTCATGCCCTAACCTTTAGACTTTATACACCAGTGGCAGGCGTGCTACTTTTCTATAAGCAGACAGGCCAGCGTAACCTATGAAGCCGTAGGTGTTGGTGTAGAACTTTGCAAAGTTGTTAGCCATAAGGTTGGCTGCCGGATGCCTTACTCACAGAAGCACACAAGTCCGCGTAACAACTAGGCTGTTAACCTTGGCTTTCTCCAATTCTGTAAGTTGCATAGCAAGTATCACAACACTTTAGGACTTGGTGTAGGTTGTTCTGGGCTTGGCAGATGTAAAGCTTATCGACTACGTAGTATGTCGGTAGTGGATAAAGCTTCGTATATGCACGCTAGCTTGTTTAACCTTTCACAAAAATGTGCGGTTGTATAAGTCTAGTGTGGTTTTATTGCTCGAAGGGCAAGTCGTAGGTAGTCTTCCAAAAATCATAGGCTACTTTAGTGCACTCGGTAGCAGCTTTAGGGTTCCAAGGCAGCCGTCTCTAGGACATATTACATAATGTCCTCTCTCTATCTCTAAGGCCCGGTTCTCGTCGGATTAGGCCAAGAGACCCAAAATCCTTCAGTTAGCTAAGCCTTGAAAAAGACTATTGTGGCTACTTCTAGGAATCTCGGCGCAAGCCATCATGCATCAAGTTATACTAGGGCAGCCAGGCTCATCCACGTCTAGATATTCGGAGTGTAAAGTTTATCCTCCTGTCTTGAAGAGCTGACCCATGTGGGTGTCGGGGAATTGGTTCACCCTCTCGCACTGGAGAGCATGGTGATCAGTTATTGTAAGCATGCAGCTGAGCCAAGTTGTGATTACTTCTGAATTCCTCATTGAAAAATAAGTGAAACAAACGAGAACTTAGTTGTAAGGTAGGAACTGCATAACAACTAGATAGTTATCGACTTGTGAGGTGGTATCCGTCGAGCTGCTTGAGTCTTCGGGATTTAATGTAGCGAGAGGTCACACATGGTACTTCTTCAGATTGTAGGCGCTTCACTGTTTTGTGATCGTTTTCTCGTTTCATGGTGGCAAATGTGTAATTACTCTTGCCGCCTACTCTGTTGATCTTGTACGGATTTTCCCATATGGGATCCATCTTTTTGGAGCCTTCTCTGTGGGCAGTGATGAAGGTTTTTCTTAAGACTAGATCTTCGAGCTGGAACTGCCGGATCTTGGCCCTTTTGTTGTAGCTGGAAATGAGCTATTGTTGGTAGGCTACGATGCAGATGATGGTCTGCTTACGCTTCTCCTCTGCCAGATCTAAGCTTGTGGCCATCTCTTTACTGTTCTACTCAATGCTTGGTAGTAGAGCGGTGATACTTGGCTTGATGACATTAGGATGAATGATTATTTCTGAGCCAAATGCCAAAGAGAAAGGAGTCTCACCGATTACTCATCTTTTGGTGGTGCGATATGCCCATAGACATGCGGGGAGTTTGTCTAGCCATTTTCCCTTGTTGTTGGTGAAGGATTTCTTGAGGCAGTTGAGGATCATCTTGTTGGATGCTTCAGCCCGCCTACTGCCTTGAGGATATCTTGGCATGGACATGTGCTACTTGATGCCATACTTTGGAAGAAATTTGCCACATCTTGGCCCACGAATTGCAGGCCATTGTCAGTGAGATAGACTGAGGGATGCCAAATCAACAAATGATGTTCATCCATATAAAGTGCTCTATGTCCATCTGAATCGTGGTCGTCTTGGGCTCTGCTTCCACCCATTTGGTGAAGTAATCGATTGCCACGATCATCATGTCTCTGCACCCAGTAGCAGGCGGCATAGGTCCTACCAAGTCGATTGCCCACTGCATGAACGACCAAAGATTCGTCTGCAGGTGTAGCTCGCTGGCAGACAGTAATGGTACCGGCTTGTAATATTGGCAACGATCGTACTTTTGTACTAACTTTTTAGCATCTCGATGTATGGTAAGCCAGCAGTAGCCTGCATTAAAAGCCTTATGTGCTAAAGATCGACCTCCGGAGTGATTTCCGCAAATGCCTTCATGGATTGAGCTTAGAACCTTCAAGTCATCGGGAGGCGCTAGGCAGCAGAGATGTGGTCTGGTGTAAGATTTTCGGATGAGAATGTCATTCCATATGTAGTAGTGTGCTGCCTTGACTTAGAGCTTCCTAGACTCCAATCTTTTCGTGGGTAATGCTACAATGAAATCTTATCTGTTTGGAGTTGTACTAACCTGTGACACATCGGCTGTTGGTTTTGCCTCTATGCTTGGCTCGTCTAGATACTCCATCGGAATAGAGCATTTAAGTTGGTGGTCGAGGGCAGAGCCTAGGCCAGCTACTGCGTCTATGTGAGCGTTGTCGATCTGTGAAACTTGAATGAAGGTGTAAGTCTGAAATGCCTCAAGCAGTCTCAATAGTGATTACCTGGGAATCAAAATGAATTGTGAGCTTTTTCAACGCCAAGTTTTTTACCATTCGGAGACCTGCTAGTAGGGTCTCGTATTCTGCTTTGATGTTGGATGCTTTGAAGCCTAGAGTGATCGCCTATTCAGACATTGAACCGTCTAGGTGACAAGGACTACGCCTACTCTCAAACCTTTGTAGTTGGATGCGATGTGGACATGCAAATGCCAGAAGTTTCCATTGGGTAGAGCAAACAAGGCTAGAGCACGCTCGGCTACCTCCAGGGCATCGTTGGACCGCTCTGTTGCATCGTGAATGAGTGGTATGGAGCTATGGAGATGGGGGCAATGTTACACATAGCAGGAAATGCTCAACTACCGGTATTGGGCCACTCTAGAATTGAATTATGGAGTAAGGGTCGGCTAGGGCCGTGTGACAAGTAGCAAGAAGTGGTGCTCAGCTGCCGGTACATGTCGCTCCTATATAGAATCTTTTAAGGCGACGAAGACAAAACTTGCTTCCGAGTGTGTCCTTCCAGTGTTCATCTACCCTTGGTATGTCTTTTGGGCTAAATTGTTACGTTCGTCAGAAAACTTTGCATCCACCAAGGTCTACGCCTTTATCGTCGCGCGTCTGGATTGGGCGGAATAGTACATCATAAAGGTGACTGCGTGTGTTTGAAGGTAAAACTTGAGCTTCCAAGTTACAACAATTATCGCCAAAGTTAGCTTTTGAATTTCTGATAGCATCGATAAGAGCTTTTGAACGGTGGAATACAAGTAGTTAGGCCCCCATCTCTTCTCACATAATGGTAGAGCTTATTGCTGCTTTAGATACTGTCAAATATGTGAATAAGTCATCCGTTGCTTCCTGTTTGGATAGTAAGGAGGTGATGGTGGGTATTTCTTCAAGTTCTTGAATGTGCATTGGCAAGCCTCATCCCAAAATGCATGCTTCTCTGCCATAGCAAAAGAGTCTGCCAGAGTTAGATCTTCTTTCAAGATCAATTTTTTGAATAGCGAGTGGTCTGCTGGAAGCCCTTTTTGGAATGATGATCTAGCTATCAAGTCGTTGCATCCAACTATCCTTACCTTCTCTGCTTTGAACCTTTTCACATAGTTGTGAAGCGACTCCTTTGGGTTTTTCTTGACGTTGAACAAATGGTCGAACTTCTTTTTTATCGAGCGATAGGATGAATATTCTTTAGTGAAAACCAAAAAAAGTTCATCGAAACTCTGGATGGAATATGGCAGCAGGGTGTAGAACCAATCTTGCGCCTCGCCTTGTAGAGTGGTGGCGAATATCTTGCACATGAGATCGTCATTGTTTCGATAAAGGATCATTGCGCTTTGATAGTGCTTCAAATGTCTCTCCGGGTCTTCATCCCTTTTGAAATATGTGAAATGAGGCATGCTGAACTTGCATGAAGGCTCTGCCTACTCGATCCATGTGTTTGGCTAGTCTATGTCGCGGATGCGGTGCGTATGGTGTGTTCCTAGCAGGCGAGCAAGTTTTTCCCAAGCTGCCGGTTGAACTTGAGCCGGATTGAGTAACTAATTCTCTCCGCCCGTCGTGCTACCTACTCCGGTTGAACACTTCACCTTGAAGGTTGCTTATGTTGACTATCGGCGTGTGACCCCAACCGTGAATGTATGCTCGTCCGTGAGCCTATTCAATAGTGTACGCTCCTCAACGCGCTAAGGCGGGAGTATACACTATCTCGGGGGCCCAATTGAGAGTGTACACTGCTTGAACGCTCAGTTCATGGCTGGTCGAGTGGCTGCTTGCTAGGACACTGCTGGAGAGGTTCTTTATCTGCCCTTGTCTTACTTGGAGAAACCTCGTCTGGGGCACGTTACATCTCAGTACGCTGCAAGAGTTAGTTCACCAAGGTCGTCTGATGTGCGATGACACTCGTCAACTCTATGAATTGTTGACACAAATCTTGTTCTCCATTTAGGTTGGAATAACTTGGAAGAAATGCGTCTCCTTAAGCAGTAGAAGTGTGGTAGACTTCAGGTGCGAGATTTGAGTTGGGAAATATCAAATCAACAGAAAAATGTGGTGAAAATGCTCATGGTTCGATCGTCGGTCTGAAAATTTAGAGTCGGGATGGTTGAACTAATCTTGGATCGATTTGGGCTGCTTGGAAGGGCACGGGAGAAGACTGGGCCGTTGGAGTAGGTTGGGTCGCGGAAGCAGACTGGGCCACGAGAGTGGGCTGCTCGGCAGGAGCAGGCTGGGCCACATGAGTGGGCTGCTCAACGGGAGCAGGCTGGGCCACGAGAGTGGGCTGGGTCGTGGGAGCAGGCTTGCCCGTGAAAGCAAGCTTAGCCACTAGAACAGGCTGTTTAGCACATGATGCATGCGAGTGCGAGGCTTGAGTCGTGGCTTTGATGTCATGGGCCTTGGATGGCACGGCTCGGGACGTGGTGGCGGTGTCATGGACCTCGCCGCGGGTAATGGTGGCCACAGCAATGGTTGCCATGGTGGAGCCCCATAGCGATAGTGCTGCTCTTATTATCATATTTAGCCTCGTGGATCGTCGTGGTCCCATTTCTTGAATATTGGAATTTTCTAAATTTCTAACCATTGTATTTCTCTTTTACGTTATATCAAAGAATCTTTGCAAATAAAAAATTCTAATAATAAGAACGTACAAAAATCTACATATGGACAAATAAATAGAAAAAACCTTTTGATGCAGGAGTCTTCTACGAGTGTGTGACTCTTCTCTCAATGAAAGCACCAATTTGTGGATGCAAATTTCTTCCTCCTTGATCTTGGACAAAATTGCACCTACAAAACAATTAACACCTTTAGTTAAGGCCAAAAGCCTCATGCACCCACGATGAATGGTGGGGGCTTTGGCCAAAGAACCTCCGTTGCCAAAGTTAGAATTTAGAGAAAAAAGTGTTTAGAGAGTTTTTGGAGTTTTGCAAAAGTGTGGACCTAGGTTTTTAGAGAAAATGGGGTTCAATATATAGAGCATGGCCGGTCCCCCTTTTGAGAAAAAGGTGGCCGGCCCTTTGGGGTATTTTTGTGTGAAATGGGTGATTTAATTGGTAATTAATGGATTAATTAGGAATAAATCCATTAATTAGCCAATTAACTCAATTTATATGGAATGTTTTGAAGGTTATGAAATAATTACCTTGTGGAAAATATAGGATGAGGATGGATGAAATAACTTTGAATTTGTTACCTATTTTGGGCATTTTTAACTTGATTGAGGGATGATTGTCCACTGCTCGCACGTAGGAATCCCAAAGTGCCTTGAGGGTAATTTTTTCCTTTTCACCCAAAAATCCATGTGTCGCTTCTTGATTATTTTTTGCTCCACATGCATCAATAAACAAAATAATGTGTAAAATTAGTCAAATCATAAATACATCACAAACTAAAGTATTTATGGCGAATAAATACCTTTCTATCGTATATATGACAATCATTACTCTTGAGGCCTAAAAATTTGCCGAATAAATATCTTTCTATCGGATACATGACAATCATGACTCTTGAGGCCTAAAAATTTGCCTCCATTCACATTGCGCAAAGGCCAATGCTTGAAGTATACCCATCTGGAAACTGTACAAAAGATAGAAACTACAAAAAAAAATTTCCTCTTATCCGGTTTCATAAAAAATGATGCAAGCTTCTTTCTAGCTATGTCTCCATCCCTCATCATCCATACACCTAGCCTAATGCCCATTTTTTCCAGATCCATCTAAGCTTTTATTATGTCCTTTGTTTTTCCCTCAATGTCTAGTATAGTTCCCACCACTGTATCAAACACATTTTTCTTAACATGCATTACATTGATGTTGTGTCTTAATTTTAATTTCAACCAATACGGGAGCTCGAACAACTCGTCTTGTGTGTCTAGTTCAGATGTGTGTCTGGTCTTGTCCTATTTACAGATTTGCCCAACGGAGCAAAATCCAAATGATTCACCTGAACCAAAATTTCATCTCCGTACCATTCTCTGGGTCTTTGCCGAATCTCTGTGCTGTTGAAGAAGGCTGTCTCGTTCTAACGCCACTTGTGGTCCCACAGCAACCATCTACGATGCCCTAGGTAACAAACTTTTCTCGCATGCCAACCAGACTTTATGTTCTCTTTGCAAACTGGGCATGCGTAATAACTCTTAGTGCTCCACCTAGACATCATAGCGTACGCGGGAAAATTGTTTATAGTCCACATCACTATTGCTCGCAAAGTGAACATCTTCTCGATATATTTATCGTACATGGGAACACAGTTTTCCCATAATTCTTTTAGTTTATCGACCAACGGTTGTAAACAAACATCAATAGATATGCCCAGATCTTCGGTTTTCAATCATATCATCATCATATATTCTTTTTACATGCACTTCCAAGGTGGGAAATTATACAAAATTGCGACGATTAGCCAAGTGCTGTGGTTTTGGTTTAGAATCTCAAACAGATTAAACCCGTCTGTTGCAAGTCCCAATCTAATGTTCCAGGGCTCACATGCAAAATCAGGTACAACCGATCAAACTCTTTCCATGCCTCTCCATCTGCAGAATATCTCATAACATCATCTTCTACTCGTCTATCCTTATGCCACCTTATGTCGCTTGCAGTGTGTATTGTCATATACAATCACTGCAACTTGGGCTTTAATGGGAGATAACGCATAACTTTTTGTGGAATCTTCGTTGTTCTATTCTGAGTGGTCATTTTAAACCGCAACTCATTACATGCAGGGCATTTATCTAACACTTTATTCTCTTTGTATAACAAAATGCAATTATTTTTACACGTGTGAATTTTTTCATATCCTAATCCAAGACCATTCAACACCTTCTTTGCACTTTATCATCTTTAGGCAGGCAATTTTCCTTTGGAAGTATCCTCTTGAAAACCCCCAACAAGTAATCAAAACACCGGTTCAACATACAAAACTTTATTTTGCCATGCATTAACTCAACAATGGCTGTGAGCACCGAAAATTCTTTACAACCGGGGTATAATTCTTGCTTGCCACTTTTTAATAGTTTCTCATGTTTTTCAAATGCTTCACTCTCCATGGTGGGAGGGACGTCATCTTCTACTTCCTTAATCATATTTGAACTAGCATTTGGAAAAACATCATTGATAATGTCTATAATTTGTTCATTTAGGTCCACAACAGATTCAACTATCACCACTACTCAAGTAAGGTGTGAGGATGAAGCATATTGTATTGGTTCTCCATGATGATTCCATGTAGTATAGGTCTCCATTATCCCATTTCTAACTAAATGGTATCGAAAAGTGTCAAAATATTCAATGATTGAGTTGTTACACTTTTTACAAGGACACTAAATTTAAGTTGAACCCCAGTTGTTTGCAATTGCAAAATCAATGAATTGATTTATTCCATCCAAATAATCATCAGCACATCTGTTAGGATTATATATCCACAGTTTGTCCATATCACCTACAAACATAAAAAATTTACAAGGGTTACAACAACTTCAATTATGACATGCCACCTTATGCCTCCGATATGGGTCTTATCTCATTCAAGAATGCACAGTTACGTGTTGTAATTTATGATTCCAACACAGTAGAGTTTGATCGTGAGAAAATTTAGGCAGCATCTCCCTGCAGTTCTTCAAGTGCACGATGTATATACAAAAAAACTACGATGCACCCGAAGAATGCAAAGATATGCTACCAAATTTTCCACGTTCAAACTCTAATGCGTGAACCACAAAATACAACATGTAACTATGCATTCTCAAACTACCCAAAATTTTGGAACAATTCAAGAATTAATTGGGCCGCAATCATACTTTCGTATCCATTCACAAAATCCAACTAATTATAAAACGAGAAAGTAAGCTCATATGAACATTGCATACCATTTTTTGTACATCCATAGAAAAATCTTTGCATGCAAATACATAAACTCTTAACAATTATAGACTACAAACAAAAAAAAATTAAATGAATGGAAATTAAATAAGTTATTTAGGAAAATATACATATGAGATTAACAACAACATCGATAGAATTGCTGGAAATTTCAGGAGGTAGGCAGCTACTGCAATTGTTTTACAGCTTCTGCCTTCCTGCATTCTGGTTAAATTCAATAAAGTAAAAAGACTTTGCGCAACGAAAGCATTGTCGCGTAAAACATGGTGCTTCCACTTTTGGCGCCATCCAACTACGTTTTGCCGCATTTTTAGAACACTTTGCCCGACGAACCATAGTTCATCGCGCATTTTTTAAAAAATCAAGAACTTATTTCATTAAATCATTCATGCATAATTAATTAATATAAATATTTATTAAAATGCATTAATTTTATTCAAAATAAACATTAAGTACATATTTAATTAAATTGTTCTTAATAAAAAAAACTTCTAATTCATATCTCATTATTAAATAAGCAATAAAATTATTTTAAATAAAAACACTTCCCACTATTCCGCTGGTATTTGTATTGTAGTTCTGCCGCACTTTGATTATCATGCCTCCACTCCAGGAAACGAGACTTGAAGATGTTGTCGATAGACTTCATCATATTTGGGTTACTTTTGTCAATGTCCCCATTAGGCTGTCATGCGAAAATTAGTAAATTAAAATCTCACTATTATATTAAATTTAATAAACATAATTATTATTTAACTAATAACTTAACACATAAAGCTAACTCATTGATCAAGTGCATCTTCAGCTCCTCGGGGATGGCTCTCCAAGACTCCCAATCCACATCACATTTGTCAAGCACTAATACTCCAATGTCGAACCAAAACATGGCACACATATCTGACTTCACAACCCCTATTAATTCGTCAGAATTGATTCGGTAACGACTCCCATCATAAGTGTGTCGGACCCGTACCTTAGCTCTTTTCTTCATGTCTATCAACAAAATATATATTCATACTACTGAAGGTAAATAAAAACTTTATACAAAATGAAAAATTTACAACTCAAACCTTTTTTGGAACATTCACCATCCATTGTCTTTGACGAACACGCACCACAGTTGGCCATCGTACCAAAAATCAAAGAACAAATTGATTATAATCTACATACTAGTAAAGCGTTTTCGAAATGAATTGTGAAGAATAAGGATAGCAAAAGTGCATATTTATTGGAAGGTTAGGGATTTTGCGCGATGAAGCCTTTGTCCCGCAAACATCTACACTAAATACGGTATTGACTCCCCTTATTCACGTGCACTGAATGCTCTAACTCACAAACTGAATGGACTTTGCGTGACAAAGCCTGTGACACGCAAGGTTTCCGTGGGAAAAACTTCGTCATTCTGCTTATTCACATGCACAGAATGCTTTGACCCAAACACTAAATGAACTTTCCGCGAAGAAGCCTATGTCATGCAAGAAAACTTTGTCGAGCAATTTTTTTTTGCACCAAAAAAAATTACCCACTTTTTTCATGCATATAGTATTGCATGACAAACGTGTGCGTTGTGCGAAGTAGCACCATTCTTGCGCGACGAAGCTATTGTTTCGTTGTGCAAAACACACTTGCGCGACGAATTTTTCTTTGTCACGCAAATGGTTTTTCCTAATAGTGAAAGAAGGGGTGAATGTTAGTTTACTATCCTGAAGTTTCTTAGTTTTAAACACATTTCATACATTATGTTTTTTTTGTCCTAGTTTGAGCCCTAAAGTCATAATTCTGGGACACTTTCATACATCTGTTAAGTTTTTTCGTTACAACCTCCGTTAATAGATGACATGGCACCCACGTGGACAACGAATAAGTGCAACATATCAATGTAGGCCATGTGAATATTAAAAAATTTAAAAATTTGAAAGAAAAATTATTTTGTCTTACCCTCCTTCTTCCCTGCACATCATCCCTTCCCAAACATCCCTTCTTCCCTCCCAACTCATGCGTCCAATTCCTTACCAGAGCACTAAATCTCGCCCACCCAAACAGCCTTTCTTCCATCAACCCTCTCTCACCTTCTCTCAGTTCTCGGAGAAGCGAGAAAGCAAAACAAAGGGATCCGCCATGCTTGCAAACAAAGTTGCAAGCCAAGACCCAGATCCATTTGAAAAACGGACGGCGAACAGAGGTGAGGTATATGACCTTGGTGGGGAAGGATGAACCCAGCAAGGTGCGACGACATAGGAGCAACAGCGTGCATGCGTGTGTGCATGCGACGGCGTAGGAGTGATGACCTCCAATCCCACCCTGCTTCCTTCTTGTCTTCCACCTTCAGCCCCAAAACGTCACAGCCCAAGTGTTTGATCCACCTCCTTGCCACCCCTACCACCACCTTCAACTCCAAACTCTCCTCTTCCAAGCTCTCCATACGAAGCAAGCCCTCTTTCCGGAGTTAATTTTTTTCTTTTTGGGTCTTATGAGAAATTCTTTAATTTTTTTAGTTTTTCTAATTTAAATTTTTTAATATCAACGTGGCCTGTATTTTTTAATATCCACCTAGTTAGTATCCACATAGAGGATACGTCATCAGTTAGGGGATGTATGACAGTATCCCAAAATTATCACTTTTGGTACCAAACAGGGACAAAAAAAAATTGATGTATAAAATGTTGAAAATTAAGAAACTTTAAGGTAGTAAATTGATATTAACCTTAAATTAAAACACACACTTTATTTAAGAATGAAAATTTTTATTTTCTGTAAACATGCAGGAGCTCACTCTGGGGGTCAAGTCCACTGTGTGAACCTGGTACACAGGCTCTACCCAATCATCGATCCAACCCTAGACCGTGACCATGCCAAATACCTCACAGGTCGGTGCCCGACTCCGACCCCAGACCCAAAAGCAGTCGTCTACGCAAGGAACGACCGTGAAACACCCATGCTTCTCGACAACTATTATTACAAGAACCTGCTAAGCCACAAGGGTCTGCCCACCGTGGACCAAGAACTGGGTTCTGACCCATCGACATTGCCCTTTGTGGAAAATATGGCCACTGATAACGGCTACTTCAGGGAGCAGTTTTCTAGGGCTGCCCTTCTTTTGTCTGAGAACAACCCTCTTACTGGGGACCAAGGAGAAGTGAGGAAGGATTGTCAATATGTGAATGCAAGTTAATCGAGACTATATTGCGTGGTTGCATGTCTCTCAACATATGTAAAATAAATTATCAACTTTAAATTTTCTGTCTTTGTTATATGGTAATGGAATCACCAACTTCGTTCTTCGTTTTGTGAAATTCAAACTTTATTACAAAAGAAATTGCTAACATGAACCATAAGACAAAGTTTGTGGAAACTATATATGGGCTTGATACATGCAAGTTTGGTCTATTTATAAAGTAAAGAAAGTATCCAAAACTAAATTAATCCGGTTGAAGGACTACTTGGCCCATTGATGATGATCTTGATTTTGCGTGATTTATAAATAGGGGTGAATGAATTTACCCTACTAGGGTAAATTACATTGCATCCTTGTAGTTTAGGATATGTAACATTTTAGTCATTGTCATTTAAACGCTTCACAATCTTGAATTTACAAATTATTTCACTATTAATCCTTTCACAATAAACCATTACTTAAACACTTTCTGAAACTACTCAACTTTTCTCTCACTTTATCTCATGAAACTCAAAAGTTCTCACTTACTTCCCTAAATATTAATTATGTGTCTCACTTTGCCACATGCCATTAAGTTTAAAATCTCCACTAGTGTCCTAACATGGCATCTATGTGAGGTGCATACAACCAAATACGTACGTACTGGCACGTGGATAACACACAAACGAAAAGGAAATAATTAATTGTAAAGATAAAGAACTGTCAGATCGTGACAAGTGTCAAAAGATGAAGGGATAAGGTGGTTGTGGTAGTTAAAACAGTTAGTATAGAATACTTAGTGAGTAAGGAAAGTCACTTGTATATATACTTGTATTATGTACTGTAAGAATTATTCATTGAATACAAAAAGGATAATTCAACTACAATTCTCTCTCTAAATTCTTCTTTTTCTCTCTCTAGATTACACAGGAAAACTCTATTGATATTCTTCACAGGATAAAGATTAACATGGTATCTTCGCCGGTCCTTGGATTCTGAGGATACGTGCTGCTTCCGCTCTCGATCTTTGAAGTTTTTAGTGATCTAATTTGGAGTTCTTTGCTGTTATCTTTCGAGTCGAGCTTCGTATCTGACATCAATCTTGATTTGCACAGTGTATGTGTTAGGGTTCCAGTTACAAGTAAGGGAGGAAATGAGAAAGGATAAGGGAAAAGAAGAAATTAAAGACTATTTTCATTCATTGCTATCCAAATTCATTACAAAAGGGGGATATATATCCATTCAACACAAGAGACAAAATATCTCATAAGCTGAGTCATCACCTAACACCCATTTACTACTATACTAAGGATAATAACGATTTATCGATGGGCCTACACAGTAAGGACCTAACATGGCACCCTTCCCTGAAACAGCATGTCCTCAGGCTGTAAAGGATGGAACACGGGTGAGGATGGAATCAGCATCCTTCCAAGTGGCGTCACGCTCTGGAAGTCCTTTCCACTGGATTAACCAACGAGTGACTCCACGGTTCCCGCTCTTGAACAGCCCGATTTGAAAAATTTTCTCAGGGGTCCACAGGAAGGTACTTGTAGTAGAGAATGGTGGCAGAGTTAGAGAAGCTACCATATGGCTCCCAAGCTGTGGTTTCAACAAGGAAACATGAAAGGTAGGGTGAATACGAGACTGAGGTGGAAGGTCTAGTGTATAGGCAACTTGACCAACCCGTGCAATCACTTTGAAGGGGCCATAGTAACGGGGAGCCAATTTGGGGCAATGAGTCTTGGACATAAAAGTTTGGCGATAAGGTTGAAGTTTCAGGAAAACCGAATCACCCACAGCGAAGGTGCGCTCAGAGCGTTGTTTGTCGACGTATTGGCACATGCGATGTTGTTTAAGTTGCAAATACGCACGCAACTGTTTGAGCAGTGCATCGCGATCACAGAGTGCTATGTCGACGTTGTGCACCGGAGAGGAACCAGGGAGGTAAGAGGACCTGGAATGGAGTCATGTTGATGGCAGATTGGAAGGTGTTATTATACCACCACTCTGCCCACGGAAGCCACTGAATCCAATCCCTTGGTTTGTCGCTCACAAAGCTACGCAAGAAGTGTTCAAGGGTGCGATTGAGCACCTCTGTTTGCCCGTCGGATTGAGGGTGATAGGCAGAGCTTTTGCAAAGGGCGGTATGCTGCTGCTTAAAGAAGGCAGTCCAAAATTCGCTGATGAAGATTAGATCCCGATTGCTGACTATAGAAGACGGCATGCCATGGAGACGAAAGATTTCCTTAATGAACACCTTTGCAATTTTAGAAGCTTAATAGGGATGGTTGGTGGGGATAAAATGGTCGTATTTTGACAACCTATCCACTACCACCAAGATTGCATTCCTGCCATAGACCGAAGGAATGCCTTCGACAAAATCCATCGCAATGTCCGTCCAAATCTGTTTGGGAATGGCTAAAGGTTGCAGCAGCCCCGGAGGCTTGATGGTCTCATAATTGATACACTAGCAAGTGTCACATGAAGCAACAAACTTTTTCACTTCCTTTTTAAGCCCCGGCCAATTGAAGTTACATGTTAGCCTTTTATATATGCGGAGGAAGCCCGAATGACCCGCTGAAGGAGATGAGTGAAATTCCGCCAGGAGGCGAGAATGCCAAGGGGATGAGGTTGCCATAAACACACCTTGTTTATAATAAAGAAGATCCCCTTGGAGTTTAAACAAGGCATGACTTGCTGGATGGACTTGCAAATCCTTCAGAATGGCGAAAGCCTGCGAGTCCGAAGCATAATAGCTTGTATGTCCGTGATACAGTCAAATAGGGGCCGAAACAGACCCATTAAGGCCAGGACCTCAGGTCTACGAGAAAGGGCATCCGCGGCTGCGTTGGAGGATCTAGGCCTATACTCCAAGGTATAATTATAGCCAAGTAATTTCAACAAACATTTTTGCTGAGCGAGAGTTGTAATGCGTTGATCCAGAAAATACTTCAGAGTTTGGTGGTTTGTAAGTATTTTGAAGTGCCAAGCAAATAAGGCCTTCATTTTTTTACCGCAAAGACCAGGGCCAACATTTATTTTCATATACCGAAAGAGCATGATGTTTCGGAGCCAAAGGCTTACTAAGAAAATCAATAGGGTGGTTCTCCTGTGATAAGACCGTTCCAATTCCGCTATCTGAAGCATCACACTCAATTGTAAAGGATTTGGTGAAATTCGGAAGGGCGAGAACCGGCATAGACGTCATGGCTAATTTGAGAGCCCCAAAGGCCGGATCTGCCGCGAGAGACCACTGGAAACTATCTTTACGGAGCAAGTCAGTGAGTGGCTTTGCTAGCAACCCAAAGTTCCGAACGAATTTACGATAGTATCCGGCGAGACCCAAAAAACCTCGAAGGTCTCTAATGTTGGCAGGAGACAGCCACTCCATAATGGCAAAAATTTTGGAGGAATCCATTGATACACCCTCTGAAGAAATAACATGCCCTAAATAAGCAATAGAACTTTGGCCAAAAAGACATTTTGAAGGCTTCAATTTCAGTTAGTGGGTGCGGAGAAGCTCAAAGACAGTAGCCAAGTGAGAAACATGATGTGCCAGAGTGTCACTATAGACCAATATACCGTCAAAAAAGACGATGACAGATTTCCGCAACAGGGGCTTCAAAATTGAATTCATCAATGCCTGAAATGTGGTTGGGGCGTTGGTAAGGCCAAAAGGCATGACAATGAACTCGTAGTGGCCTTCATGGGTACGGAAAGCTGTTTTAGGGATATCGGCCAGGTGCATCCGTATTTGGTGATATCCCGAACGCAAGTCCAGTTTGGAAAAGATGGCAGCGCCGTGAAGTTCTGCTAGTAATTCATCAATAACCGGAACAAGGAAACGGTCTTTGATTGTGACCGAATTCAAGACTCTGTAGTCGACACAAAAACACCAATCACCCTCAGCCTTACCCACCAACAGAACAGGTGAAGAGAAAAGGCTAAAACTCGGTTGAATGATGCCGGTGGATAACATGTCAACCACTTGCCGTTCA
This sequence comes from Malus sylvestris, assembly GCF_916048215.2. Lineage (NCBI taxonomy): Eukaryota > Viridiplantae > Streptophyta > Magnoliopsida > Rosales > Rosaceae > Malus > Malus sylvestris. The sequence continues at coordinate 18,600,730 of NC_062271.1, forward strand.
AGTTTCGCTTTCTGGGTATGACCATAGCGGTAAGGGTGCACATTCACAGATCCTGTGCCTGGAAGGAGAGGGATCTGATGATCAAATGCCCTATGGGGTGGCAAGGTGGTGGGTGGCTCAAATAGGTCCAAGTATCTCAAAAGCAGTGCTTGGAGTATTACCAGTAGTGGAGATGAAAGCAATGAACCCTGAGGAACACGGGATAGTTGAGCCACAATCTGAAAGGGAACGCCAAAATGAGCGTCTAATGCCGACGAAGTGGCACATGAACTTTGAGGAGGTGTGGAAAATCCCATGAGACAATAGTTTGTTCCATTTATCGTGAATTTCATGACCTTGAGGAGGAAGTTCCAACCAATAAGGCCCAAGTTTCTAACCAATCAATCCCCAAAACCATGTCGCAGCCGGCAACGGCGAGTAGGTGAAAGTCCCCACAGAACTCATACCCTTGAATCAGTACTGAGACTTGAGGAATGACACCCTTCGTATGAAAGTAACGATCGATTGCTACCATAACTGGCTCATAACGGGAAGAATCTGTGTGAAGGCCCAATCTGGCAACTACTTGAGGGTTAAGAAAACTTTGATCCGCCCCAGAATCAATAAACACCTGAACCAGAGTGTTGAGAATAGACCCTTGCAAACGCATCGCTCGTTCGCGAGAGCGCTTCGCGGCCGAAATGGCATGGAGCGCAATAAGTTGGTCAGGTTGCTCCACCAAAGCTAGCTCTAGCAGTAGGATTGGTGCCACCTCTTGGAATGGGTCATTGAAATCATCCTCCGCAAGGAGAAGTAGAATATGGCACTGTCGACAACGATGGCCTGGCTAAAACTGGTCATCACAATTAAAACAGAGCCCTTGTTCCCTGCATGTCTACATCTCTGCTTGCGTGAGGCGAAGAACTAGTTTCGATGGTGGTTGGGTAAAGGCAGGTGGAGTGGGGCATGGATGATGAGGGAAAACTGTTAAAGGTGCTGGTGTCAATGTGTGAGGCTTAGAGAGATTGGGAGATGGATGGGAAAACCCACTACGAGTCGACGAACGGCGCCCATTTTTATGTTCATAAATACGAGCGAGTTCAATAGCCCAGGCAATGGACGTAGGCCGTTGGGCTACCACATCCTCCTGCAAGTCCTCTTTAAGTCCGTCTAAAAACGCCCCTAAGAGCTGCTCATCAGACCAATCTGGAGTACGACATGAAAGCCGGATAAACTGGCCAATATAGGTCTCGACCGACTCTGTTTAAGTGATGTAGGAGAGAGCCATGTGGAAATTCAAAGCGTCGGCCGATCTAAAGCATTGCAGTAGTTGCATGGTGAATGTAGCCCAAGAGGCAAGATGGAATCGTAGCTTGAACAATCATTGCCAATGGGCAGCGTCACCCCCCAGATGCAACCCCGCGACTGTGATGCGGCGACAGTCCTCAATTTCATGGTAATCCAGAAATTTTTCAGCCATGGATAACCATCCATACGAGTCTTCTTCAAAAAAGCAAGAGAGCCCAATCTTTAACTGTTTTGGCCCCGCCATTGACGAGGAAGGGTTTGGGAAGAGATGGGTGAAATGGGGGCCCTGGTGTGGTGTGGGATGGGGGTAGTGAAGGGAGGGAAAATGGGTAGAGTCTAACGGATGCAAGATTGAGTCACCGAAGTGTGGGGGTATGTAACGAAAGTTTGGGGAATGACTAAGGAGAGTTGAAAAAGTATGAGGTAAGGAGGAATAACCCGCAGCCAAGGGGGACCGCACAATGTGGTTTGTAGGGAGGGGTTAAGAGTGTGGAGAACTCCAGGTTGGTTAAGGAAGAGGGGTTGGGATGGCCGCAAAAGGAGAGGAGCCCAGGGAAATGGGAATGGACCCGATGGAAATCTGAGAACTGTTTTGGGAAGGGGTGGGGTTTTGAGAGTACAAAGTTCCTCAATGACTGTTTGTTGAAATTTCTCTTGCCAGGCTCGGTTGATCGTCATCTCAGCAAGCGTGTGCTGCAGATCAGTGAGATGGTGCTGCAGATCATCTTGGCGGACGTTCATTAGCATGACTGTCTCATGGAACTCATGGAGTTGCGTGATGATTTGTTGTTAAAACTATCTGTCGAGTTCCGAGTCGGAAACATCAGCCACTGTGACCGACGCCTTGCTCTTGCCCATGGAAGCACGCCTGGGCTCTGGATACCAAATGTTAGGGTTCCAGTTACAGGTAAGGGATGAAATGAGAAAGGATAAGGGAAAAGAAGAAATTAAAGACTATTGTACTAAGGATAATAACGATATATCGAGGGGCCTACACAGTAAGGACCTAACAGTATGCAACCATGCCTGCCATGTGTTTGATGAAAAGTATGACTTAACATTTACATGCTGTATTGGTGATTTCTTTCTTAATCTTGATCTCGATTTGTGTTATATTCTTCTGCAATCTTGTGACTGCTTCTTCAACCCTAGATTTCTCAATTTCTTCAAGCAAATTCCTTGATTCTCTGTTACATTCTGCAACACAATGGTGACAGCTGCATAATTGAACATAGTTCAATTTTCGATCACGAATCTGATTACAAATGTGTCTACTTCTGTCACCGTTAAACTTGATGATACAAATTACCTTGTTTGGCAATATCAACTTCGATTGCTTCTTGAAAGTCATGGCATTTTAGGCTTTGTGGATGGTACTAGGCGTTGTCCTACTCGATTCATTGAAGATGCTACAATTGAAGGTGTTGACACTGATGAATTTCAAATTTGGAAAATGCATAACCGTGCATTAATGCAACTTATCATTGCCACATTGTTTCCCACTGCTATGTCTTGCGTTATTAGTTGCTTGAGCTCTAATGACATGTGGATCACTATAACCAAAGCCAGTATCTTTCAGTTAAAAACGGAGCTGGAAAATATTAAGAAAGGTACCGATTCAGTTTCTACATATTTGCAACATATTAAAGATGTGAGGGATCATCTTTCTACAGCTGGTGTCACCTTTGAGGATGATGATATTGTGATATTGGCACTGAAAGGGTTGCTTTCTGAGTATAATACCTTTAGGATAGTTATAAGGGGCAGGGAGAATGTCATCACTCTTAAGGAATTTCGGTCTTAGTTATTGGCTGAGGAAGCAACTGTTGAAAATAACTCGATCTTAGAGTCTTTTGTTACTGCAATGGTTGCTCAAAATACATCTGATAAAGGCAAAGCTCTTATGCTACAAGAAGGCTCTTCCAGTGGTTCTTCTTAGTCATAAGTCTATAATGGTGGTTCAACAAATACTGATTATAATGGTCACTCCTCTAATTACAATGGTGGCTAGAGTTTCAATGGCTTTCGAGGACGAGGTAGGGGCAGGAACAACTTTCATTCTAATCCAAGGTATAACACAGGCCTTTCTAATTCGAGTGCTGGAATACTTGGTCCTGCCAAACCTCATATCTCCATTTGTCCTGAGCATGGTTATGAAGTACCTACATGTCAAATATGCACCAAAAGAGGTCATATTGCTGCAGATTGCTTTCAAAGACACTCTTTTTCATCTGCACCATCCTCTAAAGTGCAATGCCAAATCTATTGGAAATATGGACACACTGCAGTTCAGTGCTATCATCGAGGCAACTTGACTTATCAAGGAAGATCACTACCCTCAAATCTTTCTGCAATGCATACTACATTTTCTCCTTCTGCACCACAAGACCAATTCTGGGTTGCTGATACTGGGGCTACTTCTCATATGACCTCGGATCTTTCTAATCTCAATCTCGCAGCACCTTTTTCTGGCAATGATACAGTAACAACAGCAAGTGGCTCAGGTTTGCCAATCTCTAATATAAGTTCTACTACTCTTCATACACCTCAGTATGCTTTTGAGTTAAAGAACATATTGCATGTGCCTCAGTTATCACAGCATTTACTATCCATATATCAGCTATGTAAAGATAACAAATGTAGATTCATTTGTGATGATTTATGTTTCTGGATCCAGGACAAGATCACAGGGAAAATCATTCTTCAGGGGCTGTGTAGAGAAGGCCTCTATCCAATACCATTTCACATTCCACAACATCTCATTCAAGCACAAAAACACAATGCATCCTTTCAGCAACAAACCTGCTATCTTGGCAGTCAAGTAAAAATAAATTTATGGCACCAAAGATTAAGACATCCTTCCAACATTGTCACCTCTGCAATGCTAAAACAATCACATATTACTATATCTTTAGATCATGTGTCTTCTGTCTGTAAATCTTGTTTAGAAGGCAAATTTGCCAAGCTTCCATTTCTATTTCCTGCCAATAAAATTGTCCACCCTCTAGAGGTCATCCATAGTGATGTTTGGGGTCCTTCATCCACTATTTCCATTGAGGGTTACAAATTTTATGTAAGCTTTGTGGATGAATGTACCAGGTTTACCTGGATTTTTCCATTAATGAATAAAAGTGAAGTTTTTGGTGTCTTTGTTCATTTTCACAGTTTTCTGATCACTCAATTATCTGCAACTGTGAAAGTGTTTCAAAGTGATGGTAGGGGTGAATACTCCAGTCATAAATTCAAACAATATTTACTCCAAAAGGGTATCATTCATCAAAAGTCATGTCCTTATACTCCTCAACAGAATGGTCTCGCTGAAAGGAAGCACAGACACATACTTGAAACAGCCATCACTCTACTTCAAACAACATCCTTACCACGCATCCTTACCACATAAATTTTGGTTTCATGCTTGTGCTGTTTCTGTTTATCTTATAAATAGAATGGCATGTTAAACACTCCAAATGTCATCACCATTTCAGTGCTTGTTTGGAACCTCACCATCCATATCTCATCTTAAAGTCTTTGGATGTACTTGTCACTTCACAGTGCATATTCATAGGCTATACCGGTCAGTGTAAAGGCTATCTTTGTCTCAATCCTCTTACCAACAAAATTTATGTGTTTAGACATGTTTTATTTGATGAGACTACCTTTCCTTATTCATCCATCATTACATCCAACAGTGCATCACCAAGCATTACATCCACATCACTACAAGTACAACCACAAGTTCTTCCTTCATTAGTCAATTCTCATAATATTGTAGTTTCACCAATTCCACTTCAAGCTCTAGAGTGTTCAACTTCTATCCCTACTAATGCCTCAGAGTTTTCAACCATCACTCCCACTACTGTCTCAGAGTGTTCCATGTCCACACCACTTACTAATTTGGGATTTGTGGACTATCCTACTTCTCATACATCACCTACTGCATTACCTACAGAACCTACACAGTCCTTGCTTCCTGATGATCCAGATTTTCAACCTGAAAAATCTGCCAGTTGTTTTTCCAATACCCTCAGTGAGCTTACACCTTATGCAAACTCGATCTAAAAGTGGCATATCTAGTAAGAAGGTATTTTCAGCAACAATTAAGTCCTCTGTCCACGTTTCAGAACCTACAACTTTGAAGTCTGCTATTAAAATTCCAGAATGGGTTGCTGCTATGGAAGATGAGATCACTGCCTTAAAGTCTCAGAATGCTTGGTCCATAGTTCCATTACCATCTACTAAAAACCTAGTAGGTTGTAAATGTGTCTATCGAATCAAAACTAATCATGATGGATCAGTGGCAAGATATAAGGCACGGTTAGTTGCAAACGGTTATAGCCAAGAAAAGGGTGCGGATTACAGTGAGACTTTCAGTCCTGTAGTGAAACCTACCACTGTTCGGTTATTTTGGCATTAGTAGCTCAGTTTCAATGGTCTTTAAGGCAACTGGATGTGAAGAACACATTTCTTCATGGTGACCTACATGAAGAAGTGTATATGTCTCAACCACAAGGTTTTGAAAGTTCAGTTAATCCCTCCAATTATGTATGCAAACTTAATAAGTCACTCTATGGATTAAAACAAGCTCCTCGAGCTTGGAATGAAAAGTTTACAAGTTTTTTACCAGGATTGGGTTTTAAAGCTTCTCTGGCCGATCCATCATTGTTTGTGCAGTACACTCATCTTGGTACTGTGGTTCTTCTTTTATATGTGGATGATATCATCCTTACTGGCAGCTCAACTCAGTTGATTGATGATGTTATACAAGATTTAGCCAAGGAGTTTGACATGAAAGATTTAGGTCAGCTTCATTATTTCTTGGGGTTACAGATTACATATCAGCCTCATGGTCTCTTTGTTTCACAAACTAAATACATCAAGGATCTACTAGAAAAGGTTGACTTGCAAGATTTCAAACCTTGTGCCACACCATGTTTACCATACCACAGGTTGTCTAAGATCGAATGGACTCCTTATCACAGTCCACAACAATATTGAAGTATTATGGGAGCCTTGCAATACTTGACATTTACAAGGCCTGATATTGCCTTCTCTGTAAATCAATGTTGCCAGTTTATGCATAATCCTATGGACTCCCATGTTGTAGCTGTCAAACGCATCGTGAGATATCTCAGTGGCACATTGCATTATGGTCTTCAGTTTCAAACCGGCAAGCTTCAATTACATGCTTATAATGATATCGATTGGGCGGGTGACCCAAATGATAAACGATCGACTTCTGGTCATATTGTATATCTTGGTTCGAGTCCTATATCTTGGGCATCGAAGAAGCAACACACGGTTTCCAGATCATCAACAGAGGTAAAATATAGAGCGTTGGCAATAGCAACTGCTAAGTTAGCATGGATCAGGCAGGTCTTATGTGATCTGTGTGTTCCAATTTTCACTGCACCGATTTTTTATTGTAACAACATCTCTGCCATTGCTTTATCCTCTAATCATATCTTTCATTCACGAGTGAAACATATTGAAATAGATTATCATTTTGTGCGGGAACGTGTTATTCGAGGAGATCTCCATGTGCTTCATGTGTCATCCAAAGATCAGTTTGCAGATATATTAACAAAGGGACTGTCTACACCCTTGTTTCAGCATCATTGTTCCAATCTTATGCTTGGTTCCTCCAAGCATATGATTGAGGGGGGATGTAAAGATAAAGAACTGTCAGATCGTGACAAGTGTCAAAAGATGAAGGGATAAGGTGGTTGTGGTAGTTAAAACAGTTAGTATAGAATACTTAATGAGTAAGGAAAGTTACATGTATATATACTTGTATTACGTACTGTAAGAATTATTCATTGAATACAAAAAGGATAATTCAGCTACAATTCTCTCTCTAAATTCTTCTCTTTCTCTCTCTAGATTACACAGGAAAACTCTATTGATATTCTTCACAGGATGAAGATTAACATTAATGAGAAAAAAAAGAGGAGTCATTTAGTACTACACTTTGGTGGTATTCCTCTTCATTTAGTGAGAGATTTTAGATTCGATTCTCACTAAAGATGAATCTGAACCACATTATTACTAGCCCATTGTAAAACTAAGCTCACTCCCCAACCTTTTAGTGTAAATAATATCGATTGTAAAAAATAAAAAAATATATAAAAAAAATCGCCACAATTAACACTCAACCAGTACATCCTTCCTTGCATTCGACCCCCTTCTCCCCCTCTCTCTCTCTCTCTCTCTCTCTCTCTCTCTCTCTCTCTCTCTCTCTCTCTCTCTCTCTCTCTCTCTCTCTCTCTCTCTCTCTCTCTCTCTCAAACTAAAAAGAAAATTTCAAATTGAGGTGGGTAAGGATGCCTATGGGTATAGTTGGGACTTGGGAGAGATTAGGTTGGATTTGTGTTTGGTTAGGATGGTGGCTGTAGATGTGGGGCTGTCGTGAGGATCCGGGATAGGGGAAAGGAATGGTGCTGGGATTTTGGGGAGAGGTTGGGGGCTTGCATTTCTCTTTTAATTTCATTGTCGTTTTATGTTTCTAATTTCATACTTGCTTTTTTTTGTTCAACTTTTTTTTTTCTTTTAGTTCTTTTTAATAATTTTTATAAATTTACCATATTGAGTCCACCTCCTCTTTCTTAGTGTAGATAATATCATTTGTTCAAAAATAATTTATAAATTTGTCTTTTATTATCTCCATGTGTTGCTATTTCATTGGATGTGTGGATCACAAGCATGACACATTAACACACTAAAGAAAATTGTAACTGAGCGCCAAATTTTTTTTTTCTTTTTTGAAAACGTACGATATTCATTAATAAGAAATGGATACGTACATCAATAAGGATAGGGAGCTAAAAAAGGGCATCGATAAAAACCTTGTCGGGGTTTTCAACCCGGTCGAAGGGAAAAAGAGTGTTCCGCACCAATATAATTAATTAGGAATTACTATCCTCAAAGAGAAGATCAAGAATTACATCAAGGAGTTCCTCAAACCAAGCCACAGTGTGCCACCTTGTTTGTCTCCCTTCCACTTTGGCAATGAATGAACAATTGACCACGTGTCATTTAGAATGTTTCCAAAATGTGAGGTGTCATCACTTCCTTCATTTTTTAGTCCTGATATCACAAACAAAGCATCACTTTCAAGAACCAAAGCTGGGAATTCCCACTCCTTGACAAACATAGTCGCGTCCCTTGCTGTCGTCATCTCAACAAACTGCAGGGAACAAATGGCAGTGTGTTGTATCGCCTTTATTGCTATAAACTCCCCCTTCTCATTTCGAATCACCATCCCAACACCACCTACCTCATGTTGTTCATCTCAGGCCGCATCAAAGTTACATTCTACTCAGCCCAATTTCGGTTTCTTCCATTTCTTTAGTTCGTTGCTGCTGTGTGTTTTATTCTTCCCATGCAATCGCTGGAATTCCTATAACCCACTTTGTGCTCTGGAAACCAACTCCAACTGTTAAAGTGCATTTCCCTGCCATAAAAACAAGTTCTGTTCTTTCCAACTAATCACAAGTAACAAATCAAAGCTTTCTCTTGATAATTCACTAGCCAGTCTTGTGAACCAATACACCAAATGTCCCCTAGTGTCTGTTCTACTCCGTGGACCCAACGGGCTTATTAACCAAATCGAAGTCGTTCTAGGACAATTCCTCATCAAATGCACCATGGTTTCTTCTTCACTATTACAGAACATACAAGCAGCATCCGTAGTGATTTTATTTATTTTCAAATTGTCCCGTGTTGGTAACGCATTCATACAACATCGCCATACACAAATCTTCACTTTCTCAGGTACCCGAGCTCTCCACAAAGCCTTCCACAAAAATTTAATCTCTTGTGTAATCGAAGAACCACTACTCTCTTGTCCATTGACTTCTCCGCCAATCCAAGCTAAACAATAGGCACTTTTCGTTGTAAGTTTCCCATTCGACTCTGCAAACCAGATTAAAACATCTGATGTCTGAGATATACTAAGTGATATGGTCTGAATCAATCGAGCTTCCTCTACCAAAAAAAATATTATTTACCACTTCCATGTTCCCTGCAATCCCTCCCTCCACCGAGATCAACTTCTCCACTGTAGTGGACTGATCCATTCCCATAGGTATAGGGCTAAGAACTTTGAAAAAAAGTTTCCCTTGGCAACCAAATATCACCCCAAATTTTAATAGAAGCACCATCCCCCACTCTCCATGAAGCTCCAACCCCAATTACTTTGCGGGCTTCAGTTATACTTCTCCAACCATAAGATGAATTTGTCTTCATCGGTGCCGAAAGAAAATCATTTTGTGGATAATACTTGGCTTTAAAAATTTGGGATGCCAGAGAGGATTGTTAATGTATCAACTGCCACCCTTGCTTTGCCAACAGAGCTAGATTAAGGGCATAGATATCGTTAAAGCCAAGGCCACCATCTCCCTTTAGTTTACATAACTTTTTCCACCGAATCCAATGTATCCTTCGCTTCCCTTGTTCCTTTCCCCACCAAAATTGTGCCACCATTTGATTCAACTCATTGTAGAAAGTTTTTGGTAGCAAGAAAGTTTGCATGGTGTATAGGGGTACATCTTGGGCTACAGTTTTTATCAATATCTATTTCCCGACACTACTCAGAAGACTTCCTTTCCAACCATTTAATTTTTTCCACAATCAATCTTTAATGTATGCGAACGTATCCTTCTTCGATTTTCCCACCAAAACCGGTAGGCCAAGATAGCAATCATGGAAATTACCCACAGCATACCTAAACAATCCGCCAATAATTGTCCATCATACTCTATCAAGTTTCCACTGAAAGCTACACAACTCTTCACATAATTAATAGCTGGGCCTGATACATCTTCATATGTTTTCAACAAATGTTTCACCTGTAGGCATTCCTGAATCGTGCCTCTGGGGAAAATGAAACTGTCATCCGTAAACAAAAGATAATTCACAGTCGAAGTGCCCTTACACACTTTGACCCCTTTAATCCGTCCATGCTTCTCCCAAGCATCGAAAAGAGCCGAAAGACCTTCCGCACATAACACAAAGAGAAAAGGAGAAAGAGGGTCACCTTGTCGAATCCCCCGCTTCGGGTGAACATGTCCCACCGGCTCGCCATTTACCTTAAACGAGTATGAAACGGTAGTCACACACGCCATCATCAAATTAATCCACCTATCCATAAAGCCCAACTTTTTCATCATTTGTTCAAGGAAACTCCATTCGATACGGTTGTACGCCTTACTTATATCCAGTTTCAATGCCATCACTTCATCCCATCCAGAAGACTTCTTATGCATATAATAAGCAATTACCGCTACCAAGCTATTATCAGAAATCCCCAGCACAAAAGCACTCTGATTAGTAGAAATAATCTCCAGAAGCACCCTTTTGAGTCTATTGGTTAAAACTTTGGAGCAAATTTTGTAAATGACATTGCATAAACTAATCGGACATAATTGTGTCATCATTGTTGAATCTTTATTCTTCGGAATAAGAGTAACATGATTGTAATTGATCTTTTTCAACATTCTTCCTGATGAGAGGAGAGCCCGGACGCCGTTGCATACATCGTTTAAGGTAAAAAAAATATTGTCTATAGGGTCTGACCCATTTAATTTAGCCCCCCTTATTTAAGGGAACCAGGCTGAACAGCGTGGAACAGTCAAACGAAGTGTGGGAAATAAATGGAAGAGTCAAAAGAAATATTGCCGAACGCAACAAAAACTTCCTGAGTTAAGGAAGAGAAATGCACGCGAGAAGGATTTGGAGGGACGTGTTCGGGACAGTGGCAATAAACGGAGGGTTGTCTCATTTGGTTCATTGAATTCTGTAACAGCGGAGGCTGACAAGGCTCAGCCCCGCCGAGAACCATGAGTTGTATAAGTTGGAATTGTCGGGGGCTCGGGAACCTCCATGCAATTCGTGCTTTAAAGAGACTTGTTCTCCATGAAGATTCCATTGTGAATTTTCTATGTGAAACAAAAAGCTCTATAGAGCATATGAATAAATTAAAATCACAATTAAGTTTCGATTACATTTTTAGGGTTCCAAGTAGAGGTCGTTCAGGAGGCCTCAGTGTGATGTGGAAAGACGAAGCACAACTTTCTTTGCGAACTTATTCACATAATCATGTTGATTTCGAAGTAGGGAGCATAGGTGATAATTTGCACTGGAGAATCACATTCTTCTATGGTTTTCCAGCGGAAGCCGATCGGCATAAATCATGGCAATTACTTGAGTCTCTTAATGCCAATTCATCATTCCCTAGGTGTTGTATTGGAGATTTTAATGAAGTCCTAAGAGCGGATGAGCAGGAAGGTGGTGACTTAAGAAGTGAAAGACAGATAATGGGTTTTCGGGAGGTGTTGGCAAGATGTCAGTTTAATGACCTTGGTTATCTAGGTAATAAATTTACTCGGGCAACTAAAAGGGGTGGAGGCGTCAAAGTTCGACTTGATCGAGTTCTGGCAAACCAGGAATGGATAGACTTATTTCTGTCATTCCGGGTGGAACATCTAAATCCAACGACTTTGGATCATATCCCTAATTTGTTTGAGTGGGTGGTTCGTAAGAAAGGAAAGTACAAGAAAGCATTCCGCTTTGAAGAAGGTTGGACAGCCAAAGAGGGGTGTCAAGAAGCGGTACAAGAGGGTTGGAATTCGGAAATTGTGAGGTCTGCTATGTTTCAAGTGACGGAGAAAATTAAAGCTACCAGAGTGGAATTATTGAAGTGGGCAAAGAACAATGAACGCTCAATTCCAGAAGAGATTGCAGAGACGGAGGATAAATTAAATAGCTTATTTGGACAACCTTTCACGGAAACGTCAATAGCACAAAGGTACGAACTCTATAATAAACTACATTCTTTGCTTGCACAGGAGGAAGCATTTTGGAGGCAACGTTCTCGTGAAAATTGGTTGAGACTCGACGATCAAAACACAAAATATCAAGAGGTTAACCGAAGAAGGCGTGCAAACTTGTTGACTGGATTATTTGATGACCAAGGATTATGGCGTGAGGATAAAACTGAACGCCAGGTTGCTATTCATCTTTAGTGAGAGCTAGACGATTAAGGTTTTTATTTTTTATTTTTTAAATTCCTTTTTGTTACCACATGTAACATTAGTTAATCAATTGGTCATTGATATGAATCCATGCAAGCAAAATTAGGCGAGTCATCTGAGTGATGCGTTAAAAACAAAATTAACTAAACAAGTATTCTAACATAGGGGCTGGAAGTGTAAGGGCATCTCCAAAGTAGATGTCAAAATTTTAGATGAAATGTTACTGTGGATATTTGACATCAAAAATCTCTCCAACGGAAGTGTTATTTGCTAACTGGATTTGAAGGATTTGTGATTTAGAGTCAAATTTAATATCAATGTTAAATTTATTTTTAATTCATTTTATGGGTGGTCCCTTATTCCACTAACATTTCAACCAATAAAAATTTTGTTTCAACATTTTTGTAATAATTACAACTATTTCAAACTCTATTTAAATAATTAAATAACATTTGACAATTCGGATGGAGAAGAACAAAATTTGACATAAGACTTTAGATTGCCACATCAGCCATCAATTGTAATTTATCTCTTATAATTTGACATTTTCTTGAGAGATGGTCTAAGATTTTGTAACTTTTTTTTTTTTTGGAAAGACATGTACCAAAAAGTTATCACACTTGAATTTTTTTTGTAACAAACGATAATATCTACATTAAGGAGGAAGGGTGGGTTTAGCCTCACAATGGACTTGTAATAATGTGGTTCAAATTCGCCTTTAGCGAGAATCGAACCTAAGACCTCTCACTTACAAACGAAGAAAAATATCATTATATCATAATACTAAGTGGCTACCTTACTTGAATTAGAGGAGTAGAAAGTGTGGTGAATCCATTTATAATTTAGAAAATTACAATACTAAAAATGTTATTGGCCACATAAAAAGGAGAAAAACTATATACGTTACCTATGTTCCCAACTGTTTGTATTTAGTAATACAACTTTGGTGTTTAATTTTGTCATGTCTGCAGTTTGACATATTATATTGATCGTACCTATCAATCAGATATTTAAAATTACTTGATATTTCAATAATACATACATACATACATACATACATACATACATACATATATATATATATATATATATATATTATCCATATTTGAGAGGTGGCTTAAGTAAATATAAATATTTATTAGTCGACATTTCTTGGATCTATATCCATGATCATTCTTATTATGTAGAGTACTTGGTGTGACTGGTGTCCGGGTTCATGAAACTTACAATTCTTTATATTAGAAACAAAGCCAGACTAGCAATATATGACATCATAATTTGGAGTATATAACTTCTTTTTAAACTGGGATTAGCTGCTTCGTCATGCGATTCCACATTTTTGAAGATCGGGAAGATTTATAAGGGCATTTTAGCTTTTTTTTGCCATCACCGCGTAATTCACCAGTGCCAAATATTATTTCTGGAAAGATTTTTCAATGTGCCCAAAACACTGGCACATACACCATACGTCATTATACAAGTGAAGAAACTTAAAAAAAAAATTCCTTACACTTGTAGCTTAAGATATGACGTATTGTCCCATATTTTGAGCACATTAAAAAATATCTTTCTATTTCTAAATGTAATCTTTCTGATTGCTATATAATCTTATATAAACAATAACAAACAGTTTCATGTATTGAGCATCTAAAGTTATTTTAATAAAATTTCATGAGCATGCAAGAATGATTATTTGTTTGACTTAATTATTAGAAATGAAGGAAAATGGTGATGTTGCGTAAATGTCACTAATTAAGACTGAGTGAGTAGCAACCAATAACATAATTGCTATATGTCATAATGCGATATTATGAAGATTAATGTCAATAGTTAGAATCGACAATATGATATAATTAATGTGGTAATTATACTTCTACAGATGATACAAATTAGCTTACTTTGAGAGAGGTATAATTGCTCCCGGAAATTTCTTGAGTTATGCATGCACATTTTTAAAGTGTTTCGGAACGTGAATTGGTCTATATATTCATATAATATAAAATTACTAAAAAAACTAGGATTAAAATGTAAAAGGCACTCAAAATCTCTGAAACTGAAGCTGCCAAAGCATCAATGGTCTCCTCCACTGTTTATTATCACGTAGAAGTCTTAGAAGATAATCTAAGATTCTCTCTCCTTCTCTTGTTATCCTATTCTATTCTCTTCTGTCACATACTTTATTTTGTTTTTCTTTTTCTATAAAAAATTAATATAAGATGTTAACATGATTTAACAATGACCGTTTAAATAAGATGAAAAAGAAGAGAAGAGAAAAAAAGAGGAAAAAAAATCATACTCCTTAGACAATCGACATAGCTTTCCTTTCCAATGTAACGACCCAGATCGGTCCACAGACTCCGTACATCGTAAAATGATTAGATATTGCATGCATCTCCAAGGCTCCACCTAACTATAGGTCCCATATCTACATGTACACACGATGCATCTTAATTTCAAACCATTCCCGTTGGTAGATGATGGTCACGTGTTTTTATGTCTATGCCAATGACGTATGCATAACATATTTTTCTTAAATTTCTTTTAATAATAATTTTCAGCAGTCAACAATTTATCCATCATTATTTGTTTGAGAATTTCTAAACGGTATGTGTGATAGTTATTTCTTTTTTACTTTTTACTTTTTGTACTTGAGATATAAAAACGTATATAGAATAAATGAGAGATGAAAAAGGATGATAGAGAAAATCAAAGAAACAAAAAAATTGAATGAGAACAAAATCTTGGAAGTTGTAAACAATTTAAGCTCTGTTTGATGACCGATTCATTTTTAGTTATAATGTTTACTTCTTGTCCTTGCCATATGTGGAACGTATATGAGAGAAATGATGGATGAAGAAACGAGTGGGAGCGTTGGAAAGAAATAAATAAGAATGAATGCAAGGCAACTTTTGAAAATGAAAGGGTAAATTACACTTTACCACCTCATGTTTGAGGTCTATTGCAACCTCATATAACATCTTCAAAACATTTCACTTTCATACCTCATGTACTATTTTATTTCAATATAACACATTTGTTACATTTTCCATCCATTGGTTCGTTAAGAGCTGATGTGACTGCCACATTTGTGCTACGTGGCAAAAAAATTAATTTTTTATGCATTAAAAATATTATAATAATTTACCCTATTAAAAAAATTAAAAAAAACATTGAAACCCAGAAAACCATTCCTCCCCTCCCGACCACCTCCCTTTCCTCCACTCTCTTCCACCTCCTATCCCATCCAAAAACCCACCCCCACCTCCCCTGCAACCCCTACCCCACCCCCACATCCCCCGCAACCCTCCACCCCACGCCCACCTCCCCCACAACCCCCGGTACCTCGACGGTGTCGCTAAGTTCACCGCCTCCAAGCAATTTCAAGATTTAAATGTGGGGTTTATGTTGGATGAAGGCCAGGCTAATCCCTCTCCACCAAGCCTCACCACACCTCCATGACCACACCTTCCACTCCGGCCACTGTGAGGCCCTTCAAAAACTGAACCATGGCCTTGGGCTTCCGAACTACACCCTGTGACCTAACAAAATCCATAGGCAGTGTGACAAACACCAGCGATCCTCTTCAATAACGCTGATGTGAGAAGCCGTGGTCTCATATTGGAGGTCGTCGTTGTTTGGCGAGACTGAGTCGCCGGCAGCGGAAGAAAATGGAAGGGATGCCAGTGAAGGTGGAGAGAGACTCGGTATAGGTGCGGCAGTAGGAGGTGGAGAAGGTCAAAGGGGATGGAGATGCAATCGTCATTGATGGAGGCTCAGGCTTTCGAGAATCAAAAAATGGTGGTGTGTGGTGGTTTTGTTAGGAGAAATGAATGGGTGAAGGAGAGAGAGTGACAGAAATTGCGTTTGCGGTACAATGGAGTGGAATTTTATCGTGAAGGCACAGGGGGAGGTGGGGGTAGGGTGGGATGGGGTCGGTTTTTTGGATGGGAGGGAAGGTGAAGAGAGTGGAGGAGAGGGAGAAGGTGTCGGGGATGATGGGTTTTTGTTTTTTTTTTCAAGGGTAAATTATTATAATATTTTTAATGCATAAAAAAAAATTACCACGTGGCACAAATGTGGCAATCACGTCAGCTCTAAACGGATCAATGGATGGAAAATATAACGAATGTATTATATTGAAATATAATAGTACGTGAGGTATGAAAGTGAAATGTTTTGAAGATGTTGTATGAAGTTGCAATAGACCTCAAACCTGAGGTGGTAAAGTGTAATTTACCCAAAATGAAAACAATTTAAAATAGATTTGGTTTGTCACTTAATACATAGGCTCTACCTCTATGTATCCCACAATCATTCCTTCACTTCTTCATTCTTCTTAACACCATATACTTTACTTTCACAATGAAATTGATATCAGGCAGATTATCCTATAATTTAAAATTCAATATATACTTGATTGACTAGTCAGCATCACCAGTCAACTAAGATCAGATTTGTTAGTTTACCAAAACCAAAAATAAACAATTATAATTGGTTTACTAACGCAACCCTAGTTAACAAAGGTCTAGTTCAGTGCACATTTAAATTTTGTTAAATTTAGTTGAAAGCATATATCTATTTACAAACCTTAGAGTCAATGAGTTACATGCAAATTAACAAGATATGTAAATAAGAATAAGAATAATCAACACAAAGAGTTTTTGGCCGAAAACCCCACCTCTGGGTTAAAAAACCGTAGACTCATCACTGAGTCTAATCCACTAGTGTAAAAAGTTTCATATAAGGTATCCACACAAGCTCAATTCCTAGATCATAATCTACGGAGCAACTTATACCTTTGTAGAAACTTGCCTTACACGAGATGGACTCCTTCGGCCTTCACAAAGTGGCAGCTCCTCCTGAGCTCATCACCTTGTGGCACTGAGAACCAACATAACCAATGCAAATGATATGACAATGATGGTTATGTGAAATCTGGATTTAATGACCAGTCAGTTTCTCTAGCCAAATACTTGAAGGAAGAAACTGACAAGAATCCAAAAACAAGGTCTAAATAATGATTTGAAACTTAATGCTAGACCATTAAAACAATGCAAACCTACTTCCTAATTATTGGGGTTTAATGCTTGAAGAATATTTGATCGTTAGAGTTTCATAAATGTAGAAGAAGCAAGCTCAAAGCTTTTAAGACTACTTTCTCACTTTAAAATAAATTATGAACCCCTTAAAGAACAAACTGAAACCTAAAACATAGATATACCAGAGGAAACCTATTTTCCATCAACCAACTTATGCAAAGGACACTGTCAGCCGCAAAAAAGATATAGGCTATTCAATGGCCAGAAATTGACCACCAGCAAAAAGGTGTCAATCAGCTCATATGAGTTGTCTTAATTTGTGTGCCCAAACAACTGGAAGTCAACGCGCAAAACTGACTCGACAATCAAACTTGTCAAAATCCAACATGAATATAAATATGAAATGCACATGCATGACCAAACTTTTTGAGGTGAAATGTGCCACATCTTGAACATTTACTCCAGTAGCAACATCTCATAATCAGAGTATAGCCTAAAACTAGATTGAGCATGTGTGGTTCAATTACAATATTTGACAAGAAAAGCCAAACCTAAAATACTTGACTTCACACACTATATTTCAATAACAAAAACAAAAACAAAACAAAATGTGTTTATACCATACTTAGGGTCTTTGTATTTAGATCTCGTACAAATACTCGGGGGACTTAAATGTAATTATGTAATAAAGGAAGGGGCAAATATGTAAAGTGGGGAGCCTTATTCTATAAAAGGACTCATTACCCTTACAATTGGAATAGGCTAATTCCTAGGCCCTCTCACCCCCTCTAAAAGCCTCACTCTCATTATAGAGGCTCTCATACTCTCTCCCTTATAAACCTCTCAGAAATACAATAATCAGTGTGGACGTAGCCCAAATCTTGGGGTGAACCACGATACATCTTGTGTTATTTACTTTCTTGCAGATTCACAGTCGAATTTATGTTGTTCCAAGACCTCCGGTTTTGTGCATCAATATTTGGCTCCGTCTGTGGGAATCGATACGAAAAGTTGTGTCGGTTCTCTTTCATTTTTTCACCTCCACCATGAATCTGCAGAAACTCAAGAACCATGCGGTACGTATCCCATTCTCAACCAAAAACTTGTAGCAAAGCAAGATATTTGCACATTATCTATAACCCAAGATCCCAAACAAAGATGACAACCAAATCCAAAACATCAGATCAGAGAACCAAATCATGAAGCCACCACTAAGATTGAAACTGTTACTGGAGTTCTTATCAATGGTTTTGATGTTGTACAAGTGTCAGGCAGGAGCTACCAACCTCCAAGAGTCGGGCAGGAGCTACCATGTCAGGCAGGAGCTACCAATCTCTCTCTACACTCTTTCTCTCTCTAACCTACAAGAGAACCGACAGACATAGGCCTATGTTTAAATACGGAAGCCCATGTTCAAAGTGATCAACATCCAACATCCCAGCGCACTCCACCGACGAATCCATCGTTGTGGAGCTCCCAATCGACGCCTTGGTCGCCGCATTGTCCCTCAGAAATGTGAATGCCCCAGCCACCTCAATAAACGTGTGTGACGCCTGCAGTCGACCATCGACGGTCGCGCGAGCGTATAAGAGTCCAATCTGACTGTACACGACCCCCAAATTGAACAAAACGGCGGCTTTTTCCAAGTGGATGTTATGCTGGGAAGCCTTCTGCTTGTTCTTGAAGGCGTCGTGCCAGACGAAGGTGACGGTGTTGATGTGATCTTTGTTCGGCAAGATGGGGAAGCGGGTCTCAACGAGAAGAGGGCTTTAAAGTAATTTTGTAAGAGGTCGCAGCGGGTGGTGAGAGATGGGCCGGGTTGCCGCTCGCCGTCGGAGCGAAGCTGTTTGACGGTTAGGAGGTCGTCTTCGAGGTTCTGAAGCTCCTGAAACAGATCAAGGCTTACGCTGATGCCAAGAAGGCGAAGGACAGCCACGCGATTCGCCCTGAAAAGGCTTCTATATTTTTTCTCGGCTTTTTTCTTATCCTCGTGATAAAGTTGCTACTCTTCTCAGAGCAGCAAATGATCCTGTTTCTTGCGCTGAGGAGAGAGAAAGTGAGGGGAGAGAGACTTCCATCTTTTTCATTTCTTGCTGTTAGTTTCTGTCAATGCGTGCTCATACAATATGAGGATGAGGAAGTCGCTGAATGAGGTAACAGTGTTACGACGGCGTTTTGTCTGTTGGGTCAGTGTTACGAGTGAAAGAGGATGAGGATACGAGATCAGGGCAAAGAAAAAGATCATGATGTTATTGGGAGAATATTTCAGAAACAGGAAAAGAGAAAAGGAAAAGTAAAAGGCAATTGGCTGGCGATAGTAGTGCAACTTTATGGCTTTCCTATCATGCTTCCCTACTTTTTCATCCCAGCAAGCAGAAAGAATCCAACCCCTGTAGTTTTGAAAAGCAGAAAAGCAGTGGGAAACAAAGCAGAAAAACATAAACAAAAACGAAAGCAAAGCATAAAAAACCAAAAAAAAAACAGAAAGAAAAAGAAAGGTTTTCCTCTACCAGAGCACATGATGACACTGCAAAAGCAAGGAATAAACACCCCACCAGAATGATGTGATTTACTTTCCTTATTTTTGAATGATGTAATTTATTTTTCTTATCTTTCGGAGACATCTGTATAAGCCCCATCAGAGGGTTAAAAAAAAAACGGCAAAGCCCAAAATAAATGGGCTGGAATGTTGTGTGGAGGGCGAAGGCCCATAAGCCCAAAATAGCATCAACCAAGTGACCAAAAGTAGTCCAGTACTACAAAAAATTATTCGGCACCCTACCGCTATTACCACTAACCAGGTGATCAAAAGTACGCCCAGTACTCCAAAATTATTCGGTAACCTGCCACTATTACCACCAATCAGGTGATCAAAAGTACGTCCAATACTCCAAAATTATACATGAGCATCACTCATGTCAATCATACATAAACATTCATAAGCATTACTCATGTCAATCATACATAAACATTCATGAGCATCACTCATATCAACATTCATGAGCATCACTCATGTCAACATCCATGAGTATCACTCATGTCAATATCCATGAGCATCATTCATGTCAATCAACATAAACATTCATGAGCATCACTCATGTCAATCAGCTTCAACAGCTTCATTTACAGAGCTCTAGCTTCAAAAGCTTCATTTACAAAAGCTCTAGCTTCAAAAGCTTTATTTACAGAGCTCCAGCTTCAAAGCTTCACTTGCAAAGCTTCACCTACAAAGCTTCAATGCAGGGTATACAAATACCGCCTCCGAACAACCGCCACTTCGGCCCATACATGGATTCAATTTGAAGTTTCCAGCCAACAGACTCTATTAACCGAAGACTTGGGGGACTACATTATGTACCATATATTGGGCCTCAACTGGGCCTCATAAAAAATACTTGGGGGACTTAGCCCATTATTTATGTATTGAGGAGCGAGCCCTTATTCTATAAAAGGGACTCCCTCACTTTCATTAGAGAGCACTCATGAAAAATACTTGGGGGACTCTAGCCCATCACTTATGTATTGAGGAGCAAGCCCTTATTCTATAAAAGAGACTCAATACTTGGGGGACTCTAGCCCATCACTTATGTATTGAGGAGCGAGCCCTTATTCTATAAAAGGGACTCCCTCACCATCATTATAGAACATCAACTCTAGCCCATTATTCATGTATTGAGAAGCGAGCCCTTATTCTATAAAAAAGACTCCCTCACCTTCAACGCCACAAGCCGAGTCAACCAAGACAACATAAGCCATAAGCAGAGCAGTCTCACAACATGTGCTACTTCTAGTTGAGCATCATTACAGATCAGGCACCACCTTATATCGAGTATCAGTTCTAGACGACATCTAGTTACTTCGACCCACACATGGACTGAATTTCAAGTCTTCAGCCAAAAGACTCTCTTGACTGAAGACTTAGAGGACTACTGTTTATACCATACATAAGGCCTCCATATTTAGATTTCGTACAAATACTCGGGGGACTTAAATGTAATTATGTAATAAAGGAATGGGCAAATATGTAATAAGTGAGGAGCCCTTATTTTATAAAAGGACTCCTCACCCTCACAATTGGAAGAGGTCAATTCCTAGGCCATCAGAGACCTTATTCTCTCCCTCAGATGCTCTGAATCTCTCTCCCTTACTCCCCTCACTTCTTAGAGAAATACAATAATCAGTGTGGACATAGCCCAAACATTGGGGTGAACCACGATACATCTTGTGTTATTTACATTTCTTGCAGATTCACGGTTGGATTTACGTTGTTCCAAGACCTCCGGTTTTGTGCATCAACAAAATGATTATGAAACAAGACCTTTAAATAATTTCGGTTTTTATTTTTTACTTTTATATTTTTTTGTTTTTCCTTGTACAAAATATTTTACAATTGTTCCATCGTTCTTCATCCACTCTTTTATATTTCCTTTTTTTTTTTAATGTAGTTTCCTTCCATATCTAAAAAAAGTAAAAACAAGAACAAGCAAACAAATTAATTATTAAACAATCCTTTTTTTTTTCTATAACAAGTAATGCTAAGGAGATTATATCTTTGTACCACATTGGTGTGTCATATTATATGTGGCAAACCAAAATCCAATGAATATAAATTCATCAATTAACATGACAGATAATACACATCACTTACCACATTAGATGATACACAAATGTAATCTCCTAACATTTACTTTATCCAACATATGAAGTAATTTATAGTCGATTTAACAATCAATGTCACAAAAACACAACTACCACAGAATGACACAGTGGTTGGAGATAAATTACAAACCCGTATAATTTCACACAGCATATGTCTTGGGTTCGATAACTGGTGTTGGTGTATCACATGTTGATAATCAGGAGGTTAAAATGCATCTATAAATATTCTCAGCCTCCGAAATTGTTAGACTACCGCAGTAAATTCCACTAGCTTATTTAAAAAAATAAAATAAAATGGCACAAAAACACAGGAATTCCTTTATAACTCGTACATTCTACATCCCATCACCCAAGATTTGGAATGAAATTATGAAACTAGTACAGCCGTCAAACCCACGCAACAGCCCTAAGGAGTGTGCAGACTCATCATGTTGCCTCGTGCTTATGAGGAAGCAAACGGAAGATGATTGGTCAGTATTCCATACTGGTGCCTATATTATACATTGTCATTGTCTACTCTACGTAAAAAGTTGATGTGAAGATTTCCACTATATCTAGGTCATTTAGGCAACCTCAAAAGTTAGTTAATTACGTAAATGACATGAGAGTTTTTACATAGGACCCGGCTTCTCTGCCCCCCAGTTTCCATATATACTATCATCTCCTATTTTGTGCTATTACGGTTAAGCCACGTCAACATTTTATATTGATTTTTTTATAGAGATAATAATACAAAAAGAAATAGTGATATAAAATGTTGACGTGGCTTAACCATAACCGTACAAATAGGAGGGATGGGAGTGTATGGGAACTGAGAGAGCTGAGAAGCCATGTCCTTTTACATATACGTTAATTGTATTTCTCACATCATGTCACATGACCTGTAAAACATCTAATTTATGCAAAAGAAAAAAAAATTGAGTAAAACTCAAATTTTATATTCTAAATTTACATTAACTTGCTCCAACCCTTAAGACCAATATGAGTTAAAACCTAAAATTCATTTATAGGCCAAATTTAGTCAATGATTCATCCCTAAGTTAATGGGGCTTGTCCACCATATATGTGTATTTTTTATTTTATATTTATAAATTCATTGAATCCAACAGCTAAGATATAATTTGATCAAATCCAACGATAAAACAAAATGATCTAACAGTCCAAATTTAAAGTAATTAAAAAAAATTATTTTATGTGTTTCATATTCTTTCATAGTGTTCCACGAGTTTCATGATGCCGATTTAGTGATTTTTCAATATATATCAAAATTTAAATATTTTTAGGTTATGATGTTTATAAAATTAAATTAGGATAATCTACATAATTTTTTTTAAGTTACTTTAAGAAAATAATTATCCTAAATTCATTCTTTAATAATCTCGGGCTAAAAATTTAACCCAGAAGGGTTGGAGGATAAAAACTGTTTCTGGGCTAAAACCTAAATTTTTTTGGTTAAAAATTTTAAGTTTTAACCCAAATGTTGAAGATGGTCATAGAGATTAAGGTAGGGTGTGGGATTTAGGACATGGTTTGGAGGTACACAAATTCACTTAAGAGCACCATAACCATAGCGTCCATCACGTTCACTTCTTCATTCTTCTTAACACCATATACTTTACTTTCACAATGAAATTGGTATTAGGAAAAATATCCTATAATTTAAAATTCAATATATACTTGACTGACTAGTCAACGTCACCAGTAAACTAAGATCAGATTTGTTAGTTTACCAAAACCAAAAATAAACAATTATAACTTATTTACTAACGTAACCCTAGTTAACAAAGGTTTAGTTCATTGCACATTTAAACTCTGTTAAATTTATGTCAATAAGAATAACAATAATCAACATAAAGAGTTTTTGGCCGAAAAACCCAACCTCTGGGTTAAAAAACCGGAGACTCACCACTGAGTCTAACACTAGTGTAAAAAGTTTCATATAAGGTATCCACACAAGCTCAATTCCTAGATCATAATCTACGCAACAACTTATACCTTTGTACAACCGTGCCTTACACGAGATGGACTCCTTCGACCTTCACAAAGTGGCAGCTCCTCCTGAGCCCATCACCTTGTGGCATTGAGAACCAACACAACCAATGCAAATGATATGACAATGATGGTTATGTGAAATCTGGATTCGACAAGAATCCAAAAACAAGGTCTAAATAATGATTTGAAACTTAATGCTAGACCATTAAAACAATGCAAACCTTCCTAATGATTGGTGTAACATCCCACATCACCAGGGAAGTGGATCATGTAAGCCTTATATGTATATTCCCATCTCTACCTAGCATGAGGCCTTTTAGGAGCTCACTAGTTTCGGGTTCCATTGGAACTCCGAAGTTAAGCGAGTTCGCGCGAGAGCAATCCCAGGATAGGTGACCCATTAGGAAGTTCTCGTGTGAGTTCCCAAAAACAAAACCGTGAGGGCGTGGTCGGGCCCAAAGCAGACAATATCGTTCTACGGTGGAGTCGAGCCCGGGATGTGACAATTTGGTATTAGAGTCAATCCCTGGTCGGAAGTGTGCCAACAAGGACGTCAGGCCCCTAAGGGGGGTGGATTGTAACATCCCACATCGCCCAGGGAAGTGAATTCTATAAGCCTTATATGTATATTCTCATCTCTACCTAGCATGAGGCCTTTTGGGAGCTCACTGGCTGCGGGTTTCATCGAAACTCCGAAGTTAAGTGAGTTCGTGCGAGAGCAATCCCATGATGGGTGACCCATTGGGAAGTTCTCGTGTGAGTTCCTAGAAACAAAACTGTAAGGGCATGGTCGGGGCCCAAAGCGGACAATATCATGCTATGGTGGAGTCGAGCCCGAGATGTGGTGGGGGCCTGGGTCGGGATGTGACAATTGGTGTTTAATGCTTGAAGAAAATTTGACTATTAGAGTTTCAGAAATGGAGAATAAGCAAGCTCAAAGCTTTTAAGACAACTCTCTCACTTTAAAATAAATTATGAACCCCTTAAAGAACAAACTAAAACCCTAAAACATAGATATACCAGAGGAAACCTAATTTTCATCAGCCAACTTGTGCAAAGAACGCTTGTCAACCGCAAAAAAAGATATATGCAGATTAATGGCTAAAAATTGACCACCAGCAAAAAGGTGCCAGTTAGCCCATATGTGTTGTCTTAATTTGTGTGCCCAAACAACTAGAAGTCAATGCGCAAAACTGACTAGACAATCAAACTAGTCAGAATGCAACATGAATATAAATATGAAATGCACATGCATAAACAAACTTTTTGATGTGAAATGTGCCACATCTTGAACATTTACTCCAGCAGCAACATCCCATAATCAGAGTATAGCCTAAAACTAGATTGAGCATGTGTGGTTCAATTACAATATTTGACAAGAAAAGCCAAACCTAAAATACTTGACTTCACACACTATATTTCAATAACAAAAACAAAAACAAAACGAAATGATTATGAAACAAGACCTTTAAATAATTTTGGTTTTTATTTTTTACTTTTGTATTTATTTGCCTTTCCTTGTACAAAATATTTTACAATTGTTCCATCGTTCTTCATCCACTCTTTTATATTTCCTTTTTTTTAATGTAGTTTCCTTCCATATCTAACAAAAGTAAAAATAGAAACAAGCAAACAAATTAATTATTAAACAATCCTTTTTTTTTTCTACAACGAGTAATGCTAAGGAGATTATATCTTTGTACCACATTGGTGTGTCATATTATATGTGGCAAACCAAAATCCAATGAATATAAATTCATCAATTAACATGACAGAGAATACACATCACTTACCACATTAGATGATACACAAATGTAATCTCCTAACATTTACATTATCCAACATATGAAGTAATTTATAGTTGATTTAACAATCAATGTCACAAGAACACAACTACCACGGGATGACACAGTGGTTGGAGATAAATTACAAACCCGTATAATTTCACACAGAACGTGTCTTGGGTTCGATAACTGGTGTTGGTGTATCACAGGTTGATAATCATGGGGCTAAAATGCATCTATATCTTCTCAACATCCGAAAGAGTTAGACTACCGCGGTAAATTCCACTAGCAGTTGAATATCAGAGTGTGGAACAAACAAGATTAACAAAATAATAAAAATATTATTAAACAAATGAGAATGCCGGAACGGCTACAAAACCCTAAGAGGCTACATTGTGACTAACATGTTAATTCTACAAGCTACAAAACATCATATATATAGAAAACTAACCTAACCCTGATAAGTAAGAAAACGAAACTCTAATACTAATGGGCTAAGCCCAAATTCAAACAATAAAATAATCCTAAATTTCAACACAATCCACATCCCATCACCCGGGAGTTGGAATGAAATTATGAAACTAGTACAACCGTCAAACCCACGCAACAGCCCTAAGGGGTGTGCAGGCTCATCAGGTTGCCTAGTGCTTATGAGGAAGCAAAAGGAAGATGATTGGTCAGTATTCCATACTTGGTCCCTATACTATACATTGTCATTGTCTACTCTACGTAAAAAGTTGATGTAAAGGGTTGTGATTTTATCACACCCTTAACTATGTAAAGGGTTGTGATTTTAACACACCCTTAACTACTTTTTCCACACCTCTCCCTATTTTTTAGTACTTAATTGGTATCATACTATTTAATCTTTCATATATACCCCTCCTTATTTAATCTTTCATTAATTACCATCAAAAAGTAGGAAGGGTATATATGGAAGATTAAATAGTATGATACCAATTAACTATTAAAAAATAGGGAGGGGTGTGGGAAAAGTAGCTAAGGGTGTGTGAAAATCACAACCCTTATGTAAATGACTTGAGCGTTTTTACATATATGTTAATTGTATTTCTCGTATCACGTCACATGACCTGTAAAACATCTAATTTATGCAATAAAAAAAATATTTGAGTAAAACTCAAATTTTAGGTTCTAAATTTACTCTAACTTGTTCCAACCCTTGAGACCAATATGAGTTAAAACCTAAAATTCATTTATAGGCCAAATTTAGTCAATGATTCATCCCTAATTTAATGGGGCTTGTCCATCATATATGTGTATTTTTTTATATTTATAAATTCATTGAATCCAACGGCTAAGATATAATTTGATCAAATCCAACGATAAAAAAAATTTATCTAACGGTCCAAATTTAAATCTAACAGCTAAAGTAATTAAAAAAAATTATTTTATGTGTTTCATATTCTTTCGTAGTGTTCCACGAGTTTCATGATGACAATTTAGTGATTTTTCAATATATATCAGAATTTAAATATTTTTAGGTTAGGATGTTTATAAATTAAATTAGAATAATCTACATAATTTTTTTTAAAGTTACTTTAAGAAAATAATTATCCTAAATTCATTCTTTAATAATCTTGGGCTAAAAATTTAACCTAGAAGGGTTGGAGGATAAAAACTGTTTCTAAACTGAAACCTAAATTTTTTTGGTTAAAAATTTTAAGTTTTAACCTAAATGTTGGAGAAGGTCTTAGGTATTGAGGCAGGGTGTGGGATTTAGGAGATGGTTTGGAGGTATACAAATTCACTGAAGAGCACCATAACCATAGCGTCCATCACGTTACCATGATAAAACATGCATCCTATAATAGCATCTTCATTGTCAATGCTGTTAAATAATGATATATGTATCTTCACTTTCAACACTCTTTGTTTTTGTTGTACCTTTAAGGTGTTTTAGCCAAAATAGTTCCTAAGATTTGCATAACTCTTCACTTTGGTCCATGAGATTTGAAATATATAGAATTGGTCACTGAGTTTGTCCACTATCAATGGTCATTCCATGGAAAATCTCCATAAAATAAGAATAAAAAGACAAAATTACCCTCAATTTTGATAAAATCATTTTGGCCTATTGTTTATTAAATTGAGGGTAATTTTGTCATTTGGATCCTTATTTAACATAATTTTTCACCCAATAACCAAAATGATTGATGGTGGACAATCTCAATGACTACTTTATTGATTTCAAATTTCAGGGACTAAAGTGAAAGCTATGCAAATCTCAAAAGCCAATTTGGCTAAAAAGCTACTTTTAATAATGAAGAATAAAGTGAGTGTAACTACAACATTATCTCGATTTTGCTAAAGAATGTGGAGAAAGTTATGGAAACCCCCTATTTAGTTTCGCATTGGAGGAAATAAAAAGACTTTTAACCCTTAAACTATAACTCACCACTTTAGTCCTTTAAATTTAAAATCAATAGAAATGATCCATGAGTTTGTTCACCATCAATCAGTTTGGTCATTCCATGAAAACTTCTGTTAAATAAAGATCAAAATGACAAAAGTATCATTAATTTAATAGACAATGGGCCAAAATGATTTAACAAAAAATTGAGGGTATTTACGTAATTATATCCTTATTTAATGGAGATTTTTCATGAACGACCAAAGTGACTAATGATGGATAAACTCATGGACCACTTCTATTGATTTCAAATCTCAAGAACCAAAGCGACGAGTTAATCTCATAGACCATTTTGACTAAAAAGCCAAAAAAATTATTTGTAACCCCATTTTTTTTAGAGATTCTCTCGTCTAACTAATTTACTGTGCAATTGATAAGAGTTGAAGAGTATGATATTTTTAAAAAGATAATGTTAGGGAGACCAAATTTTCAAAACTAAATTTATAAACCCAACAATGTGGTTGTTGATAATTGTATTGTTACTTAAGCGTTGATTAACAACTTTATTTCCTATTGGCGATATATTATTTGATTTATAAATTTAATTTAAATTTTAATCTTCTTAACATTATCTTTTTTAAATACGTGACAAATATTTATTAAATATTACGAAAGAATCTATCTAATTTTAGCCCCGTTAAATCTCATAGTTCCATGTAATTAACATTGATCCTTGACAATTAGGTGACATTATTGACTCACAACTAGCAAAGCAAAATAATTGGTAAGAAAACAAAACAAAAGTAGCGTGACAACGAATACTCGTTACACCGCACGTGCCACCAGAAATTTTCCGTAAATTCCCAGTGGTAAATTTACTAGTGGCACGAGCCTCCCAAAGTAAAAGCCAGAAAGCCAAGATTCTAAAGATTTTTTTTAACGTGATGAGAATACGAAATAATATATTATATGTTATTATATAAATAATAAAATATATATGACAATAAAATTAATAATTAAAAAAAATTAAAATTTTTATCATTTATATAATAACACGTAATATATCACGTGATGACATTTAAAAATTTATCCAGAACTCCCTTTTATCTATTACTCTCACTCTTATCACCACCGAAAAAATAACCGTTGCAAAAGGACACGTGGCGCACTGTTGTTCCACTTGTCACCTCTGGATTCTGTTCTGTATCCTCTCCTTCATATTCCTTGTTTGCTTCCTCCGCTTTGTTCTGTTTTAAGGCAAAGAATACGACTCCCCATCACCCACTCTCTCTCCCCTCTTTACTCTCTCTCTTTCTCTGTCTAGAAACCCAAACACGTGATTCATTCATTCCATTTCAATCTTCTTCTTCTTCTTCATCTCAACACACACCACAGAAAATTTTCTGATGGGTTTCCTTCGTCGCCATTGACAATGTTGGATTGTCACTGCTTCCTTTACTTTCTGGTTCTTTGCGTTCCAAACGCAGCCGTATTCGCCGTCGTGGCCGCCACTGAATTCGACTTCGGCACCCTGACATTGAGCAGCTTGAAGCTCGTCGGCGATGCTCACCTGAACAATGGGAGTGTGCGGCTCACCCGCGACCTCGCCGTTCCCAACTCCGGCGCCGGCCGCGTTTTATACGCCAAACCCATCCGCTTCCGCCAGCCCTCTTCCCCGTTTCCGGCGAGCTTCTTCACATTCTTCTCATTCTCCGTCACCAACCTCAACCCCTCCTCCATCGGCGGCGGACTCGCTTTCCTCATTTCTTCCGACGACTCGGCCCTTGGCGACGCGGGCGGGTCCCTCGGCCTACAGTCTACCGGGTCGGATTTCGTTGCCGTCGAGTTCGACACACTCATGGACGTCGAGTTCAAAGACATCAACGGGAACCACGTCGGATTGGATCTGAACTCCATGGTGTCGACACGTGTCAGCGATCTGGGTTCCGTCGACATCGATCTAAAGAGCGGCGATCTGGTGAACTCGTGGATCGAGTACGACGGGTCTAGTGGGGTGATCAACGTCTCGGTTTCGTACTCGAATCTGAAACCCAAAGACCCGGTTCTATCATTCTCTCTCGATCTGGGCCAGTACGTAAGCGATTTTATGTACGTTGGGTTTTCCGGGTCGACCCAGGGAAGCACGGAGATTCACAGCGTCGAGTGGTGGAGCTTCAGCTCGTCGTTCGATTCCCCTGTTCCACCATCCGGGTCTCCGCCGCCGCCGACCACCACTCTGATGAATCCAACTGCCAGTTCAGTCAAATCTCCACCGCCGTCAATTCCGCCAAGTGGGTCTTCTTCTAGTAATGCTACCAGTACTAATCAGAAGAACAGCAAGTCGTCTTCTTCCTGCCATAATCATCTCTGCAGAGAAGGTCCGGGAGCCGTCGCCGGAGTTGTCACCGCTTCCGCTTTCGTTTTGGCTCTGTTTGCCGGGGTTTTGATCTGGGTTTACTCCAAGAAAGTCAAACTAGTCAAGAAATCGGATTCGAATATCGCTTCGGATATCATTAAAATGCCGAAGGAGTTCACTTACAGGGAGCTCAAGGCAGCTACCAAGTGCTTCAATGCCAACAGAATCATCGGGCACGGCGCTTTCGGAACAGTCTATAAAGGCGTATTATCCGACACGGGCGACATTGTCGCGGTGAAGAGGTGCAGCCACAGCAGTCAGGGGAAGAACGAGTTCTTGTCGGAATTGTCGACAATTGGAACTCTCAGACACCGGAATTTGGTGAGGCTCCAAGGTTGGTGCCACGAGAAGGGCGAAATTTTGTTGGTGTATGAGTTGATGCCGAATGGCAGTCTGGACAAAGCACTGTTCGAGGCAAGAACGCCGCTGCCATGGCCTCACAGGCGTAAAATTCTACTGGGAGTTGCCTCTGCTTTGGCCTATATGCACCAAGAGTGCGAAAACCAGGTGATCCATAGAGATATTAAGACCAGCAATATAATGCTGGATGAAGGGTTCAATGCCCGTTTGGGGGATTTCGGTTTGGCGAGGCAAATCGAGCACAATAAGTCCCCGGATGCCACGGTGGCGGCCGGGACAATGGGGTATCTGGCGCCGGATTATTTGTTGACAGGCAGGGCAACTGAGAAGACTGATGTGTTTAGCTTTGGGGCGGTGGTGCTGGAGGTGGGGAGTGGGAGGAGGCCAATTGAGAGGGAGGTGAGTGGGGTTGGGAAAGTTGGTGCGTGTAATAACTTGGTGGAGTGGGTGTGGGGATTGCACCGAGACGGGCGGCTGTTGACGGCGGCGGACCCAAGACTGGAGGGGCAATTTGATGAGGGGGAGATGAGGAATGTGTTGTTGGTAGGGCTGGCTTGCTCACATCCTGACCCAAATTGTAGACCGGCAATGAGAGGTGTGGTCCAAATGCTGGTGGGTGAAGCTGAAGTCCCAATCGTGCCAAGAACAAAGCCTTCAACAAGTTTCAGCACCTCACATCTTTTGATGAGTTTGCAGGACACAGTTTCGGACTGCAATGGCATGATCACGATCTCAACGTCCTCCTCCGAACACAACTTCGGCGGCGATCACATCGTCTGATTAATTATAATATTTAACGGTGTAGATTTAATGTGATATTTCATTTGTTTTTGTATTTAATTAGCAGCAAAATTTTGGTGTTGAATTATTTGTATAAAAAAAACATAATTTATACTCTCCCAATTTCCTTTTGAAATGCAAAATGACTTGTAACTCAAACAATTATGAGTATTCACTTTTGCTTCTGAGTTCTCGAATCTGGATGTCAGTGATTAAGATTACTTCTTACAATATCTGAAATGACTTGTAACTC
This sequence comes from Malus sylvestris, assembly GCF_916048215.2. Taxonomy (NCBI): domain Eukaryota; kingdom Viridiplantae; phylum Streptophyta; class Magnoliopsida; order Rosales; family Rosaceae; genus Malus; species Malus sylvestris. Next base: position 18,632,701 of record NC_062271.1, read on the forward strand.
AAACGACCAAGAATATTTGCTAGTAATTAAGAGTAATCCCTCGTGCATCGAAGGTCCCGAGTTTAGTTCCTCCTCCTCTTGCATCAAAGTTTCCGAGTTGGTTTCTCCTCAAACAAAACATGAAGGGGGTGACATTGGTAGGAGAGGTTGAAGAATGAGTGGGATTCATTGTCTAAATTTGATTGGTGAATGTTGATGAAAGATTAGCATTATGGAGTGGAGAGGGAGGTGGGGTTGGGATATAATGCTTTATTTCACAAGCAATGTCAATTCCTATTGTCAAAAGTGGACATTCGAGTTTGAGTAGGGGCTTGGTAAAGTATAGCATAGGAAAATGAATTCATATTTATTATTAGCTTTTTAGAAACTTCTTTTCATCAAGACTGCTGGTGGTTGTGGTGGCTGGGTGTGATTGAATCTTCAAAGGCACTCTTTTTTTCTTTTTCTTTTTTTTTTCTTTTGTTTTGTGTTCCCAACTTTGAGCTTTGCGTTTCCTTTTTAATGTTTCTAAAATTAGTCGTGTTTTTTTTGTGGGTTCTTCAATTCAAGGCGCTTATCTTTGAAATGTATCATGATTGCTCTTTATAAGATATCAAAGTGGTTTACATACTTTACCTCTTTCCTTTAAGCTTCTTTACTTTCCTTTAAGCTTTTGGTTAATTTGATCAACTAAATGTTAATTGCAAGTGGTAATGCTGGTTACTTTTGAGCGCACAAAATGGTGCAGGCTAAAAAAGAGGCTACGAAAAGCTCAAAGTGAGATCAAAGACCAAACAAGCTTAAGAAGCCCAAGATCCAAGGGGTTCAGAGGAAAATGTTCCCGAGCGCCAAACCTGATCATCTAAATAAAGTATTTTCAGACCGTTAGAGGTACGTGGGCAGACTGACAACTTTATGACACAAGGTTTCAGGACCAAGCATACTCAGACGTCAATTGGGCACATGGCGACTAGCAATTGAATGCAAAGGCCTAGGATGAGACATAAAGGTACCATATTTAGGACGACACTTGGGGAGACGGGGTTATTAACCAAGGTCGAGCAGGGCACTTAACGTGTCTCATCCAAAAAAGGTGTGTGATTACGACTGGGCAAATGTCACTTCACCGCGAAAGTTCAGCTAGTGGGTAAAAAGTTGTTAGTATGCCATGGCACATTAAGTGCTAGGAAGGTGAGAGAATGGCTGCATGGGTTCATTGGGTGCCTATATCTTAGACAATCACAATTTGTAGTATTGAAATCAATCATTCGACACAGAAGATATAGTATAATTTTGAGGGTTAAACCACTTAAACCTTGAGTCCTTCTCATTTTAATCTATATCCCAAGCCCACCAATGGTTATTGTTTTAATTTGTTAACTTGCAAGTTTTGAGCATTAATAGCAAGAACATTATGGGATGATGATAAAATCAGTAAAAATTAATCTTACAAATTTATAGGATGAATTGAAATTGAATAAAAAAAAAAAAAAAAAAGAGGGTGTGGTTGTTTAGAGTTAAAAGCTAGATACTTTTCTAGTTAGCATGAGGGGAAAGCTTTAGCAAATGTCTCCTGAATATTAGACCTTATACTATTTTGTTTTCTGGAATTTCAATTGATTTTTGAGCCTTTAAACTTTCAGTTAGTGCCAATATGTGAATTCTGTCTCAATTTTTTCTTATTTCAAAATAAATTCCATATTGACAAGGATATAATTAGTAAATACTTGAAATTCTTGTAGGAGGAATTGAAATTTAAACACACATGCAACAAACTCAAATGCTGCTACAAAATAAACGAGAAGAACGTTCAATTTGATGAAACAATTGACAAAATTAACAACGTGACGCAATTTACATTGAAATTTAGTGGCTTACAGTCCAAAAGGCGTTGCTAAACTTTTTCTTCGTATGCATAATGCATTGTTGGAACTTTTACGAAATCTCATTGTCCTAAACCATGACGTGCAAATTGCATGGCAATTGTCCAATCCAATCCATCCAACTCAAACTTGTCGGAATTATATACAAATTTTCAAGGACCAATTTTCAAAGTACTACAAGGAATACTCTTTTTTTATTTATTATTTTATTATTTTATTTTTTATTTATAAACTCCCTCAACTGTTCATGAATATACCAATTACCAAAGTGCATTTAGATGCAGAAAACGCAGATACCTAAGATTTGTTGCTCAAAGTGATGGATTTTTATATTCTTTTTTTTGTTGTTGTTGTGAATTTACAGAACGGAGAACAATGTCAAACCCTATTTGCTGAAGTGGCATTCACCAATTGGATAAAAATACAAATAGTTTTTTTTTTTTGTCAAAAATGATAGATTTTGTTAAGTTAAATGTTAGATTAATTACCGACAAAGTTCGAACTCACGTCGTTATGTTAGAACCGAACTCATTTTCATCATTGAAGTAAAAAACCATTGGTATTAAAAAAACCACTTGCAAATACAAATAGTTTATACAACTCTTATTTTTTTCAGAAAGCCCAAAATCTGAGATAAAGTGATGTATGCCTTGTACGGTCGTACCGACCATTCATATATATGACCTTTTTCTTTTTGGACGGGGACTCTATGTAAGGTTCATTGACATGCGTAATTTAGAATCTTGTCAGCACTAAATAATGGAACTAAAATACTTGAAAAGTACTTAATTAGGTACATTGATTTAAGAGAAAATGGGTGTTAGCAACTTTCACATTCAAACCTTTTTATTTTATTTTCTTGGTTTCTGTTTTCATCATGTAACGTTGTTTGATGATTAGAGTTATCTAATTTCTAAGTCACCTTTTAAGGATCAAATCTAAAAAAAATAATCAAGTATAAAATCGTTTAACAGTTCAATTAGCATTTTGAAGATTTAAGTGTTTAAATGAAAAATATGATTCGTCTATTTATTGGATAAATGTTATACAATCGATTTCAGATTCAATTTATTTAAAAAAAAAAAAAAAAGATGATATTTTGATGATGACCTAGCAAATAAATGGATCGAATTATCGTGTAATATTGTATGATGAGAAGGAGAGTCGAAAAAGCAGAATAAATGTCTAAATGAGAAGATTGCAAAATCAAAATGCCAGGTAGGTTTGTGGGCCGGGCCTAACACAGAGGACATACTTACCAGAAAGAAAGATAAGTTATTATGATGCCTTGAGGACATAGCATCCTTAACCACTTTGATACTTGATTTGAATTCCGTGGGGTAGTAGGATGGAATGATGGGAAAGATTTGGGCCCGTTAATTCCCTACTATGTTTGTCATCCTTAAGGTTAAAGAATATACTGAGTTTGGTAAGTGATTTGTATATGATGGGAAGGATTTGGATAATACAACCTATGAATCACGTGCCATCATGCCAGATTTTTTGTGAGATTTTATTGCAATTGGTGACACTACATGATAACTATCTAATGAATAGATTGTGCACTATTTAAATACATAACACTTATCTCATCATACAGGCAATGATGGATCCATGAAATAATATTAAGGGGGTCAATACGCGTGCAAATTTTTTTTATACCAGAAATATCACACATATCGCAATTTCATTAAGTCTTGGTAGGCTTGAAGTCATCTGAAAATGCATACTACATACATGTTAATGTATGCAAGGGGCAGCACCCCAGGTATTCATGGACATTCATCGGGTTTTTGTAAGCCTAAAGTCGGTTGGAGGGCATGTATGAAGCCAATTCTAATCTTCAAAAGGGCAGCACTCAAGGTATCCATGGACATTCACCGAAGTTCAGAGGATCAGCACCTAAGGTATCTATGGACGTTCATTGAAGTTCGGGGGGGTCAGCCAGTGGCGGAGCCAAGAATCTTACCACAAGGGGTCTTAGTGTAAAAGTCCAAATAAAAATTTAGGATGAAAAAACATATTGAAAATGAAATCATAGTACTTTCATTCATAATTCATAACAGAAACAATATTACAAGCTATAATTGTCCACGACGAGGTTTCATATTTTGAAAACGAAGCATTATAGCTTCATTTTCAATACAAGCAAAAATATCTCTCTCAATATAAACAAGCAAGATATCACTCAACCATTGATTTCCCATTTTGTTCCTAAGTGGACCCTTAACAATATTCATGACAGAAAATACTCTCTCCACTGAAACAGTTGCAACTGGTAAAACTAAAGACAATGTAATGAGCAAATATACATAATTGAATACTTGATGCATCCTTGTCTCCACCATTTTTTTTTTGCAAGATCACCAATCCCTTCCAATTGAGAGAAATCACTACTGGAACACACATAATGAATATAAATCTCAAGTTGATCTTCAAGTGCCAAACGATCCTCATCTGAAAAGTCTTGAGGATAAAATTGAATAAGACGAAGTAACTTTGGTTTATCAAAAGCTACAAATGAATCTTTCAGACTCAAACATGCCAAAAAAATAAGCAACTCAGTATTTACCCCATTAAAGCGATCCTCTAACTCTGTAATTTGCTCATCAATGACATAAATAAAGAGCTTCACACGATAATGATGACGATTTGTCTTTATTGGAGCATTACGCGTTAACCTCCCTGGAAGTATAAATGTCTCTTCCATGTTAAGAACATCAATATGATGTTTTTCACAAAAAGAAGATACTTCATCAACCAATATATTGAACCCATTATTCCTCATCCAATGTAGCTTTTCCTTGCATGATTTCACTAAAGTCATTGCATTCACAATTTTTTAATCTTTCCTTTGCAATGCTTATGACAAATCATTTGTGAGTCCCAATATGACTTTCATCAAGAAAAGGTGAAACACAAACTCAAAAGTACGTATTTCTCTCATTAACTTATTTGCTTCACCCGCACTTTCATTGGGATTATCATCAATAACCATTTGAAGCACATGAACCACGGATAAAAACATGGAAATGATGCTAATCAAGGTACCATAATGTGAGTTTCATCGTGTGTCCCCAACATGTTTGAGACCTGTTTCTTAATTTTAAGTCTCGTCCCGTTATAAGACAATCATTTTCAAAAGCTATCACAAGCTCTTCTTGAAGTTGCTGTTTAAGTAAATCACGCCGCTTAGATACTCCAACATGATTAACCACACTATTAGCCGTTGAAAAAAAAGAGGCAATGTCTGTATTCTTCTTTGCTACGACAACAAAAGCTAGTTGAAGTTGATGAGCAAAGCAATGAACATAATATGCACAAGGTTGTTCTCTTAATATCTTTGTTTTAAGACAATTCAACTCACCTCTCATATTGCTAGCACCATCATAACCTTGTCCTCGTAGCTTGGAAAAGCTCAAACCGTTGCGAGAAAAGAATGTGTCAATAGCATCCTTTAGTGAACTTGAAGTAGTGTCGGTAACATGTTGGATACCCACAAATCTTTCAATTACATGTCTGTTGTCATCCACATAACGCAACACCATAACCATTTGCTCTTTCACCGACACATCACGTGCTTCATCCACCAATATTGAAAAGAAGCTATCTTTTAGACCATCCATGATAGCATCAAGTGTTTCAAGGGCACATGAATTCACAATTTCTTTTTGAATGGAAGGAGCTAGTAATTTGAGATTCTCCGGAGCATTTTCCATCACAACTTCTCTAACTTTATCATCATTATTTGCAAGGAATTGCAATAGCTCCAAGTAATTTCCCCTATTGCTTGAAGTGGCACTTTCATCATGGCCACGAAAAGCAAGACCTTGTCGCAATAAAAACGTAGTGTGCTTGATTGATGCATTCAAGCATGTGCGATAAGCCTTATGAGCTTGGTCGGAGTGTTTGCTCACTGCCGTTTCAATATGTGTAGCTTGATTCATCAAATTTGTAACAGCTTCTCTAACCTTATTATAAACACTCCTAACTGGTCCAACATGCATCTTAAATCTTTCTCTCCCTTTCTTCCAAGTCTTAAATCCATCTCTAGTGAAAGCTTCACTACCCACTTGTTCAAAATTGGTTTTAAAGAGATAGCAATAGAGACAAAATGCCACATCTTTAGATATACTATACTCCAACCAATCAAACTCATCAAACCATTGGGGAATGAAGCGTCGATTAATTCCCGATATATTAGTTATTAGGAAATTATGACCTCTAGGTTGACAAGGTCCTTTTTGTATATATGATCTTCGGACCTCATCTCTCATATTAGCATCATAATCTATCATTCGAGTTCTTAATCTAGGATCCGCTTGAAGATTACCCAAAACACCATCTAACTGACTTTGTCTTGAACTTGGAGTTCTTGAACTACCAACAATATTTGAACTATCAACATTATTCGAACTACCTAAACCCGATGATGACTTTCTCTTAAAAAACCGTTCCATAATAATTCTACATATACAAAATATTCAAAATAAATACTCACAATATAAACAAACCATCAACATAATCAAAATAAATATGAATTGGATTTCAATTAAATTAAATATATTCTACGTATACAAAATAATGAAAATAAAAACTCACAATATAAACAAACTATCAATATAATCAAAATAAATATGAATTGAATTTCAATTAAATTAAATATATTCTACATATACAAAATAATGAAAATAAAAACTCACAATATAATCAAAATAAATATGAATTAGGTTTCAATTAAATTAAATATATCATACATAGGGTTTAGAACTTACTTGAATTGTGAAATTTCACAATAACAATGAGCAAATACAAAGAGAGTAGCTGGCGGCACCACCACCACAACGACAACGACGGCAGCACAAAGGCAACTCAATGGCAGCAGCAAGGGAGGAGATGGAGTTGAGGGTTTGGGGGGGATTGAGTTTGGAACTTAGGGTTGGATGAGGAGAAAACAAAAGAAAATTGGGGAATGGATGGAGGAGTCGGATCTGTGAATGAAGAAGGAAAGGCTTTTTTTTTTTTTTTTTTTTTTTTTCAGACCTGGCCCAAAACGACGTCGTTTTGGTCAGGTCATTTAAAAAATATTCCCTGGGCCAAAACGACGTCGTTTTGCCTAGGTTGTTTAAAAAAAAAAAAACGTCGCGCGCACGGCGCGTCTCCTTCTTCTTCAACCTGCAAGCCTTCTTCTTCTTTAAGACATTTCGTCGACCACGTGGTGTGTAGCTCCAAGAAGTCGCACCAGCAGCTCCAAGAGGTCGTACCAGCAGCTCCAAGGGACCTCTAAGGTTATTTCCATGGCTTCCAAGAGGTCGTGCGACCCCATTGACCCCACTGTGGCTCCGCCTCTGCTTGCCCCTTAATGGATCCGCCAGTGCATACAGGGTGCAACTGAGACAATATATTAATTACAAGAGTTTAAGGTATGTTAAGAATTCATGTATAAAACATGGTCCTTACAAAACTTGCTATGTAAAAGAGGGGTTCCAAGGAGCTTTTAGGTATGCTGCCTTTAATAGGACATATTGGATCCCAACAAGGTGCCCAAGTTACAAATACCCGAAGTCAAACCCTGGGCTCATTTGGTGGGCTGATTAGGGCAAGTTATCCTTTTTTTCAAATTGGACTTGTATGTTGTACCTAGCCGAAGTTTGATGAGCTAAATAATATGACATACTGGATTTAAAGTTCGGTATTTGATGAGCTAAATTGGACTTGTATGCCCCTTAGCCTTTGTGGGCGTCCTTTCTTCTTTCTCTATTATGGTAGCAAATTCCAATGTTCTTTCTCAACTTCGGTGACAACTCCGACAAGCTCACCTATTCGCTGCACGTAATTCTCTCATCTCCTTTCTTCTTGTGAATTAGAGATCTGATTTTTTAGGTGTGGGTCACAGGTCGTTGAAGGTGGGTCGGAGGTTACAAGCGGTCTGCAGGGGTCGTGAGTGCTGTTTGATTGCAGGGTCTGGGTGGGTCACGAGGGGTTGTTGCAGAGAGGAAGACCAGCCTTGTGCCTCTTTGTTGTTTTTATTCTTTTTATTTTTTTATTTTTATTTTGTTTCCTTAATTTATTTTTCTGATTAAATTTATTAAAAGTTTTTGTTTTATATTGAAAATATTGAAAGTTTAATATTTAACAAAATAATAATAACCATAGCCATTACTGGCTAGTGAGTACCACTTAATGGACATGAATCCAATCAAGCCCCATCCAATTAATCCAGTCCAATACTACAAAGTCATATCCATGCCAACCCACCAAACGTGCCCTAAATGGCAAGCCTTTACTTGACATGGTATCAGTTGTCTAAGCAAATTCAATGGGTTGGAGTGGAAGTAGGATTATGTATTAACGACATGTTTTGTTCGTCATAAATTATAGTGATTCTCGACTTATTCGCATCTACTAAAACCTAAGGAACTAGAAGTAAGTGTCCTACATTTAAGATCACTATTCAAATACTCTATAGACAAGTAATGTGAGATTCACTAAGGGTAATTATCGATGTTTACCAAATTTATCTTATCCTTGTTTACCAAATTTATAATAAACCATCATGATATAGAAGTTTTATGTAATGAGACATACGACCGAACTAGACATTGGAAACAAGAAACGAGGTTAATTATCGATGGCTCTAGTGAAAGAAAGACGTAGATTTAGTAAAATGACAAAGTCACCATTTGGCATATGGCCAACACACTTGACATTTTTATGAATGGAGTAAATGAAATTGAGTGATGTCTGCACCAAAAAAAGAGGGTAAAAAGACAACTTAAACTTCTATCACACAAAAAAAATGATGGACAATAATGTAATTTCACATGTCCAAATTTTACTGTTTTTTATTGAAACCTCACATATAGGTGATGTTAAATATCTCTAATATTTAAAATTAAAAAAAATAAAAAACCAAAAACCTCCCACTTTCCCTACGTTCTCTCTCTCTCTCTCTCCCTCTCTCCTTCTCATATTCTAAACAAATGTGTTCATACAAACAAATATGTAGGTAAATGCTAGTATAACTTAAGAAAAGTCGAGATTCAGATTGATATTTGGGGAGAATTTATAGTCCTTTTAAACAAGGGAACTTTAACGAAAAGCTCCCGGTACTGTTCATTTTAACGAAAAACTACATTTTTACACTAAAAGTCAATCCTGGTACTATTCACTTTACCTTTTATTTTGTCCTTATCATTAAAATTCAAAGTTTCCAAACTTTTTTCATTAGTTTTCCTTTTAAACAAATCCATAGAAGCCCAATTAACCTATTTTTTTTTATTGGATTGATGGCCAATCTTCAATTTCCAAGCCCGTTCAACCTCAAATTTGAACATAAACTGAACCCATTTATGGCAGTTTGGCAATGACAGTGACAATTAGTCAATCCAATTGTCCGTAGCTGATAGGTCCAAACACCTCATATTTTTCCAATTTACACACAGACCCCGTTTCCATACGTTACCAGATCTCACCCTTCGTATTTACTTCTTCCGGATTCCTCTCTCTGGTCCACAGTTTGATACAGTGAGCCGGATCTCTCAAAGTTTAGCAGGCTCGGAGCGGCAGGACGGCCATGGCTGACCAGTTCGAGGACAAGGTCCCTCCTTCGGTATTATTTCTCAGAAACCCCAAATCCCCTGCAATTTATTCAGAGATTTTGATTTTTCGTTTGTGGAATTTGGATTTAGATTTCTCAAATTTTCAGCTGATTATTGGTCCTGGTAATCGAAAATTATGCATGCATGCTTAGATTTTGTGGTATATTATATGTCTGGGACTTGTGTTTTGGTTGATTTAGACAGAGATATACATTTCTTGATGAAAGATTTTCGTGATCTGAGAATTGGTATTCTATTTGGGCTTTCTTCACAATTGAATTTGAAAATTTGTTTGCATATTGTTAGGAAACAAGCCTGTTTTTATTAGATTTGTTGTGTTAGGTGTAAATTAAGAACTGCCAAATCAAATGCCACCATAATTTTGTAGGAGTTTTGTTAATTTATTGATTGATTTCCTTGTTGATGAATTTTGTTCCCCTGCTCTTGTATATATCTGGGGCTTCCGTCATATTTCAATTGAGATGCTGATAAAATGTTGGTCTTTCTAAGGGAATGATGGTAATCGTTTTTGCTTCAAATGCATGTAATTATGTGGAACCAATGTGCATGATATTTCGATTCATATAGAAATGGGTTTTTTGTCCATTACTGTAAATGTAATAGGTCTATCGTCGATCCATCATATTTATATTTGGCGAACTACCCAGTGGATGGGTTTGGTGGTATTGTATCGATCTCCTCCATCAGAACTCAAACCATGAGTTTCAGTCTCACGGCTCTCACCAGTCCATTTGACTATTGGGTTTCTACCATGACCTAATGTTTCATGGCCTTTATGAGTCACTTTATATTTCACTATTAAGTTTGTAGGTGTGTGGGTTCATATATGCATGCTTGTCAATAATTCTTCCAATTGATTTACACATATTTAAGACCCTATTGGGATTGAATCTCATTCTGTCCTTTAAACAAGCTCTGTTCTAGTTTAGATTTTGTTTATTAGCGAAGAAACTGTGAAATAAGCTTCACACTTTAATTTTTCCCTGCAAATCACTTATAATTTGTTTGTAGGCATAATATATTTATGCATTTAATGTGGATTTGTGAGGAAGAGAGAGAGTAACTTACAAAAATATGGTTTCCTAGCAGGCAGAGATTATGGTCATCACTCATTAGCCTCTGTCTTAAAATTGTTATATTTCTTTGAGCTATTTTAATACACACCGCTTTGTTTTTAATTTTTTTTAAGGAATACCAGGACTAGGCCAGTGGGATCTTCACAAGTTTTTTATGTAGACACAAAATAAACCATTTTTGTACCCTGAGTATTCGGTTTGATAACCTGCTACTAATTCATCTTCTGCTTCTGGTTAATTAAAATGTAATCTCTCACATTCTTTTAGGGAAGAAACGATAAAACCCTATAGGCCGGTTCCATAAATTCAATTCCCAAAACCATATTTTGATATGACCTGCAAAATCACACAATTCGATTCAAGTGAACGCAATTCTGGAACTTGGATGCTATTGCATCTTCTATAGGCATTATCATATGGGAAGCGAGTATAAATATCCAGTTGAATGAGAGAATGAATATTAATTACAGTGGTAGCTAGTGGCTGTTGATTACTTGAGGCAAATGTTGAGCGGGGGATTCCAGTAGTATACATTTTCCCTCTATTTTGTTTTATCTTCTTTGTTTGTGCACAAGTGTCTGTGACGAAATATAATTGCAGTGGTGATTCTGCAGGATGCAAAAGGGTTTAACCCTGGATTGATAGTGTTGATTGTTGTTGTTGGGCTGCTGCTGCTTTTCTTGGTTGGAAACTATGCGCTTTACGTGTATGCTCAGAGAACTCTTCCCCCGAAGAAGAAGAAGCCAGTGTCTAAGAAGAAGCTGAAAAAGGAGAGGCTGAAGCAAGGCGTCTCTGCTCCAGGAGAGTAAATAAGAGGAACTTGTTTTTTATTGCATCCCTCCATCATGTCTTGAAGTGTTGTGTTCAGAAGTTTCTCCAAGCGCCTTATGTGTTTGGGATTCAGAAGGTTTTTTTTCTTTGTTTACGTTAATACTCGAGGGGATTGAACTTTAGTTGGAACGTCGGAAGTTACGTTAACCCTGTATCATCGTAGAGACCAGGGAGTGAGAATGCTGTTACTGAAAAACAGCTTTATCTCTTTAATTTCCCATTTGTACTGAGCCTTTCCTTTGTTGAAGGAATAGTTAGAACTTGGAAAGATATCTGTTACCAAATGTTTGGAAGGAACCACCAAATGCTTGGTTGTATTGCAGAATTCTTCGTACAATAGGATGTAATCCAGAACTTGGACTTGTTTTGCTCTTAAAACTTTTCCTTCATATCTTATTAGAGTAAATTGCCGATTTTTCCCATGAACTTTCACTTAGCTTCCAATTTCCCTCGTAAACATGTTCATAGGAAAATTAAGGACACAAAACTAATTTGTTTGTGACCGAGTGAGATTTTGCTGGTGATGTAGAAGCAGCAAACATCATGAGTTGTAACTTGAAATTGAGATTGACATTGAGATTGAGCTTGTGATGTATACTTTGCCCCACCAGCATATTCCAAACTGTTTCTCTTAACCATACCCCGAATGGGCTTATCTTTTGCTTCCAAGATAGCAGCTTTTAACTTGTTACTATATCACATTTGGTATGAGTATTGAAATGCGATCTACTCCGATGAGGAGTCGACTTATACTCAAACCAATCAAATGCTGACTTGGTTTCTGTGATGTCTATATACCACTTTGTTTCTTCACAAGTTTCATGAAATCACCAACACTCACTCACATGCCCAGCCCTGATATTTAGGGGTTCTTAACCACTTGCGCTGGAACTGTAATTATCATGCACATTTAAATATATATTACATGCGTTTGTGTACATGTAATGAAAATTTGGGGCTCTTCCAAATTGGGGGTCTGCGCGGTGGCACCTTTTGCACACCCTCAGAGCCGACTTTGAACACTCATATTTGGATGATTTCTGAGCTCCTCATTAAATCTTTCAGCTAGCCAAGAAGAAAGGGCAGACTTTATCTTTTGTGAATTGTTGTCGTCATCACCCTACTGAGTCCCAAGCTCCTCGTCAATGCTACTAAGCTCTCCGGCAGACGACGACAACAATTCAGCTCATCATCAACTTGCTCCCCGTCACCCATTCCACAACCCCCAGTAGCACTCCCAAAGATATCCTTTTCTGCGGTCCAATTCCCATCTTTTCCCCAAATCCCAACTTTGTTTTTTTTTTTTTTTTTTTTTTTCCATCATTGAAACACACGGTAAAAGAAATTACACTTGCCTAAAAGGGTTAAAAACCTTTTTAATCTTGTGGCCATGAATTCGCGAGCAAGAAATGCATTAAGACGGTTGCTACGGAGGATCATGGACGGGCGACTCAAGTTTTCGTTTACTAATTATCACACCACAGAGGGTAGGTATAAAAAAAATAGCTTCCTTTAGAAACCAAACTTTAAAAAGGAGTTCCATCAAAGTCTGCATCCAACGAACAAGCACGTCCACAGATATCACACGTTACATATACACACAAGTCTATACTTTCATCTTTATCTTATTTATACTTGATTACGAAAACCAATGTAAAAGATGTGGTTCGGTTCTGATAACTCGATGCAGTTTAACAACAGTTCCGGATATCAAAACACGCTTACGTATACAAAGTACGAACATCCAATGTCCCGGAAGGACAAGCTCTCAATTCTCAAGCACCACGGCCCATGCCCTGCTCCTCAGGAGGAATCATAACCAGAACCGGCTGCGCATTGAAACCAGGATGAGGCAGCCTGCGACGGATCTCGCGACCTTCCTGGCATAGAGCACATGGATGGCAGAACACATGAGTTGCAAAATCACAGGCAGTCTCACACTGTTCCTGTTGTAGCTCATCATCCACAAAGCTTCCGCAGCAGCCACATGACCTATTAAGTGCCTCACAACTTCCCTGCTCATCACCAAAATATCATAAAAACCACACATTTAATAACTCCTGAATTCTCTGGTAAGATAATAAAAAACGATATATTTGTTCTCTATGTAATGCTTTGAGACGGACAACTAAAATACTTTGTGTTATGATTATCAGATTCGTTGCGAAGCCATAAACAAAACAAAGGTAATCGAGTATAACTGGATCAAAAAAACCCATACGCATTGCAAAAGTTTATATTATAAGCAAAAGTTAACCTACAATTGCATACACATTTTGCAGGGGAAAATATAACTTGCCTCTAGGTTGAACTTGCGGCGGATGGCAGTACGGCTAGGATATGAAAACCACGGTGCAAGGAAGTTCCAACCAAAAAAGGTGTTTCCAATCAGATATAGACCAGAGTAAGGCAAACAGTGATTTGCAAACGTCCCAGGAGTAGATCCAAGTCTCTCAGCATTACTTCCATACAACACACAAGGAGCCACACTTCCAAGAAGACCTACCAAAATGACATCAATGTTAGCATGCAAATTGTCGATAGCACGTAGGAGGTCACTGAAAAGTTTATTTATGAATACTATGATCTTATGGCCCCAAACCCTTATTATCAAGTATTAGCAAACCCTTTATCCTACTGTTTCATGTGGGCACACATTTTTTATATTTTCTGGTGGGAAAATAAGTTGGAGATTTCTTGACTAATAGGTTTCTTCACATTACCGCTTCAATTAAATGTCTCGGCCCAAACAAAAGATATTGAACAAACACTTTCTTTTAATTAACCACTCATGTTTTCTGAAATTTAGGGACTAGATTAATTTCAGTTTTTGATATAATGCTAAGCAACAAACCTTATGCTATAAGAATTGAAGAGTATCCATTACAGAAAAAGAAAAAACAAGGTAATGACATATGATCGATGAAAAATCATCCAAGACAATAAACAAAAAAAAGCTATTTCCAAGTGTAATCCAATCAAGAACAAATACCAAATTGCAGAATGGTACATCCAAGAACACATTCTGGCCATTCGGGTTCATGCTACCCCTTGGGGTCCGTATAGTAATCAACAAGATGCATAACTATTCCAGAAAGTTTGCAAAACCCCCTCTTCTTTATTAAGCAAGAAAGGCGTGGCTTAAACCGTTTAACACAAGGAACCAAGCCACTGAATTCTAAAATTTTCATTAATTATAGAATATATCTAATCCAATAAACAGAAAAAGCAATGATGAAAAGATGTCATGCGATAATTATTGAGCTAATTTAGCATAATTTCTAATACACAACGGCAATTAAACCAATCTGACATCGAAAATTGAAGAAATCAAAGCTAATTAAACCAATATGTCATCGAAAATCGAAGAAATCAAAGCTACTGAGGTTACAATACAACACAGACATCCAAACATCGCACAATTCCAAACTGTTAATTCAAGAAAACCAAAAGAAAAAACTTACAAACTTCAAGATCGCTGCTACAGAATTCATCATTGCGGCCAAGACAGGCAAGGAGGCTGGAGTCCCACTGGGCCCGGCCCATGGGCTCACCCATCACGCTCCCGTGCCCCAAAGGCAGCCCATCGGCGGTCCACGCGCACCCATTACCACCGCCATTCACATGCCCCATCTCCGTGGGCGATTTCTCCGGCGACTGAGTCTCCGGCGAGGCCTTGGCGGGCTTCTCATTATCATTCTGGGTCTCCTCGAATTGCTTGCCCAGAAGCGGGTTCGATTCCTCCTGGACATTATTCTCCCTGTTGTTGCTCGCCATGATTGATCACAGAGAGAATCAGAAACCCTAGAAATCGAATCGCAGAGAAAGAGAGAGAAAGATTGAATTTTGAAACCCTAAAATTGGATCGACGGAATGAAAGGGGGACAAAACGAGTTGTCTCAATACGTCTCGAACCCGACACCAAACCGCGTTAACCGCGTAATTGGTAATTTACGTTCGTCCACGTCACACCCCAGTCAACGCCGTTAGGTGGTTTTGATCTACTGTGGCAGCCACTGGAGTCATAAACCAGATGCAGCTTTAAATTCATGCCACGTACACCATCTCCAACTACTATCGTATTGCGTGGCAAAGAACTAGTGGCCGGCGTATGTAATCACGCTATTGCGCATGTTCTTTTGTCAGTTTGGTCAAGTTTTAACGAATAAATTAAAACTCCGGGTACCTTAAGGAAGAAGAAATTATCCAAATAGAGGTTTTGTTTGAGTGAAATCCAGATTAAAGAATCAGTTTGACATTTTTTAAATTCATTTAAGAAAGAATTTTCTACATTCGAGGATCATAATTACTAGTATTAGTTTTTTTTTTAAACACCGATATATGTATATTTGGTATTGAACTCGTCATCTACAAAAATTGAATCTACAAAAGCACAATGGCTTGGTTGACGATAATAATTTGGTGACCAACTCATCATCTACAAAAACTGACCCCCTCCCCCCCCCCCCCCCAAAAAAATTATGAGTAGAAAGAAATAACACTAGACTATAATATTAATGACAAATACTTAATTTGAGTTTGATTGGTTTTTTTTTTTTTAAGATAATCCAAAATCTGCAAAGTTAAAGTTTAACAAGAGGTGGGTTTCATATATATATTCCTAATCTCTTTTTTTTTTATTTTTTTTTAAATAACAACTGGTGATAAGTCACAGTTATCCACTCCTTCTGACCCTGAAGAGGATATGAGGAATTTCACTGTACTCGTGGCCACATTTTACCAATTAAGTTAAATTATAGTTGGATTAAGATGTAAAATAGTAAATTGTATAAAAAAAAAATAGAAGGCTACAATTTACAAACATACAATAACTATTCTCTAGGTTCGAAGCCCATCTGCACAAGTTGAGGCATTACCTTAATTTGTTGATTCAACATCACTCCAAGTCTATAGCCACTCGCAACAGAATACTGACCAACTTTAAGGAGTAACGCCAGATCCCCTTATCTTATACAATCCTCTAGAAGTGGTATGATGAATGTTTATAAACGAAGGAATCATTCCTTCAGACAACTCATTCAACGTGAAATTTTCCTTGGTATTGCTATTTCTCCCTTGGCACTAGCTACCACATAGTAATGAATAATCTAACGACATTAGAGAGTTTGATAAAGTGATTTCCTTTAAGATTTGAGCTTGATACATCACCATCATATAGTTTTCATGTTATTCAGTACAATTGAGATATATATCTGCATATTAGCTAGGGTTTGTTTTGTCAACTGACCCTCTTGAATCTTGATATATAATAAGAGACAGTCTTGTATGTATTGAGAGGTAATGCTATTGACTGGTCTCCCTTGTCAAAGCTTACTCGGTCATGGCTCTTGTTGACGTGCATGGTAAAACTTAATGAAACCGAAGCCACGAAAAAGAAACTTACACATGATTACAATACATTATTAGATCCAGGTTCGTCATGGCTCAGTGCGAACAACGTCTCTGTTCAGAGCCCGAATTTGATTGGAGTAGCAGATGTACAGGTCTATAAGAAAAGTATGTAATTTTCCCTTATAGCTGAGACAAAGAGAGACAATACAGAGCCCTTGAGTCTTCTTCGCGACACCACCACCTGGCCACCATCGCCTATCGGCCTACCCAACGGTCCCAAGCCCAACCCAAGGGTTCCCACCGACCAAATGGTCCCAATCTGAGAGTCCCGACTCCCAATCCCTCCGACCAAACGGCAAAACCCCTCTCCTCCAACTCCAAAACCACCCCTTCTCATCCGAGTTCGAGGCTCCGACTGGCAACTGCAAAACTCCTCTATGTCAACCAAAACCCCTCTCTTCCAAGGCTCCAAAAGTCCGACACCAAAACCCTTCTCCTCTGAATCTCCGATTGAGCACTGGTTTCATGGTTTGCTAACTTGGTTTGTTATCAGGTAAATTCTTGTTTCTACAATTGAAATGTGATAATAAATTGATAATTGATATGTTGGTCTGGTAATCTAAAAAGAAAAGGATAAAATAAAGGGGTGTGATATTCACACATTCCTTTTAGTTTTTACTTCTCACACACCTCTTATTAATTTCTATTATTTGATCTTCTTCAATTCATTCGATCCGACGATAGAGAATTAAGAGAGTGTATGAGAACTAAAAAGGGGTGTGTGGATGACATACTGTTGACCCTAGAAACTACCAAGCCTACGTGGCGCGTAGGCCAAGTAATCTATAAGCTAACTATGTCATTCGGTGAATGCGGGCGTGCCAACTCGTCGGCCGAGCTCGGCCGAGGAGTAAATTTGTTGATGTTGCGTTGGGTGCGCGGCTGACTCCTGCGTCTTGCGATTGCGACCGAGGAAGGAACGCGTCTTGGCCTCTTGGGTTCTCGAACCTGGAGACAAGGTTACTATTCTTACGAATTTCACGAGTCGTCGTCGTCGGATTTAGTCACAGTGATGTTATTCGTCAGAGTAAACTCACGCCGAATCGACACCAAAGTGTAAGGGCACAAATACTCAAAGCAAATATAAGTTTTAATGGTGAACGTGGTTCAGCCGTCCGAATGCCGAACTCTAAATCCCACTTGGGAATATCCAATCATAAAATAACTCGGCGTGCAATGCGTCGAGCTCGATATACTGTAACACCTCACTTCGCTGAGGAAGCTAATGAGATGACCTTAATCAATAAGGATCCGGAAATCCTTCTCGACCGAGACTTGGATAGGTAACCAACCGTCATCGCCGCAGTGCTGTTGATGCCAACAGAAGATACTGCGAGACCGACTGATTCTACGATGACAGAGCTATCTATGCCGACTTAAGATATCACCGGTTGTTTCCACAGTGCTGTTGATGCCAACGGAAGATGTGTGAGCGAGAAAAGAAAAGAAAAAAAATCTCAAAGTTGTTGAGAAAGCTTGCGCAGGGCAGTTTTGTGTTGAATTGTTGGGGGCCTGAATGATGCACAGCCTCTTCTATTTATAGCAACGGATCCCCCAAGGTCGGGTTAAAACCCTATTCGGACTAGGATTTCCTCTCCTGATCAAACACTGACTCGACCAATCCTACTCTTATTATGACTGTGAACCTAGTCCCTTATTGAACCGGATTCGCTTTCGGGTTATTAATCTTGCCGAGACTCCTTATCGCACTAGGACTCGGCCTGTCTTATGTCATGACCTAGCCGACCTAGGTTTGGAAGCCCACGTACTGAACGATCCATAACACCCTTGTCGCAAGGCCTCCCGGGCCGAGAATGATTCTATACTCGGCCCAAACCACTATTTTGGGCCTGAACATTGCCCCCTCGCTTCTGAGGCCTTCGGCCTGAACCCTCTGGTCGAGCTTTGGCCTTGAAGAAGCGAAGTTAAAACTTCAAAACTTAAATGTTCCCCTTCCGAGGTGCATTTATTGAACACGATCCCACGATCTCGATTCTGCTAACCACCATTCTACGTGGCCTTCTTTTATAGGGTTAATCCATAGTGACGTTTGGAGCGTGCAGCCCCCTGAACCGTCATATCATCATGGTCTTGTTGCTGAACACCACCACGCCACCTCGATCTACGAACCATCCAATATCGTGCAGACGCCAAACCGTCTTTCACCATAAATCTCGCCATCACACGCAATCGTGCGTCCCCCAAAACAAGAAACCCTCGGTCTTCTCAACTGGATTTTCTGAATGTTCATAATGATTAGCGAATTCCTCGGTCGATTCTACCCTTTATTTTGAATTTCGAACGATTGCACTTCCTTCCACAACTCTATAAATACCGAAATTCTCTCATTTGCACTTTACGCTCTCAAAATTTTCTGAAATTTCTTGCTATTGTTCTCCAGCGCATTTCTTTTTCCCAGGTCTTCTTCTTCAAATCTCCAACCCAGAAAAACCCCTTTTCACACCTACCTTTTAAACCTCATACAATGGCCTCCTTTATCTCTAAGCTTTCCAGGGAATGTGATCAGTGTTAGAAGATTATTGATCGAAGCTCAATCAAAACCATACGGTTTGAAAGTGACATGAGCACTTCTCACCAAATCTTGGGTCCTCTTTTCAAGGCGGCAGTACCATCAACCATTACTGGACTTTTCCAGGAGCATTGCCTATCACCCTTGTTTCAAGGGTTTGAATGGTCGAGATGGGATGCGGCAAGGCCTCAAGGCTCTTGGCCTTCGACCACTACAACCTAGGGGGCCTGGGTTGTACGAATGGAAAAGCTCTTTGGCGAGCAATGGAAAGCCATCGGCATCTACGACGCCATTCTCCTCTCATCCATGGATGTCGTTCTCGACATGGAGCTCCTCCTAGCAGCCCTATGCTTCTGGTGCTCGGCCACCAACACCATGGTCCTCCCTCTTGGTCCCATTGGCCCCACCATTCTTGATATCACCGCCATTTTAGGAACTTCGGCATCTGGAATCCCCGTCGATGCTGCCCTCTCTAGGTACCCGTCGAACCTCAACCTGAAGACGCTTTTCGACTGACGGGCCTTTGAGACGTTGAGCAATGAGGGTCAAACACCCTCGAAAGAAGACGTTCAAAAACTTCACAAGAACTTCTTCAACTACAACACCCTTTATCTCCATTTTACCGGCCGAGGCGAAGAGGCTCTGCGAGAAGGGGAACATGAGGCTTTCCTCTTCTATTGGTACAACAAGTACATTTGTTGTACCAAATCTAACAAATGCTTGGTTGAGAACATGCCGGTGGCCGAAGCCTTGACTAGTGGTCATGCCCTGTCACTTAGCTCCAACATTCTTGCCTATCTCTTCCATTGTCTGGCCGAGACGACCCTTCATAAGATCGACCCACACCAGAACGGTCCCCTCTAGGTCTTTCAACTCTGGTTGCAAGTTTATTTCGCCTCCCTTCGGCCGGCAATCATTGATTTCTCGCCAACGGAAGCGCTTGGACCTCAGCTGGCCTCTTGATCAACACCTCCTCACCAAGCCGAAGAGGTATTTAGATACTTTTTCGCCTGTGATGACCTTTCCAACGACGAATTCTTTATATGTCGTCGTCGAGAATATCCTTCCTCCATCAAGTTACCCTCATCAATATGGGGCGCGGATGAAGATGCCGACCTTCGTCAGTCCTGGGGGTTGTTCGTGCTCGCTCGCGATCTTCCTCTCGACTGTGATGGGAAACGAGCGGGCTGGGAAGTATTCCATCCTAATTTCCTCGCTCGACAGCTTGGCTACCTCCAAGGCTGCCCGGTCCCCCTTCTCTCCTCCTGAACCGTCCTAAGCCGTGGAC
This sequence comes from Malus sylvestris, assembly GCF_916048215.2. Classification (NCBI taxonomy): domain Eukaryota; kingdom Viridiplantae; phylum Streptophyta; class Magnoliopsida; order Rosales; family Rosaceae; genus Malus; species Malus sylvestris. The sequence continues at coordinate 18,653,322 of NC_062271.1, forward strand.
GCGAACCAAGCTCCTCAGAGAAGGAATGCAATACCGCCAAGAGGGAGTTCCAAGAGCAATGCCAAAATTTCAGCCTTCGACCGGCCACCCCAGAAACCCTTTGCACTGACACCTTCGGTGACTGGTGGGAACAATATACCCAGGAGTTCTTTGGTGCTCCGGTCGAAGGTGTGTTGAACAAACTCTTCGGTGATCGACCTAAGAAGGCCTCGGCCCCCAAGCTCAAGATAACTGTTTATTTCTCCCATTTTCCTTCAATTTTGCACATTGATTTGCCTTGCTGATTTGTTTTTACTTTTTCAGGTAGTCGACCGTTGAGAAAAGTGGAGGCAGTCGCTGCGGTTGCGGCCGAGAAAAAATCGATCGTTGCTAAGAGTGCCAAGACTGCTGTGCTGAGCAAACGGCCTTGTCAAGAGGCCGAGCCGATCATCGAACCTCCGCCGCCTGCCAAGCGGGTCAAAAAGCTGGCAAAAAAAGGAGCACGGGAGATCCATGTCATTTCCAGTCAAACTACAGAGGCGACGACTCCTGGTGTTTCTCCTTCTCCCGCCGTCGGCCAAGCCTTGGTCGAGAAACAGCCAACTCCGATCGGCCTGTTTCTGGGGCCGGTACACCAGTTGTACCCCTATCGGTCGAGGCTGCACTTATCCTGGAAAAGGCGGTCTCTGCGACCGAGAGAACTTCCCCTGCAAATCCAAAGCCCTTGGTCTTCATTTTGGAAGAGAGCGAGGGGAGCGACGAGGTTCCGCTGGCAAATCACCCTCATACTCGCCGTCAACCTCCTCCAATATCCGAGGTGGCTATTCAGGTCGGCCTTTCCACGGTCGACTGTGGCAAACGACCAGCCGAGGAGCCAAAGGCAACGGCGGAAACACCTGTTCATCCTCAAGACCAGGACCTCCACATTCCTCCGCATGAGGCTACTTCGGCCTTCGTAAGTACCCTCTACCGCCTTTCCTTGATTATTTTCCTACCATAAAACTCTAAACCAGGAAAATACTGTCAGGTGCCTGCGTACTCTTTTCATCGAAACTTCTATGCGCCGAAGGGTGTTATCTATATTTCTTGGCCGCCTCAGTGGCCATCGAATGTAGATAACCTCCATCGGTCGCGTGAACTGAGAAGCAGTCTAAGAAACCGGGCTCGGCCATTAAGTTCTTTAGGTTCGAGCAATGATCCTGAAGCCATGGCCGATGTATCCTCTTGGCAGGTTAAAAGAAATGAAACCTTCTTGCTATCTTTTTCATGGCTTCCTTTGAGCTTAACCTGATTTCTGTGTGTAGGTTTCGTGGGAGGTCGAATTCAAAGCTCTCTTGTCCAGTATTACTGGAGGGGCTGGTCCTTCAGCCGCCACAACCGAAACTACTGATTCAACTGCTCTGACTCGGCTGTAAGAGGTCCTGTCGCTTTCGGCGTCGCAAGTCCTTGAGCGCAAAGGTATTGATTTGCTGGGCAAATGTCTAAACGACCTTGGAGCCGACGGTCAGCTGAGCGGCGAGGCTGTCGTTTAGGCGTCAGCCGCCTTGGAGCGGGTTCGAGAAACTTTCAGTATTTTCGAGAACGCTCTGAGGGCCGAACAACCTGCAGGCTGCCACGGCCGTTCAAGATGCTCTTTGTCTGAAGATTGACGCTTTAAAGGCTAAAGGGGAGGTCTTGGCCGACCTCGACCGTCAAATGGCCGAATTGTCGAAACGACGGTCGGTCATTGCTTCCGAACTTGCCAAGGACTTCGAGTCGGGCGGCAAGGCTTGCTTAATCGAGTATGCGGCGAACGCAAAACGGGTCGAGCAATTGAAGCTGGAGAAAAAGAACCGGCAGGCCCAGGTCATCATGGGCGAAGTGCGGTGGTTAGAGCTGAAGGCCCTGCTCGGCACTCTTCTACCCTCTTTGCCTTGAATTTATTTTGACTTTTATGTAAACCGATCGACCAGCTCACTTTGTATTCTATCACTTGAAATGAATGTTTTACTCCCGCATTTCCCAAGTGACCGGATAGTATTTCTTCAAAAACTTCCCGTTAATTGGTAATTTGTGAACTAAACCGGTTCGGTCTCTAAGATGATATGCCCCCTTGCCGTATACTTTATGTACAACAAACGGCCCTTCCCAATTCGACGACCACTTGCCAAACCTAGGATCTTTTAGCCCTACGGGCAACACCGTTTGCCAAACTAATTCACCCTCGCCAAATGTTTTCTACCGTACTTTTTTATTATAGGCTCGTTCGATAATCTGTTTTTGTGCCACCAACAGGTTGTAAGCGTCAAGTTGCGCTTCTTCCAAATCTTCTAACTCCTGCCTCATGGACTGATTATATTCGACGCTAACCAAACTACTTTGCTCAGTCAACCGTAATGAATTTATGCTTAACTCGACTGGTAACATTGCGTCGTGTCCGTAAGTTAGTGCATACGGGGTTGTCCCAGTCGCCGATCGGGGTGACGTTCGATATGCCCATAATGCTTCATTCAACTTCAAATGCCACATACCGGGCCTTTCCTTTATTACCTTTTCGAGAATGCCGATCAACACTTTATTACTTACCTCGGCCTGTCCATTGGCTTGTGGGTAATACGGTGTAGACTGTTCAAGCCGGATTTTCAAACCTGCCGTATACTCTCTAAACCTTTCGGCTGTAAAGATCGTGCCATTGTCGATTATAATCGTTTCTGGTACGCCGAATTTGGTCACAATGTGTTCTTCCACAAAGTCACAAACTTCTTTAGATGTTAGCTCGGCATATGATTTCGCTTCGACCTATTTAGTAAAGTAATCAGTTGCTACTATTATCCATGTGTGCTTGGCAGCCCCAGAAGATGGCGTGATTTTTCCGATCACGTCCATGGCCCATCCTCTAAACGGCCATGGTTTAATGACCGAATGCAATGATTCGGCCGGGACCCTTTGTATAGGCCCGTGGATTTGGCACTGTACGCATCCTCGTGCAAACTCGATACAATCCTTTAGTATTCTTGGCCAAAAATAACCGTGTCGTCGAAGTAGCCATCGCATTTTTCGTCCGGATTGATGAGCTCCGCAAACCCCTTCATGGACTTCTGTGATCGACCGAGCACCCTCTTGGGGGCCGAGGCATAGCAGTAGCAATCCATCCTCGCCTTTTCGGTATAACTCGTTTTGGTACGTGACATAGTTCGTGGCGTGAACTCGTGTCTTGCGACTATGTTTTCCATTGGGATTGTCAAGGTACTGCATAATGGGTTTTCTCCAGTCATCTGGTGTTGCCTCGACGGTACAAACCTCTATAGTGTCTTGTCGGTCTAGCAACGAAGGTAAAGACATAACTCGGGTGCGTATTACATCGTCGCGCCGGAGGATTTGTTGGTTAACCAAGGCCGGGTATAGCTATCGTAACACCGGTATTTCTCGGCCTAGCTTGCCCCCCAAGAGTTGTGCACCAGAGGCAATTTGAGCCAACTCGTCCGCGTCGGTATTATGGATCCGGGAAATATGTTCGAACGTAATACCGTCGAAGGATTCGGCCAAATAGCTGGCAACCATGTGGTAGGGTGCCAGGGTACAACTTATGCAGCGAAAAGACCCGTTAAGTTGGTTAATCACGAGTTCAGAGTCGCCGAGGATGAGGGCACGGGTGGCCCGCAAGTCATGAAGGAGGCCAAGGCTGATGATAAGGGCTTCATATTCGGCCTGATTATTGGTGCAGTCGAAATCCAACTTAAGCGAAAAATACCAACGATCGTGATTAGGCGATTGAACGACAATGCTAACACCGGCCGAAGATGAAGTACTTGAACCGTCAAAATACATCGTCCAATAGTTGTCGCGTGTTTCAACCATGCCGATTTCGACATCGGTGTCCCCAAAACCATAGGGGGAAGGGTGTTGAGCAAGGAAGTCGGCCAATGCCTGGCCTTTGACAGCTTTCTGAGGCATGTATTGCAAGCTAAACTCGGACAACGCCATCGTCCACTTCCCAATCCTGCCTTTTACAATTGGCCGGGTAAGCATGTACCGGATAACGTCGGTCTGGGCAATGACTTGTGTGATCGACGGGAGCATGTAATGCCGAAGCTTAGAGGCGGCGAAGAACACGGCGAGACAGAGCTTCTCAACGGCGGAATAATTGATCTCTGGGGGATTAAGACTTCGATTGAGGTAAAAAATAGCCTGCTTCCACCCAGCATCGTTGTCTTGGGCGAAGAGGCAGCCAATGGACTCTTCAGCCGCCGAAATATAAAGTTTGAGAGGTTTACCGCGCCGGGGTGGAACAAGGACAGGTGGTGTCGCGAGGGAGACCTTGATTTGTGTAAACGCTGCCTGATGCTCGTCAGTCCACTCAAACTCATCTGAGTCTTTAAGTTTCAAAAGTGTCGAAAACGCTTTCATTTTCCCTGTCGAGTTAGCTATAAATCGGCGGAGAAAATTTTTCTTGCCGAGTAAGGACTGCAGTTGTTTCTTCGTCGTTGGGGGTGGAGCATTGATGATTACACGTGCTTTATTTTCGTCCACTTCAATCCCACGGTGATGTACCAGGAAACCGAGAAAATTACCGGCCGACACACCGAATGCACATTTGGCAGGATTCATTTTGAGGTTGTGTTGGCGCGTATGAAGGAAAGCCTGTCGGAGATCATCCAGATGAGTCCGCCGTTGTTTGGATTTAATTACAACATCGTCGATATAGACTTCGACGATGGTTCCAATTAAATCATGAAATATGGTGTTCATTGCCCGCTGGTATGTGGCACTGGCATTTTTTAGGCCGAATGGCATAACAACCCATTCGTAAGTGCCGAGTGCCCCCGGGTAGCGGAAAGCAGTTTTGTGCACATCGGCTTCGGCAATAAAAATTTGGTTATACCCGGCATGTCCATCCATAAAGGATAAGATCGCATGATTCGCCGCGGCATCGATTAACAGATCTAAAATCGGCATTGTATACTCATCTTTGGGAATTGCCAGATTCAGATTTCTGAAATCGATGCAGATGCGCAGTGCACCATTTTTCTTTAAAACAAGAACGATATTTGCCAACCATTCAACATATCGAGCTGTCCGAATGAACCCGGCTTTTAAGAGCCGAACCAGTTCATCCTTGATGCCGAGTTGCACTTCGGTCGAGAATCGACGAGGTGGTTGACGGAAAGGTTTACATCCGGGCTTAATACGTAATTCATGCTCGACAAGAGTACGATCTAAGTCGGGCATTTCATGGTAGCTCCAAGCAAAACAATCTTTGAACTCCGTAAGCAAGGCACGAAGTTCGTCCTTCATTTGTTGGGGAAGTAAAGCACTAATAAACAAAGGCCGTGGGTCATCGGCCGTCCCAACATTAATCTCTTCTAGGGGGTCCTTAACTTGGGGCTGATGATTTTCGAGCTCGGCCGGGGCGGCTTGAATTTTGTTAAGAGATAATACAGGACCATTATTTCCTTCGGCAAGGAACTCGACGAGGTTAACGCCGAAATTTGGTTGTTTAGATATAGTATACCAATGGGCCAGCAGTGGTTCCATAGTAGATGAAACCGCGACCCTACGTTTTTCCCGATCGGTGTCAAACATCAGTTTCGGGGAGGTAGTTGGCTAATCCGAGTCTCGCCGAATCCTGGTGGACAGTCTCGGCGCCAACCTCGATAGCTTTCTGAACAGAAATCCGAGTCGGCCGTCCTTCATCATTGAAGCCTTGCAAAGTAATGTAGCCGACGTGGTCATCATAATACCGTGCTTGGATCATGTTAGTTTCGAAGGGTTGGCTATTGGCCGGGTGAACAGTGATCGATTTGCCGTCCCAAAAAACGAGCACTTGATACAATGAGGAAGAAATACAGCTGGTTTGGTAAATCCAATCTCGACCGAGTAGTGCATTATACTCGGTTTTGGAATCAACCACGAAAAAGGCGGTTATGTGAGTACGACCAGTAATATTCACTGTTAACGGAAGTACACCTTTGGTTTGGGATTTGTCGCCGATGAAACTACTCATTGTGATCCCTGACGGAATAAGTTCATCATTAGAGCGACGTAAGGCCTTCATGATGTTCATAGGCATGATATTGACGGTAGCTCCACAATCGACAAAAACTTTAGAAACTGGATATCCCTCGATGTGGGCCGTCACATACAATGGCTTTAAATGATGGAGGTTGGCCGATGATGAGCGAGGAAATAATTCGGCCAAAGTTGCTTTGATATTGTCATCTTTTGTTGCAGAGTCAACTTTAGCAACAGATACAAAATCAACATGGCCGGCTTCCTCGGCGACTACATCACCATCAAGGAAATTCGGCTAAGCTGTGCTTGATTGAAAATCAGCGGGTAACACATGGACCATACTGATTTCCATGTTATCCAAGACTGACGGGCCCATCGGGTTAGGATCTTCCTCGTTAGCCTCATCTCTCGTTTGGTCGGCGACTACGGCTTCCGTTGTTGTCAGAGTTGGACAAAGAGACTCTTCTGCTCATTCTTCAATGGTTTGATCCTGCGGTGCTGCTTCGGTAGCTTGTTGGTTCTGCGTGATTGCCTCAGGTGAGGTTGAGATCGACAGTGTGCTTGGGGTCAAGATCCGAGCCTGCTCCTGATAGTGTATCCGGGCATCCCTGGTGTCGAGATAAGCATCCAATCGCGCAACACGTGCTATTTCATCGGTCGTAAGGCTGAAGAGAGAAACAGCCGAAAATACTTCGAAGTGCTATCGTAAATACTGAAGGTCCTCCATTGAGAAAGGAAGGTCGGCTGCATCGATATCAGTGTATGGGTTGACTTCAAATCCAAAGACACGAGCTTCTCGTATGTGCTGGAACCTTGCTTTCAATCCTGGGTCTGAGGTCTTCTGAATGATTCGCTCGGCATCAGGACAAGTCAGGACTAGATCAATTGTGTCCTGACATGCCTTCGGCAAACCATACAGATCATTGGCCGAATGTTTCTTATGAAATTCTCGCATGTATTCTAAAGCCTCCCCGAGGAACGGTGGGTGCAAATTCCGTCGAATTTTGATCAAAGGTTCTTGTATGGCTGGCGGGGCTAATTTGCTTTCGGCCTTTTGCCTGAAATGCTCGAGGCGTGCCTTCATCTCCCCCAGTCGAAGAAGAAGTTTGATCCGTTTATCAGCCTCTTCGAACGTGGTTTCGACATCTCGGTTGACCAGCCGTTTCCCTTGAACCAACTCTATCATAATAGCTGGAGGTGGTCGTTCATCATCAGTAGCAATTGTGTCCTTCGGCCGCCATTGAGGGACCGAAGTTTCTTGGGTTGCCCGTCGGCGGGCCATGCAATCTATCCTTTGGTGCTGGCGTTTCTGGGATTTGGATAGTGCGGTGTAGACGCCTTTCAAAGAATGATATGTATACCAACGTTGATCTCTAGGTTCGGGAGGTTTGAAAGTTTTTTGGCTCCGCGATGATTCCGAACTGCTAGAATTACGTTTATAGTAGTTCTCGTCATAAAATGAAGCATCAAAATCAAGGCGCCTCCTGACTGAGGGTGTCTCTTCCATCCTCACTTTAGGACCGAGCCTATCAAAAACCCCTTGATGTTGGCCTACGTTGGCAACCTTTTGCTGGGTTGCGGCCGTAGGTCGTTCCCTTATAAGCGAAGAGGGCTTCTCCTCTGGCTCACTGCCGACCTTTGCTCTACATTTACTGCACAAAACTGCCGTCCCACTGTCTTCATCGGTGCTATAATCCATCATAGGTTTGACAATAACGGGTCCCGTTAAAGCTGTCGGTGGTTCGTTTGAACGAAAATCAGCCATGAAACGTGGCCGAGAATTCTGATTTCGAAAGCGTTGCGTCGCAACAACTTCGGCCTTCCCTTTCCCTTTGTCTTTAGGTAGGCACGCATCGACCATATTTACTGTTGCCGTAGGGAACGGGTCAGTATCAACACTCATCTTCTTCTCTGGAAATTTCAGTTTGCCATTATCAATCCAGCTTTGGACGTTGTCTCGAAACACGATGCAATTGTTTGTCATGTGTTTGCTTGAATTATGGTATTTGCAATATATCTTTCCTTTAAGCTCTTCGGCCTTGGGAATGTTGTGCCCAGGCCGAAGTTTGATGCTCCTTGCTGATAACAGTTGATCAAAAATTGCATCGGCCTTTGTAATATCAAAAGTATAAACTTTCGACGGGTTTAGTGCTCCTTCAGTAGCCGAGCGGATTTTGACTTCCTTAGAGTCAACTTGAGTCAATGCCTTGCAAACGTATCGCTTATCTATCACTATCTCAGCTGCATCCACACTAACGCATTCATCCTCGGTTGATGCATAATTGACAGTAGGATTATTGTAAATCGTCCCCCGAGATGGAGCTTTCGAAATCTTTTCCTCGCGGAGCAAATAATCATACTGCTCGACATGTTGGGCTAATTCGTACATATCCCGAAAGTTTGCCCCCAAGAATTTATTTTTGTATTCGACGTCAAGACCGTTCAGAGCAAGTCTGACGAATTCAACTTCGGGGAGAGGCACTCGGCACCAATTCTTGGCTGATTTGAATATAGTAAGATAATCCATTGGTGACTCGTCGGACGCCTGAGCCATCCTTGCTAGTGAGGATACTGATATTTCCATTCCTGGCCGATAAAACTGCTCATGAAATTTCTCGACCAACTCCTCCCAACTCTGGAAGGAGTTCGGTGGGAGGTTAATATACCAAGCGAACGTTGAGCCGGTCAACGAAAAATTGAAAAGTCGCAGCTTGTGAAAGTCACTATTAACGTCTCCGCATTGTGCGGTGAAGCGAGCTACATGTTCTAACGAGGATAAAGATGATTCTCCGGTAAAAAGGCTAAAATCTGGGATCTTGAAACCTCTAGGTTATTCGACCTGTTCTACGTAAGCTGGATACGGGTGTATAAACTTAGGGAACTTCGGCCCTTTCTTCATGTCCGAATCGATCATCCGTTGAACTTTAGTCATATCGACGGGCGTTACTTCCACTTTCTGGTCGGATCCGTCTGACCTACTATTCGACCCTCCTCCTCTTTCCAATTGAATTGGCCTGAGCCGAGCAGGAATTGGCTCGGCCGGTGCACTTGATAATAGATTATTCCTCGGCGGCAAATGCTGGGCAAGATCGAAAGTTCTACCATCGCTGACCTTACTAACCAGTATTTCGAGTAATCTGGTTTGTGCTTCACTGAAATTGCGTATCACATCATGAAGCTTATCGATTCCTCGACTCAATGTCTGTTCAACCGTCCGAGATTGCTCGTCAAACCGTTTTCGAAGAAACGACCTTGTGGGTGGATTGGATTCTTCGCCACCATCTTCATCACAATCTTCTATTACTCCTTCATTGAGAACGCAAGTGTTCCTGTCAGGAATTTCAAGACTGCGAACCTGACCGCCGAGATTAACTTCCCTTTCTCGGCGAGTTGCGCTCGTGGACTCAGGTGTCACGGCGCTGATGGGATTCTGCGCTTGTGGCACATTGTGTCCTATGTTCTGATTTGGTAGATCGGCTGTCGACTTTCCCATAGCTGTTTTCTTTTTTACCGATCGTGTTTCAATTGGCATGAACTTCGTAGTTTAGCACTGGGTCCCACTGGGCGTGCCAAAATGTTGACCCTAGAAACTACCAAGCCTACGTGGTGCGCAGGCCGAGTAATCTATAAGCTATCTACGTCCTTCGGTGAATGCAGGCGTGCCAACTCGTCGGCCGAGCTCGGCCGAGGAGTAAATTTGTTGATATTGCGTTGGGTGCGCGGCTTACTCCTGCGTCTTGCGATTGCGACCGAGGAAGGAACGCGTCTCGGCCTCTTGGGTTCTCGAACCTGAAGACAAGGTTACTATTCTTACGAAGTTCACGAGTCGTCGTCGTCGGATTCAGTCACAGTGATGTTATTCGTCAGAGTAAACTCACGCCGAATCGACACCAAAGTGTAAGGGCACAAATACTCAAAGCAAATATAAGTTTTAATGGTGAACGTGGTTCGACCGTCCGAATGTCGAACTCTAAATCCCACTTGGGAATATCCAATCATAAAATAACTCGGCGTGCAATGCGCCGAGCTCGATATACTGTAACACCTCACTTTGCCGAGGAAGCTAATGAGATGACCTCAATCAATAAGGATATGGAAATCCTTCTCGACCGAGACTTGGATAGGTAACCAACCGTCCTCGCCGCAGTGCTGTTGATGCCAACGGAAGATACTGCGAGACCGACTGATTCTACGATGACAGAGCTATCTATGCCGACTTAAGATATCACCGGTTGCTTCCACAGTGCTGTTGATGCCAACGGAAGATGTGTCAGCGAGAAAAGAAAAGAAAAAAATCTCAAAGTTGTTGAGAAAGCTTGCGCAAGGCAGTTTTGTGTTGAATTGTTGGGGGCCTGAATGATGCACAGCCTCTTCTATTTATAGCAACGGATCCCCCAAGGTCGGGTTAAAACCCTATTTGGACTAGGATTTCCTCTCCTGATCAAACACTGACTCGACCAATCCTAGTCTTATTATGACTGTGAACCTAGTCTCTTATTGAACCGGATTCGCTTTCGGGTTATTAATCCTGCCGAGACTCCTTATCGCACTAGGACTCGGCCTGTCTTATGTCATGACCTAGCCGACCTAGGTTTGGAAGCCCACGTACTGCACGATCCATAACACCCTTGTCGCAAGGCCTCCCGGGCCGAGAATGATTCTATACTCGGCCCAAACCACTATTTTGGGCCTAAACACATACCCCTAAATAAATTGCCGACAATTTAAGAGGGGGTGTCTTAATATTATTATTTTTTTCTAAAAAGAATGAGTAGATTGAAAATTTGATAGAAAGTGATGTTAGTAAAGAGTTACCAGATATTGGTGATGTGTATGATGATCATGAAAATGATGGTGATATAGAGAAAATGTAGGTGTGAACATTTTGAATGTAGAGGAGCATTTATGATCCAAGAGTTTGGGATCATCTTAATATATAAATGAGAGAAATACTTGTAGAAAATGGGCCAATTAGAGAAGGTAATCTCACTTATCCTAAAGAAAACCTCTCTAGATAAGTTTCTTAAGGGTGACATTTCAAGGAGTTTGGAACCGTTGTATATGATTTTGTTTTTCACAGTCGAATTTTAGGTACTATGCCGCCCTATTGTATGTTTTTGTTCAAGTAATAAGTGTGAGAGGGCCTACCCCTCACCCCACCCCCCCCCCCCAAAAAAAAAGAAAAAAAAACTTCAATTGGGTTCCAACTCTTTTAAAATATATATTATTTTTAATATATATTTGTGTATTGAAAAAAGACACAGTTTACGCTCCAAACACCAAAAAACTCAGGAAATACCCTGATTAAATCAATACAACATATATTGATAAGCTTGTTCTATTTAAATCATTCTCCCAAAAAATATTGCTTACTCTCTTTCTTTATCAATAGTTGCATGCAATGCTTGCTTACTAAAAAGATGGGTCAAAAGGTGGTGAAGGGCCAAAGGATTCACCATTTTTATTCTTTTAATGTATACACATATTTTTCTGTAAAATTATAATTATTGAATATGATGGGACTAATTTTGTAAGAGCATTTTTAAAGGAAATGTCAAAAAGTTTATATAGCAATAATAGTAAAGAAGACAATATTAGTATTTTTTTTTAACTAAAATCCCAATTTTTATGTAGTATGGCATGGATTGACAGCAACTTCAAATTCATTTTTAATTGATTAATAAATGTTCTTTTTATCATTTTTATTATTATTTTTGTTTTAAAAATATTTATTACAAGTATAAAAGATAAATAATGTAACAAATAATAGTTTAATTTGACATATTTGGTGGATAACAAGACTTTAAAATGATCAAAGTGCCACATAGGCTTTCAAATTTAAATTTTCTGTTTTAAATTTGATATCTTTGGGAGAAATTTTTCAATATGCTGAGAATATAGCCCGGAATACCAAATGATATAACACAAGTGATTGAATTTTTTTTTCAAATATTCAACCACTTGTATTATGTCACTTGGGTGTGTTTATTTGGGCTCATTAGGTTTCACTAGACTAGACTGGCTTACTAGTTTGTGTTTGGTTTGATCCAAGACTGTCTTTAATGCGATTAAGTCGGATTTGTTCTGACTAAAGGCTTCACTACCTCGTCTTAGCTAGGACCCCCGAAAAGGATGGGATTGCTAATCCCGGCTTTCTAATATCTGCATCGTTTGCGATCTACAAGCATGCGTCACCAAATCCAATCACCAAATCCTGCTGTCTCGCTGATCTCCATCATCCCGCAATCCCATCACCAAATCTTGCCGTCTTGCCGATCTCCTTTGTCTCATGAACCCAACTTCCTCTTTGCTTCAAATTTATTTCTCTCCCTCCTATGAAACCCAACGAACCCACAGCCCAGATTTCCCTCTTGCTTCAAGAAGGAATACCTAGCTGGATTTGCTTTGGATTTAATCCAACACCAAGAACTGAGTTGTAATCTCAAAGAACTGAAATTTAAATATAAAAACAAATTCAGAGTTTCATACTTTGAAGAAGAGAAGAACATAGCAAAGTAATTTGAGTGAAAAGGGAGAAAAAAGAGGGAGTGGGGAGAGTGAAGTGGGACAAAGAAACAGAGAGTAAAAGAGGGAAAGGGCAGGAAGACCATGAGTGGAGAAAAAAAGAGGTTAAGAGAGAGGATGAAGATTATAAAAGAATAAATAAATATATTAATATTAAAATATTAATACATATTGGTTAAATAATAGGGGTGTGCTATCCACACACCCCGTTTTACTTCTCACACACCCCTTAATAATTTCTGTCCGTTGATCTTCTTCAATTCATTCGATCTGATGATTAAAAATTAAAAAGGTGTGTGGAAGTAAAATGGGGTGTGTGGATATCACACCCCTAAATAATATAATATTAAAATTTTGTTAATTATCTTACTTTTTAGTCTGACACTGTACCAAACACTTCATTAAGTTAATCCAGCTTAGTCTAGTTTAAGCCTGTCCAACTTAATCTCTAAAGCTAGTCCAGTACAACAAACGCATAGTGTACTGGGCTATTTTGCTAACACGCTGAAAAACTCTCCTCCTTTAAAGATGCTCTAAGTAGCTAGGTTGAGAAAATTGGGAAGCATTAAATTTGGAGGAACTAGCTGCAAGTCCTGTGGTTCGAGGAATTTTTAGTTGTGACGGAAACACGGGTGGTACATTATGTTTTTTTATGTAAGTGGTGAGAAATTTAATTTTTTAAGTTATTAACTTTTTAACACACATATCTCACCATTTATATAACGACACGTGAAATATCACCCCGTGTGACGATCACATTGAAAAATCTTTCAAATGGTTCCCAAGCGGCATCCAACTGCCCAATCGTAGTAATTAATTATGTGTTACTATCATGCAGATGCAATGCCAAGTCATGCTACCAAATTACATGTGTCTTAACGCATGCATTATGCATCTATTGCCCTACAAGTATATCCACCAAACCGTAACGCAAATTAATGTTCATCCAACCCAGGAAATAAGAGAAATCTAATAATATATGTCGATCCCACATGCATTCTCAAACCATAACCCTAAACTGTGATACCACCACGTAAACTTAGCAAGGTCCACTAAATATAAACTATGTCACGCTAGCCTCACATGAGTTGCCGAATTCAACTACCGTAAGGTTGTGCTTTCCAGTCCATCAACGGGACCAAGCAGCAGGGGTTGCTTCAGAAATTAGTAATAGTTTATCACCTTAAATCTATGTATGACGGTGTAACGATCGCAATAAAATGTTTCTCAGAACCACCTGCTAAATTTGTGAAGGAATTCTAGTCCGGTACATATGTTTGATAAACTATAGATTGACTTCTTTGATTCTTAGGCGTGATTAATGATAATTACAAGGATAATATATATTCATTGTTCTGAACATATATAAGATCTTGAAGCCCTTCATTTACTCAAGGCAATAAAAACATGTAATAAATTAAAGATTGCTATATATATTTATCTTTATATTAATACATATTCAGAATTGATATCTATACTGAAAGGGACCAAATTGTGAATCAAAACTATCACTACTCCCACTGTCCAGATCAGTATCTTCATCCATGTACTTTCTTCACCTGCAAAGCAAATTACAACATAAGAGTCCAGAAAAAACAAAAACATTATATAAAAACATAGAATATCATGCAAATTAAGTTATCAAAAGCTTTAAAAGTATATAAAGAGCTTGTGAAATCAAAGTGACCCAATATTTATGTTTTCCCATAAACCTAATTCCTAAAACTTCCTAAATTAAAAAGTGCTGCAAAATAGGTATCAGTCAAGTTGGCTAAAGCAGTGTTCTCAATTTTCACCCAAATTTGAATCCTCATCTCTATAGTTTATCTTAGATTAATTAAAATATCACTTGCGGAACCCCAAAAAGAACTTGACATAAAAATTAAAAGAGCTAATCCAACTAATCAATGTAAGTGCATGAGCTCTTACCTTTCTTCCCATGTTAGCACCTTCAATGCTATTAGGTTTTGGGGTTGCCATGGCATTTTCTTTGTGGATCAAAGGCAAAGACTTCTTCCCGTGAGAGTGACCTGGTGGTGGAACTGATGAGTGAGTCTCCGGACCTCTATAATCGATTTCATAAACCTCAGTATCCATCAAATCCGATTCACCTACTAAAACACAAACCACCAAAAAAAATTTGCAAATTAGTAGACTTAATTACATATGAGAATTTTACCACACAATTCAAATTAATTTAGGAGAGTGATTCCACTCACCCATTTCTCCGTTTATACATCTTGTTGATTTCTGATATTTAGATTGAACAAATCAAAAAACAGAAATAAACAAGAATGTACGGAGAAAAAGGACGTGCGGAAACTACTTTCTTTTGATTCAAACCTTTGGAAAAGCAAGGTGTGGCAAGGAGGAAGAGAAAAAGGCAGGAGGTGAAGATTGTAGAGTTCTCGAGCTTCTCCATTTTTCATGCCAATATATGGCTGTCAGAACATAAAATGAGCACTTATATAAAGGGAAGAATGAGTTCACGAAAGAAGCAACGCATGATATATGATTTAGTTTATTATTATTATTATTATTTATGATTAATTTATTTATCAGCTTTTCACAATTGAAACCGTCACCATCCCAATTCCCACACAGCATTAACTTGCGAGGTACCGATATCGGTGTGTTGGGTTGGACGGACATTAATGTTAGTGTGGGTCGAGTACTACTACATATGCATAACCTTTTCCAAGATAAAACAGTTCCGATTTTATTAGAACGTTAGAAAATACAATTTTTTTTAAAAAAAAAAAAAGGTACACTAGATTGAATCGGAAAAGTACTCAATATAATTTAGAAAACAAGATTAGCTTAGCCAATTCGATAGTGATTATATTGACCAATTTGTGGACGTGATAAGTACGAGATAGTGCCGACTTTGAGGGAGAGCAATAGGAGCCATTGCAGAGGCCCCCAGTTGAACAGGGTCCCCGATATTCTTGCACCCCATAGATATATTATACAATAAATAATTTCTTTAATAATAAATAAACAGAAAATCGCCTAAGAGGGAAAATTATATGGAATATTTCTCTCTCATAAGTCCATAACTCATAATATTGATCTTAAGTGAATCCTCAAATAAATGAGATCGTTCAATTACTTGGACTGAAGTGATAACAATTCGGTTCATGTAAAGCATTTAACAAATATTACAACACGATTTTTGATGGAGTTGACATAGTAAATTTAGGTGTTTTATGTTTTTACTTTTATTATTAATTTGACTTGAGTGTTTCTTAATTGATCATGAGTTTTTGTTAATGTGTTAGTTTTAATAATAGATTTGTTTATTGACGGTTGATTTTCACACAAATTTTTAGCTTCTCAAACATGACTAAAAAGGGTGTGTGTTTTTCATTTCTCTTGTTTAATGTCTAAAACAAAAATTTATCAGTACTTTTTGAAAGATTATATTAAGAAGTGTTGAAATGTCCTACATCAACCGTATCAATAAGAAAATAAGAGTTTAAATATCATAACTCCATTCCAACTAACACTAAGGCCTTTTGCGATAAAACCTCACACCTGACAGATTATGCAGGTGGTAATTACCAAGTTGGGGACAATATCAGTGTTGTTGGAAGTGGGCCTTTGGCCCGTCTATCTGATAATTCGACATGGTATTGGAGCCAGGGAGCGGACCTGTACTGTACTGCCACGTGATGGGTGGGTCCCCTTGGCCTCGCGCAATGATGGTGGGTCTCTTGGCCCCACGTGGTTGTCGATGTGTAGATCTTCCACATGTGGCCCACTAATTGGGTCTCATGTGAAAGGGCGTGTTGAAATGTCCCACATCAACCGTATCATTAAGAAAAAAAGATTTTAAATATCCTAATCCTTTTGCACATAATTTCTTGTATAATTTGTGTATCTTTTTACATGGCATGCAAGCAGAGCCAATCTTTTGGCTTTTCACATTGACACAATGGTCCTAGAGTTGTTGCCTTTTTTTGCCCCCATAAAATGAATCAAAGGAAAATAATTTGGCCAACGAAAGCTCAAGTCACTTTCATGCATGATCAATAATTAGTTGGCATAATACGTTAAAAAAAAAACGATTGGACAAGTTTACAAAAAAATAAAGAAAAAAGAAAAAAAGAAAAAGAAAGAAAGCCCAATCATATTGACAGCAAAAAACTGAAAATAATAAGTGGTGGATTGTTTGTGGTTACGGTCTTCTTATTCAATCAAATATCTGGGATATGAATTATCTTCCTCTTATAACATAAATGTAGCAAAACTCTCTTTGTCAATCAAAAGATGATGAAAGAACAATTTGATCTTTTATTTTAAAATAAAATCATGACCAGTAATGTAATTTAAAAAAATAAAAATAAAAATAAAAGCCCCGCAGGACTTCATTTCTAACTGCTCTCTTCTATATATATATATCTATCTATATATATTAAATATTTTATTTTATACCACAATGTGTGGACTTTATTTTTTGTTGTATTTAAAAAATAGAATATTGTATTTGGGGTTTAATTAATTTATGATATGAAGACCAAGTCCACATGCCAATGTAAAGTTAGGTTTTGTATGATCTGGGTGTTTTGTTGGGTCCAATATTTTCAACAACAGCTAGGCGTATATGCATCGCTGGAAAGGAATGGGTCTTTTGGCTATCAATTGTAATTCATTAAAATTTTCGAATTTAAAAAATTTAGGGCACGTAGGAACATTTTTGCAACCAATATATACGAACTAACAGTATGTAAATGCAATGTAATTTACTTTTTCTTTTTCTTTTTTAACAATTTTTTTTTTCCAAGAAAATTACGGTTCAAAAGATATCACACCTAAATTTGGAAAGAAATTGAGGATGCAACATCATTTATTTTACTAATTTTTTTAGTTATTAATTTTGGAGTAGAGGTTAATTCATTTGAGAGTTTTATTTGGCTTACCTCTATTCAAGAACCCTTAATTGATTAAGAATATAAAATAGGGAGTAATATTTGATTATCTTGTTGCAGTCATATTTGGGAAAATATCTTATATTCCTATTAGGATTAGATTACCTATTAAATATTGTAATCCTAAAGGGAAAGGTTTTACCCTTCCTACTACTATAAATAAAGGTACAATGGGGTGAATCAAACACACCTCACAATTAAATCAATCTCTTTTCTCTCTCAATATTGCCAAACCCCTCTCTCTCTAAACCCTAGATCGTTCAATCAAATAGGCCTACAACACGTTATCAGCACGAAATTCAAAGGCTTATTCGTTTTCCGCTAATCAGATACGCTTAAAATAAAAGAAGATATTTGAAATGTCCACAAAGCATGAAAACATTCCCCATGATGCATGAACCCCTCTATGTTTATATTTTCCTTTCGATATATATTGTATATGTTCATATATTTGTCAAAATATATATTTGTTTCATGCATTGTGTTGATGCACAAAACCGGAGGTCTTGGAATAACGTAAATCCAACCATGAATCTGCATGAAATGTAAATGACACAAGATGTATCATGGTTCACCCCAAGGTTTGGGCTACGTCCACACTGATTGTATTTATCTGAGAGCATTTGTGAGGGAGAGATTGTGAGAGCTTTGCTCTACATAGGAGAGACTTATGGTTTGTGAGGGTGAGGAGGCCCTTTTATAGAATAAGGGTTCCTCCCCTAATTACATATTTGCCCCTTTCTTTATTACATAATTACATTTAAGTCCCCCGAGTATTTATACGAGGTCTAAATACGAGGCCTTAAATATGGTATAAACAGTAGTCCCCCAAGTCTCCAGTCAAGAGAGTCTTTTGGCTGGAGACTTGAAATTCAGTCCATGTGTGGGCCGAAGTAACTAGATGCTGTCTTGAACTGATGCTCGATATGAGGCAGTGCTCAATCTGAAATGACGCTCAACTAGAAGTAGCACACGCTGCGAGGCTACTCGGCTCGTGGCTTATGTTGCCTTGGTTGGCTCGGCTTGCGGCGTTTAAAGGTGAGGGAGTCCCTTTTATAGAATAAGGGCTCGCTCCTCAATACATGAATGATGGGCTAGAGTTGATGCTCTCTAATGATGGTAAGGGAGTCCCTTTTATAGAATAAGGGCTCGTTTCTCAATACATAAATGATGGGCTAGAGTTGATGCTCGCGGCGAGACGGTTGCTCAGTAGGCGACGATGCTCTCTAATGGTGGTGAGGGAGTCCCTTTTATAAAATAAGGGCTCGCTCCTCAGTACATGAACAATGGGTGCTCTCTAATGAAAGTGAGGGAGTCCCTTTTATAGAATAAGGGTTCGCTCCTCAATACATAAGTGATGAGTTAGGAGTGATGCTCGCGGCGAGGCGGTTGCTCAGCAGGCAACGATGCTCTCTAATGGTGGTGAGGGAGTCCCATTTATAAAATAAGGGCTCGCTCCTCAATACATGAACAATGGGTGCTCTTTAATGAAAGTGAGGGAATCCCTTTTATAGAATAAGGGCTCACTCCTCAATACATAAATAATGAGTTAAGTCCCCCAAGTATTTTTCATGAGGCCCAGTTAAGGTCCAATATATGGTACATAATGTAGTCCCTCAAGTCTTCGGTCAATAGAGTCTGTTGGCTGGAGACTTCAAATTGAATCCATGTATGGGCCGAAGTGGCGGTTGTTCGGAGGCGGTATTTGTATACCCTGCACTGAAGCTTTGTGGGTGAAGCTTTTGCAAGTGAAGCTTTAAAGCTAGAGCTCTGTAAATGAAGCTTTCGAAGCTAGAGCTTTTGTAAATGAAGTTTTCGAAGCTAGAGCTCTGTAAATGAAGCTTTTGAAGCTAGAGCTTTTTGTAAACGAAGCTTTTGAAGCTAGAGCTCCGTAAATGAAGCTTTTGAAGCTAGAGCTTTTGTAAATGAAGCTTTTGAAGCTAGAGCTCTGTAAATCAAGCTTTTGAAGCTGTTTGACATGAGTGATGCTCATGAATGTTTATGTTGATTGACATGAGTGAAGCTCATGAATGTTGTCATGAGTGATGCTCATGAATGTTAACATGAGTGATGCTCATGAATGTTGACATGAATGATGGTCATGAATGTTTATGTATGATTGTTATGGGTAATGCTCATGAATGTTTATGTAGGAATGACATGAGTAATGCTCATGTATAATTTGGAGTACTGGACGTACTTTTGATCACCTGGTTGGTGGCATGAAGGAGAGTACGGGTTGTACATTTCATCACCTGGTTGGTGGTAATAGCGACAGGTTGCCAAATAATTGTGGAGTACTGGGCGTACTTTTGGTCACCTGGTTGGTGATAATAAAGGGTTTGGCTCTTTTGGGCATATGGGCCTTTGCCCTCCACATGACATTGCAACCCATTATTTTGGGCTTTTTTTTTTTTTTACCCTCTGATGGGGTTTATACATATTACCATCTGATAGGGTTTATACAGATGTCTCTGAAAGATAAAAAATACATCATTTTAAAGTAAGGAAACCCTTATCTTCCTCCTAGGTCTTCCCGTAGCTTTCTCAGAAAATAAGAACATGCATGATGAAAGTGTGGGTATCTTCTTTGGCTTTAGTAAGATCTCTTTTTTTCTTTTTCTTTTGCGTTGCTAGGTAGAGCAGAAATTTGATTGGCCGAAAAGTTGATGAGAGGAACTGGAAGTGCGGGTCGCCGGCGGTACCTACTTTGTTTCTTAGGCAGTGCTCTTGGGGTGCGCTCCGATCTGGGCCATCAAGTTGTGCCATAACATCAACAAAGCGGGGGAATTTGCGGGGGAATTTCAAGTACACTATTTTTGTAACTTTTGAAATCATAGTTTGGAATATCTACTGCTTGCCCATGCTTCAACTTGTCTATTGAAAATAACAGTTTCTCAGTGTCCAATGCATCAAGATGGTCAAAGTTGTACTCATGTACATGTTTAAGTTCCTCATCGGTCAGATTATGATAAAAAGAATCCAGAAGCTACCCCACCAGCACCGCCAATAACAAAGGGCTGTTTTTGCATGTTTCCATGTGCTGATGTTGTTGGTTGCTCCACCTCCTGTCTTTATCCTTTGTGTTGTCTGCCACATGTAAAAGGAATAAGATAAAAAGAAAGCAAAAAAAAGCTTATCTTCCTGTTTTCCATTGGTAGATGTGGCAGGTTTGGTGGACTCCACCATAACAGTAACCTCATCATCTTCTCCATCCTTGTCGGCCCTGAGGACCATGACGGGCTCGATGCGTATGACCTTGATGAGGTTGCTGACACTCCGAATCCAGCGGCGGGAGAGCTCGGAGAAGAGAATCATGCCCTCGATGTTGTTGTACTCGAGGAGAAAGACGCAGGCGCCTATGTCGGTGATGTTCTTCACCTGGATCATCACCGCCATGTTAACATCAGGGTATCACGTTTCGTACATCTAGCACTCCAGGTTCGGCGTGTGGGAAGCCATGCTTGCTGCTGCTTCCTTCCTTATTGCAGACAGCAGTTGAAACAATGGATATAGGCTCATTCAAATAAGAGGAAAATACTCAGAAACTAGGCACATACATCTCCTTCATCAACACCCACATATGCCCTTAGACGATTTCCTGAGTTGACGACTTTCCTATCGAGGCTTGGGCATCCACATCGGGCAATGATTTGGATATCTTTCCTTGACAACATCCTTAAAAAACTAGACCGGTCCCGAGCAAAATTCAGACAAGCGGTTCGAATACGGTTCGATTACTTCGGACCCACTTCACCGTTCTGAAACAGGTTTTCATCGCCATCAAAGTATCATCTTTTCAACAAGCACTCCATCAGCTCCACCCACTCCTACCACAGATGCGAAATCTGAACCGCACAACATTCCCCACTAGTCGAGCCGCCATGCTCGGGGGATTCACCAACGTCCGGCGGAATTGGGTGATTATGTTTGTGGGTTTTGAGTCTTTTGACGATTGAATCTCTCTAACTTTACAGCAAACACCTCTCTAACTTTGTCTTTCGACAAAAACAAAAGTAGTTTCTACTTTACAGCAAACACCTCCCTAGCTCCCTAGCTTAGCAAAAGTAGCTTCTGCTTTACAGCAAACACACCCATGTGCTACTCATCATTGAAAACAAGCTTGTGTTCAGGGAGCACGTGTTCCTGGATCATGGTCTTCACATTTAGACCTGCTTTCGAATTCCTTGAAACCAAATTCTGAGTTTTCATTTCTGGCATAGGTAAATGGGATCATCGTCCACGGCAAGCACACGCATCCCAATGGGAAACTGATTTCTAGGTTCGTCGAGTACCCGCTCAACGGTCTTGTTTTCAAGCAGAGAAGTTTACAAAAACCCCGCTCAACGGTCCGCCGGGACCCGCTGCAGCCTCCGCTCCCTCACGCTCGCCTACCATCTTCCTTATCTTCCCGCGACAACCAGGCCTGCTCCTACCTTCAAAGACCGCAACTTTGAATCCCAAAAGCATCAATTGTCTCGCCGTCCGTCCAGCGAGCTTTGGACCTCGCGCCCAGCCCTCATTTCTCCATGGAGAGTTTTGCTTGACAGAGAAGACGAGCAGAGAGAGAAGTGGAAGGGGGACGGTTTGGAATGTTGGAATGGTTGGGATGGAGATGGTGAGGGAGGCGTCGGGAAGGACGTGGACGATGGAGGTGGAGAGGATGACGCCGGCGGTGAAACACTTGATGATGAACGTGGCTTTGTCGTACACGGCCTTGCCTTGGAAGTAGCGGGAGAGAAGGACGGGGGACGATATGCTGTCAATGCTGGTGATGAAGATGACGTCGATTGAGATTAGCTTGAGGTGCGCGGTGGCGTGTCTGCCTTGGCAGGAAAGGGACCGAGCCGTGTCCGAGACGCAAGACACCATTTTCTGATATAATCCGATATGCAAAATTCAACTGACTCTGCGGTGTAGTTTTTTTTTACTCTGGTGAGATCAGCTTGGCCATGGATCCAACGGCTGAGAAGCACTGGGTCTTCATTTTCTGATGCAGATTTAGTTTGTAACAGTGACGTTTTTGTTCTGATTTTAACTCCCGAGATCTGCACATAAAGTTTAGAGAGAGATAGATGAGAGAGATCAGCAAGATGGATATGGGTATGTTTGGATTTTCAGGTAATCATTTAGGCTATTTAATTGAAATGAGGGATGAATAATTGAATCAGAAAGGAGTGGGAGGATGAGTGTATGGGTTTTGCAGTGATTGTGTAGGTATTTGGTTGTTGGGTTTCTGCAGATTCACGGTGGTCAGTGGTGAAGTGAAAAATTAAAAGAGAACCAACATAACTTTTCGTGTCGTTTCCCACAAACGGCGCCAAATGTTGATGCATAAAACCAGAGGTCTTGGAACAACGTAAATCCGACCGTGAATCTGCATGAAATGTAAATGACACAAGATGTATCGTGGTTCACCCCAAGGTTTGGGCTACATTTACACTGATTGTATTTATCTGAGAGCATTTGTGAGTGAGAGATTGTGAGAGCTTTGCTCTAGATAGGAGAGACTTAGGGTTTGTGAGGGTGAGGAGGCCCTTTTATAGAATAAGGGCTCCTCTTTTAATTACATATTTTCCCCTTCCTTTATTACATAATTACATTTAAGTCCCCCGAGTATTTATACGAGGTCTAAATATGAGGCCCTAAATATGGTATAAACATATCGCACAATTAAATTGTTATGTGAAATTTGTGAGTCAAAGTACAAAATTAAATTAGAAGCAAATATGGGTTTCCTAAACCCTAAGGGATTTGAAAAAAAAAAAACAGAGGAAATTGGGCATAGTGTGGCACACCACCACTATGCATACTGATACCAGGCCTCGGCCTGGGGTCCAAATGGATGGGCCTGCAGCCCTTCACCCTTGCACCGTGGCCCGTAGCCACGCAACAAACCCAGGCCCGCAGCCTTCATTCAAATCCAGTCTAGTTGGTTGGGTGTTTCCCACGGCATGCACCAGCCTACAAGGCTGGGCCTTTTCTCCCATAACCCAAACCCACATGCCAGCTTTCGTTGGACCTGCCCGTACCACCCCGTAGGCCTTTGGGCATGTCCCGTCTCTGGACTCGTGGCCTACAGCCACCCCACGGGCTGCTTTAGCAGCCACCCAAGCTTTTTGCTCACGGCACCAAGCCCAAATTATTTTGGGGCTATATTTTCGATCCAATAATATTATTTAGCTTCTACAATCGACCCCGTATGGCTCGATTTATTGAATTAATTAAAAGTGACATGCAGTCCATTAATCTGATAATGAATCCAAAATTATTGACTTGAAGATCACTTTTGAACATTAACGATTCAATAATTTCTTTTTATACTTTGAACCATCACATACTTTCGTAGTAACTGATGTGAAAATTAAGTTGACACACAAATTAAACCCTATTGATGACAATTGTAGTATTTAAGCAAATAGGGATCGTTCTAGACCGGGGATTAACTAGGGATGCTAATCAACACAAATAAGACTCAAAAACACTAAACTAGACTCTATAGACTCAAAACTAACTCAAAACACTCAAAACAGCAAGAAACAATAAAAAAGACTCAATTCTAGACCTAATAAGTGATTTGGACGAAAATAGAACTTAAAAGACTCAAACAACTAAAAGAAAACAGGTTTTGACTCTAAAAGCAAGACTTAATGAATGAGGATTTTGTTTTGACGAAATTGAAAGTTAAACCAGAAACTTTAAAAACAAACTTAACAAAAACGATTTTGGATGAAAAAGAATGGTGAAAGGCTAGTTAGAGGGTTCATTCTCCACACATGACATATGCATACGAATCGAATTCCAATTATTCTTTCGACAAACCATGAATGACAATGCCCCAAATTAATTGCATTGAACTAATTAATTCTCAGATTTCCCTAGATTCATTGAATTGAATGGATAATGCATCACAACCAAGTTATTCTTTATCAAGTTCCCTAACTATGGAATACGCATGATAGAAACACTTAACAGAGATCATTAAGTTCAATGCAAACCATAAACATTGACGAGGCATTCATAACTATGAAAAGCATGTTACTCTTGCCTATGATTTACTTAACACAATCGTGACTAACGACTTTTACTACTCATGAATATAAGTTCATAACGATTAGGTGAAATTCCCTTATACTCTAGCATCAAATTCATGCATGCAAACTAAGTATGCATCCTTAATTAACACACAAGAACAAGTTCTTAATAAAACCGATAAGTAAACCACATCCACAATTCATGAAACAATAACTGGATGAAATCAATTCATATAAAACATATAATCATGGCTTCGAATTCACCTCTAACTATAAAGAAATTAGTTCCTCATGTTCGCAATTAAACAAAGATAACTTAAATTAAACATTGAAAACAAAGATAGAATACACCTAGAAACGCTCCAACGATCCAACGTCTTGAATGGCAAGCACGGCTCCAAGTAGCTCCTTCCCCTTCCTTCCTTTCAATACTCACGGCATAATGAGGTGTGTATGGTGAATGGTGTAGAAAAATATGGTAGAGGATGGTGAATGATTTATGCGACAAGGGTTAGTATTTATAGGTTGGAATACATGTCAAAATCCCTAAGGATTTGGATAGGTTCTGAAATTAAAATGGGATAAGGATTGTGAAACCAAAACCCAAGTGGAATGGGTTAAAACAATCAAAAACCAAAGGGGATTAGGTTAGAAAGGTGCGGCACTAATTCCTGCAAGGAAAGGGATACATTTGGCCTAAATCAAGAGGAAAAGGATTGAGATTTCAGGTTCTAGAGCTTCTAGAAAAGGGGAAAATCGCCAGATTTTTAGGTGCTTCTAGAAAAGATGTTTTAGCACCAATTTAGGGGTTCTAGAAGGATAAGGTTCTAGAATCTGAAATATATAGTTTAAATACATAATTATCCCTTAGAAATAGTTGGAATCAAGGCACAAATTGATTTGGATAAGATAGGATAAGATAAGGTGAGGTTAGGCAAGGATAAGATAAGATAAGGTTGGATAAGGTTTTGGATAATGTTCCTTCTTTTGTGTTGATTTCTTATCTTCCTTGACTTGGATTTATTTCTTCACTCTTTTCAACTCATTCCTAGCCTCTTGAACTTCAAATTCGTCCATCCATCTTGCTCCATTCATAAGCTATCCATTTGGTGCCCAAAACTGCCTCAAAATGCTCCAAATTGCACTTTCTTTCTAACTTTGTCATATGGACCTACAAACACACGAAAATATCTTAAAACACAATAATAAACACAAACAAACTATGAAAATGCAAGAAAACAAGCTAACTAAGTCGCATAAATATGCTCCTATCAAATTCCCCCACACTTAGCTTTTGCTAGTCCTCGAGCAAAACAAAGGAAACAAAACAAACAAAACATAACCTAAACCTTCCAACATTTGTCTCAGGGATTTCCAATGAAACATGACACATTAAAAATCACTACTTACATAGATTTTAGTTATCCTTACCCTCGAGCACATACTTAATCATAATCACCATTCACTAGCTCGCATTTAATCAATTTAAAACATCATTTTGAATGTAGTAACATGCCTTAGAGAAGTCCCTCAATTCCTTACTAGATATGCACTCAATTTTCACTCAGATTTTCTGACTACACACCCTATACTAGGTATATGTGAGAAGATTGATGTAAACATGTAGACTAGCCACTCACATATGTTATATCAAAGAAAGCAATTTCTGGAATTATTAATGCATGTATATATATATATGATCTCATGAATGGGACGCAAGAACCAGGGATACCATATGCTTATACCAATCCCAAACTCCACAGATTGAAACACACAACAACCAAGATTAAAGTCTAAGGGTTGTAATGGGGCTAAGGGTATTGGCTAACAAAGAAAGGTTAAGGATAAACAAACGTTCTTAAAGTAATAGTAAGCAAAGCAATGAAATCAACTTAGAATTCACTTTAGAATGCAGAAATCAACTTTAAAACACAAGGAAAGATTCATGCATATTTAGGGCCAAATTCAACTTTTTGGACCCTTTCTTCAACAACCAACACTTTAGAGCTCTTTTTCACATATTTTTTAGCTCTTCTTTATTCTTTTCACAACTTTTCTTTTTTTCTTTCTATTTTCCACGATGTTTTTTTTCCTTTTTGTTTTTTTTTTCTTTTTCTTTTCTACCCATGCCTCTTTTAAGACTTTGGCACACACACACAAAAATTCATTCCCCCACACTTGTGTTTCTACAAATGTTTAATCTAAAGGAATTCCCTCTAAGTCATGCTCCACTATACTTTAAGAGCAAGGGTATGGATAGTCCTATTCTAGGCTAGGTTGGTGTAATGTCACTAACAACGAAAATAGGCTAAATAAGGCTCAAAGGGGTTAAACCTACAAAACAAATGCATAGGATGAAGGCTTTTTGGCTCTAGTGGTAACTACTAAACAACTTCATCTTGTTATATGTTATGCACTCAATTTTAAGCTTTGAATGAAACGGGCATGAGTTCTAGTATATGGAACTAAAGTGATAAAACGCATTCTAAGTAGCAACCAAGCAAAGAATGATGAGATCATGCAACGACTTTAGAAAACAACAAATCATAGATTATTAACTCTCCAAATAAACGTTTAGGCTCAAGTCTCTCAGGGTTGTAGCGTTAGTTTGAGTTCCTTCCTTCAAGTATGTTACAAAAACTGATTTTTTTTTTCTTTTGTGATTACATGTGAATTTGTAAACTATAACTATAACCAAGCATAAACCAAAGAGTATATCAAACTTCCATCCATGTTTGTAACTTTCTTTAACAGTCATGCAATTAAAAACCAAATCCTCATCATTGTGTTGGAAGGTACCCTAAGACACAAACACACAAACACACAAAAACAATTGTAAAACGACTCTTTTTTTGGATTTTTTTTAAAAACTTTTTCGATTTTTTTTTTAATTTTCGTATCTCCTTTTAAAGCCACATAAAGACACATCAAACCATACTAAAAACACTCAAAAACAATGAAAAACAACCTTTGAAATGTTAGGTGGTAAAATCGTACAAATTTTGCAACAAAAACACTTTGTTTACCCCCTCCCCACACTTAAACCAAACATTGTCCTCAATGTTTCAAACATAGACTCACACAAAAACAAGCAAATAACACAACTAGCAAACATGACAAATATGGCAAAGTAAAAGCAATAAAGAGTAGGGTTTAGGAACACAAATCTGATTATGATGCCGGAGCTTTTTAGGTCTTCCTTATTTGCATGGGTTGCCTCCCAAGAAGCACTTGCTTTAACGTCTTCCAGCCGGACGATACCTCCGTGTAAGCTACAATAGGGCCAACGGCATGGAGGGGTACATTCTCCACGACATGCTCCTCAAAATACTCATACATTGGCTCTATGAATGGAAAGGGATAGTAATCCTTCCTGATTGGGGCGTTGAGCATCCTACAGTCAATGTAATCATTCCCACTAGCTTGGATTCGATTGGGGACCTGAACCATACAAGGTAACAACCTATTAGTTGAAATGGGAATCGGAATTGGAATAGGTGGCTTACCAATGTACTACAAGGAAGTGGCAACACAATCAACTAATGCATGTGGGGTGCTCTCGGCCAGATTTAGGGTTTTGAGGATTGTGGCCGTGCACTCCTTGTCATCCACTCCAATTCCCTCTTCGTTGGTGATGTGAAATGCATCATTCTTAATAGGTGCTGAAGGTTTTTGCCCTATATTTTTAACTACATCAATGGCAAAACAAGAATGAACATGATTAGGCTTCTCTACATAGTCAGAAACATTAAAATTAATCATATCACCACCAAATGCCATAGTTACAGCTCCCTTAGCCACATTAATCTTGGTTTGAGCTGTTTTCATGAAAGGTCGTCCAAGTAAGAATGGTGATGATGGAGAATGTGCCGAGTCTTCCATGTCAAGCACATAGAAATCTGCAGGAAAAATCAAATGGTCTACCTGCACCAAAACATCCTCCAAAACTCCTTTCAGATATGCATTAGATCAATCGGCTAATTGAATAATGACACCATCATTTTTAAGCTCTCCTAAATTCATAGATGCATAAACAGAATATGGCATGACATTAATTGATGCACCTAAATCTAGCATAGCATGATCAAACCTCGTATTGCCAATAACACAAGGGATAGTGAAACTACCTGGATCTTTGCATTTAGGTGGTAGCTTTCTTTGCAACAACGCAGATACATTCTCACTTACATGTACCACCTCTTTCTCCCTAATCCGTTTCCTTGTTGTATAAAGCTTCTTCAAGAACTTAGCGTACTTAGGGATTTGTTTTATAGCATCAAAAAGCGGGATATTGACATGCACATTCCTAAATGTCTCTAGAATGTCTTTTTCTTCCTCTTCATTCTTAGATTGCATGAATCTGCTAGGAAAAGGAGCATTTAGTGGAATAGAACTAGAAATGCTCGAATTAAGACTTACCTTAGCCGAATTGGATGGTTTAGGGGTGGAAGATGGTTGCGGCAAGGGTTGCTCCACCCTTGCCGTGGGTGTGGCTTGTGTTTCCTCCTCAAACAGCAACTTTTCATCCTCTTTTTTACTCGATTTGGATGCTTGGGGGTCGGTTCCAACTTGCTTGCCACTCCTTAATGTGATTGCTTTGGCAGTTTCGAATCCTCTCTTTGGATTTGCAATGGTTGAACTAGGGAGTCTACCTTGGTCTCGAAACTGTCCTACAAACTCCGCAATCTGCCCAATTTGCTTCTCCAAGTGATCCACCCTTTTGTCTTGGTTTTGCATTGCTTTGGTTTGATTCTCTTGCCCTTGAGACAAAGTGGTGAGTAATTTAAGAATTGTATCATTATCCAAGGACATACCTAAACTTGTTTGGGCAAGTTGTGTTTGGTATTGATTTGGTATGAATGGCTTTTGAAACACCCCAGGTGGTGTTTGCCGAAATCCCCCTTGTTGGGCAGCTTGTTGTGGCTCTCTCCATTTGAAATTTGGATGATCTCTCCAACCCAGATTGTAAGTGTTGGAGTATGGATCGTTGCGTGGCTGATTTTGGCTCAAAAAATCCACGGCATTGGCAAATTCCCACCCTCCGTTCTCAATCAATTGAGAGCATTGGTCATTGAGATGTCCTTGCATAAAACACACACCACAAATGCTTGGTCCTTGTAGCTTCATCCCTTCGACCATCTGAGAGATAATGGAAGTGAGGTTAGTTAATTGTGATTGAATGTCAGACATAGAACTTACCTCATTAACTTGTTGCCGTGGAAGGTCTCTTTGTCCAAGGCCTTCGTATTGTTGTGCATTCAATGCTCGATTGGCAATTAGGGTCTTTGCGGCAATTGGTGTTTTGTCAACCAATGCACCTCCCGCCGAAGCATCAAGCATTTGTCGCTCAATTGGAAGAAGTCATTCGTAAAAGTATTAAAGTAAAAGTTCTTCTTTCATTTGATGTTGAGGACACGAGGCGACAAGAGCCTTAAAACGCTTATAGTATGCGGGAAAGGATTCTTTTTGGCTTTGTTGAATGCCACTAATCTTCTTCCTCAAGAGAATGACTCTCGAAGTGGGGAAGAACTTCTCTAAAAATGCCATCTTCATGCTTTCCCAAGAGTGAGAATGGAAAGGCTTTCATCTTTAGAATGTTCCCATCGACATTAATGGGTGTCATGCTCGAACAAACCACCTCGAACTCCTTAAAATGCTTGTTTGGATCTTCCATGGACAGCCCATAGTATTTAGGAATGTTATGCAACAAGCTTGACTTCAATTCAAACTCATCGGTCTTGCCTTAGGCAGCCACGGGATATTGAATGCAAAGGGGTGTGGCATTGGCTAACCCCGAGGCCGAGAGCTCCTTCATTGTACGGTTGTCCACTACCATAACTTCTTTTTCTTCTTCTTCTTCAAAGTCAGATTCGACCTCTGAACTTGAACTAGGTTCACTAGGTTCTGGATGCCTCATCTTTCTTCTTCTCAAATCTCGTTCAAAATCGTCGTTAAAGTCAAAGATATGTTCACGAACCGGTTGAGAACTCCGAGTCATAAACTAGTACCTAAACAAAGAAACCAAAACAAAATCAGAAAACTAGTAAAACACAAATAAAACACACGGCAAACACAAGGGATTAGCAAGTTTGTTAATCCCCGGCAACGGCGCCAAAATTTGATGTGAAAATTAAGTTGACACACAAATTAAACCCTATTGATGACAATTGTAGTATTTAAGCAAGTAGGGATCGTTCTAGACTGGGGATTAACTAGGGATGCTAATCAACACAAATAAAACTCAAAAACACTAACCTAGACTCTATAGACTCAAAACTAACTCAAAACACTCAAAACAGCAAGAAACAATAAAAAAGACTCAATTTTAGACCTAATAAGTGATTTGGATGAAAATAGAACTTAAAAGACTCAAATAACTAAAAGAAAACAGGTTTTGACTCTAAAAGCAAGACTTAATGAATGGGGATTTTGTTTTGACGAAATTGAAAGTTAAACCAGAAACTTTGAAAACAAACTTAACAAAAACGATTTTGGATGAAAAAGAATGGTGAAAGGCTAGTTAGAGGGTTCATTCTCCACACATGACATATGCATACGAATCGAATTCCAATTATTCTTTCGAAAAACCATGAATGACAATGCCCCAAATTAATTGCATTGAACTAATTAATTCTCAGATTTCCCTAGATTCATTGAATTGAATGGATAAAGCATCACAACCAAGTTATTCTTTATCAAGTTCTCTAACTATGGAATACGCATGATAGAAACACTTAACAGAGATCATTACGTTCAATGGAAACCATAAACATTGACAAGGCATTCATAACTATGAAAAGCATGTTACTCTTGCCTAGGATTTACTTAACACAATCGTGACTAACGACTTTTACTACTCATGAATATAAGTTCATAACGATTAGGTGAAATTCCCTTATACTCTAGCATCAAATTCATGCATGCAAACTAAGTATGCATCCTTAATTAACACATAAGAACAAGTTCTTAATAAAACCGATAAGTAAACCACATCCATAATTCATGAAACAATAACTGGATGAAATCAATTCATATAAAACATATAACCATGGCTTCGAATTCACCTCTAACTATAAAGAAATTAGTTCCTCATGTTCGCAATTAAACAAAGATAACTTAAATTAAACATTGAAAACAAAGATATAATACACCTAGAAACGCTCCAACAATCCAACATCTTGAATGGCAAGCACGACTTCAGGTAGCTCCTTCCCCTTCTTTCCTTGTAATACTCATGGCACAATGAGGTGTGTATGGTGAATGGTGTAGAAAAATATGGTAGAGGATGGTGAATGATTTATGCGACAAGGGTTAGTATTTATAGGCTGGAATACATGTCAAAATCCCTAAGGATTTGGATAGGTTTCTGAAATTAAAATGGGATAAGGATTGTGAAACCAAAACCCAAGTGGAATGGGTTAAAACAATCAAAAACCAAAGGGGATTAGGTTAGAAAGGTGCGGCACTAATTCCTGCAAGGAAAGGGATACATTTGGCCTAAATCAAGAGGGAAAAGGATTGAGATTTCAGGTTCTAGAGCTTCTAGAAAAGGGGAAAATCGCCAGATTTTTAGGTGCTTCTAGAAAAGATGTTTTAGCACCAATTTAGGGGTTCTAGAAGGATAAGGTTCTAGAATCTGAAATATATAGTTTAAATACATAATTATCCCTTAGAAATAGCTGGAATCAAGGCACAAATTGATTTGGATAAGATAGGATAAGATAAGGTTAGGTTAGGCAAGGATAAGATAAGATAAGGTTGGATAAGGTTTTGGATAATGTTCCTTCTTTTGTGCTGATTTCTTATCTTCCTTGACTTGGATTTATTTCTTCACTCTTTTCAACTCATTCCTAGCCTCTTGAACTTCAAATTCGTCCATCCATCTTGCTCCATTCATAAGCTATCCATTTGGTGCCCAAAACCGCCTCAAAATGCTCCAAATTGCACTTTCTTTCCAACTTTGTCATATGGACCTACAAACACACGAAAATATCTTAAAACACAATAATAAACACAAAAAAACTATGAAAATGCAAGAAAACAAGTTAACTAAGTCGCATAAATATGCTCCTATCAGTAACAAAACTCTCACACTTGAGTTCCCAAAGAACCTCAAATCCACTATATCCAAATTAGTATATTGCATTATGTGTTTCTTGCAGGAACCTCTCATTATGAAGTAATTGTTCATAAAACTAAATTGAACATATAGTTTCAAATTTAGTGCCTTTGAAACCCGAAGTTTTCATTCAAAACATACCACATGAAACCCGTAGTTTTCATGCATAAATTAAACCACTACATGTCTATAGAACCTGTATGTTCTACGATATATGTCTATGGCTTACCATATGACTAATCACATTTTCTCCCTCCTTTTTAGGGACATGTCGAACTTGAACAAACTCGATTTCTTCGCTCTAAAAGTCTCTGGAAGAAACTATCTGAAGTGGGTTCAAGACGTGACGCTCCATCTCACTGCAAAAGGTATTAGAGCCACCATCAAGGCACCTATCGCCGACAAACCTGTTGACGAATCTCAGAAGGCTACTGCAATGATCTTCATCTGAAGACACATTCATGATGCACTGCAGACTGAGTATCTCGCAGAGAATGAACCACGCACCCTCTGGCAGACCTTTTCGATCACCAGAAAGACATATACTTGCCTAAAGCAAGACACGACTGGCAGCATCTTCGCTTCCAGGTCTTCAAGTTCGTGAATGAATACAACTTTGAAGTATGTAGAATCCGTTCTTTGTTGAAATTCTGCAAAATGGAACTAACCAAATTAGATCTCTTGAAGAAGACCTATTTGACCTTCCATGCCACCAATATTGTCCTGCAGCAACAATATAGGGCACATAAATTCACCAAGTTTTCGGATTTGATCTCTGTTTTACTTCTCGCTGAAAAGCTGAACCAACTTTTGATGAAGAATCATCAAGCTCAACCCACTGGCTCGAACGCAACGTCTGAAGGGCATGCGACCTATTCTAGCAGCCATAAACGACGAAAGAACCATCGTGGCCGTGGCAATGAGCAACAAGCCCAACCACAGGCCCAAAGTCAACAAAGTGCCGCACCTAAGGGAAGAAATGTGACCCAGCAACGTCCACCACTCGCCCCAAAGGTCCCAAACTTCAAGAACAAGGGCAAAGCTCCCGTTCAGGTTGTTTCTACTGAACTGGACATGTGCTATCATTATGGATCAAGGGATCATTGGTCACGCGTATGTCGAGCTTCCCTTGAGGCTATTGCCAAATATCATTCTCGTCGTGAGTTTAACTTTGCACATGTGGATCATCCGGAAGATGCAACTACATCAATGGAGATATTGGATTTCCAGGAGGCATCATCACCTATGGATGAAAAAATTAGACATGTTTTTAAGGTGTTTACCCCTACTGGCCGAACCCACTAGGAGTGGTCGGCCCTACCCCCATATTTTGCTAGGTTTATGGTTTAATTTTGAACAATTTTTCTATGTATTTGGAATAATTTGTTTGGTTTTGGTTTGTTTTGAATTATGGATTGTTATTTGAATGGATATTATTTTCTTGAATTGCTTAATTGAATGAATGGACTTATATTTATACATGTGACAAATTCAATCAATTTATTTCTAAGTATGTCTAGTGGGGAAGTTAGTTGTCTGGCAGATAGTGCAACCATGCATACCATCTTGCGTGAACGACACTATTTTACTAATTTAATCCCCAAGAAAGCTCATTTGACAACTCTCTCAGGCCCATCCAACCTGATTGAAGGATACAAAAAGACATGTATCATGTTGTCTAATGGTACAATTCTGACCATTAAGGAGGCACTCTATTCTCCACGTTCCAGAAGAATGTTGCTGAGTTTTAGAGATATTCGAGATAATAAATATCATCTTGAAACCACTGAAGATCATGGTTCTGAATTTCTTTGTATCACTTCAAATGAATATGGCTAGAAACATATTCATGAGAAGTTGGAATGCTTGCCGAATGGGTTGTACATCATAACCATTCACGGCATAGAAGCCCATAGTGTGGCCGGCCCTATGCCTGAGTTCCCAAACACTTTGTTGCTTTGACTTGATCGTTTGGGACATCCTGGACATGACATGATGTGTCGTATCCTCAAATCTTCACATGGGCATAAGTTACATCCCTATGTTGGACTCCCACCATGCAAAGCGTGTTATTTAGGGAAGTTGAATACCCAACCCTCATATACAAAGATTATTCACGACCCCCCTAAATTTCTTTAGAGGATTCAAGGGGACATTTGTGGACCAATCCAACCAACCTGCGAACCATTTAAATAATTTATGGTGTTGGTTGATGCATCAACAAGATGGTCACATGTTTGCATGTTGTCCACACGCAATGCCGCGTTTGCTAAACTCCTAGCTCAAATAATTAAGCTAAGGGCTCCCCACCCTGATTATCCGATCAAGTCGATTCAACTGGATAACGCTGGAAAGTTTACTTCATAAACTTTTGACGATTATTGCATGTCAGTAGGAATTAATGTGGAACATCCTGTGCCCCATGTTCACACCCAAAACAGCCTGGTAGAAGCTTTCATAAAGCTCCTTCAATTGATAGCTCAAACTTTGGTTATGAGAACTAAACTGCCGGTATCTGCCTAGGGCTATGCAATATTGCACGCAGCTATGTTGGTCCTCCTGAGGCCCACCGCTACCCAACCACATTCACCGTTACAGTTGGTCACTGGATACAAGCTTGACGTCTCGCATTTATGGGGGTTTGGGTGCACCATTTATGTGCCAAAAGCGCCGCCGCTACGTACCAAAATGGGTCCTCATAGAAGAAAGGGAATCGATGTCGGTTATGATTCGCCATCAATTGTTTGCTACTTAGAACCCTTGACAGGAGATCTCTTTACCGCACGTTTTATGGATTGTCACTTTGATGAGATAGTCTTCCCGTCGTTAGGGGGAGATAAGCATGCTAACGTTCCCGTAGAATGCCGCGAATTGTCGTGGTATGCTCCCACTATGTCTCATTTAGATCCCCTCACTGCCCAGTCTGAAATTGAGGTGCGTCGAATTATAAATCTTCAGAGCATTGCTCAAAGCATGCCAGATGCTTTTAGTGATCTAGAAAAGGTGACAAGATCACACATACCCGCTACAAACACACCTGCAAGGATAAATGTACCCCGTGTACGTCAACAACTCGCTTGGGAAGGCTGGACCGTCCCCGAAGATAGGGAGGCCGCACCTTCTATGTGGCAAGGTACATTAGCGACTAGCCAATCATCTGCTCCGACCATGAAGCGTGACAAACCCCTTGGTTCAAAGGATTCATAACCCTGGAATAGGAAAATGACACCAACTAGTGACCCTAGTTTGAATCCGACCATCGCCCACTCATCCATTCCAACGCATGAGGTTATTCTAGATTACGATGATGCTTCAGATGAAACATGCTGGCCTCCCGAGAATCGTGAGATTTCAGTCCATTACACAGTATTGGATGAGGTTTGGAATAGGAATGAGATGATCATCGACGAAGCATTCACATACTCAGTAGCTACTGACATCATGCTTAGTGATGACATTGAACCACGTTCCATTGATGAATGCCGACGTAGAACCGATTGGTCAAACTGGAAATAAACAATCCAGGTTGAACTCGATTCGCTCGTGAAACGTAAGGTATTTGGACCTATCGTTCCTACACCACCACGCGTGAAGCCCATTGGCTACAAGTGGGTTTTCGTGAGGAAGCGTAATGAGAAGAATGAAATAATGCGATACAAAGCATGCCTCGTAGCGCAAAGCTTTTCTTAGCGCCTAGGGATTGATTACAAGGAGACGTATTCCCCCGTAATGGACGTTATAATGTTTTGCTACCTAATCAGTTTAGTAGTTTCTGAAAAACTGAATATGCAGCTTATGAACGTGGTAACCGCGTATCTCTATGGGGATTTAGAAATGGAAATTTGTATGAAAGTTCCATAAAGACTTCCATTGACTGGTTCAAATAGTTTTAAACCACGAAACACTCTCTCAATTAGGTTGAGGAGGTCACTCTATGGATTAAAACAATCCTGGCGGATGTGGTATAACCGTTTGAGTGAATATTTGACAAGTCAAGGTTATGTTAACAACGAACTATGCCCATGCGTGTTGATATGAGCATATTTATGCGACTTAGTTAGCTTGTTTTCTTGCATTTACATAGCTACTTATTAGAGTGTTTTAAACTATTTTCGTGTGTTTGTAGGTTCAAATGGCAAAAGTGGCAAGAAAATGCAATTTGGAGCATTTTAGAGCAGTTTTGGGCTTGGAATGGACAACATATGAATGGAGCATAATGGATGGACGTTTTTGAAGTTTAAAGAGGCTAGGAATGTGCTACAAATCTGGAAGAATCAAATCAAGACTTGGAAGATAAGGAATCAACTAAAAAGAATGAACATTATCTTAACCAATCTTATCTTATCCAAAATTATCCAAACTAACCTTATCTTATCTTATCTTATCCTAATCTTATCCTACCTGATTTCTAGCTACAAGAAGGACATCTAAATGACATTAGGATACCTACAAATTAGGTTTCTAGAAGTCAAGCTCTTTTCCTAAAATCATGCCGCATCCACCCCTTTTAGAAGCTATGTTTCTTGCCACAAGGACCATTCCTTTTTCTCCCTGGAATTTGAATAAGAACTGTCCTTTTTCCTTGTTGGTTTGGAGTCCTGATTCCCCTCATTCTTAGCCCTTTGTCGTGCCTTCCTTTTTCCCTATAAATACATTGTGCCGCAGCAATCATACATCATCCATCTCTCACCACAATTCGCACCACAAATCCATCATACATAGAAATCCCTCTAGTGCCGCAGCCTTGCAAGGAGAAGGGAGAAGAAACCCTTGGAGTCGTGCCCTGCCATTCAAGCTTGGATTGCTGGAACGTTCCTAGGTGTATTCTATCTTTTGTTTTCAATGTTTAATTTAAGTTATCTTTGTTTAAGTGAGAACATGAGGAGCTAAACTCATTTTAGCTAGAGGCGAATTCAAAGCCATGAACATATATTACATATGAATTGATTATGTTTAGTTATAATTTCAAAAATCGTGAATGCAATTTGCCTAACTGTTTGATTCAGAACTTATTCTTGTATGTTGATTAATGAGGCCTACTTAGTTTGCATGCATGAATTTGATGCTAAAATATAAGGGAGTTTCACCTAATAGTGATGAACTTATATTTATAAGTAGTGGAGGTCACTGGTCATGATCGCGTTAAGTAAAATTCCTGGCATAAGTATCATGTTGTTCATAGTTACGAATGCCTTGTCAATGCTTATGATTTTCACATAACTTAATGATCTTTGATATGTATCTCTATCATGTTGTTCGTGTAAGGAACTTGATAAGAATAATTTGGTTGCGACGCTGAGTCCAATTCAATGAACTTAGGAAAATTTGAGCGTTAATTAGTGTTATCCATGGTTAATCTGAGGTGTTGTCATTCATGGTCAATAGGAATAATAACTAGAAATCGATTTGTATGCGTATGTGTCATATGTGGAGATGAACCCTCTAGCTAGCCATTCACCCATTAAAACACCCAATTTCGTCCAAAGTTGTTTAAAGTCTTTAAATCTGTTTGCTTTTACTTTAAATTCATCAAAAACCACTCCCCCTTTATATTTCATGTCTTTTAGTTAGAATCTGTCTAAACTAGTTTCTTTTTAGTGTTTTGAGTCAACATAAGTTAGAATTCGTCAATTTGTTTTGAGTCTTTTTGGTTCAATTTTCATCCAAAGTCATCCTTAGTGTTAGTTTTGAGTCAATTTGTTTGTTTTGTGTAGTTTTGAGTAGTTTGAGTCAGTCTTAAGTCATAAGAGTCTAGTTAAGCGTAATTGAGTCTAATTTGAGTAGATTAGCAGACCTTCCTAATCCCCGGCCTAGAACGATCTCTACTTATCCATACTACAATTGTCAAAAAGAGGGTTTAAGTTTGAGTGCTAGTTTATATCACATCATCACATTCCGGATTTGCAATCGTTGCAGTTTATGTCGATGACATGAACCTCATTGGGACTTCTGCAGAGCTTGAGGAAATTGCTACACACTTGAAATCAGAATTTAAGATGAAGGATCTTGGGAAAACTCGATACTGTCTCGGCCTGGAGATCGAGCATTGTTCAGATGGAATCCTAGTACATCAATCGAACTACACCCAAAAGGTGTTTCGACATTTTAATGAGGATACATCGAAGTCTTCGAGTACACCCATGGTCATTCGAACTCTAGATGTTAAACGAGATCTTTTCTGTCCAAAGGAAGATGAGGAAGAGATTTTGGAACCTGAAGTTCCTTACTTAAGTGCAATTGAGGCTTTATTGTACTTGGCTCAGTGCACTAGACCCGACATCTCCTTTACTGTGAATCTATTGGCTAGATACAGCAATGCGCCCACACGCAGGTATTGGAATGGTGTTAAAGACATTTTCTGCTACCTCAAAGGTACTACGGATTTGGGTTTGTTCTATACCCGCAAATCTCCAAGTGTTGCCATCCCATATGGCCATCATATTGATTCTCGCCTTGTTGGTTACGCATATGCTGGATATCTGTTTGATCCACATAGAGCACGTTCTCAAACGGGTTATGTCTTTACCGTTGGAGACACCATTATATGTTGGAGGTCTACTAAGCAAATGCTAGTTGGGATTTCGTCTAATCGTGCTGAGATTCTCGCCTTACATGAAGCATTGAGTGAGTGCTTTTGGCTGAGAGAAGTTATGGAACATATTCGAAGTAATAGTGGTCTTACATCAGTCATTGACCTTCCTACGACTATCTTTGAAGACAATGCAGCATGTATCGAGCAGCTAAAGAAGGGATACATCAAGAGAGACAACACCAAGCACATAGCGCCGAAGTTCGTTTACTCACACCACCAGTAGCAGCATCAGAACATTGAAGTCAAGCAAATTTGTTCCTAGGACAACCTGGCCGACCTCTTAACCAAGTCATTGCCTAAGTCTACATTTCAGAAGCTCGTCCAAGGAATCAATATGCGTAAATTATCTGAGTTGAATCGCTTGTAGTTCTCTTATTTAGAAGTTATGTCTAACTCAGGGGGAGTATCTAGAAGCATACTCACATGATCTTAATGTACTCTTTTTCCTACGATTAGGAGCATTTTTTCCCTCTGGGTTTTTGCTACCTAACAAGGTTTTAATGAGGCACCCATCCTGGGATGATCATACTCTGTTGAGTTTACTACCTTCGTCCAGTTTGACGTTCGTTTTAGACATTATGCATACTTCTCACTTTTCTCCTTAGTCTATGGGTTTTCCCCATGCCTTGAGTTTTACCATAGCGAGTTTTTGTGAGTTTTACTACAAATGCATACTTCACTTAAATTTGAGACTCGCGATCACCCGTTGTGCCAATGACTTCATCAACTATTCTACCTTATCTACTGAAGATCTGATGCGATGGTTTGTTGAGTATTTAAACACTCAAGGGGGAGTGTTGCAGTCATATTTAGAATAGGAATGTGATTGTGTAAATCCTAAGGAATCTGGGAAAGTATCTTAAAGTCCTATTAGGATTAGATTACCTATTAAATATTGTAATCCTAAAGGGAAAGGTTTTACCCTTCCTACTACTATAAATAAAGGCACAATGGGGTGAATCAAACACACCTCACAATTAAATCAATATCTCTTCTCTCTCAATATTGCCGAACCCCTCTCTCTCTCTAAACCCTAGATCGTTCAATCAAATAGGCCTACAACATATCTCATATTATTTGACAATTAAGTAAATCAATAATTAGCGAGATATCTATCCTATTAGGTCATGGATTCTGAAGGTGCTAAAGATATGTATTATGGCTTTCCCTATGAGTAAGAAACCTAATACTTTGAACTATAAAATAAGGCTTAGGCCCCACTCTCATACACATTATTCTACCACAAAACCCTACCCTATAAAGGAGTGCATAAGGCATGAACAGAGAGAGAAGATATTTGCTTGTTGCTGCAATTTGTGGTTCATCTTTGCTCTGTATCAATGTCTTCTCAAGGTTAATACTTTCAGTGTGCATATCACAAATTGATATGTTTTCGTCAAAAAAATTGAATATAATGAGGTTTCTTCCAAAACACTATATCTTTAAAAAAGATAAAACGTCATGCAAACATAATTTCTTTAATCTAGTATTTTTATTTGAACCTATTTATATATCATCGTCTTCCATGTATCTTCGTTCTTTGATCATCTAGCTAGCATGGAGATTGGGGACTTCAATTTGTGGCGTCTGTCTTACTTTGCATGTTTGTGTCAAAGTCGATCACTTCACTTCACTCCACCAAATGATTGTTTTCGGATTAATGGTCAATGGGGACGAGGTTTTGCCACGAACGTATGCATATCACCTTCTTTATCCATTGCTCAATGATTAGTAAAGTTTTCCTTGATTTTTAGATAAATAAATTATAGACTTTCTCATATTTTATAGACATTGACAAAAAAGTCAGATATCAAATCAAATCAAATATCAATGGCACATCGTTAAAAAATCGAGTAATAATTAACAAATAAAAAATCGTAACATATCCTTAAAAACAACGATTTGTTGTGGCTTATATTTAACTGACATGGAAAGATGGTCGACGGTACAGAGAGAATAGAGAGAGATGTGTTTATAGGATTGTGTAGAGGATATGTTATTTCCCTACGCAATGCCTTTATTTATAGTAATAAGAGAGAAGAAATCATTCTCCTCCAAGAAATACAAGTTCATATAGGAAAGAATAACTAGAATCAAATTTAATCTAGAATTTATATAATCACACTTAAACTAGAAGTTTACAACTCTCCCCCTTGAGTGTGTAAATACTCAAGTAGATTCGGCATTATGTAGAAGTTGAGGAAGTTGATTCATCGACACTAATTCTAGGAACACGCTATTCTCAATGAGGTAGGAACTTGCATGAGGAACTAAGTCTCATAAAAAAACCTATGGTTATGGCAAAAACCCAAGTAGGGACAAAATCCATAGTCTAAGGAAAAATGCGTGAGTAATGCAAGGTCAAATGAAACGTCTACAGGACGTCATCAAGGATATGATCAACCCAAGGTGGGTGACTCATTAAAACCTAGTTAGGTAGCAAAAACCCAGTGGGAAAATGCTCATAATCGTAGGGAAAAAAAGTACATTAAGATCAAGCAAGTATACTTCAGGATATTCCCCATGGGTTTGACATAATTCCAAAAAGAACTAGCAATGTTACAACTCAGAAAGTTTACGCATACCAATTCCTTGAACAAGCTTCTGAAACATTGCATTTGGTAGTGATTTGGTGAAGAGGTTGGCTAGATTGTCTTGTGAATGGATTTGCATGACTTCAATATTCTAATGCTCTTGTTGTTGATGTGAGAAAAAGAACTTCGGTGCAATATGCTTGGTGTTGTCTCCTTTGATGTAACCCTTCTTGAGCTGTTCGATGCATGCTGCGTTGTCTTTATAGATCATCATCGAGATGTCAACGACGGGGTAAAGATCGCATGAGCTTTGAATATGGCCCACAACTGCTCTCAACCAAAAGCATTCTCCAATTGCTTTATGTAAGGCGATAATTTTAGCATGGTTAGACGGAGTGACAACTAAGGTCTATTTAGTTAACCTTTAAGAGATTGCGGTGCCTCCAATGGTAAAGACATAACCTGTTTGAGAGCGTGCCTTGTATGGATCAAATAAGTATCCTACATCGGCATAACCAACAAGGCGATAATTGACTAGAGATAAAGGGGGTGCGGCATCACTCGAGGATTCGTAGGGATAGAACAAGCCCAAATCCATAGTACCCGTAAGGTAACGGAAAATGTCTATAACACTAGTCCAGTGTCTGCGTGTAGGTGCATTACTGTATCTTGCCAAAAGATTAATAGTAAAGGAGATGTCAGGTATAGTGCATTGAGCTAAGTACAATAAAGTGCCCATCGTACTTAGATAAGGAACTTCAGGCTCCAAAATCTCTTCATCATCTTCCTTCGGATAGAAGGGATCTCATTTTGCATCTAGCGATTGAACGACCATAGGAGTACTCAATGGTTTCGCTTTATCTTCATTAAAGCAGCGCAACACTTTCCGGGTGTAGATCGTTTGATGTACTACGATTCTATCTGAACGGTGCTCTATCTCGAGACCGAGATAGTATCGAGTCTTTCCTAGATCTTTCATCTCAAATTCAGACTTCAGGTATGCACCAGTTCTTGTGAGTTCTTCAGGAGTTTCGATGAGGTTCATGTCATCAACATATATTGCAACAATCGCAAAATCGAAATGTGACTTCTTAATGAACACACAAGGGCATAGTTCGTTGTTCACACATCCCTAACTAGTCAAATACTCACTCAGACAATTATACCACATTCTTTTGGATTGCTTCAAACCGTAAAGTGAACATCTCATCTGAATTGAGAGCATGCTCCATGGTTTAAAAATATTTGATCCAGTCAATGTAAGTCCTTCGGGACCTTCCATATAAATTTCTATATCAAGATACCCATAGAGATATGTAGGTACTACGTCCATCAGTTGCATACTTAGTTTTTCAGAAACTACCAAACTGATGAGGTACCGAAAAGTAATCACATCCACAATGGGTGAATAAGTTTCATCATAGTCAATCTCGAGACGTTGTGAAAAGCCTTGCGCAACAAGACGAGCTTTGTAACACACAATTTCGTTCTTTTCATTACACTTCCGAACGAAAACCCACTTGTAGCTAACAAGCTTCACATGTGGAGGAGTAGGAGCCAGAGGTCTAAACACCTTACATTTCACAAGCGAATCGAGTTTGACTTGGATTGCTTCTTTCCAGTTTGACCAATCAGTTCTACGTCGACATTCATCCATGGAATGGGGTTCAATGTCATCGTTCAACATGATCTCAGTAGCTACTGTATATGCTAATGCATATTCGATGATCATCTCATTTCTACACCACACATCATCTAAGCTAGCATAATAGACCGAAATCTCACGATTCTCGAGATGTGGATTCATCTCTTCAAGGATGCTTCCATAATTTAGAATTTCCTCATGAGTTGGATAGAATGAGTAAGCAACAGTGGGATTCACGGTAGGCTCTTTAAGTACTTGTGTCTTGGGTTTTTTTCTCCCGAGGGTGTGAATCCTTTAAATCAAGAAGTCTGTCATGCTTTTGTGTAGGGGCAGATGATTGGCTAGCCGTTAATGTATGTGGATCGCCAAAGGTGGCATTCTAGGCCTCCACGATGGAAGTCTGTCATACATTTGGTACATCCATCTTTGCAAGCACATTCGCAGCTGGAATATGTGATCTTGTCACTCGCGCTACATCGGTGAAAACATATAGCATGCTCTGACCTATGCTCTGGAGATCTAATATGCGATGCACTTCAATTTCAGACTAAGCGGTGCGGGGATCTAAATGAGACAAAGTGGGAATCGTCAACGATAATTCACGTCGGTCATCAGGAATGTTGACGTTCTTATCTCCCTTTAACGACGAGAAGATTGTCTCATAGAAGTGACAATCCGTAAAATGAGCGGTAAACAGATCACCTATCAAAGGTTCTAAGTAACGAATAATCACAAGCGAATCATATCTGACATAGATTCCCATCATTTCCTGAGGCCCTATTTTTGTACGTAAGGGCAGCGAAATCGGCACATAGACCGCATAACCAAAAACGCGTAGATGCGATATGTCAAGTTCATATCCAGTAACCAACTGAATGGTGTTATATGGTTGGGTCGCAACAGGCCTCAGGTGGAAGAACATGGCTACGTGCAATATTGCATGGCCCCAAGCAGCGATGAGGAGCTTGGTACGTATGACCAACGATCGAGCAATCATTTGTAAGCATTTAATGAATGCATCTGCCAAACTGTTTTGGGTGTGAGCATGAGGTGCAGGATGTTCAACTTCAACTCTAACCAACATGTAATAGTCATCAAAAGTTTTAGATGTGAATTCTCCAGCATTATCTAATTGAATGGATTTGATCGGATAATCATAGCGGTGAGCCCTGAGCTTGATAACCTGAGCCAACAGTTTAGAGAATGCAGCGTTCCTTGTGGACAACAAGCACACGTGTGACCAACATGTGGAAGCGTCAACCGAAACCATAAAATATCTAAATGGTCCGCATGGAGGGTGAATTAGTCCACAAATGTCCACCTGAATCCTTTGTAAAAAAAATAGGAGGATTCGAATGAATCTTGTCATAAGAAGGCTTAATAATAAGCTTTCCCATAGAACAAGTTTGACATGCGATTCCTTGAATTGAACCTAAACTTTGGGTTAGTGGATGCCCTTGTGTTGATTTGAGGATATGTCGCATCGCTGTTTGTCCAGGGTGTCCCAAACGATTATGCCAAAGTGT
Source organism: Malus sylvestris (assembly GCF_916048215.2). Classification (NCBI taxonomy): domain Eukaryota; kingdom Viridiplantae; phylum Streptophyta; class Magnoliopsida; order Rosales; family Rosaceae; genus Malus; species Malus sylvestris. The sequence continues at coordinate 18,698,198 of NC_062271.1, forward strand.
AATTTCATGTGCAGTCCCAGAGATAAGGTCGGCCACATAGTGGATTTCTATGGGACGTATGGTCGTAGTATACAGACCACTCCGGATATGCTCCATCTTTTCTATAATACGCTTTTGGCCATATTCGTAAGAAGTTATGCATAGAAATTCAACTCCATTTTCTACATAGATTTCAACATCGTAATTATTATCTCTAATGTCCTTGAAACCCAACAACGTTCTTCCAGAACGCGGAGAATAAAATGCCTCATCAATGGTTAAAATTGTACCATTAGACAACACTGTACATGCCTTACCATATCCTTCGATCATGTTGGATGGGTTTGAAAGGGTTGTCAGAGGTGCATTCTTAGGTATGAAGTTAGTGAAATAGATGCGTTCATGCAAAACGGTGTGCATGGTTGCACTATCTGCCAGACAACTAACTTTCCCACTAGTCATACCTAGAATGACAATTAATTTGAATCGGTCACATGCATAAAGTTCTAAAAATAAATATCCATTCAAAATAATTTTAAGTATTCAAGGATGGTAATTAATTAAAAACTTAATATCCAAAAATAAATCACCAATAAATAATCCAAACATAAAAGGAAAATTATTCAAAATTTAAACCAAAAAACAAAGGGGGGGGATTCGGCCACTAGGTGGAATTCAGCCCTATTGTCTAAATTTCAACTAGAAAGATAGTTTATGTCTAAGATTCTAATCTTTCATAGGGGTAATAGCCTCTTGAAAGTCAGAAACCTCCATCTTGGTACTCTCCGGTAGACCTGGCATCCGTGTCGTGTTTTTCATGTTCGTGTCGTTTTCGTGTCATACCCGATATCTTAACGGGTCGTATCGTGTAATACCCGTTAAAATAAACGGATAAAATGACCCGACCCAAAATCGACCCGATAATATTAACAGGTAATATGACCCGACCCGTTACCCGTTAATGAAAATATATTTTAAACCAATAAATAATCAAATGAAAAGCATAATATTAAATAAGTATATACATATCATATTGTCACATCCAAAACATAAAAACACATTTTTCTTTTAAGTATATTTCACTTACCTAAAGTCTTTAATAATTTTTTAATTAATGTAGAAGTGTAAAAAAATATAGAAAAAATATATAAACATTCGTAATGACAAGCTTTACAACTTTTATGAAGAGCTTAACTTCGAAATTCGCCACTATAATCATATAAATCATATATCAAAATTTAACCGTTGATTGTTGTTTACATTTACGCTTCATTGTTCTCATCAAATTTTGTTTTTTCAGATTTTGTTTTTTGAAAACTTGATCTATTAGAGGATGTAGGAAGATGAACGGTTTAGATCATTGATATTATATTCAGAGTTTTACGGTTAGTGAAAATATTGTTTGATGTTTATAAAGTTTCTACAAACTATATGACATCGACTCATATTTTAGTTAACCGTAAATATCAAAACATGATATCAAAGATCTAAACCATTCATCTTCTTACATCCGCCAAATGATCATGTTTTCAAAAAATAAAATTTTAAAAATGAAATACAGTAAGAAGAATAAAGCGTAAATGGCAATCGACGATTAAATATAAATTTAAGGTTTATGAATTATAATGTTGGATTTTGAAGTTGACCCCTTCATGAAAGTTGTAAAGTTTGTCACTATGAGTGATTGTATATTTTTTTTTTTTACATTTTTTACACTTCTACAATAATTATTATTAATTTTATTAATTTTTCCCTCAAATAAAAAACATTATTCGTGAAGGTTTGGAGGATTTTAAAAATCTAAACAATAATGTAAATGTAACTATTATCTACTCGTGGAGGAATAATGATGAATCACGAGTGTTTACATATTCTTTCACATTTTTCATACTTGTATATATGTCTTTTTAGTTCTTGTCTATACAAATATTATATTAGTTTATTTTAATTTTGGACAACAACATGTTAAGTAAAATTTATCCTAGTAATGATATTAAGGAACTCTCATAATAAAAATAAATAATGACTAAAATTTTTTTTTTTAACTTATATAGAATAATAATACAAAATTATATATTTAATATAGAATATATTGTATATATTAATATGACTATTGTATTTTATAATAAATCTTTTAGTAATTAAACTTTAAAATTATCAAAATAAATTTTTTCTTAACGGGTCGAAACAGGTTACCCACGTGTTACCCGCGTATATACCTGTTAAGAACCCATTATTAACGGGTTCTTAACGGGTCACCCGATAATGACCCGATAAGTTATCGTGTTGATCCGAAACTCGTTATTTTCGTGTCGTTTTCGTATCGTGTCACCGTGTCGTGTCAGAAACTGCCGGGTCTACTCTCCGGTTCATCCACTTGCATAAAGTTTGATTCAGACTTCTTACAACGAGATTGATATTCAACTACAACCTTCTAGAAAGCTCGGCAAACACGGGACCAATGGTCCTTTGAACCACAATGATAGCATATATCCGCATCCATGGTTTCAGGTGCTTTACTTTTATTCTTGAAGTTTGGGGCATTGAGAGCGAGGTTAGGGCGCTTCAGGGCTTGGTTTCCTCTCTTAGATGGGCCTTGACTCTGTTGACCTTGACGGGCTGGCTTCTGGCCATCCTTACCACAACTATTTTGGCGTTTTGGGCGTTTGTTAGTGCTATAATGTGCTTTAGGCACAACAATCACCCCAGTAGGTCGAGCTTAATGATTCTTCATTAACAACTGATTCTGCTTTTCAACGAGAAGTAAAACAAAGATCAAATTTGAAAACTTAGTGAACTTTTGAGCCCTATATTGTTGTTACAAGACAATATTAGTAGCAGAGAAGGTCGAATAGGTCTGCTACAAGAGATCCTCTTAGGTCAAGGTCTCGTTACAGAACTTGAAAAGTGATTGGATTCGACAAACTTCATAATTATATTCATTCGTAGACTTAAAGTCTTGGAAGCGCAAATGCTTCCAGTCATGTTTTGCTTCAGGTAAGAAGATGTCCTTTTGGTGATCAAAATGATCAGCCAAAGTGACCTAGAGTGCTTATGGATCCTCCTTAGCAAGGTACTCAGTTTGCAGTGTGTCACGAATATGTCCTCGGATAAAGATCATGGTAGTGGCTTTCTCAGCTTCGCCAACCGAGTTGTCCATCTCATCTTCAATGGTGGGACGTAAATTCTTTGTAGTGAGGTGGAGCTTTAAATCTTGGACCCACTTGAGGTAATTCTTTCCAGAGACCTCTAAAGCGGTAAAGTCTTCAAATTCGACATGTTCCTATCACAAAATAGATGGACAAGATGTGGTTAGTGTAATGGAGAAAAAATCAATCCATTCATATAGGAATAGAACATTCAGTTTCTAACAGACATGTACTGGTTTAAATTCGCATGAAAAAGCTTCGAGTTTTCATGGGTGATGTTTTTAAGGAAAACTTCAGGTTTTCAAATAAGACATGTTTCTAGAAACTTCAGGTTTTGAAATAATTATGAACTTCAAGTTCATATGTTCTTGTAGACAAACACAAATATATATATATATATATATATGCAACAAGAAATTTGTGAACATGGAAATTTCAAAATTTCGATGTCTACAAAAATATGCAAACAAAACTTCAGGTCTATAATTATAATTGAATTAATTATTTGGACTTCGGGCCAAATTTAAAGTGTGGGTGAAAAAATTATAAAACCCAAATTGTCTAAAAAAAATAAACAATTAAGCTCGGGGCCCAAAATAATGGGCTGAGCAAATTGAAACAGTGTGGCCCAGGCCCAAAAATTAAGTAGGGTTGGATTCGGCTGGGCTGCAAGCCCAAAATAGATAGGCACGGAGCGTATGTGTTCCGGGGGGGGGAGGGGAGGGGCGCGATCGAGTGCATCACAGGCCAGGTGTACTAATGCACCAGCTACGAGCTGGGATATGGTGTTATTGAGTGCAAGGAACTCGAAGGGCCCTTTAAGGGCTTGGTTTTGCTACGGTGGGGATACGGGGACACCAAAGCCACGGGATGGTGTCGTTTGTTAGGTCATGCATTATGGTGAATCTTCATGCTATCAGGGTTGCAAAAATATTGAGATAAAAACCGTTGTTTTGGAAGAACCTGATTGTGTGATGATATTGGTGAACTGGTTTGATGCATAAAGCTTCCACTTCAGATTCCTAAGCGCAGTGGTAGAAGCATGTTGATAACCTGTTTGTAGGGTTGTGTAGAGGAATGTGTGTAGAGGATATGTTATTTCTCCCTACGCAGTGACTTTATTTATAGTAATAAGAGAAAGAAGAAATCCTTCTCCTCCAAGAAATACAAGTCCATATAGGAAAGAATAACTAGAATCAAATCTAATCTAGGATTTACACAATCACACTTAAACTAGAAGTTTACAATACGATTAAGTATTTTTATATGATCATTTTGGTCACCTTCCCTATTTCAAAGTGACATCAAACTAAAATTTTAACACAATTGTATAGTTTCGTTCCCACAACAAAACTATCACGACGATAATATTTTTGTAAGAAAATGGAAGATTAATTTTTCTTCTCAAATTTTCAAATATGATTGGGTTTGAATTGTCAAACCTTAACCTACCGTTTTTACTAAACATTTGATTAGGATTTAGAATTTTTAAACTTTTGATGTTGGCCCGTATCACCCAAATGAAATGAGAAGCTTTTGTTGTCATATTCATGCCATTCATGAACCAATTGAATGGAATTACATGCAAGAACGTAGGATGCTTCTGATATAATTTCCATAATGTCCAATTCTGCGCTAGGTGTACTAAATCACAAACTCAAAAAACAAACAAATACAAATATATAAAGCCTCTAAGATATGACCGACAATTGTTGAGAGTTTTAAAGAGGCGAGCCATCAATTCATTGTCGATTTATTTGCTATTTTTGAGTCAGTTTTGTATCTTGTTTTCGTTGGAAAGTATTAGTATTTAGGTTTGTTTTAATATTTGGGATTTGCTTGTTAGTTTAGGATTTGGGTCTAGTCCATCTGAGTAGGGGTGGACAAACGGGTATTGAAACTGCAGGTCAGGACGGGTAATCAAGGCTCGGGGTGGGTTCAAAAATTATAAATACAAAATGGGGCAGGGAAGGGCTGTTCTAAAAATGGGAAAAAAGGGGCCCCCGGCCCTAACCGTTGATTTCACCCTCTCTCTCTCTCTCTCTCTCTCTCTCTCTCTCTCTCTCTCTCTCTCTCTCTCTCTCTTGTTCAGGACTCCTAAGACTTCATTCCATTCTCAAACTCAATTCACTCGACTCTTCCCTTTCTAGATCTCTCCTCCCTCGATCTTTCCTCCTGATTAGCTCATGTATTCCTTACTACATCCGCTACCATCATCATCATGCCTCGATCTTTGGCAATGCTTTGTTCGTCACTAATCTTTGGCAACACTTTGTGGTGCGCCAACGACAGGGTTATCAATGAGGTAGTGATGGAGCAGCAATTCCCGCTGTACCTGTTCGTGTTTGCGGTCAGTGAGCTAAGGTACCGAGAGGTGGGCCTGAGAACTAGGGTTTACTAAGGTGGTGCCGATGGTGCTTGAATCCGAAGGCAATTGATCCATTTCTCTCTCAATTTGTTTGATTTGTTCTGCCTGATCGTTTTTTGAAACCTTAATCCCCAATTTTAAGGTTTCCCCTCACTCGTCCTCCATTTGGCTCCACTCGAACCCTTCGCAATCACTGCAAATGGAAATTCTAGTCCAATGAAATGGGAAATTAGGGTTTGATAGTCAACAAGTGTGTGTGGATCCGGCCCGTTTCAACCGGGCCAGGTTAGGTCCGGTTCCTATATTAGAATATGTTGTCCTTGGCTCGACCCATCTCCTTTGAACCTGGGTCCAGTCCGGTCCCTTCAAAATTGGGCCCAGCCTGGCCCGTTCACACCCCTACATCCAAGGGTTTCGTTTCTTTGCCTATTAGGGTTAGATTAGTTTTCTATATATATGGTACTTTGTAACTATATAGAATAAGAAGACAATTAAGATGTAGTCATTCAGTTGTAGCCTTCTCAGCAATCTCATTTAATAAAATAATGTTCATAATTATATTTTATTTATTCGTCGTCTATTTTCAACTTGGTATTAGAACAAGTTTGATCCTTCGAGATTTAATCTGCTTCTATTTGTTCGAATCCGTTTGTTTGTCTCCAATAGCTTGTTTTGTCCAATTTTGTTTCGTGAAACTTTTTTCATTTTCTGGTTTGGGTTACCCTTTTATGGGACCCGACTTCTCTACCCTCCCAGTTCATATACACTTTCATCCCCTCCTATTTTGTGTGGTCACAGTGAAGTCATGTCAACATTTTATATTGATTTTTTTATAGAGATAATAAGACAAAAAACGACAGTGATTAAAATGTTGACGTCGCTTAATCGTGATTGCACAAATAGGAGAGGATGGGAGTGTATGGGAACTAGGAGGACAGAAAAGCTAGGTCCCCTTTTATGTCGTTCATTTTTAGAAAGAAACAAAAAAGAATATGTTGATGCTTGGGCCCACATCGCACCATCTCAAAGCCCGCATCACTAGCATGCTCTTACCATCGGAACATCAACGCCTGCATCCCGCCGACCTATATTTTCCGTACCTGCAACAACGACCCACCATTGGTTTTGACAAAGCCCAAACCCGAGAACCATAAACTCGGATCAAGTTCACCTCCACCTAAACTATCTGCATTCAACTTGCACCACTGCACCTGTAGCTTGACGTGCTTCCACAACCTGTCATCCTTCGCTGTAGTGCGCATAAGACCAGAAACCTCGACACTTGCCATCGAACCACCACGATGCACTGCATCGCCGCCACTTTGACCTACACCTCTACAACCTTATCACCACACCTTTTCCACACTACATCCACACCCTCTGCACATTGCGCGTTGTGTATTGGGGTTCTTGTTCGCACAGAAAGGTAAAAAAGAGGTAAGAGAAAAGAAGAAAAAGAAAAATTGAAATAAAAATGTTATTCTTACTATCTACTTCATACCATCATTTGTACTATTTCTTTAATAAAGATGGAACCTACATGCGTTGGCAGATCCTACTTCTGTTAGAGAGATGTAGTACAAGTGATGATGCAAGTAGATGGTAAATGTAGCACTAAAGAAATTTATTGATTCGTGAGGCGTTGAAGTGAAAAATAAGTTGTTTTTCTATTGTTGGACTTGTTGTTTTGAGAGGCTCACATGGGCAAGGAATAAAATTTGCTGTTTGATTTTCATGTTTGGGCCTTTTGAGGCCCACTTGGGCCACTTGTTGTTTTGAGAGGCTCACATAGGCAAGGAAGAAAATTGTTGTTTGATTTTTGTGTTTAAGGTCCACACGGATAACATGAAAATAACTTGCTGTTGGAGCTGCTTGTTGCACACATAATGATTCCTCGAGAACTTGGACTTGCGACCACTCGAGTGACGTTGTGTATGTGGTAAATTGAAGTTTTGTTTGTTCGAAAGCCTGGATTGAAATTGGAATCTTGCACTAGCATTTGAAATCTAGCACTTGCATCGATATAATTTCGTATTGGAATTGGCATCGAAAATTAGTATAATGAAGCTTGCATCCACATCTACTTTGGCAAACTCATGTCATGTATCGCCATGAGTTCGACGAGAGGTGTTGAAAAGTATTAGTATTTAGGTTTATTTTAATATTTGGGATTTGCTTGTTAGTTTAGGATTTGGACTTAGCCCATCCTAGTTAGGGTTTCGTTTCTTTGCCTATAAGAGTTAGACTAGTTTTCTATATATATGGTACTTTGTAACTCTATAGAATAAGAAGACAATCAAGAAGGGGTGTATTCAATTGGCATTTTGAGAGATTTTAATTCTTTTTATGAATTTAGGGTATTCAATTAGAATTTTAAGTGGTTCTCTGAAATTCAACCTGTATTCAATTAGGATTTTAAGATAGTTTATTAAAGAAATCTAGGTGTATTCAATTAGGATTTTAAAAAAGTTTATAACATTCCAAGTGTATTCAATTAGAAATTGATTTTAAAGAATTTGAAAATTGTGGAGGAATTAGAGGGAATTTGAGAGATTTCATAGTGTATTTTAAAAATCCACAAATCTCACATCTCCTATGAGATTTTGAGGGAATTGCATCAAAATTTTATATGGAATCTCTACAAATCAATTAAACTCTATTAAAATCTCTCAAATTTCCAATTGAATACACCCTCCAAGATGTAGTCATTCGATTGTAGCCATCTCGACAATCTGTTTTAATAAAATAATGTTCATAGTTATATTTTATTTGTCCATTAGTTTATTTTCAACAGTTTTTTTCTATAAATACTTTGAAACTATAAAGAAAAATCATATAAATTGTATAGCATGGTACTGGAGCATATTTATGTATTTTGTGATCATGCTTGCCATAATTGTATTTACCTTGTATGATGCGTGGTTCATCAATCGCAGACTAGACCATTTTAATGCATCTAGAAGGCCTTGGCTCTTTTGTTTTCAATCTCAACAAGAGTCGTTATTTGAATCACCAAACATATATTCTAGGGTTGAAAATTCCCGATCCTGTGGCATTTTCTGTCTAATGTCTAATTGCTCAATACATGAAGTAACAATATATGATTTGAATTATTTTTTTGGTCCAAGGGATAATTCATTAAGTCACCAAGGATGAAAACCAGGGTACAAGAGCAAGAAGTCTAGCTATAAAGGACAAGGCAACCCATCTCTGAGAATGACATTGATAAAAGAAGAAGATGGTTTTTCACACCCAAATCCAATCCATTAGGGCGATTATCCATGGTTGTCGGGTTTAATGGTTAGAATTGTCATCCCTACATGTTATACCAGACTTCACCGTGCATCATCTGACTTGCCATCGATGCAAAGCATCCGCTGTTTTTGGAACCCTGCGCCACGACACCGATTGGAAACCATTGCTTACCACCATAATCCTGGAAAGGGTAGGGAATAACTCCCACTTTACTCTTTGAAAGCTGTCGAGAAGTAGATTCAATACAGTTTTTACACTAAAACTTTTGAGGTTAATTTGCAACCACTAAACAAAGCCTTTGCTTCTGCATGCAAAGCAGAGGATGCTATGTAAATTTCGTCTGCAAACTTTAGCACACACCTTCTTTGTGAAACCAAGCCTTCAAACCTCTGTGAAAATAAAAATAAAAGGAGAAAAAAACAGTTCTATCATCCAAGTAGAAGCATTTTTAAGTGACATGTAATCTAATGCGGAATTCCAAACTTCCAATCTGCATATTTTAATGTCAAATTCTTGAGCTTCAAATTTATGATAACAAGGCTGGTATAGTACAACAAGAAAGCATTCTGGAGCTTTAAATTTGTAAACAACATGCTGCTTGCACTAGTGGTGCCACTTCCGACACTGATTTCACTTCCATAGGCTGATCATCACTACTGTCGTCTCTTCCGCAGATACTATTATCACCCCTTGATAATTCAGACAACATTACGGCGGGTGCGATAGAGGTTGTTGCCTCACCAACCAAAATTGAAACAATTTCATTTATGTTAGGTCTCCTCATAGGATCAGGATGGCAACAAGCTAGCCCAAGCTTCAAAGTGGTCTCCATCTCCTCCGCCTCATACTGCCCTTATATTCTCGAGTCCGCCGCCTCACCCACCCTCCCTCAAGCATACAACCCCCTCACCCAATCAATCAACACCACCTCATCTTCCTCAACCTTCATCATAATCGGCTTCGTTCCACGCGCCACCTCTAACAACACCATGCCAAAACTGTAAACATCTCTTGTCGTCGTGGGCATCGCCCCAGTTGCAAACTCAGGTGCCAAGTGTAAGAATTACATAAGAATTAAGCTAACAATATTACCAACGCAGTGTTATGATTACCAACATGAACAAACAGATCAATAACAACCAAATCATAGCATCACATTAGTCGCAAGGATGACTTACGTGAAGGAGTCGCCATTGAATGAATTACATAAGTAGTTTTCTACTTCCAGCACACAGCAACGATCTCTACTATTGAATAGGGTTTAGTTTTGAGAATCTAATTGTGTGGCAGTAGGGACTTCATCAGTTGATATATATATATATCCTCACATTATCATATTAGAGTTTCACTCAAACCAGCCTATTATCAGTAAGAGTGATAATCTCTATCTTCAATAAGATTAAGTCCCATCATGACTCTCATTCCTTGTATTTACTTAATAAAGGCCCTTAATTGATTGCATGTAATTAAGACTCCAATATGTTTATTTCCTTAAGGCACCGAGAGTCCTAGAGATTTCATTAACTTGTATGCCAAGTCAACTATTCTCTCAATAATTCTCAGCATAATTCATTGCCATTCACAAAATGGTTTTACAGTCTCCCATTTGAATGTCAATGAGAATACCTCAACGAGATAAATATATATATGGTGATCACTTGAGTCCACTAAAGTACTCAATCGTTCTTCTCAAGTAACTTGTCACTTTGAGACTAAGTGCAGAACCAAAGAAAACAAGGCACACATTGGACAATTCCTTGCACTCCATGATTACATGCACACTTAACTCAAAACACTATGTTACTAACAAAGTCATGATATCAAGAGCTAATAGTCAAAACATTAGCTCACAATAGTCGAACTGAAAATATGAAAATATATTTCAGTACAAAAGTAGTTCACAAAAGAACTCAACAAGGTTGGTAACAAAATCCTACTTTTCTGTCAATTTAGAATATAATAAGACAGCAAGTAAAATACGACATATTGTTCACAAAATCCGGACCTCTTATTAAAACTTGTGAATAGAATTTAAACAAAATTTACTCTTAAAGTATCAGCCACTAACACTTCAAAATTTTAACACAAAAGGTAATCTCTTACTCCCATTGATTAACAGAGACAAAATTATATAGATAAATTATTATTACTCCCACTGATTAAGAGAGTAAAACAAAACTTCGTAAATGTCTACAAAATAAACAGATACCTTTCAAATACTCCCATTAGCAAAACATTAGTCATGGGGTTTAGAACGTAAATTTGTGAGACTAAATGTTTTCTTATTTCATCAAAAGCATATAATTCCAGAATCATATTTGGACAGAAACTAATTATATTAGGTTTGCATAGCTAAAACATAAAATAGAAGGGCAAACGTATAGCTTCAACACTTTTGAGCAGATGAAGTATATACAATCTTGTCAATTCCATGCTTCACTATACATTGATTTATAGTTGTACTGAATAAGAAAACACTTTTGAGCAGATTAATTATCCATCAATAACATATAAATCACAAGTCCAATTTCTTGAACAACAAACAAGAATTAATAAGCAAAACACTTTTGAGCAAAATATACTTATTAACCCTTCTTGAATTTCCTGCAAGATTAGTTGCATATATAACCAATAAAATATAAACAAGTATGATAATGTACATCTTATCTTCCCACAACATGACCTTAAATGGATGCAAAATTAATGAGTGTGAAGCCCATAAAATATTATTTCTCCCACTTGGGCAAACACTCCTCAAAATTGCAAGATTAAACACTAGAGAAAGTGGTTTTCATATAACAAAATATAGGGTAGTTGAATCAATAAAGATCAAATACATAATTTTTTTTAAAGTACGTTAGAATTAAAAGTTTCATAAATAAAAACTTATGCAATGACTACAAATTTTATTTTATTTTAGTGTATGAGAGAAGACTCACATATGTGTTAAAGATTAGGTCATAAATTAAAATGAAACCTAATAAGATAATCCAAACTCAAAATTTATGTTTTAATTCTTAAACAAAGTCGATAAACACTTAGATATCTCAATAACATCAATTTTCCAACAATAATTTTAATCCAATTTAGAACTCAGAGAAAATTAAGGCAAAAGATTGGTAAATTTACCTACTCATTCTCGATTATGCAAGATTCATCATGGAAGTGGTCGAGTTGTGGAGGATCGAACCAACCGCAAATTGCATGATTGTTACACCTTTGGACAGTGATGTGTATTTAAACTAACCTAAATAATAGATTAATCTAAACCAAATTAAACTCGCAAGCGCATGAATCAATTGTAGAAATAAACACAAATACAAGGTTGATCCCACAAATATTGCTTTTAATACCAATTCAACTAGTTGATTACGTGAAACTTAACTTAAATAGGAAATGAATGATTGATTATTTGATTATGAAAAATAATTAAAACTTCAACTTCAAATTAAACTAGGAATATGAATAACGAAAACATGCAACGAATGAAAGTTTAAAAGAAATTAATGTGATGAAAGCCTAAGGTCATGAATCCACCAATAACAATCTTATTCCCTTTTTTTCAAGCCAATTACTATCGAATTACCATGCCAATATTTAAGGTTGTTCTTTCTAAGGTATGAATTAATCCGTGGTCAGGCATCAACTCGTGTGTTTATACGTGTCTTATTGGTCAGGCATCCAGTTAAAACATAAAAACCCATTAAGCACTAAAGAATTATGTCAACCAAGTAGGACTAGTTTCATATTGGCCATCCTCACTAGTTTGTCTACTCTCCTTAATCTTAGTTCCAATAAACCTAATTGATATTGGTCATCCTCCTAGATTTATCTAGTTATCTAGAAACAAGTTCACAATGATGGCCTGTCACACGAACATTCGAAACTAGAATAGATTAAGAACAAAGATTAAGAACTAAACATCGCATGTAATCGAATAATAATCAACAAGATACTTCGGGAATAATCATGTCATGGCTTCATCATAAACCTTAGAAAAATAATTTAGTTACACATAGTCATAATAAAAATCACGAAAGAAGTCATGGAAAAGATAAAACCCGGAAAAGAATGGTAAAACACGCTAGATTTCCTTCCTTTTCTTTGCACGACTTAGGGCCTTCTATTTATTCTAGTAAAACCCTCAAAAGTCTGATAAAAACCTATCCTAAAAGAAAGAAAATTCCTAAATAATCAATGGGAGAAATTAGGAAAGAATCCTTTTTGAATTGGGAAACACAGCATCTGATTTGCACACCAGATTTGGGGTCAATTTCCCTTCTGGAAAATTCTGTAAAAATATGGGAAACGTAGCTTGATCTCTTATCTTTCCAAGCATATATCACACACCACTATGAAAAATTGGGAAAGCCTTCAATCTTCATTCTCTTACAGTTGCGCAATTCTAACTGGAAAACTACTTCTACGGGATTAACTTCGAAAACTGTAACGTTTGGCTTCATGGAAATTTATGAAATTTGGACACAATGATCTTCCGCCCCTTAGCTTCCTTCTCCAATTGGCCTTGCATCAAAACTCCTCCAGAAAATCGAATTATCACCCAAAAACGTCCTGCATGCGCAGATTGGCTAAAACAAAGAAAATGAAAGTAATAAGGATCTTTTAAGACCAATTCCTTTAACAAAACTTAGGGATAATTAAAGTGAAAATGTGATAAATAATGCACCTATCAAGCTGAAACTAATCATGCAAAGAAAATACCTACATAGCTTGCCAAAACATAACATACACCAAATACATATAGCTTCAATAGCTTTGGCCATATGAAAATATGTTAAAAGTACTTTATGATTTGCTATAATACTAATTTATAATTGGTGAGTGATTTCCTGAAATTCCCATTGGGACAAAAGTATTCACCATATAAATTAGAATTCTAATTTTTTCAAAATAATCCTTTAGAACAATATTAAATAACCGTTTTGTTGGATATTCAATGATTCTTAAAAGATTCAATCAGACACAAAAGTATGCTATTATTGATATTGAACAATAGAGTTCTCGAAAGAGGAAACATGATTATTCAGTTATTCGATAGGAACCAAAATGATCAATTATTAAACTGATGCAACTTTTCAATTTTCTCTCAAAAGACAATTATCATCATATTCAGAATTGATGACCAAACAAAACATCGGTTTAAGCAAAACAAACCAATACATCTTTAAATCAAAATTTAATCAGTGTTGTCTATAAAAGTCATTAGTATTGAGAATTTGCATAAAATAAGGACATATTGGAACCATAAACTTGTATAATAATCGGTACCGATAGATGTGCACAAATCAGTGAAACAATATCACATAACAAAACTAGTTTTGAAGTACCAAAATTCAGCAGTACTACTTTAGTTTGCAAATTCACTAAAAACTCAATTCTCTTTAGATTATCATGAAAATTTTTAGGTATGCATATATGGCTACTATTTCGCAAAATTTCATAATTTGTAAAATTTTTAAGCGAGCCAAACATGAATTCGAAAAGAGAGGTGCTTGAGAAACTACAGAAAATGTTCAGTACAGATCTGATATTACAAATTCACCAAATATTCATTGTTCATCCGATATGCATGAAGATTTTCAGACATAAAGTAAACATACAAATCTGTTAATTCCCAAAATTTCATAATTTTTGAGACTTTACAAGTGTACTAAAAGAGAATTAGAAATGGGATGTGCTGCAGAAACTGCAAAAATTCTGCAGTACATACTGGAGACTAAATAATTCACCAAAAAATCAATTTTTCTCCAATATGCATGAAGATTTTCAGAAATGAAGTAGACATATAAATTTACTGTTACCCAAAGTTCCATAATTTTTGCAATCTTAAAAGTGGGCTAAAAATAAAATCGAAATGGAATGTGCTGCAGAAGCTGCGTAAATTTTGCAGTATAGTCCCGAGGTTAAAAATTCACCAGTAAGTCATTTTCAAACCAATGTGCGTGAACATTTCCAGACCTAAAATAAACATATCAATGTATATCATACTAAAAGTTTATGAATTTATGAGTTACACAAATATATCAAAATAATGTCACAAATAGACTATGGTGCAGAATTCCAGCAACATAGTGTAACACTTAAAATTTACCATAAATTCATTTCTTGTCCAAAAATTGGGGAAAAAATAATACCAGCATCTACATTTCATTCAATATTACAACATGACAAAATTTCATAATATTTGGAGTTATGGAAGTCTATCAAGATCAGAAACAAAAATAGAACATCATAGTCTTGTTTTTAGAACAACCTTTAGCATGTCCATTGTCATATATCAAAATCACTTCTAAGATAAGAAAACAATTCAAAAGTGAAACCAAAATGGCCACGGCATTAATGTGTTTATTTGAGGAATTTCTTAAAATCAATTGGGTCTCAATTAATCTAATTTTATGTTTGAAGACGAAGATCAGTAAACACAGAGGACAAATGTAGTAGACATGAACTAAAATATAATTACATATATCAAATGAAGGAAAAATTATATTTATTAATCCATTACTCAAAATTATGCAGCGGATTAGAACAAACGACAATTAAAAGTGATTGAAGAAAATCCTCACAACCCCAATTTGGGCATATGGTCCAGAAAACTTAACATGTGAACAAGATATCATATGTACATATAGTTCAAGCTCCTTAGGATCGCAAGATCTGGGACTTGAAAAGTTTTCTAAACCTTCTAAGTTTCTGTAGAATTAATTCATACATTCAACTAAGATATGAACTTGTGTGCCTGCATACGACATGTTAGTGCCATGGTATCCAAATCCAAATTTTAAAGTATGAAATCATGTACAATGGCTCACCCAGGAAACTAGTATCTATAAGGTTAATTTCCATCAACTCAAAATAATATCACAAGATTGTAATAGAGAACCTTCCGAATTTAAATTTAAAATTTTTAAACATAAGCAGAAGCATGAACTCTTAACTTAATCGATTTAGTTGGAACCAAAAGCTTAATTTCAATTCAACCAAATTAGGTATAGATTAAATTGTGAAGAACAATTTCATACCTTTCCGGAGAGAATTTGTAATGAAAAACGCCAAATAAAGCCAAAAGCCGCCGGAAAAATATTTGCGTCTCAAGCTTATGTTAATCAGTTGAACCTCTAACCAAGAACCATTGAGCAAACACTCACATGGTTCATCCAAAATAAAAATCAATCATCAATTTATCTATCAAGTCATTTAGTGATAGATAAATGATATTGATTCCTAAAGTTTTACTTCATTTGTTGAAGTCTGATACTCCTTCTATTTGATGCCATTCTGCAAGCATTTCTTCCGAGGAAGATTTGTACAAGCATGTATATGTATGTATACGCTAATTAATTAGGGATGGAAGCAATTAGCCAATATGCAAAGTACCAGTTTTGATGTGTGTGAAATATGCAGCAAGTTTACAACAAACTCATTCAGGATTGCGGAAGCGTTTAACCAGGATCATCCAAGTGTTTTCATTACTCTGTCTCTGCATAAATGTAACAAACACAACTCGAAGAATACCATGTAATTATTCATCATGCAATTGATTTTAAAAGAAATTGCAGATGAATTGGTCAGAGTATAGCGGAAGCATTAATTTAACCAGAATCAAATATATATACCTCTGTTCCTTTAGTAAAAATAAAGAACCCTAGCCACGTTGGGTGGCTCTGATACCACATGTAAGAATTACATAAGAATTAACCTAACAATATTACTCTAATACCACATGTAAGAATTACATAAGAATTAACCTAACAATATTACCAACGCAGTGTTAGGATTACCAACATGAACAAAAAGATCAGTAACAACCAAATCATAGCATCACATTAGTCGCAAGGATGACTTACCTGATGGAGTCGCCATTAAATGAATAACAAAAGTAGTCTTCTACTTCCAACACACAACAACAATCTCTACTATTGAATAGGGTTTAGTTTTGAAAATCTAATTGTGTGGAAGCAGGGACTTCCTCAGTTGATATATATATATATATATATATGTATGTATGTATGTATGTATGTATGTATGTATATATATCTATATGTATGTATGTATGTATGTATCCTCACTTTATCATATTAGAGTTTCACTAAAACTAGCATATTATCAGTAAGAGTGATAATCTCTCTCTTCAATAAGATTAAGTCTCATCATGACTCTCATTCCTTGTATTTACTTAATAAATACCCTTAATTGATTGCATGTAATTAGGACTCCAATATATTTATTTCCTTAAGGCACCGAAAATCCTACAAATTTTATTAACTTGTATGCCAAGTCAATTATTCTCTCAACAATTCTTGGCATAATTCATTGTCATTCATAAAATGGTTTTACATTTTGTCACATTGGGTACTTCCCCGTGCCGGTACAGCTTCGCCAGCCAAAAATCCCCAAGCCTCCCTCTCATCTCCACGTTTAGCAAAATATTGCTCGACTTGATGTCTCTGTGAACAACCATCTGGTCCCACCCGTGGTGGAGATAATTCAGCCCCTCCGCCACATCCACCACCACGTGCTGCCGTTTCTCCCACCCCATAACAGTCTTGGGCTTGCCGAAAATCCACCCATCTAGGCTCTCGTTGGGCTTGTAATCGTACACCAGCATCAACTCGTTCCCCTTCTGCACAAACCCCGCATTTGGACCAAGTTCTTGTGCTGCAGCCGTCCCATGCTCGCGATCTCCGCCATGAACGAAGGAGGTGGAGAAGGAGGCTACGGAGCTGGAGTTGGAAGTGGGTTTCATGGGGATTTTGGTTGGGTGGAAGACGTGGCCGAAGGTGTACATATTGGTGTAGTCTGTGAGGAAGATGGCGGCAGCGTCCAATTGGGCGTCGTTGATGAGGATGAGGTCGGTGCCTTTGGTGATGTTGGAGAAGGAGTTGAAGAGAAAGTCGAGAGCGGAAATGGGAGAGAAGAAGAGGAGGAGGAGGAGGAGGGCTGAGAAGGTTGCCATGATCCGTTCAGACTCCAGTATTTTCAGAGTATAAAGCCGAGCTAGCTAGGACCTTATAAATTAAAATTCTCTAGTCGCTTATGTCGCTTTTTCAACGCCTGGAGGTGATCCTCCGACTAATCTATCATCTCAGTCTAGAGTTGGCAGCGAATGGGTTTAGCAGGTCATTCAAATTCAATCTGTTAAGTTTGCGGCTGGAAACAATTGGACCCTGGAATGACGCATTATGTTCATACGTGTTATGTTCATAAGGTTTATAGCCAGTGGGAGACTCAATATTATGTCCATACAAATCGCAATGTAAAGCAACTTACATAAAAACAAGTTTATTGTGACGTGGCACCCCCACTCCATTTATACAATAGTGAAGCTTAGATTAATCATTAGTGATCAATATATATTGTTATAACCAATCAAATGTTACTTATATAATATATATATATAATTTGCAGAGTTTATTGCAAATAGCAAATTCAACAAAGATGTAATATATCAAAATGTTAACACTTAACGAAATTGCATGTAAATCACAAAAAACTGACTTGATCGTTGCAGATAGAGGCTTGCAGAGCAATCTCCTAAGACAGAAATACGCCCCTACACCAGTGCAGTAGTTCAAAGGACGTCTATCTTGCAGGATACAACTATCTAATCCAAGTTCTTGCACACGAACTTGGATTCTTGACGAATTGGTAGTGTTGTTCTCTGTAAGGAGTAAAAGGAGCGATTGGATTGATCTATTTCGTTTCTGAGCGGACTGCCATATATATAATGGCTTAACTTGAACAAACGCAACCGTTCGTCCTTATCAGTTACAAAACTGACGTAACTGTTCCCTTAGTTTTATCCTTTTGGAAAAACTGAATCCAAAAATTCAAAACGAAAAAATAAAACTTGTGTTTTTCTGTCAATCCAAGCCCAAGGCCCATCTTTGACATTTAATATATACATCCAAACCTTTATTTGTAAGGTCCAAGATCCATAGCTTTGGCCCAATTCTTTTCAAACCATAAAGGAGGGAAAAGACTTATAAAGAGGACTTTAGAAATATGTTTGGGCGATGTGGGACTGAGTCCCACTTACAAGTTCCAACATATATTATTCCAACCACTTGGTTGTATAAATTTTACGATTGAAGCTTGAAAATTTTGATTTAGTGTGCGTACATACCCTTTCTTGGCATAGCATAGGGGATGTAGTAGATATATGCATGTTCTTATAATAACACTCATCACTTAAGTCGAGTAGTTATGAGGTGAACATATTTATTACGAGTAAAGCTCATTTGAGTTAGATTTTTATTCATAAAGTTTGAAATTCATGTTCAACATGTATCTTTCTTTGCAAGAGTCAACGCAATGCATTGGATCGAGAAGATGTATTTTTGTGTGCATCAAGCGCATTGCGTTGGATTCTCACATACAAAGTTTGAATTCATGTTTCACACATTCATTTACGAGTCGGGCTATATATTGGAGCCCTTATTATCTCCTCAATGTGTTTTTGTTTTGAATAAGCAAATTCAACCCATGCATAAAAGATTTTATAGCGCTTCAAAGTACAAGACAATTAGATTTTGACCACTGCAAAAAATTTAACGGTTAAAATTTTGAGAGTATAAAATGGCAAAGGATTGTCTGCCCTCTCACTTCCGGTGCACTCCCGTGCATTCCTATTTTGTGTGGTCACGGTTAAGCCACGTCAATATTTTATATTACTATTCATTTTTATTTTATTATCTTTATAAAAAAAAACAATATAAAATGTTGACTTGACTTAATTGTGATCACACAAACAGAAAGGCACGGGAGGGCAGACAATCCTTGTCTGTATAAAATATCCCCCAAGCACGCTATTAGTGTAGCAAAACAGTACCAAGCAACATGTATTAAATGCAGAAGTAGTCACCTTCTGAACGAATAATAGTATATGAGCCTAACTTGTCACCAAAAAAAATAAAGTAGGTCAGCGTATCCAATGGGTGCGCATTACAGTAATTAAGCCCCATACGTTACGAGAAATTTTCAATGTGATCAGTACATGGAATGATACATCATGTATCATTATACAATGATGAAATATATATGCTAAAATATTAATAACTTAAAAAATAAAAATTTTCACAACTTCTATTAAAACACGTGTTGTACCATTTGTATTCCTGTCACAACTAAAAATTTATCCTACATTATCATGAAACAAAACAGAAAGAAAAAGAAAACACCGAAAACAGTTCCATGAGAGCACTTTTCAAAAATTCGAGAACAGAAACTGAGTTCAATTTTCAATTCAACGGCATCAAAGACGGTATTAAGTAAGGAAGAGGATCCTCTCCCGAGCTCAGGATGGGGATCCTCCTGACCAGCCCATCTGGGCCATTCAAATTTAATCCAACGACTCCAAACATGGAGGCCTTCTAAAAGTTATAATAATTGCAATATCGTTGAATTAAGTTTGAATGGCTCAGATGGGCTGGTCAGGAGAGGATCCTCTTCCATTAAGTAAGGTTGTCCATGACGATGACCATGAGGTGTTGATCATTTAGAGATTTTTCAGTGTGATCCATACATGATGTGATATATCACGTGTCATTATACAAAATGTGAAATACATATGTTAAAAAGTTAATAACTTAAAAAATAAAAAATTTCATCACTTCTTTAAAAACACGTGATGTTTCATCCGTATTCCTGTCAGAAAGAAAAATTTCCCCAACTTATAACTCATGAGTCTTAATAACGAAGATATATATGCCTAGTAAAATTGGACGAACGCTAAACAGACAATTAAAGTAACAGAAAATTTTTCAGAAATTAAGCGGATTGACATTAAGGGTGCGTTTGGTACGTGGGACGGGACGGGACGGAACGGGATGAGGCGTTCCGTCCCGTGTTTGGTGCGCCAAAAATGGGTGGAACGGGCTGTTCCACGGGACAGATTTTGGGTGTTTTTGCGTTCCACCTCCCCCTGGAACGGGTTTGCTCCACGTCTGTGGAACACAATGTTTTACCATTTTAAGACAAATATACCCCATGTCTTTTTCAAAAATTACACCTTCGTTCCGTTCCGTCCCGTCCCGTCCCGTTCCGTCCCGTCCCGTACCAAACGCACCCTAAATGAACAATAAAAAAATAAGTTGGATAGAAAGGTTAGTAAGCTATGTTCCTCTCAGTATGTCCAATTTCAAATGCTGCTTTCAATAAGTCTGTTTCATATAAGTTGTTTTTCCGCCGAAAAGCTAGGTATAACAAATACAGAGCAAAAGCAATTTCACTGTTTCAACTTTCAGCTACCGCTCAACGGCGTTTTTTTATATTTACTAAAGACTAATTACAGAGGAAAGCGATAGGGATTCTCTCGTGGGACCATAGATGTGAATATACACACTTTCAATATTTAATCACTATAAAATTATGGTATCAGACAACTATCATCAATAAATTTTCATTAATTCAGCTACCAAAAAATTAAAAAACGAATTAAACACTAATGAGACTAATTAACAACTAATAATTAATCACAAAACACTCGGTGAGCATGAATCAACAATTCCCAACCTTCTCGTTTTCCAGAAACCCAACTCCGGGTCGAGCTTCTCCGCCGCGGTTCTCGCCGGTTCCGATTTACACCTCGTCAGTATCAGCGGCCGAGCCGACCCGCCAAAGTCTCCGTCTTTATCTTCGATGCTCGCCGATTTCGCCATTCTTTCTCGAATTTCGCCCTCCAATTCCCTGAAAAATTCCAACTTTTCTTCGCTCTCCGACTCCAATCTCGCTTCCTCATCCGAAATCGACTGCCTTTCCGACGTGGGTTTCTGTTCTTCCTCTGTTTCCTCGGCTCTCACCGGCGAACCCCAAAATCTGCTCGCCAGAGACGATGACCTGTAAGGCGCAGATCTGCATCGGGTTAACAGCAAGGCGTTCCTCGGCGGCGTGGACAAAGAAGGAGAAACGACGAAAGCTTTCGCCTTTCTTTCGAATTCTTGGTCTCCTTGTTCTTCGCCAAAATCTTCCCCATCTGAAAGACCTTCAATTGGGTCTTCAAATTTCGATTCAATCTTTGCTGGGTCCTTTTTGACTTCTCCCTTTCTGCAAAAACCCAGTTGGAAAAAAGGTACCCATTTGCGCCAGACGGGTCGAAAAGACTTGGCCTTGATTTTCCCGGGAAAATGGCGGGAAAACAGGGCGGTTCGGATCCATTTGCATCGCCGTCGGGAAGGAGCTCCGGTAGTTCCTCTAGCTCGCCGGGGCCGCGAACCGCCTTGCTTGGAGGACCTCCGGACTCGGACTTGCCCCATGCACGTGACTTTAGGAGACGACGGCTCTTGTGTTTCAACGGCGGGTGTGTTCTTCCTCACGAACATTGGGCTCGAACGCAACCGGGCTCTGCTTCTGCTCCCGACGTTGGTCCTCAGAAACCTCACCAACGGCGGCGGGAACTTGTCCGTCCGACCCGGACTCGACATGGGTTTTGCAGAGAGCTTCATTTCCGTCCAATCCGAATAACAATCAGAATAAACGATAGATTTGGGTCTGGTTTTCTCAGGCTTTTCAGAAGAACGAAAGCAGCTTTCTGTCTTTCTCTCTGGAAAATGGGTGACTGTGGAGAGCTCTGTGTTAGCTTTCAATTCCTTTTGTTTTCTTCTTCTTTTGTTTTGGGGAGTGTGAAATTTGGTATTTTAATCTTTGCACGGATGGGTGAATGGACTGTAAAGATTTTTCTATGAATCGACGAGGTTGTAGGCTTCATAATCTATTCTCCCTTCCCCTCCCTTCTATTTGAAAGGTTACAGTTTAACCACGTTAATATTTTATATTGATATTTTTATAAAAATAATAAGATAAAAAATAATATGTAATATGTAAGAGGAGGGGAGACAAGGGAAGGGAGAGAATCCTGCTTCTTGTTTTGTAGGGTTGTGTTTGGTGTGTTGGACTGGCTCCTGATTGAATGGTGATTGATAATATGCCTACTTTTCAAGGCAGAAATCATTACAGTTAAAGCTCAACCAATATCAAGTTGAATCCAACTCTCCGATTAAATTATATGGTGTTTCGGAGTATTCGTGCTTCATTTTAATTGACCATTTATCCATTTCTGTGTTATTAGTGAAGAAAGTGTCATTAGAATCCTTTTATTCGTGCAAATGCTGTGAACATTTGTCTAAATTAGAGAGAATTTAGAGGTGAAGCTGGAATCAAATTATATAGTTTTTCGAAGTACGAAATATTTCGAAGTATTCGTACTTCACTTTAATTGACCATTTATCCATTTCCGTGTTATTAGTGAAGAAAGTGTCATTAGAATCCTTTTATCCATGTAAATGATGTGAACATTTGTCTGAATTAGAGAGAATTTAGATGTGAAGCTCAAATTAGATTGAGATTGGCAACAAGCTTAACCACAAAGTGCGACCACATGAGTAAGTAATATTGATCTACGACAAAACCATGTGGTGGATTTGTGCAATTAACCTTTCCAATTAAACATCAAAACAAACACGTGAATCAAAGTCAATTTAACCTTTCCACATCCTTTATAGTTTGTACGTACTTATTTTAGATTAATAACACAAAAGAAAATTGCTCATTTGAAACGATTTAATTGAAAAGGACCTCTAAATTCCTTCCCTCAAACACTTTTGAAACAAAGAAAAGAAATCCAATTAGGCCAAAATTGTATATATATCAATCTTTACATGCAACTGCGATGCCAATATCTCAAATCAATCCCTTGATGTTGTGTGAGTTAGTTAAAACACTTGACAGACTAGCAGTACACGATAGACTTGAAATACCGTCATCTTAGGATCCCAGTTGCATAAGATTTCTCTCATTCATAAGAAGAATAACTTACATAAAACGAGTTCCCTGTCATGTGGCGTCTCTTGTCCAATGATGTATTGTCATGTGCAAATTTTTCTCCAAATGACAATATATTATTGGACAAAAACATCATATAACAATGAACTTGTTTGATGTAAGTTGTTCTCCTTCCTAAACTTATTGTAATTATTGTGTCGAACGCGGCCACCCCCACACTACTCTTTTTGCGCGACTCTGAAGCGCACACAAAATAAATCATCCTTGAGATGAAAGGGAAAGGCAAGGGCAAAGGAAAATTCTCCCAGCACGCCACTGAATGGCTCCACTACTTTCCTATCAATTCTCTCTGCAACCACCACCGCCACTAGAGTTTTCAATACCCTCACACTACACTTTTTACTTTCCCATCTCTGCCCTACCCAGTTCGTACCAACTTACACTGTTCCCAGGTGCAATATAGTAATTTCACATGTGACTGGGGGCTACTAGATCAGTAAATTACATGGCCTTTCCCCAACAAGAAAACAAAAGGTCAACCTTGGTTTCAGGAACAGGCACGGCAAGAAAGTCAACTGGCAATTTTGGGAATCACTTGGTAAATATATAAGCATATGAGAATTTGATATTACCTGTGCCTGCAGAATGCAAGAAAAGCAACTGCATAGTTTTCAGACTATTAACACAGGAAATGTAGGGTGCCACAAGCTGTACTAATAACTATTGCCATTTTAGACAGCACAGGAAATGTAGGGCTGCTATGATTTAGATCGAAAGGGTCCACTTGTGACGATAAAAATTAGTGAATTACTAAATTCGTGTTCATATACGACGAGAGATACTTATCTACAACGGGATGTTAAGTCCTATTATGAAACAGTTTCATCATGCATCGTAACTTTAAGATTCGGAATCAATAGGTCTTTTCATCCCAACCGTTGGTTTTGTTGACTCACATCCCTCCATGTTGTGATTCCAATTGGTGGTCTTCTCTTGTCCAATGCTTGTTCCGTTTTCGTCATCTGGGAAACAATGTTGTGTTAGAGTGCTGTGGAACCAAATAGAGCAAGAAACTTTAACTAACGAAAATGAGAGAGGTCTTAAAAGGCGATTATGAAGTCTTGCCTGAGACATTTCCAATAGATAACTCGGTTAAGCGTCTAACACAGTCCTTCAATGTTTCCAGTTCCGTTTCTTTGTGTTGGAGTTTTGATTGGGCTGATCGAATAGCAGTTCAGATTCCAGCTCCACAATTTGGATTTCCTGCTGTTCGATGAGCACATGGCATAGTTTCTGATCCAGTTGAGCTGGCAATACTCCATGGAACTCCTGAGTAACAAAACACTGTCCCTCTAGGTCATGAAACCCTTGAGCTGTAACCTCAGAGACAATGTCCTGAATGGTATTAGAAGGGAAAAATCAGTCAGGCCAGCATAACGTGAATATCATCATTTAGGCATTACAATAGCTTTTGCCATTTCATTTGTCGACCAACAAAACGAACAAAATTACAATCCTTATATCTCAAAATAATCTAATCATAATATGGAGAGTTTGAACATGAAGTTCACCATCTACGCATTTACAGTGGCATTTGCCTGTTCATTGGTCGACCCGAAAAAAGGAACAAAATTACAATCCTTATATCTCGAAATGATCAAGTCATTTATGGAGTTTGTAACTTGAACTCTTAGCGGCGATTAGTTTTGGAGATGGTGCGATCCAACAGGTATGTAGTTCTTTTGTTCTTGGTAAATAACTAGGACAAAGTTGTTGGTTCAGCATCCATTATATTTAACTAAGAACGCAAAACTGGCTTCCAAACATTTTCAAAACACTACTAAATTGTATAATCTACACTTGATTATCAGCTGTAGTTTATAGCACCAGCATAAAGGCACGTCTCTGTGAGGTAAATCAACCTATTCGAAGAAAATATAATGACCTTTAAAGACTGACCTGACCCAGATTACACAATCCCTCATGGCGAGGAGTATCCGTAGCGCACCATGGAAGTTTTTGCAATTCAGACTCAAGTTCTGCTTCTAATTGATCCATGTCCATCACTTCGAAATGTGGGTCCTGCTCCTCCGTAAGGACACTACTAGCACATCCGGCATCCTCAGATACAGTAAAACTGGACATTTGCATATGAATGGCGCCTCTGTTTTCTGTACTTGGATTGTTGAGTTCTGGCTGAGAAAGCTTGTCACTAGCTATCCGATGGTTTGTATTGGCTTCATTTGCAGAACCTGAAACTTGCAGAGTGTGTGGGGATTTTCTTTTATGAAGCTCAGACTGTAACTCCTGCACAAATCTTGCGGTCTCATCCATGGCTGTATTCAGCTTATTGATCTCAGCTTTTCCAGCAGACATCACGTACATGATCCAACATTAAGCCCCCAACTAAATAGCGTCGAATCTGAAGAGTATAAAACAAGAAGTAAATTGAATTGTTAAACTCCTAGATGTAGGAACTATAAATGGTTAGTCTTCAACAAGGATCGCAAACAACATCGTCCCCTTGCGAAGACCACCATGAGACTTCTCAAAGGCAGCTTTTGTCATCAGCCTCAAGCCGGAGGTTAGAGCGCCTGATGCAGCCAAGTCAGCAAAGAAGGACTGGATGAATTCAGGACGCATCAACGACAGATCCCCGACCATTCCACTTTGAACATGGGCATCTGCAACCCCAAATGCAGCAACACATGCGCATATACCGATATAAGGTCCAACTCCTCCGCCCGCAGATGTGGCTACATCCACAATCAAGATAGCGAGGAAGAAGAGAGCATATCCAATTAAATTCCGCTTTCTGGTGTCAACCTTTGCTTCATGGTATGCTGAGAACCCATCTGTCCAGCAACAAAGACAGCAGCAACACCAACTGAAAGATCTGGTGCAGGCTGTGTTTACTGGTAACGCATAAGAACTCTTCTACTCACTCAAGACCTTATGTTCCAATGGTGATAGAACCCTGATTACAAAACGTGTTCTTTGTGAGCAGGGAATCCTTTATTATATTGAACTGAACTTCTCCAACTTCCATCTATCATGATGATTGGATAGCAACCGCTATGAACTGCAGCCATCAGTTTCCTTTGACGTGGAGCAATGCAGGCATCCTTATCACGTCCCATATCCCTTAATTCTAGGAGATCAGTTATTGACATGGCCAGGACTCCTAATTGGTTTAAACCCACGTTTAGGTATCCTTATCATGATATGTGTAAGTTCAAAACCTAACATTCTCCCACTTTTGAACTTCCACTTATCATGTTCCTTGTCCAACGTATTAAACCAATCCCTTATGTGATCACTTAAGTCATGTCAACCATACAACAACTCATATCTGCCATGAATAGCTTCAAAAGTTGAACCCCAGAAAATTAGTACTTCATAATTTGTACTAACACTCTGAAATCACATCCCCCAAAACTACTCATGCATCATATTAACAGAGCAAATAGACATATTTAACATGTCTATTATTTACACTCCCACTGATCAAACCAAACATCATTATCAAGCCTTTGTTTAGCTCCAATGATAAGCCTTTTACAATAACCAGCTCATTAAACCTCGGTTTGATTAGTAATTCATCATTTCAAACACTACATATATATATGAAACAACATCAAATATGATACAATCATATTCGATCCTTTATCAAACTCCAATGAGTTTGCCTAATGCTTCCAACCATGCCTTATGCAGATAAACTAGTCATTGAGTGAATAACCATGACATGCAATTTATGTAACACCTTTGGGCAAGAGACATAAAATATCAGTTATGCATCTTAATCATGCATCCTTATTTGCATAGCTATTTCACAAAAATTTCAAGTTACAACTCAAATCATGTCTTTGGACAAGGGAACAAAGTTGACTTAAAACTTTTATAAAATACTACACACTGTATCACAGTTCAAGCCATTCACTATTTCTTTCTTTTGAAAGATTGGTCTTATGCAATGAACTGTCACTCATAAAATTCAATTAAGAATCCCTTGAACAAAATTTTCTAATAATTCCCACTTTGATGAAGATTTATTCAAACATTTGTTCAAGTATAGAGATTATTAGTGTTGAAAACCTGCATAAAACTTTAGCATTTCAATTTGATTGTAGAAATCATCCAAACATCAAATGAAAAACCAATTTTCTACACAAGTAAAATCTAATTATAGATTATTTTCACATGTATCAGGTTCAACCTAAAGTTACTAAGCTACAATCTACACCAATGGCTATTGCCAATACATACTTAGATATCAAGAAACTGATTTCAATCATATTCCAGATTTCAATCAGATATCGATCATCGTTTGCATGACTACCAATTCTAGAATGATAAAAGCACAATGCTTACAATGTTTTAATCTCCAAACCATATATTCTTTTTCCTGCTGTGAATAAAACTTTGGCAGCAACATATGGCATTAGAACAATTAATCATGCTATAGAAAAAAATTGTAGCAATCATCATACGAATTTTATACATGCATAAAGCATTAGGATTTCTTATCACAAGTTCATAGCCGAGGTATTCACTGAAGAAGACATGGAAAAATCGTTGAGATGCATGCTTATAACATACCTTTAGTTAAAACTATAAGCAACCATTCATTCTTTATTGTACACCCACCATTATAAGATATTTTCATACAATTATATCAAGTATATGGCAGCACACATGCAGTAGCACCATCTGCTGTCTTCTGACAGCACGCATGGGAAAGATTTGTGTAACAAACATGGGAAAGAAGTCTGAAGGTTACACTTTAACAGTAACCACATGGGAATGCTTCTGACAGCATACATGGGAAAGAATGAAGGCATTAGAATGATACCTCAGCATCTGCTTCTGCCCGCATAACACAGCAGCGGCACAATCTCAAATCGTGAAGATTCCCAGTCCTTAAATCTATCCTGATACGCCAGTTGAAATCATCTGGAAAACTGTAAGGACTATCTTAAGAAGACATGGAAAACTTGAAACAATCATTAGTGATTGTTAAATGCATGTTTATATCACACCTTTGGGCAAGAGATATAAACTGCCATTGACCTTCACTGTATAGCCATCATTCAAGGATCTTATCTTGCAATTATTACAAGTCTTTGGACAAGAATATAGCCTGATCTACATGATGCCATACACTGATTAAAACTACCAATAATTTATACATCCCCTTCTTTGGAAAAGAATGTGAACATTTCTTGAGTTTTAAACCACAAACATTCTTCCTTTACTGTAATCGAACAATGTTCTTGACATTTACTGCAAACCAAACTGTTAGTATAGTAGCAGAAAAGATAAAACTCAAAGTGATATAGTTCCAACAATATACAAATCATTATATTGATCACAACAGAAATAGATGAAAACTGCATTCTCACTGCAGCCAAACACATTGCATATGCAGATCATAAAGCCACTTCATCTTCCATTTTTAAATAAATGGGATATAATCATACTAATAAACTAATGAAAAACATCATTTGATTAGTCATGTCCCAGAGCATGCACTCAATCTGTTGTTTAACGAGGAAACTTTACCAGAAGAATACAGCAGCAGATAGCACACACACTGCAGTATAATTTTACTATACATTCTCGCAATGTTCATTTACACACCATCGTCTCACAATGTTCATTTACACACCATCGTCTCACAATGTTCATTTACACACCATCGTCTCGCAATGTTCATTTACACACCATCAACCGGTGCATGAAAATAGTTTATTTTCAACTTTACTTGCATGCACCCAAGGAGATCAGGGAAGAAAAGTGAAATAAAAACGCATGCTTATGAAGAGAAAAATTTACGAGCATGCAACATAGCAAAAAAACAAACCACTCAAAATTTCCCTTCTTTGTAGAATTTGCCTAATTCTGTGTCTTTTCAACCAAGATGAACGCCACATGCAGGTTCTCTAAGCAAAGATTGAGTTTCACACGTTTGGTGATCTAATCATCCTTTTACTTGTTCTTGCATATATAAACAACCAAGAAACATTACAGGAACTTGCAATTAGGAATTAGGCAACAAGATATCGAGGCAACCATGAACCAAGAAATCAAAATAGTCATAAATAAATGCCTCAAAATAATAAATGAAACTATCATTAACCAAGGCAGCCATGAAGTAGGGAATTAGATGTTGTCATGAATCAAGGCAACAATCACCGATGCTAACATTAGGGGCTAGGTTGAGGCAATTTTCTTCCTCGTACAGCAAATATTTCCAGTAAATGATATAGGTATAAATGTTAAGATAATTAAGTTTGAATCCAAGTAGACTAATCATGCTCTGATACCAAATGTAGGAACTATAAATGGTTAGTCTTCAACAAGGATCGCAAACAACATCGTCCCCTTGCGAAGACCACCATGAGACTTCTCAAAGGTAGCTTTTGTCATCAGCCTCAAGCCAGAGGTTAGAGCGCCTTGTTGGAATTAAATAGAATTCAGTTTTGTTCAAGTGTTTAAGAAGGAAGAAATCAATAGAAAAGTGTATGTCTAGTCTCATAAGACAAGTGTATGCTTTAGATCTTTGTTTTGAATCAAGGGCTGAGATTGCTCTAGATTAGCTTGTAAGGAAATATCCTAAGTTGATATTTATTGAAATATCTGTGATTACTTCACAGATAAGAAACCTTTCACATTCCCCCCCGATTCTGTTTTTCTCTCTTTCATTTTCTTGTCTGCCTCCAGGAACCAAACTAACTCACCAGAATTTATCATGGCCTCAGAGCTTAGGTTCTGATCAAATTCAGGACTGGGCGTTTTGTGTGTGTGCTTCGTATCTCTGAAAAGGAAAGGGGGAAAAACATACCCAGATCGTGAAAATCTCATCTGTTCTTACAAAGCCTCACATGGTTACTTCGAGCAGTGGAGGAGATCTGAGGGCTCCTATTTTCAATGGGATCAACTACGATTTTTGGTCCATCAAGATGAAGACCATATTCAAATCACATGATCTCTGGAATTTGGTGGACAAGGGTTATGAAACTGTAGAAACTGAAAATGATTCTAGCGATGAAGATCAACAGTCTGTGAGGAAGATAGCAATGAAAGTTAATGAAACAAGAGATGCAAAAGCTCTTGGTATCATTCAAGGGGCAGTGTCTGATGAGATCTTTCCTCGAATCTCAAACTTTGAAACCTCCAAGACTGCATGGGATGTTCTTCAACAAGAATTTCGTGGTGATAAAAAGGTTAGGTCTGTCAAACTACAATGTTTAAGAAGAGATTTTGAGTACACTAGGATGAATGATGGTGAAGCTCTATCTGTTTATTTAACAAGATTGACTGATATTGTGAATCAAATGAAAACTCTCGGTGAAGAACTGACAAATCAAAGATTAGTGCAAAAGATACTTATTAGCTTGCCTAAATCTTATGATTCCATCGCATCTATTATAGAAGAAACTAAAGACCTTGACTCCATTGAGGTTCAAGAAGTGATTGGTACATTGAAAGGCTATGAGCAGAGGTTAAATATGCATTCTGAAAACTTAGCTGAAAAGGCTTTTACTAGCCTAAGTGTGACTGAGAGAGATAGCAGTTACAGGGGTCAGGGGAGCAACTCAAATCAAAAGAAATTATGGAAAGGAAAAGGGAAGAAATGGGACAACAACCATACTTCACAATCAAAATCAGAATCTAGCAGTGAGTCTACCAAAACCAAGTGTAAAATCTGTGACAAATTACACTATGGTGTTTGCTGGTTCAAGGGAAAACCCAAATGCACCAAGTGTGACAGATTTGGCCATCTAGCAAAAGATTGTAATCCAAGAAGGAACCAAGTTGTCAACTATGCACATAGAGCAGAAGAAGAGGAAGTAAATGTCTTTTATGCTTGTAGTGTTGCAAAAACTGAAAACAAGAAAGGAATCTGGTATATTGACAGTGGATGCAGTAATCACATGACTGCATATGAATCCTTACTGATCAACATTGACAGAAGCTTCAATTGCAGAGTTAAAATGGGGAATGGACAACTAGTGGAAGCTACTGGAAAAGAAATCTTGTTCTAGAGACAAAGGGTGGAAGAAGATTCATCAAGGATGTAATACTTGTACCAGGTCTTGATGAGAATCTCCTTAGTGTGGGACAGATGATTGCTCATGGTTACTTCTTACTTTTTGGAGACAATATGGTGGAGATCTTTGATGACAGAAGCCTCCAAAACTTGGTAACACAAGTTGGCATGACAGAAAACAAAAGCTTTCCACTTATGCTAGATTACAATGATTCAATTGCTCTAAAAGCAAGTGTTGCAGAAAACTCTTGGTTATGGCATAAGAGGTTCGGACATCTTAACTTTCACAGTTTAAAGAGATTGGAGAAACTACAAATGGTGACTGGTCTTCCTGAGTTACAAGAGACTAAAGAACCGTGTGAAGGTTGCATACTGGGGAAGCATCACAGGGACTCTTTTGAAACTGGAAGTGCATGGAGAGCAAGTCAACCTCTAGAACTCATACACACAGATGTGTGTGGTCCAATGAAGACACCTACACTCAGTGGGAACAGATATTTTCTGCTATTCATTGATGACTGCACTAGGATGGTTTGGGTATATCTTATGAGAAACAAGAGTGAAGTCTTTTCAATCTTCAAGAAATTCAAAATGATGGTTGAACTTCAGAGTGGTCTCAAGATCAAAAGACTAAGAAGCGACAGAGGTGGTGAATTCACTTCACTTGAGTTCCAAGAATTCTGTGAAGGAGCAGGATTACAGAAGCAATTGACAGTGGCCTACACACCACAACAGAATGGTGTGGCTGAGAGGAAGAACAGGACCGTGGTTGAAATGACCAAGTCAATGCTCCATGATAAGAAAATGCCACTTTCTTTTTGGGGTGAAGCTGTCAATACATCTGTGTATCTCCTAAACAGGTGTCCAACTAAAGCACTTGAGAAGAAAACACCGTTTGAGGCATTTAGTGGCAGAAAACCAAGTGTGAAGCACTTGAAGGTGTTCGGATCAATCTGCTATGCACAGATACCATCTCAACTACGACACAAGCTTGAGATCAATAGTGTCAAGTGTGTCCTTGTAGGTTATGGAAGCTGTGAAAAGGGCTATAGGCTCTACAATATTGAGTCACGTAAAGTGATTCTCTCAAGGGATGTGGTGTTCAAGGAGAATGAAGCATGGAATTGGGAAACCAATAACATAGACACTATCTCATTTCCACTAGCAATGGAAGAAGCACAAGCTGAAGTGCAAAATGTGAATGAACCTGTTATACAAGATGAGAGTCAAACTGATTTTTCAACTCCAACACAAGGATCTCAGTCCTCTACTTCAAATGCAGAAAGACAAGAATTACAGGATTCCTCCCCTGAAACAACTTCATCGAGAATAAGGAGTTTAAATGAGATCTATGCAGTGTGTAACTATTGTGTTGTTGAACCAGAAAGTTTTGAAGAAGCTGAGAATGATCAATCCTGGCAGAAAGCAATGAGTGAAGAAATTGCCATGATTGAGAAAAACTCTTCTTGGAAATTGGTAAATAGACCGAGTGATAAACCTGTGATAGGTGTGAAATGGATTTACAAGATCAAACTGAATTTGGATGGATCAATACAGAAGAACAAAGCAAGATTAGTTGCCAAGGGCTACTCACAACAACCTGGGGTAGATTTCAATGAAACCTTTGCCCCAGTGACAAGGTTAGACACCATTAGAACCTTGATTGCTCTTGCTGCCCAAAAGGGATGGAAACTTCACCAGTTAGATGTCAAATCAGCTTTTCTAAATGGCATTTTGGAGGAAGAAGTGTATGTGGATCAACCACAAGGATTTGAAGTGCCAAATAAAGAGGAGAAGGTCTACAAGTTAAACAAAGCACTGTATGGACTCAAACAAGCCCCCAGGGCTTGGTACAGTGAGATAGACTCCTATTTCAGCAAGAGTGGATTTAACAAAAGTCCTAGTGAAGCAACATTATATACAAAAACTGGTGAGAACTCTGAGATACTTATTGTGTCTATATATGTTGATGATGTGGTCTTTACTGGTAATTGTGAAGAAATGATTGAAGAATTCAGAAGGGAAATGATGAGACAATATGAGATGTCGGATCTTGGCTTGTTGCATCACTTCTTGGGAATTGGAGTAATACAAGAAACTACTGGGATTTTCATACATCAACAGAAGTATGCACAATCACTGCTTGAAAGATTCAATCTGAAAGGATGCAAATCTGTGGCAACACCATTGATCACGAATGAGAAACTTTGTAAAGTGGATGGTTCTGAATCTGCTGATGAATGCTTATACCGAATGATGGTTGGAAGTCTGCTTTATTTGACTGCTACAAGACCTGACATTATGTATGCAGCCAGTCTCTTATCAAGGTTTATGCATAATCCCACGAGAATTCACATGGGAACTGCTAAGAGAGTACTAAGGTATATCTCAGGGACCTTGGATTATGGAATCAAATATGAAAAGGGAGAAAAAGCAATTTTGGTAGGCTTCTGTGACAGCGATTGGGGTGGCAGTGAAGATGACATGAGAAGTACCTTAGGATATGCATTTACATTCGGTTCTGGGATATTTTCTTGGGCTTCTGTCAAGCAACAAAGTGTTGCATTGTCTACGGCTGAAGCAGAGTATGTGAGTGCTGCAATGGCTACCTCCCAAGCTATATGGTTGAGGTTTGTGTTAAAGGATTTTGGTGAAATGCAAGTGGATGCTTCACCACTTATGTGTGACAACACATCAGCAATAGCTATGACCAAGAATCCTATTTTTCATCAGAAAACCAAGCATATCAAAAGGAAGTTTCACTTCATAAGGGAAGCCTTGCAGGAGAATACCATTGAACTGATCTACTGCAAATCACAGGATCAAATGGCCGACATCTTCACCAAAGCTCTACCGAGGGAAAGGTTTGTCTATCTCAGAGGAATGCTTGGGATCAAAACCAGAATTCATTTAAAGGGGAGTGTTGGAATTAAATAGAATTCAGTTTTGTTCAAGTGTTTAAGAAGGAAGAAATCAATAGAAAAGTGTATGTCTAGTCTCATAAGACAAGTGTATGCTTTAGATCTTTGTTTTGAATCAAGGGCTGAGATTGCTCTAGATTAGCTTGTAAGGAAATATCCTAAGTTGATATTTATTGAAATATCTGTGATTACTTCACAGATAAGAAACCTTTCACATTCCCCCCCCCCCCGATTCTGTTTTTCTCTCTTTCATTTTCTTGTCTGCCTCCAGGAACCAAACTAACTCACCAGAATTTATCACGCCTGATGCAGCCAAGTCAGCAAAGAAGGACTGGATGAATTCAGGACGCATCAACGATAGATCCCCGACCATTCCACTTTGAACATGGGCATCTGCAACCCCAAATGCAGCAACACATGCGCATATACCGATATAAGGTCCAACTCCTCCGCCCGCAGATGTGGCTACATCCACAATTATAAGCATCAAGATAGCGAGGAAGAAGAGAGCATATCCAATTAAATTCCGCTTTCTGGTGTCAACCTTTGCTTCATGGTATGCTGAGAACCCATCTGTCCAGCAACAAAGACAGCAGCAACACCAACTGAAAAATCTGGTGCAGGCTGTGTTTACTGGTAACGCATAAGAACTCTTCTACTCACTCAAGACCTTATGTTCCAATGGTGATAGAACCCTGATTACAAAACGTGTTCTTTGTGAGCAGGGAATCCTTTATTATATTGAACTGAACTTCTCCAACTTCCATCTATCATGATGATTGGATAGCAACTGCTATGAACTGCAGCCATCAGTTTCCTTTGACGTGGAACAATGCAGGCATCCTTATCACGTCCCATATCCCTTAATTCTAGGAGATCAGTTATTGACATGGCCATGACTCCTAATTGGTTTAAACCCACGTTTAGGTATCCTTATCATGATATGTGTAAGTTCAAAACCTAACAGTAGAATCTCGAATATTATGTTTGTAGACTGTGACACTAAAAAAACCAAACTAACAAAATCCTCGCAGGTTCAAGCCCAAGGAAAAGCTTAGAAGGCTATTAAAATAATGTTGATCAAAACTTGGATAGAAATTTTGTACTTAAAGGATGTGTTGATTCAAAATTGTAATAAATAAGATCAAATGCTTTGATGATTTTCTACTTAATTAGGATTTCAGGAGCAAATTTCAAGGATCACTTGACAATTATGATCACTTAATCATTTGGATTGAGTCATCTCCTTTTTATCCTTTTGGAACCACTAAGCACCATCAGTAAGAATTCGTACAAGGCTGCGGGCAGCCAACCTGCAGAATGTAACCTACTGAAACTTGTACAATTAACTTACCTGAACATGGCAACCAGAATTGCAATAACATACAATCAGCATCACCGTCTTTTTGCAGGAAATATGAATACGTAATAAAACCTAACCTCCAAGACCATGGTCTTATACTCAAGTAAAATATCACCACACCAGAGATTTCGATATGTGTAATTACGCTTTGTAGCAAAACAACAACCATGGTCCACCGAATGCTTTCTCAAAAGCGATTAGATGTCAAATGAAAATTGTAAGGCTCATCAACAACGTTCAACCCTAATCCGATAACTCATATACAAGTTTGTTGATGCACAAAACCGGAGGTCTTGGAACAACATAAATCCGACCGTGAATCTGCAAAAAATGTAAAGAACACAAGATGTATCGTGATTCACCCCAATGTTTAGGCTACGTCCACACTGATATTGTATTTCTCTGAGATGTTGAAGAGGGAGAGATAGAGCTTCTGAGGGTCAGAGAGCTCTTCTCAATCTGAAAGGCTTGATGGGATCACGAGGCCTAAGAATTGGCCTCCCCTAATGAGGAGAGCGAGGAGTCATTTTATAGAATAAGAGCTCCTCACTTATTACATATTTGCCCCTTCATTTATTACATAATTACATTTGAGTCCTCCGAGTATTTATACGATGTCTAAATACGGAGGCCCTAAGTATGGTATAAACAAAGTCCATAATACTCTACTTTTAGTCTTTTACAATGTTGATTGTTGGGTAACGACTCGTGACATATGTTCGCAAGTATTATTTCAAAAACGACCAATAACAAGAAAAACTTTTCCAAGGGAAAGCTTTTCATAAAATCCCAAATTAAAATAGGAAAACTAATGAAAAGGGCTTGAAAACTTTGAGTTTTAATGATAAGGACAAAATAAAGGGTAAAGTGAATAGTACCAGGATTGACTTTTTAGTATAAAAATATGATTTTTCGTTAAAGTGAACAGTACCAGGAGCTTTTCGTTAAAGTTCCCAATTAAAATATACCCAGCAAGCAACCCAAGGACTACATTGTGCACACTGATGTTGAAATATCATAAACAATTCGGAATTGGGATCAAATTTCATCAATAATTTACTTCTTGCATGCCTAATTCGATTTGAATTCCGAAAAGTTACTAAAATGCTCACAATTTTACAGGATTCAGCAATCAGCAGCTTTATAATTCATAAAAGTTCATAATTTTCTATGATCAACGTAAATTAGTAAAACCCCTTTTTTTTTTTTTTTTGCCTCGTGATTTTCTTAGCAACCAAACAGAAACGAGTAAGAGAGGGAAAAGCGCGAAACTAACCTTTGGAACAAGACGATCCACATTTGGCAGCATCTACATTCTTCCCAGTCTTCCTCCTCTTCAAGCAAACACCAACCCCTCTCCTAGCAGTCCTCCTCTGTTCCACACCGTTAGATCTCTCAACCTCAGCATCAACCCCTTTCTTCTTCTTCGACCTGATTGAACCAGTTTTCATCCTCATCAGAAATTAGGTCCCACTCCTGCCTCGACCCGACGCCGCCTCGCTCGAAAACCTAAAGACAGGGCCGACCTGAGGTAGCCCGAGTAGGCGCCCACCTAGGGCCTCCACTTCGGGGGGGGCCCAAATTTTTTTTAAATTTTTTAATTTTTTTATATAGGGAAATGTTATTGACACTTCAAAAATCTCTTCATACACTCTTCACAAGTATATTTTTTTTTCCAAATATAGAAAGTTTGGAATGTAAAATAAGAATTTTGGAGTGGCAATCATAATTTTCTATATATATTTATATATTTAATTTTGCAGTTTGAGTAAAATATTTAAATATGAAATTATAAATATTTTTTTGGAACTTGCCGTGTAGCATTTTGGGTAGGGGCTCCCAAAAACATTCTTATAAATATGTGTGTATATATAATATATATAAATATATTTTTAGAGTTTGAATTTAATAAAATATTTAAATATAAAATCATGTAATTGTCTTGAAACTTGGCATACAAAGTGTCTTGAGTGGGGTGAAACTTCAGAAACAATTCAACTTTTTTTTGGGAATTTAACGCACAACATACTGGTAGCAAGTCTGGGCCTACGAATCGGTTCTTTCCCACTCTACTTACAGAGGTTAGGTACCCGATCAATGCTTCTCTTCTCTTCTGCTTCTTTTTCTATAATTTAATTTGTGACTTGTGAGTGCTGTGCTTGTAAATATAATTAGGATTTTCAATTCTAGGGTTTATGATTTGTTTATTTTAATGCATGTTGTTTATGCAAAATCAGAGTATTCACTTGTCAAGTGTCTATATTGTAGTTATAAAATTCGAACTTATGGATGCACTTGATAAAGTGGTTAAATCCCTTCAAGAAGATAAATGGATTATGGGTGCACTTAACAAGGTTGGTTACTTTTGCTTCCTAACTAGTTTTGGTTCAAGATAATTCAAAGTTTCGATGTTGAATTTTGTTAACCATACCAGTTACAGTTGCCTCTGCAGGAAAAAGTTTCTCAAAATTAAAGTTGATCAAATCGTATCTTCGATCACTATGTCATAAGAAAGATTGAATGAGTTTGCTATTTTGTCAATTGAAAAAGAATTGGTTGAAAAGTTAGATTATGTAAACTTAATTAATACATTTGCATCTAAAAACGCGAGACGTGTAATATTTAAGTAATGTTTGCATATCTTTCATCTTTGGATATGAATTCTATGATTTTTTATGTAGAAATGAACTTTTTCATGTATTTAGCGAAACCCTTTCTTATACATATAAATGTACAATGAGTTGGGTGTCAAAGAACTTTAGAGCCCCCACTCGAAGACTCGCCTAGGACCCCTAATTTCTCAGGGCCAGACCTATGGTCCCTTCTCGCTGCTCCTCGAAGTCGTTGATCTCCCACAGAGGCGGCTGAGACTGAAATGGCGACGCGGCGGAGGGGTTGTTGGG
Organism: Malus sylvestris; assembly: GCF_916048215.2. NCBI lineage: Eukaryota > Viridiplantae > Streptophyta > Magnoliopsida > Rosales > Rosaceae > Malus > Malus sylvestris. The sequence goes on from NC_062271.1 coordinate 18,736,991, forward strand.
GTCTGGACGGGGACGCTCCGCATTGTGATCGGGAACGGCGGTGGGTTCGAAGAATATGTGTTTTTCGGCGAGGAGTCCGGTGGAGGCCGCAACAGCTGCGGCAAATAATTGCCACATTGAAAAAGCACTTCAGTCTTCACTGGAACTGAAGAAATGGCATCTCTCTCTGCAAGTGCAAGACATACCTACCCACGACGTCGGCCGCGAGGAGCGTTGGGCTTTCAGTCTTGGTACATTTTTGGTACTCCACGTGCTTCCTGCTTTTACGGGATCCGCCGTCGAGTTTGGAAAAATATTTATTTTGTTTCCATTTTTTGAAAATTTTCCAGTCTATTCAAATTTCTGTATAGTCATCACTAATCAGCAGTAACGTGGATGGTTGGTCTTTTTTTCGTCAATATCTTCTTTTATTGAGAGAAAGGTAATTTCATTACCAACACATCAAATTTACATATAGGAGGCCAATCATGGTAAGCATAAAAGAAATGGACCTCCAGCAAAACAAAACAAAACAAAAGTCAAAGCAGACTTTTGAGCCCAACAAAACAACCAAAACAAACCGTAGCAACCTGCACACTGTAAAACTTAGAACACTTAAGGTTTTCAGCTCAATTTGCATATCCATATAATGATGGATTGCTTGTATTTATATCAGTCAACAAATTACAGAAGGGTTTTGAAAAACCCCATTTACACGCACAGTTTGAATTTCAAATTATACAAAGCTATCAAACTTAGACCTAACACACTTGTCCTTGGATAACGGTTGAACTTTAGAATATCCAACTGAAGAGTTTGAACTAGAGTTGGATGCTTGATAAGTTTGGCTTGGTCGAGCAACCACAGAAAGCTTGGACACTAAGAACTTGAAACGTGATGAAGACAGACCCTTTGTAAATAGGTCAGCAATCTGATCTTCGGAACATATAAAACTTACCAAAAGCTCTCCACGGACCACCTTCTCCCTGACATAGTGATAATCTACTTCTAAATGTTTCATGCGCGAGTGGAACACCGGGTTAGAAGCTAAGGCTATGGAGGAAACATTATCACACCATATTTGAGGCCTAAGAAGATTCAAATGCATGTCTCTGAACAATGAGCGTAACCAAGATAACTCAGCGGCAGTGTATGCAAGCTGCCTATGCTTAGCTTCTTTACTAGACCTGGAGACATTTTTCTGTTTCTTCAAAGACCATGACACACTAAATTTGGTCCCAAATAAACACAAAAATCGTCAGTGGAGTGGCGTGTATCTGGGTTGCTTGCATAATCTGCATCTGAAAAAACATGTAGTTGTACACCACCAGGTTTGTATACAAGACCATGATCATACGTGGCCTTCAAGTAACGTAATATACGTTTAATTGCCATCCAATGGATATCTTTGGGTGAATGCATAAACTGGCATACCTGGTTAACAACGTAATAAATATAAGGCCTTGTGATAATTAAATTGTAAAGCATTGACGACGCTTCAATATATTGTTCTTCATCCTTGTAGGGTTCACCATCATAGACATTGAGTTTATTTCCTGCAGGAGCTGGAGTTGCAATAGGCTTGGCATTTGTAAAATTTGTGTGTTCCAACAAATCAAGAGCGTACTTTGATTGCGTCAGATGCATGTGATCACCAAAATATGTGACTTCAACACCCAAGAAATAACTTAATGGACCTAAGTCTTTCATGGAAAATAACGTGCTGAGCTTCTTGATTAACCATGACATTTGAGTGTTGTTGTTCCCTGTGAGCAATATGTCATCAACATATATTAACAAGATCAAATAGACTCCTCTTTGATTAAAAACAAATAGAGAGTAATCACACATGGACTCTTGGAACCCTAATTGAAGTACAAAAAATCAGAAAACCTTTGAAACCAGGCCCTTGATGCCTGTTTTAATCCATATAAACTTCGCTGGAGTTTGCAAACATGATTAGGATACTGTTTATCAATGAAACCCGATGGTTGTCTCATATATACATCCTCATTCAGATACCCATGCAAAAATGCATTTTGGAAGTCCAACTGTCAAATATGCCACTTCTTTGAAACTGCAAGACTTAAAACAAGTCTAATGGTGCTATGCTTAACAACAAGACTGAAGGTCTCCTTGTAATTGATCCCTGGTTTCTGATGAAAACCATTTGCCACAAGCCTCACCTTATGTCTCTCAATTGAGCCAGATGCACGTCGTTTGATCTTAAACACCCACTTGTTTGGCAATAGATTCATGCCACTATGATAAGGGACAAGATTCCAAGTGCCACACCGGTGCAAGGCACTTGTTTGGCAACATAAAACCCTCCACCCTTTGCTTCTGAAAGAATCCCACCATTTTCGGAATGAGATAACCGAAAGTCTTTGTATAAAAAATCCTTATCTTTGTTTCTGCAGCCAAAGAAGAACATCACTGGAGCAGTTCTTGAACCATTCAAACTTTGTTTGGCTCTTTCTTCTACAAATCCACGAAAAGGTGCACACCCAGTTCCAGGTCCGATGAGAATGAGAGGAAGAGATGGCGGTGACAAGGGCCGAGCTTGAAAGGACTTTTAAAGAATGCGAAGAAGATGATAACATGGGGCTGGTATACTTCGATTAAGGATAAATGAGTCAGTAAATAATATTTTTAACTACACCTTTATTAATAGTTATAAAATTAGTTTGGCCCCAACTTTATCTACTTAAGCAATTTTACTGTAGCTAAATTATAATGTGGCAGACAGCAATGTTGATATGCCTCACCTTAAGTTACAATCATGATCTAAAATATCCATAATATCCCGATATTTCCATCGAAATTTCCGTGTTTTTGGACTACTGATATTTTTTTGGACTACCGATATTTTTGATATCATCGATATTTTAGACATTGCTAAGTCACTCATGTATCTTACCATGCAATGTATAAAGTGTAAAATATTGTACTAATTCATTATATATAAATGATCATGGTGTGTTTAAACTTCTTTCATTAATTACTACATATTTTCTACACTCACAATGTTTGCCAGCTCGCTATGTAATCAACTTAAATCAGTTATATCTATCATGTAATGCATTTCCTTCCAATTTTTTGTGATAAACTAATAGATAATTGACTAAATAAACATCCTGCAAAGTTTCAATAAAAATTTCCAAGTTTTTCTTACAGTTTTCGTGGTTTTTATTCAATTTTTATCGATATCGATAATATCCTGATATTTCCATCGAAATTTCCGTGTTTTTGGACTACCGATATTTTTGATATCATCGATATTTAATACCTTGGTTACAATAATGAAAAATTACTCCAGTTTTGTGAGCTGCCCATGTGTGTACCTTATGTTTTTTCTTTATTTTATCATTTTTTTTCCTCAGTATATAAAATTTTGCACCTCAAAATTTTATTCTTTTTTATTATTTGTTTGCCAAACCTTTAGAATTTAGTTACTGAAGAGCATATTATGGGTTTTAGAAAATTCAACCAAGAAACAAGTATTCGTGTAGGGTAACAATATATATGTGTGTGGAATTCGATATTTTGTGGTAGACTCATTGTATAACTTAACTCAAATCTCCTGTCATTTCTTTATAGTAGAATACCGTTATAATTTCAAAATGGGAAAATTAGGTTCTCATCCTTCCTTTTGCTACTTTATTGATTAAAATCATATTCTTTTTCAATTTTTGATCAAGGTTCTTGGGTATTAATAACATCATTAATTATTTCAATAATAAAATATTTTTTATTTCTAAATATATTCATTTAATGTTAAAAATGTTACAACTACTATATTTATATTTATGACTAAATTTTTTATCATATATTTTTAGTTTTAGTTTGTACCCATTTTTAATTTGTAACCCTTTTTTAGTTTGTACCAATTTTCATTTCAGTTTTAATTTGTACTCATATATTAATTTCTTTTTGTGCCCATATTTTTTAAAGTTTTATTTGTATTTGTGCCCATTTAAAAAAAAAAAAATTATTTGTACCCATTTTTTGTAACATCCCACATTGCCCAGGGGAGTGATCCTTAAATATATATTCTCATCCCTACCTAGCACGAGGCCTTTTGGGAGCTCACTGGCTTCGGGCTCTGTAGGAACTCCGAAGTTAAGCGAGAAGGGGACCAGAGCACTCCCAGGATAGGTGACCCACTGGAAAGTTGCTCGTGAGTTCCCAGAAACAAAATCGTGAGGGAATGGTAAGCCCAAAGCGGACAATATCGTGCTACAGTGGTGGAGTGGGCCCAGGAAGTGATCCGCCCCGGGCCAGGATGTGACATTTTTTATTTTGCCAAATTTACCCATGCTATTATGTATACCACCATTCATGTAATTTTTTCAAATTTTTAATCTTAAAATGTACTCATTCTTAACTATTCCAATTTGTTATATGTAAAATGTACCCTTTTTTATATATAAAATCTATTCAATTTTTTTCTAATCCATTTTTTAAACTTATATGGGTACATTCTTTTTTCTTTGATTTTAAAATGTATCCATGTCAAGCTTAATCGAAGAAATTTACTAATGTTATTAAGCTTAATATCTTTTTTTTTCTTTGTGATTTTGAAGAATATACCCATGTTTTGATACAATAATTTTTTGGTTAATTTTGATGAATGTACTCATGTTTACACACACACACAATAGTATATTTATATTTTAATATTTTTAATCCCACAAATTATGATTTTTTTTATTTAAAATCTCATTTATATAAACACCTAAAATTTATAATTTATAATTTATAATTTAAAAAATATAGTAACGTATATAGAAATAAATTATCACATTAATTTCAAGGACTTCGATCAAAAATTGAAAACCAACAAGATTTCAATAAAAGAATATTCATAGTTAGGGATCTCATCCAAAGTCTTCCTTTCAAAAAACAAGGACTAGGGTTAGAGTGGGAAGGAGCTACAAGGGTTAATATTGGAATAATAAGTAGGTGAGGAAATAAGAATGAGGGTGTAAATAGGGTGTTGGAGATAGTGCCACATCAGATGCTATGTCAACAATTCTGTTATGCCACCTCAGATAAATGGTTAGTTAGTTAGTAACTGTCAGCTAGCTTAAGGACTAAGGGTCTATATAAGAAGGTTGTAAGGTTACTGTATAATTCAAGTTCTGAAATAAATACAAAGATAATCTTTCTCCTTCTTTTCTCTCTCTCTCTCTCTCTCTCTCTCTCTCTCTGTTTCTTTCACTTGTATTCATTTCTTCGAGTATAAGGCTCTGTGATATCAATGCTTCTTGCCTTCATCAATGGCAGAATCGTTGATATGTTAACATGGTATCAATCGCCCAGGATGGTCTTCCGTTGGTGATTTCTTCTACTGGTGATTTCTTCCGCTGGTGATTCTTCACGATCTACAGTGTCTTCTGCTGATGTTCTTCGGTATTTCTTTTGCTGGTAGCTTTGGGGTTTTTTGCAGATAGCTTGAAAGGGTAATCTGTTGGTGTTCTTGGGTATTTCTTGCAAAGTGTTTTTCAGGAATCAGGGTTTTATGCAATGGGTATGGAGTATGTGATATGCTATCTGGGGTTCATGATTCAAGATTCGTGGAGATTTCAGGGTATGTTTGAAGTTACTGCACTCTATGTGTTTGTGTAAATGTCAGGTGCTGTGTGCATCATCAATACGAGGCCGAAGCCGTTATTGATAATTTTGATATAATTGTGAAGTTGCTTTTCTGATATCCACTTGATAAAGGCCGATGCCAAAGTGTGATTACAGTGATATAGTTGTGTTTCTTGATTAACACTTGAAAAAGGCCGATGCCAAAGTGTGATAAGTATTAGATTTGAAATTGATTACAGGTGTGTTTGTTTGATTGTTGTTTGGTTGGTGTTAATTTGAAGAAGAAATAAGGAATCTGGGAAAGAAAGGTGTTCGAAATTGGATACAATGGCGGTAAACTCTGTAAAGATTGAAGGGCTTTTGGGAATGATAACTGTGAAGCTTCAAGATGACAATTTTACAAAGTGGAGTTATCAATTTCAGTCTGTGCTAAGAGGGTATGATCTTTTTGAGTTCTTTACTGGTGAGTCTCAATGTCCATCAAAGTATTCTGTGAGTACAGAAACTGGGGTTACAAAGGAAATAACAACTGCATATAAAGAATGGGTGAAGAAAGATTTGGCATTATTAAGTTTGCTAATTGCTACTCTCTCTGATGAGGCGATGGATCATATTGTGGGTTGTAAAACATCTCAGGAGGCTTGGGAATTTCTTCAAGAAAGATTTGCATCAGTTTCTGTTGTTCGGGTGAATCAATTGAAGTCTGAGTTTCATACCATACAGAAAGGCACAGATTCGGTGGATAAGTACTTGTTAAGGTTGAAAGCAATCAAAGATCAACTAGTTTCTGCTGGAGAAAAGATCGCTGATAATGACTTTATAATTGCTGCGATATCTGGGTTGCCACCAGAATTTGAAGTCATTAAAACAGTAATCTTGGCAAGGGATTCTTGTATATCATTAAAAGATTTTCGAGCACAGCTTCTTGGTGCAGAAAGATATATTGAGTCAAGAATGACAAATCTCACTACTTCTATGTCTGCTTTATGTGTGCAAGGAGAGTCATCGCATACACAAGGAAGACATATATTTGTTAATCAGTCAAAGTATATTACAGATTTGATTCACAAGGCAGGAATGGAGTCATGCAAACCTGCAAATACACCTTGTAAGCCACACAATCAATTACTTAATGCCGAAGGGATTCCAATGGCAGATCCATCTTTATACAGAAGCTTGGTTGGATCATTACAGTACCTAACTTTCACACGACCAGACATTGCCTTTGCAGTTAATTCAGTTTGTCAGTTCATGCATACTCCAACAGAGCTACATTTTGGTGCAGTAAAACGAATTATCAGATATTTGAAAGGTACTATTCACACTGGCATTAACTATACTGCAAATACATTGTTTAGTCTCAGTGCATTCTTGGATTCAGACTGGGCTGCGGACCTAAACACTAGAAGATCAGTGACTGGTTATGTTGTGTTCTTGGGGCACAATCCCATATCTTGGCAAGCAAAGAAACAAAATTCAGTTTCCAGAAGTTCAACTGAAGCTGAATATAAGGCTCTTGCACACACTACGGCTGATTTGGCATGGGTGAGAAATGTTTTGAAGGATCTGAGAGTTCAATTGTCTGCACCTCCAGTCCTCTATTGTGACAATATGTCAGCCATAGCATTAAGTGCCAATCCAGTGTTTCATTCTCGAATAAAGCATTTAGACACCGATTATCATTTTATTAGGGAGAGAGTACAGAAGAATGATTTAGAAGTCGTGTATGTGCCTACCGCAGATCAAACTGCTGATGTTTTAACAAAAGGGTTACATAGTCCAACATTCAATCGTCATTGTTACAATCTTCAACTTGGAAATCCCAGTTGAGATTGCGGGGGGATGTTGGAGATAGTGCCACATCAGATGCTATGTCAACAATTCTGTTATGCCACCTCAGATAAATGGTTAGTTAGTTAGTAACTGTCAGCTAGCTTAAGGACTAAGGGTCTATATAAGAAGGTTGTAAGGTTACTGTATAATTCAAGTTCTGAAATAAATACAAAGATAATCTTTCTCCTTCTTTTCTCTCTCTCTCTCTCTCTCTCTCTCTCTGTTTCTTTCACTTGTATTCATTTCTTCGAGTATAAGGCTCTGTGATATCAATGCTTCTTGCCTTCATCAATGGCAGAATCTTTGATATGTTAACATAGGGCCCATCAATTTTTTTCACCTTACAAAGATATTCTTGGTTAGAGAAATATGATTGGATAAATAGGTCATACAATGGTCACTCCACTCAAAAGCATAATGTCCTTGATATTTATAAGATCTCTCAATTATGAATATAAAAAAATATCACTAAACCTTACTGTACTTTTTAATTTAACCATTGTACTAATATTCAACTTCAATCCGTGCGTTTGAGTGACTTTTTTTTTCCTCTAGAGAAAACATTTTCATGTTTATTTTATCATCTAGTACGTTTTAAGATGATTGTATTCTTTTGATTTAACATGGTTTATTCAATCAGTCATAGCAATCGAATTATTCATAGTTTAGCACTCAAATTATGAATCCATTAAAATTAAAGTTATTTAGTCAATCAACTGTAATAAATAAATATATAGCTCAAATAAATGATGTTAATCAAAAGAATTAAGTTAACTTTTAACCAAAAATAAAAATCACAACTTTATTAAATAGTTTTAAGGAAAATTTGATTCTATAATACTCCTGCCAGCGGATAGCAAATTCAAAGCTAGTGACAGTGGCAGCGATGCTCAACTAACTCCATGCTCCGAAATGTTATTTGCCAGCATCTTGCATATCTTTAAGACATCTCACTGCTGATTCCTGTGGAAGCCTACTCTCTTTAGCAATAATTTCCTCGAATGTAGATATATACATCTGCCGGCTTTTTTGTAGCCGAACCGGCAAAGTAGATACCAGCTCCTCCATGCCTCAACAAATCATACACCCTTTTGCTATGCCCTCGCATCCAATGGCATAGACCTTGTTATGTGGCGGGTCGTCCCTTGAGAAGGCAACAAAAAACCCTCCACCCTTTGCTTCCCGAAAGAATCCCACCATTTTCGGAATGAGATAACCGAAAGTCTTTGTATAAAAAAAATCTTTGTCTTTGTTTCTGCATTCAAAGAAGAACATCATTGGAGCAGTTCTTGAACCATTCAAACTTTGTATGGCTCTTTCTTCCACAAATCCACGAAAAGGTGCACACCCAGTTCCAGGTCCGATGAGAATGAGAGGAAGAGATGGCGTTGACTAGGGCTGAGCTTGAAAGGACTTTTAAAGAATTCGAAGATGATGCGTTGAAGATAGGACTGGTATAATGATGAATCAATATCATATTATATATTTCACCCTACTCGTACTATGTTTTGGTAATTATTTTGGTAAAATTTTGATACTTTGCTTTAGGTTTTCCATATAGGACATTCGACTTTCTCTGGAGCAAAATATGAACAAACGGAAGAATTTTAGAGTGATTCAAATTGAAGAACGTTCGTGCGTCTCTTGGCTTGTTCGTGTCAAATTTTGGGGTTTTACTACCAAGCGGTTATTTATTGGTGGTTCTTCTCCGTGCGTTCTTTGAGAGAGGAAATTGGCCAAACATGGAGATTTTTATACTTTTACTTTAACGTGTTTTCATTCTTTTTCTTCATAATGATATTTTCTATGATTTTAATTATGAATATGTGTATCTAATCTGTTTTGCTATGGCAAAGCCTTGAGCCTTAGCATGAATATGTAATTTTTAGTTAATTGCTTATGATTGATTGCATGCATGCTTTGAATTATTGATCACAATTTTATACTATCTAATTGTCTTAATGCTTGATCACCATTAGGATCTTTAGAAAATAATTTGATGCAATTTTGGTCGGAAGGTTCCGTGAAATTGAAGCTGGCTTCTTGTGGTTGATAATTGTAATTTCACTTAAGATGAACACCACGTCTTAAGGTTTGCATGTTTTTTCAAAGGGTTTTCACAAAACATAATGAGTCTTTCATATTCATATTTGATCAGAACATCTGGACGGATTGCATGTTAGATATACGTTCTATGTTGGAGGTTCCAAGTAGAATATATTAGGAAAACCTAACCTTTAAAGTGGCATGTGTAGTTCATGAGTAATTCCTAAAAATACATAGGATGTCTAGGTGATGGAGGAATCCTAATGCTTTTATAAATTAGTATTTAAAAACTCTTTTCTTTTATCGTATTAATTTTGGGTGAATTTACTATTTGTTTTTAATTAAAATTCGTTTTTAATATTACCCAAATTCAAAATCTCCTTTCTCAAGTTTTAGTTTTAAGTAGTTAATTAGGAATTGTTTTTACATAAATTATTTAAATAATCATTGTGGAAAACGACCTTGCATGAGCAGCTATACTACAACATCCTTGCCCTCTACTCTTGCAATTATTTTGTGTGATTTTCACCTTTTTTTTTGTGGGTACTAAAATCCTATCATATACTTCGCCAAGGATGATTGGTCTTTTAATTTACTCAATTTCTTCTGACATTACTTAAATTTCTTATTCAGCAAGTAACGTATTATAGATTAAGATTCCCTTTTTTTCAATGATAGAAAGATTAAATTGTTAAAATAGGAATGGTTACATTAGCATCGGCCGCCACAGTTCCGCTGCCCTCCTCTTGAGCTAAGCAACCAGCGTCGTATTTGTCCATGGAAAGGAGGTGGACCGGGCAGCAGCCTCTGCCGCTCGGCTTCACGACCCACCCGCTCAGCAGCCTCTACAGCGTTTCCGGTTTGAGTTGCGTAGAGTATGAGCAGTTTCTTCGGTCTATCCTTGATGATAAATATCCCTCCTCTTCCTCTTTGTTGGATTCATGACATGGTCGTAGATGTGGCGGTCCAAATTATGTTTGCTTGGGTCTTGAACAGTGATCATCTAACGAGTAAGTTAAAAGCGGCGATACCAAACATTAAACTCAGATTTTTACTCCTGCCCAATGCTTCGAGTCTCATCCATGGCTGACATCATGTACATATATGATTCCGACATTAAGTACCCAATTAAATAACATTGAACCTGAGGATTCTGTACCAAAACTTCATTCCACAGACGGCACCAACCATTCTAGCTGTCTGGTTCGCTGAACTTGGCCGACAAATGTACCCGGAAAAGGGAAACATTAAACATGAAACCGGAGGCAAAGAGAGGGACAGGGGGAGGGAAGGATTGAGTTTGATCAAACAAATACCTTATTGCCTGTTTCCAAACTAGGGAGACCCTTGAAAGGACACGCAGAGCAACGAAAAGCATCCTCTTGTTTACACTGCAGAATGCAGATTATGACTTTCAGGGAAATAGAAAGAGCAAACAGAAGGGAAGGAATAACGGAAGACGTCCTTAAAAAGAAGATTTATCAGAAATAACAGTGCATACTCTGTCAAAGTCACAATGCCTCTCGAAATCGGTGAAATCAACAGCACAGCCTGCCTGCAAACGAGAAACATTTACCATGAGAAGCGGCAGAGAGACAGTGGGAGAAAATGATTGATTTGAATCCAACCATACCTTCTCGTCTAGTATGAAAGGAGGAATACCCTTAACAGGACATGCAGAGCATCGAAAAGCATCCCCGAGTCCACACTGCAGATTGTACAGATTAAACAAAAGAACAGATATACTTAAAATGCACTGCCACATTGCGACCTGCATATGTTCAAATCTACTGGGGTGGGAGCATGGGCGAAGCTACATAAGGGCGAGGAGGGGCGGCCGCCCCTCCTCTCGCCGGATATAAAGCCCAGGAGTGGTGGTTCTACCTCTCTGATCCCATCGAAAGTGATGAAATTCCGTCTAGTGCTCTGGCTTTCTGGGTTTCCCTTCTGCTGTGTAGCGCAGGCTGCGCGTGAGCTGTCTATTTTTTTCAAAATACCCAAGACCAAAGAAAGGAGGAAGAGAGACCTGTAATTTGCAGTTTCTGAAATGGAGTTCAGGTTCCAATGAAGAAAACGAAGGAGGAAGAAGAGACTCTCTCTCTCCCATCCCATCCCACGTGTCCTTGTAAAATTCACCCAATTTTAACTATTGTCCATCCAATTTGCACCACCTAACTTGATATTTACATGTACTTTTCTTATATTTGTTTTTTAGTTATTGTCTAATTAGTTTGCCCACATAGTTTTCAAACTACGTATTTGCCAATCTTATTTATGTTAAAATTAACTATAAATTCATACTAGCTTCAAAAATATTTTGTTGTATTATGAACTCGTAATGCTTTGAATTTTTATGTCTTACATCAAATTCAACAAATAACAAATAAAATTGTCAATATTTTTATATATTATGTGTTTTTTAATCAATTTTTTTTAGATATTATCACTATATAATAAATAAACACTTATTTATACGTACAACCTAGTTCATCTAGATCCTCGCCTAAGCGTTGGGTCACGTCCACCGCTCATCCAGCACTTACGTCTTAGAACTTTACTTGTTATATAGTTATGTAATGACATGATACAACAAGAAAGGATAAAGGATGCTTAAATCCTCCTCCACATAATAATGTAGTTCAAATACTCTTTCGAATATTTCGAATATTTTGGTCAGTGCAAATTCTCCTACGAATATTCTGGGTAGTTCACATAATCTTCTTGCCAACCCAAGACTTGGACCTTGAACGGATGTCCACATTTTTTAGGACCTTAAACCTTTTAAATGTCGTCCCTCCCCTTGACAATTTCTGACTTCGCCACTGGGTGGGAGACTACCATCTCTACTTTCTTGCAAGGTGGTTTACTTGGGATTGTAACTGCAACAGCTGCAAAAGCACATTACTCAGTACAGAGCGAAAATCGCACTTGACTCCACTTTTTGACAAACTCTGGAAAAAATTCATAAATAAAAAGAAAAAAGAAAAATAATTTGTGAACCACGATTCCTTACGTAGATCCGGTCTCTTCCTATCCTCCTCTGTCAACAAACTATCCTCATCAATCAGACCATCATCTTCTAACTCAATTTTTGGCAAATCCACCTACATAAAGAGAAGAGACCAAATTAAAACGAAATTGACTAATTAGCAGCCACCACGATTGGACATGTTCAACAAATCCATGATCAACTCCAACGCACAAATTAATTCAAGCATTATCTCAAAGAATCAAACTCAAATTCGTGGTTGATGAAATTGCAATCAATCGAACACAGCCGTCGTAGTTCTACGAACTTGCAAGAATCAAAGATCTCAAGCAAAGATCTCAAGACCGACGGAAAACATCGGTGATACTAGAGTAATTATATTATAGAATGCAAGATAAGAACAGAGAAGAGCAAAACCCTAACCAAACTTCGAAGATTACCGCAATCGGTGCGACCAGAGTGCGACACTACAACTCAAAAATAATACAATGCAGCATCATATTTCAGCAACGAAACGCAAATGTCAGCGATGAATCAACACCAGCAGCACGCGTTCAAAGCAAAGATCAATTTCAGTGACAAATCAATTCAAGATCGCAAGTACAGAAACTCAAATTTCATTGACAATTTCAGCGACAAATCAACTCAAGATCGCAAGAACCGAAACGCAATTTCAGCGGAAAATATCGAAAAGGAAAGATCAAAGAGAAAAGAAAGAAAACGAAGCTGGACTCACAGGTTTGATCGAAGCCGGATTCGCCATGACTTCAAGCTCTCTTCTCCAAGCTACTTTTTATCGTGAATTTATTTTCCGATTCCGACTCTCTGATTTGTGAATTTCGGTGTGTGCTTCTGCTTTTGTTATTACTTGGCGGCTTGGCGCCCAATTATTTATTTATGCTTTTTTAAAATGTACTGCACGAAAAAATAAAAATAAAATCAAAAAATCAAAAACAAAGAAAAAATAGAAAAGAAATTTCCAAATGTTTTCAATTAACAAAGAACGTGTAAGATTCAGATGACAACTTATTAGTGATTAATTCTTTATAATATTACACACGCTATTTTTAGCCACTTATAAGTTTCTGTTCTTCGCATTGGAAAACCTGGTAGGAAGTCAGAACAAGTAGCCCGAGCCCTAGCCCATCCTTACTAAGAGTTTGAATTGCTCCGTAGGAGGATAGTAGGGCGAATGAATCATATGTTCCTGTACAAATTTTGATTAAGATGCTTTGATCAATTGTTAACTCAACATTTTTCTATTTATTTAACATATCAAATTCATCTTTGACGAAAATTGAACATAAGATATCTTACTTACAAATAAAAATGAATACGACTAAACCGTATGACTAAGTAGAATTTTGTGGCTTTATTAAAATTATTATTTAACTAATTCCTCATTATCTCTAAAAAAATGAGTAATGAAGTCATTAATGCTTTCATAAGAAAATTCATTAGTGTGTTAAAATTTTATGTATCGTTATACAAAAAAATCTGTTTAAAACTTGTGGTACTGTTGAAAATAAACATACCGATCATTTTGTTACATTCATAATCTAATGTACCAATAAACAAAATATGCTAGAAATCCAAATGTATCGTAAAATCAAATATACGCATATTAAACGTACAAATATAATTAAACGTACCTTCAATAAAGTTATAGAAGATATAAAATGTTTAATCAATTTCTTAAAAGGAATAGATGTTTAATCAACAAAATGAAAAACGAAGCATCTACATCAAAATGCCCCAATTTTAAAGAAACACGCCCCAAAATAGTAATAAGTATCAATGAGTAAAAAATATGCAATATTACAAATAAAATTTTAAAATGAACTAAAATATTTCTTTAAAGTTGTTTGGGACAATACTTTAGTTTTTAAAGTTGATGTCACGTCTTGGAGTTTGCAGGTACGTATACTTTATCAACATTGACACCTTTTTGTTGAAAGCTAAAATGTTTCTAACTTCTCAAGTAAGCTTACAACTTCATGCATCAAACTTTTGTTATTTCCATATTGTAATCCTCACGAATCCTATTTAAGAATTACAACATTCAGTAAAGATAAAAGAGTCTATAAATAATATTTTTAACTACACCTTTTCTATGAGTTATAAAATTGGTTTTGACCCAATTTTAACTACTTTAGAAATTTTACTGTAGCTAATTTATAATAATGGCGAACAAGAACGTTGATACGGCTCACCTTAAGTTACAATAATGTGTTAGTAAAATGTAACATCGCCACATAACGTTCCATGTGTATTTGAGAAATTACTCCGGTTTTGCCAGCTACCATGTGGGTACGTTATGTATTTTCTTTATTTTTTTTCCTTAGTATATAAAATTTTGCACTTAAAATTTTATTCTTTTTTTTTTTTTTTTTGACAAACCTTTAGAATTTAGTTAAGGAAGAGCATTTTATGGGTTTTAGAAAACTCATCCAGGAGACAAGTATTAGTGTAAGATAACAATGTATATGCGTGTGGAATTTAATATTTTGTGGCAGACTTATTGTATGAACTAATTTAATCTCCTGTCATTTCTTTATAGTGGAAATTATTTTGATAATTTTAAAGTTTAATTAAGATTTATTACAAAGCCATATTAATATATACAATATATTCTATATTAAATATATAGTTTTGTATTATTATTCTATATAAGTTATATAAAAAAAAAAGTTTTAGTCATTATTTATTTTTATTAGGAGAGTTCCTTATTATCATTACTAGGATAAATTTTACTTAACATTTTGTTGTCCAAAATTAAAATAAACTAGTATAGTATTTGTATAGGCAAGAATTAAGAAGATATACATACAAGTATGAAAAATGTGAAAGAATATATAAACACTCGTGATTCATCATTATTCCTCCACGAGTAGATAATGGTTACACTTACATTATCGTTTAGATTTTTAAAATCCTCCAAACCCTCATTAATAATGTTTTTATTTGAGGGAAAAATTAATAAAATTAATAATAATGATTGTAGAAATGTAAAAAATGTAAAAAAATATATATATACAATCACTCATGGTGACAAGCTTTACAACTTTCATGAAGGGGTCAGCTTCGAAATCCAACACTATAATCCATAAACCTTAAATTTATATTTAACCATCGATTGTCATTTACGCTTTATTCTTCTTAATGAATTTCATTTTTAAAATTTTCTTTTTTGAAAACATGATCATCGGGCAGATGTAAGAAGATGAACGGTTCAAATCTTTAAATCACGTTTCAATATTTACAGTTAACTGAAATATGAGTCGATGTCATATAGTTTGTAGAAACTTTATAAACATCAAGCAATATTTTCACTAACCATAAAACTCTGAACATAATATCAACGATCCAAACCGTTCATCTTCCTGCATCCTCTAATAAATGTTTTCAAAAAAGAAAATCTGAAAAAACAAAATTTTATGAGAAAAATGAAATGTATATGTAAAAAACAATCAACGGTTAAGTTTTGATCTATGATTTATATGATTATAGTGGCGAATTTCGAAGTTAAGCTCTTCACAAAAATTGTAAAGCTTGTCATTACGAGCGTTTATATTTTTTTTCTATATTTTTTTTTGCACTTCTACATTAATTAAAAAACTATTAAAGACTTTACTTAAATAACAGCCGTAAGATAAATGAGAGTAAATCTGTATTGTTGGATTCTATTTCACTTATATTATTAGAACTTTTTTGGACGGAAAAAACCCTTCTCCATTCCATTATTTTCCAATTTTACCATTTGATCAAAACAAAAGCCCTAATCCCATTCTCTCTCCCCACTCCCGTAACCCTCTTTCCCGGTCTCGCCGTCTGTTTTTCCTAGCCCTTCTCTCCCGCCGTATGTTTCAGTTCTTCTAGTAGCCTCTCTCAGTCTCTTTTTTCTCCTACTTCGTGCAGTGGACAAGGCTCTTGCTGTAGTTGAAGCATTGGAAGGAAAGGTCGGTTCTTATTTGGTTGAAACACGTTGATTTTTTGTTTCTTGGACCTATCTGGATCGATTAGTTACAAATCTTGTGCTGATTTTTCAGTTTAATGTTGGGTATTTAACTATTTATTTCTATGTTATTGATAGATACGAGAAAATATGCCCGCGCGTTGCTGCGGGAACCTGTTGTTTCAGGTGTAATCGGATAAATACAAAACATTTAAGTTGAATCAATTCAACACAATTATGAACAAACAGAGGGATACATGAGTGAATGAGGTCGATAAGATAAGTAATTTTTTTTTTATATACATTCAAGTGGGCTAGCATATAAACACATTGTACAATGAGTGGGAAGAAACTGAACGTCTTTGATTAGAATGAGGATGGTTTCCAAAAAAGTTCTGTTTCCTTAAGAAACAGAAGAAACATGTAGTTCACACATAAAATTTCAGTTACCAAATCCAAAAAAAAAAAAAACCAAAAATGTGACTATACGGCTTTCTTACTACACAAAAATATCCCTTAGTTAAAGCATGCCACACATCATCAAATTGCTATTATATGTAGTATATTCCTCAGTGGCAAGTAATATACTCTCCTTAGCATGACCTCTCAATCCCCTCTTTATCTCCCTAGAATCATGCAACAACCCATAAATACGGTGCCCCTTTAAAATCCAAGCATACATTAAAAATTCAACAATAGTTACAAATCTCTATAAATGAACATACCTTGAAAAGCCAACAGCCCAAGTGACACTGCACACACTGCATGCATTCACATACACTCTCACACACACACTGAAGAATGAACGCATTATATTCAGTTAGCACCATTCAACTTTAAAAGCAGTGAGACCTTCCAAAGGCACAGCCTAACTGACCTCGGTTCAAATAACCAAATTGAGAACAACAGTTGAATTTTAGAAAAGCTGTACAGAGGGGGAAAAAAAGAAAAAAAAAAGACTTCCTATTACCACAACTGAAAAACAAAATCAAAATGAACATAATAAAATATCAGCAGAGCATGAACACTAACTAACATCCTTTGAAAACATGTGCTGGTTACGTATAATATATATGTGCATAAATTAAGAAAATGACTTGAGTGCCCTAGCAGTAGTCTTTACGCTGAACCAAATCACTATTAGGTTGATTCACGCATCTTCTTTTATGTGCTAAATCTCTACTAAATTGCCCTACGAAAATGACATAAAACTAATTAAATTCCCAATATATCTGAGAAATACAACTTTTAAAAGTGTGACAATATATGCAGCACCAGGATGTTGCAGAACTCACTGCCCCATTTTAAGATTCGGTTTTTGTCCAATGTATGTATAAGCTCAGATACATCTGAGAATTTGCTTTTCAACAGTTGTTACTCTCATCGTCTTTTGGGAGAGATAGATACAAAGGTTAAGATTACAATGGGAAGAGTTAAGAATCCCTCTAAAATACCAAAGAAAAACATACCTAGAACGGAGTAAACAACCGTTTGTCTCCATAGCAGTTTCTCAGAGCATTTATGCTGTCAGAAAGATAGTGCTCCACTCCAGAAGGATGGACAAATGTGGTTTTTTCCAACAATCAGCACCAACCAACAATTTAATGTACGCAACCAAATGATTAAGCTAAACCCAATCTGACCAAATTTGATTTCAAATAAGCCAAATAAGTAATGACAACTAAACTAACCTTTCTTTCCCACATGAAGTAAAAATTCATTTCATTTATCTGTATCTCAACAACTTACACAAATAAATAACTTGAGCTTTGACATTTCCAAATTTGGTGAACTGGATTTTAGAGAGAGCAGAGAAAAAGAGAGAACCTGGTCCCTGTACACATATCTGACCTTTTAGCGTCCTCATCCATTGGCTGGTTAAGCAGCTGCTGAGCCAAATCCTAGACCCCACCTTTTTTTCACGGTCTCCATTGTCAGACATTGTTGCAGTGATCGCAACTCATGAACAATAAGCAATATATTATCAAACTTTAATTCCCCACGAACCAAACACGAACATTTAGAGTAAATTAATTAAAAACAAATTCATGGACAGAAGGAAAAACAAACGGGGATGAAACTGTTACCCAAAACAGAAAAGGATAACTATTACTCTTCTTCTTCGGCTATTTCTCCACTTTCTTCTTCGGTATATTCCTTGTGAAATCAATTTCCAAAATGATTATATAAATTACAAAAGTTCAAACTTATAATTACCGAGAAACCAAAAATGAACATTTCTACTAAATTAATTAAACTATTTATCTTCGTTCTTCGGTATTTTTACTGTGAAACCACCAACTGATATATTGAAAACACCTATGTTGGCAACGGTTGCAGCTATTACATATACAAACAAAAATATATTTCAGAAGATCATAACATTATGCAATTGCAAGCCCATCACCAGAACTGAATTAATCAGTTCAAGATTTCAAAAAATAAAAATTTAATAACCAAGCAAGGTAATGGACAAAACACACAAAGAATCCTAAAACCTCTAAGAAATCCGAATTCTCGGTACACCAAAACAGAACAAAAAGGCATGATCTAATTAATTTGAAAAATCCCAAGAATCAACAGATCACTCTTTGACGACAGTTCTTTTGTGCCACCAGTCAAGCATGTTTCTTGTAAAGAGAACCACGAATCCCTAAGATAATACAGAGTTTATGCCATGCGGAGAGGGGTTGGTTGCTTTAGGCTATAAACAAACAATTTTAAGTCCAAAACCTAAGCCTACATTCAACCTGTCTGCATCTTAATTAAGCAATTCCGCTGGTTAATATAAAAAATGTTAATTTCACAATTTAATTGACAGAGAGCTAGCACATTTGACTGGAAATAGCTTGAAAGAATTTGATAATTAAATGTACTTAATTCACCACTAAGTTACCTGAGCAGAACCCATGGATTGGCTTGTTCAGATATCCAATACGAAGATTGGATTTCTCTTCAAAGAGTATAATCTCAAAACAGAGAGAAGGGAATCTTCAAAAAGTGGCAATCGAGAGCTATGTACTTCACCGACATGCTTAAAAGTGGGAGGAGTTGTTCTCAGAAGTGATTTTCTAACCCGCGCAAGAAGGGTCCCAACCGGACCTTTGATTATTGTATTAGTTTCTTTCATTAAGAAATACCAACTGAAGGTTTAGACACACTGCCTCACGGTCACAAAGCTTAATCAAAACCATGAACATAAGAAAGACATGGAATTAGGAGTGCAAACCATTCATTTAAAATAAACTAAAGTAAAATCCAAATCTTCAACTACAGTAGGCTAGTTGAGATTAATTAAGTCACTAAATCAAACATTCTTTACAATAACAGAGTGAATACATGTTTCACAGAGAAACTAAAGAAGGTGCATATATGTATATATAAGTGTGTGTGTGTGTGTGTGTGTGTGTGTGTGTGTACATGTATGAGTACTCTGTTTGATGGGTTAGAGAACTACGAAAAACTGAAACTTTTCAAAAGCACCGAAACAGAGAAAATAAATTGGGGCTAAAAAATGGAATCCTACCAGAGGGGCTTTGAAAGAGTCAGAAAATGCTTCCTGATGATTTTGCACCTTGGTGAGTAGCATTAGGAGCATTTCTGTTCTGTTTTAATAGAAATAGAATTTATGGGGGTTGATATACTTGTACAAATCTTATGAACAAAATTGTGATGTATCTATTAAACGTTCATTAAATTATTAATGTAAGTAGTTAACTTGTAAATTTGTTACATGTGATCATTTATATTTTTCAGCAAAAAAAAAAAAAAAAAAACCATTTAACAATGCAAATACAATATACAAAGACAACTACTAAATTTAGCTTCATTTAGATAAAATAGATTATAGAAAGTCCATTCAAACAACTAAAAGTCTAAAAGGGCATAAATGAAAATAGGGAGTTTTAACGAAAAACCCATGGTACTGTTCACTTTAACGAAAAACCACATTTTTACACTAAAAAGTCAAACCTAATACTATTCACTTTACCCTTTATTTTGTCCTTATCGTTAAAACTCAAAGTTTTCAAGCCATTTTCATTAGTTTTCCTATGAAAATATTGAATAACCAACATGTCAAGATGACAATATGTAAATCTTACTTGAAGCACATCTAAGTAAAAATGGGTTGCAGCAGAAATTATGAAACTGAAAGATGTAGCTCTCAAGAAAGAAACATGATTGAAAAATAAGAATCAAATAAAGCCTCACCTGAGAGTAAAGATCACATGTGCCCAACTCCTTAACAGCCAAAGGCAATCTCTCTCCATCTACAAAGAAAAAATAAACACAAAAAAGCAAACATATTTACATGATTAAATATCAATTGAACTACAACCCAATTTACCAAATGAAAAAATAAATTCTGGGTTATGTCTACTGCAATAAAAAAAAAAAAAAAAGATTTCAATCCATTTTTCAGATTGAGAAGCAAAAAAAATAGAGAACTACACAGCTACGAAAATTCTAAAAACAAAACCATTAGATCTGAAACTATTGCTCATAGATCCGTGAATGTTAGAACTGAAACAGTAAAACCCAAATTAAATCTTCAGAAATTGATTGAAAAGTCCTTACCTCAAGGAGGAAGACAAACACCAACAACCATTGACACAAATTGAGAAAGGAATGATTTAGAAAGAGAAAATGACCGCACCCACCCTCTCTTTCTCTCCCTGTAATTGTGCACCCAAACCCCCATGAAAAATACAACAGTAAGATAAGGAATTGAATGGAAAATCCAACAGTGAGATAGAGAATTGAATAGGATCTTCCGCTTAAGAAGCCGCCATTGTCAAACCGTTATTTTACAATTTGCTGCAACTTATTCTTAAACGTTCAACTACTCGGGATGAGTATTCTACAACTATGAAACAGTTCCTTTTAAAAGGCATGTCGCACAACTTTATGCATAAATAGGTATCCCAATAAACAAAACCACAGAGCAAATTCCAATAAACAAAACCAGATTTATTACTTAATCTTATTCATGGAACTGTCATAGTTTATGATAATGCGAAGCCAGGAAATAATTATGCAACACCATCACATATTAAAATTTGAGCAACTCACTCAAATGATTGAAAATCTATTACATACATATGGTCTTCTAACATTATACAATGAAGTTTCTTATGTGCGATTGTGCAAATGCACGATTTGCTTTCATCCTAAATCCAACAGTCTTAAGGCCAGCCCTGATAGACAGCATGTTTAAAAATTCAATCAATCGAAAATTCAAAATAAACCCAGTCCTCATTAATAGCTCAGCTCTAAGTTGGAAGTTCAGCAATAATGAGCAATAAACACCAAACTGTCATGTAGCACAATACATCTACTGACCACAAATCAATCAAAAGGACTTCGACGAAGCATATTACAGCGGCAGATAAAACCACCATAGCATCACGAACATCGACCATCATGTTTGTAACATACCAAAAAAACTAAAAAAATTACACAGAAAAAAACCCTAGAAATTAAAAATTATACCATGTGGTCAGCCAAATTGTCACAGATATTCAAGCTCTCGATCAGTCCGTACTTGCTCAGCTCCTCGAACGGATCCTCATAAAAATCCTGCACCCAAAAACAAAATCCCTATTCAAGACATAAAAATCCAGCACCCAAAAAGAAAATCCCAATGAGAGAGAGAGAGAGAGAGAAATTGATGGACCTCGAAGTTGTCCTGGATCTTGCGGGGGCCGAGGGCTTGGCCTTGGGGGTTGACGCCGGGGTTGGTGAGCATATCGGGGCGCTGGTACATGTTGGAGATGAGGAGGGTGGGGCTGATGCTGGCCTTGGTGTGGAGGCGGAGCACCCTCTGTCACTCTGCAAACTGCCCTCAACCCACTCTGATTGAGCCCGACGGAACCCTTTCTACGATGGTCGACACGTGCACGGGAGAAGCGGTGGTGGTTCTGTGGTGATTTTTCACCGGAAAATGGAGGCGTTGGTGCGCCTGTGTGTCCTTGATTATATATCAGAATTCATAAGCAAAGTCAGAGGAAAATTGATGATTATTGAGCCAGTATTGAATAATGGGTATAAGATTGAAACTTTTGGATGCTCATCCTTGTTTCCAGATGAAAATAAGCATCCCAAAAAACGAAAACAAATCAACTTAACATAAAAGTTTGTATTACCCACCTCAAATCGGCCGGAGAACACATATTGGAATTTCTATATACCTTCCAATTTTTCCGTAACCTTTACCATCTCAGAATTTCTGAATAGGACATGGATTCTACAACATTAGATAAAACTGTCTATACTACACATATGCAGATCAATTCCAGATAAATTAAGATAAAATCAAGGTATGAAATATATCAATTTAGGGTTGGAAGATCACCTCCAAATTTCAGTGGAGAGAGAGTGAGCGAGAGTTTAAGAGGTGTACCTGTAGTGAGTGAGTGAATAAGTGGGCAAGTGATGCTGCAACTGTGAGAGGGTGAGAAGAATTCGAAGAAGATCAAGGATCTGCAGCAATGGCGCTGAGATCCCCACTCTTCCCTTTCCTTCTCTCTCTGTCGCTCTGTCTCTGTCTCCCTCTCTCCCTCTCCCTCTCCGATCTCTATCTCTATCTCCATCAGCATGGCCTCCCAACTGCGAAACCCTCGGCGAGCGATCCTTACTCCTCCCTCTCCCACTCTCTCTTTCGCGCTGTCTCCCTCTCCCTCTCCTTCTCTCTCTCCCGACGGCATGGTCTCACCGAGTCCCACTGCAGCTCAGAAAGAAAGGAATTGAAACTCGCTAACCCACCCAACCCGTTCGAAACCCTACAGACTAAAATGACCATCGCACCCCTGCCTTTCCACGAAATCAGCGGCAGAGAAAGTCAATGGCAGCCTCGTAAATAAAGTGAAATTCGGCTCCAAAGACTATTCATTTGTACAGTGCAATTGAAAAGCCTTCTTTAGACTAAAGTAATAATTCCTTTAGATAGTGATTTTCATTTTTCTTAACTATGAATTTAGTTGATTAAGTACTCTGTTTCTAATTTCTAAACTCTTCTGGTTTTGCAGAGTTTGCATTCATTTTATTATTATTTTGTAAGTTAAGCACGCAACACCAGTTCAGTTTATAGATTGATATCTTAGCATCTGTTTCCATTTCTTTGTATGCAATGTTCAAGGAAGAGCTGATTATTTTTATCTCCAATTGTTACCCATCATTAAATGAGGCAGTTGAAAGCTTGGAATGTTTATTTTTTGCGGAAAGTTTTTGTTTAGCTGTAGTTATTATAATTCGTATATTTTCTTGTCTTCCTGATACATCTTATATACTTTTGGATGTGACAATATGGTATGTATATATTTATTTAGTATTATGTTTTTCATTTGATTATTTATTGATTTAAAATATATTTTTCTTAATGGGTAATGGGTCGGATCATATTACTTGTTAATATTATCGGGTTAATTTTGGGTCGGGTCATTTTACTTGTTTATTTTAAAGGGTGTTACATGACACAACCCGTTAAGATATCGGGTATGACACGAAAATGACACGAACACAGAAAATACGACATGAATGCCAGATCTAAATAAGAATGAGAGTGTAAATTGGGCCCATCAATTTTTTTCAACTTACAAACATATTCTTGTTTAGAGGAATGTGATTGGATAAATAAGTCATACAATGGTCACTATGCTCAAAAGTATAATGTCCTTGCTATTTATAAGATATCTCAATTACGAATAAAAAAAATATCATTAAACCTTAGTATGTACTTTTTAATTTACCATTGTATTGGTAAAACTAATATTCAGCTTTAATCCATGCATTTGATTAACTTTTTTTTTTCTTTAGAGAAAACATTTTCATGTTTATTTAACCATCTAATACGTTTTAAGATGATTGTAATCTTTTGATTCAACATGGTTCATTCAATCAGTTGTAGCAAGCGAATTTTTCATAGTTTAGCACTCATATTATAAATCAATTAAAATTAAAGTCATTTAGTCAATCAGCTGTAGCAAATAAATGTACGACTCATAATAAATCATGTTAATCATAAGGATTAAGTTAACTTTTAACCAAAAAATGAAAATCACAACTTTATTCAATAGTTGTAAGGAAAATATGATCCTATAGTACTACTCCTGCCAGCGGATGGCAAATTCAAAGCTAGTGACAGTGGCAGCGATGCTCAACTAACTCCATGCTTCGACATGGTATTTGCCAGCATCTTGTATATCTTTAAGACATCTTACTGCTGATTCCTGTGGAAGCCCACTCTCTTTAGCAATAATTTCCTCGAATGTAGATAATACATCTGCCGGCATTTTTGTAGCCGAACCGGCAACGTAGATAGCAGCTCCTCCATGCCTCAACAAATCATACACCCTTTTGCTATGTTCCCGCATCCTATGTTGCACATAGACCTTGTTATGTGACTGGTCGTCCCTTGAGAAGGCAACATAAAACCCTCCACCCTTTGCTTCCGAAAGAATCCCACCATTTTCGGAATGAGATAACCAAAAGTCTTTGTATAAAAAATCCTTGTCTTTGTTTCTGCAGCCAAGGAAGAACATCACTGGAGCAGTTCTTGTACTATTCAAACTTTGTATGGCCCTTTCTTCCACAAATCCACGAAAAGGTGCACACCCGGTTCCAGGTCCGATGAGAATGAGAGGAAGAGATGGCGGTGGGGGAGGAAGGGAACCTTTTCGAAACCACACTGGTACATAAACTTCTTGTTTGGCATCAAGCCTTGCTAGCCAGTTTGAGCAGAGACCTGCTCGATTGCGTCCAAGGGGTGATCTCCATGACGCGACAGTCACTGTTAAGTGAACTTGATTCGGGTGAGCTGAAGGGGACGAAGAGATGGAGAAAGCTCTTGGTTTCAAAGGAGGAACCACCTGTACCAGCCATTCAAAGGGGATTTGAACGGAGGGAAACTTCTTCAATACATCGTTTACTGTCATCCGTTCCTTATGAATGTATTTCTGTAGAACGGTTCTACCTTCAGGTGACACTAAATGTTCAAGTATTCCCTTTTCATGTTCATCTGTTGCAAACATATGCATTACCTCAAAGAAATAGGGTCGAGGAGAAGCAGATGCAACATCCATTGTCAATTCAACAAAGGCTTTCAATTTGATGGCGGCAATACCACAAGCACCAGGAAGCTGGTTCTCCGCGTCCAAAGGATGGACGGTGATGAATGATTCAGGGTCCACATTACAACGAAGTATGAAATCGTCTACTGCAGCAGGGTTTTGACGGGGAACAACCTCAAGGAGGTCACCGACATCGTATTCAATAGCAGGTGAAACAAATTCAAATTCCAAGTGATGCACCTCTTTATCATCTTTACTGCCAGATGATTTAGTAAGTCGTTCATTTTTCACCAATTTGAGAAAGCAGTCGGGCTTATTCTCGTCATGAGATGAGAACTTTCCTGGAGACATTTTGCGAGCCCTTTCAATGTGCAACAACGCGGCCTGATGATTCAAGTCTGAAGTGGCGGAGAATTGTGAATCCAATTTGTCGATTTCATGATACAGAATCCGAATTTTTGGTTGAGCCTCCTTAACCTTGTCATCTGGTATAAAAAATTCTGGGCCATTTGGGAAGTAGTAGTTGGGATGGATTTCATTCAACATATTCCACAAAGATGTCATCCAAGGATCCAAAACGGCTTCGTACCCTGATGGGTGCTGTTCATCTCCTAAACCTCTTTCGACGATAGGGGTTGCCCCAAGCTGCAAAAGTCTTCTGTCAAGCCTCTTTGCAACATAATTAAACTTCTGGTAACCGGAATCACCCAACCCGAAAACAGCATAATGAAGTCCTTGAAGCCATTGCCCACTTAGGTTTCTCCGCAGAAGAAAATTCCAAAATCCTTTCATGGAATCAGGAGTAACCCCCTGGCCTGTGGTTGAAACGACAAAAATTACTACAGTTCTGCTGCCCTCCTCCGCTTGAGCTAAGCAACCAGCGTCGTATCGGTCCATGGAAAGGAGGTGGACCGGACAGCAGCCTCTGCGCTCGGCTTCACGACCCACCCGCTCAGCGGCCTCTACAGCGTTTCCGGTTTGAGTTGCGTAGAGTATGAGCAGTTTCTTCGGTGTCTCCTCCATGCCTAATGAGATAGGGCCGGCTGGAATTCGATGAGTACGTACGTGGATGAAGGTAGCTGCTGCGCAGAAGGGTAATATTTATAGGGAAACCGCTAATTACAAGTTTCTTAGATAACCCCTCTGTTTTTCTTTTACGTGTTACACAAGGTTTCTTTGTTTCGTCTCCTTATATTGGTGGGATTCCAACTTTGACGCAAACTATGTCAAGGTAAATCAATCTATTCCAAGAGAATATAATGACACCTCAAGACTGACCTGAGCAAGATTTACTCAAATCCCTCTGAGCAAGTAGTATCCGCAACGCACCATGGAAGTTTTCGCAGTTTGGATTGGAGCACCATGGAAGTTTTCGCAGTTCGGATTGGAGTTCTGCTTTCAACGGACCTGTGTCCATAACCTCAGAATGTGGCTTCTGCTCCACTTGCAAAACCCGACACTTGCAAACGTTTGTGCCTATTCGACATGATGATTCATCTAAAACAAATGTCCAAGTCGGCATTTGTGCCTATCCGAGCAATTGTGGCATTTATGCAAAGAAAACAAACCACGCAAATAGGAGCGCTGATTAGTGATATATTGTAGTTGAGCCTACAAGTTACCATAAAGCATTCACAAATTCAAGAGCCACGCAATTGGAAAAGTGTGCTTAACAATTTAAGCAAAATTATATTGAATGTGTGCTGAACAAACATGTAAACAATTGTCAATACAAAGTAACTAATAATCTCAAACTTTCCTATTACAGAAGAGCAGTGTAAACAAGATCCGTCCAACTGGCTTCTAGTATAATTATTTTCAGAATTGAGCGATACCAAGTATAATTATTTTTCGAATGGAGCGATACCAAGCGAATAATATCTTGTCCATACAAGCAAAGTCCGAATAATTGGATGGAAATCTTGAGCAACTTACCTGGAAAACGAGAAAAGAAGAGCATTTAAATACTAAGTTGCAAATAATTTTAAGCTCTAAATATGCATTTCATGCCAGTTTTGCGGCTAGGCACCCTTGGAACTAAAGGGCTAAAGGATTAAGCACATAAACAAAGCAATGCAACAAGACATATCAACCATCATCAGGGGTGTTCTCTGAAGCTCATCTATAAAAAACCCAGGTTCGGCATGTACTGAGTTATGATGTCACAATTTCTATAGGAGATTACATATAATTACATAGTGTATTGTCATAACTTCCTTTCATAAAGACTGCTCTCCCATGTACACTTCTGTTTCCAACTTCCTCAAGACTCTAACAATCTCCTTTGAGACTTATTTCGTCATGAATAACACCAAAACCGACAAAGTTTGCACTTGAAATTTTAACAGCACAACGAAGCCACACAAATCCAAGCTCAGTCCATGACTCTATAGCTACAACCAAATGACAGAAGCCTACAACTCCTGTTCCCTTTCCTCTATTCAACAATCAACAAGAATACTCCTTCCCCAATGTACTCAATCACTGCTCAATCAACTATTCAATCAAAAAAGCAACACTAAACTACGATAAACTATTGACATTCCATTGGACAATCAAAAAGCAACACTAAACTACGATAAAGTATTGACATTCCATTCGATCATAGCTCACCGAAGCATATACCAAACGAACATGAGTAGCATCTCAAGTATAACTTCAACAGCTCAATGCAGGAATAAAAAAACAAATAGAAATGTTTGCATCGCACGTACCCGAATGCGCTTTCATCAATCAGTTACTCTTGGCAGCCAGTTTGCTCCTCGCCTCTCGCGCATTATCATACTCAAACTTCAACACATTGGGTATATGAGAAGTGTCCTTAATATAAAAATACCTCCCAAACCAGCTCTCTTCGATCATCGGAAAGCTCGGGTAAAGCACAGAATTCACAACCCAGAACCACACCGCCCCCAGAAAAACTCCGAGGGCCGAGCCAGCGAACACCTGAGCCACCGTGTGGTAACCCAAATAAACCCTCGAATACATGGTCAGCAAAGCCAAAACCCATGGCGGAAAAATCACAGCCCACTTGTTCGTCGTCTCCGAGAGCCCAATCCCTTTGTAAGTCAGGAGAGTAAAGTAGGTGGCAAAGAAGAACATGTACTGCGAGTGACTCGAGGGCCATCCGTGCGAGTCGCACATCTCGAGCAGGGCGCAGGTTTCCGGCCGAGCTTGCTGGAAGAAATCCTTGATGAGTTCATTGATGACCTGGGAGATTAAGAGGCCGACGGCAAAGAACATGCCTTGGAGCTCACGGCGAAAGAAGAAGTGGCAGACGAAGCCGCCGAGGCTGATGAATACTGGGATTAGGGAAATCCAAGCGAGGAAGTGACCCAGTGGGTCGCCTCTCTGGTACCGGACGTGGGTCAGCGTCACGGCTTTGAGAGACGGCTCAGCCATGGCGGAGACGCCGGGAGAGGCAGAGGATTTCTGGGTTTTGGGTTCGCGATTGAATCCGAGGTTATGGGAGTTGGGATTGAGAAATGGCGGCTCGCCGGATCTGGGTTGGAGTGAATCTGAGCGGGAGATGTAGGGTGTTGAGAAATGGGATCGGAATTGAGTTGGGAAAGTGGGGATTGGAGAATTGTTGAAAAGGGAAGATGATTGGCTTTTGATTTGGATATGGTGTGCTTGTTTCTCCAGAAAGTTGAAGAAACCGTTGACGCTGAAAGTTTTCTTTTATCTATGATTCAACATACAAAGGAGGACACATACGGTGCGTTTGTTTCCCTTCACTAGCCCTCATTGGACTGGACTAGACTAATAGTTAGTCAAGTCCCATGTTTGTTACTTCACGGGACTAGCTTTAGTGGGAGTAAGCCGGACTCGCCTCGACTAAGGACCGTGCAAGACGGTCTTAGCGAGAGACGTCGCGAACCATGGGACTAGCTAATCCCTTCAAATGATCTCTGCTCACGTCCTCTACTCTCCTATTTGCTCGCGTTTTCTCCCTCTCCTCGTCCCCAACCTTGAATCATGAACAAAGACCTCGATTCGAACTTCAATCGGAGAACTCACGAGCTCCGTCGTCCGATTCACCTCTGCTCAGACCAAGCTCATCGGTCGCACCCTCCGACCTAAAAAACAAAGATATGAAGAACTTGGCCACAAACTGCATCTTTGTCCTGTCCCACCTCATTCCCGCGGCTGAGGAATAAAAGCAGAGAAACAGACGACCACCACAGCCCACCCCATATATCCGAAAGAAACAATTCACATGGCATTGGCTCTTAACATCATAATCCCCCACACCACAGCTTTAAGCCTAAGCACTTCTCTGCCCTCTCCCAGAAAGTCCTCGAGCCCTTAATTCCAAAATAAATACAAAGTTTCAGCTCGCTTCGTTACCTGCAGCTCAGCACCCGCTCCATGTCGTTTTCTTTGAGGCAAAACAAAATAAATACAAGTTTCAAACTTTAAAAAATAAGGAGGCCAGAGTAATTTGAGATGGATCGGAAGAAAAAAGGGAGATGGGAGAAGATAGAGGTACAGAGAAAGGAGAGGTAAACAATGGGCGGAGAAAAAAGAGAGGTTTAGACAGAGAGAAGATGTCGAACAAAGAAAAAAAAGTTGAAAGAAGATGATTCTAGAAAGAAGAAAAAAGGTAAATATTATAAAATATTAGTATTTGATTAAATTTAATAATAAAATATTAAAAGATATAGATTATATAATATAATACTAAAGTCCTGCTTTTTAGTCCGACACTGCATCAAACGCTTCATTAAATCAGTCCAGCTTAGTCTAGTCTAAGCTAGTCCAGCTTAGTCCCTGAAGCTAGTCCAGTTCGACATAGTCCGGTGCAACAAACGCACCCATATTGGCGTAGCTTTCGGTATCCCAAAAGGAAAAGATCCCGCGAGTAACAGTAGCTAACGAAAACTAACCGCAAGATATACGAAAAAAAACGAATAAGATCACAGGATTCCTAGAAAAAATATCAGGCGAGACAACCATTTCAGGCTTATCTAACCTGATTGTGGGGCATGGCACTGCCCTATATTGGCCAATGGTACTGATTTTACCATAAAGGGAAGCTTTATACTCACTTTATTGTGGAAGAACGCCTTTTTTTAGCTTTAAGGATATTCGAGAGCACTATTACCATATTGAAACCAATGTAGAAAATGGAGTAAAATTCCTTTGCATTTCCTATGAATATAGCCAGAAACATATTCTAGAGAAGATGGAACGTCCCAACGAGTGGATTACACCTATTTAGGCCCACTGTGTGGTTAGCCAGAAGCCCAAGATTCCAAAGGAATTTTCACTGTGAATACGTTTGGGATATCTAGGATGATCCGTAATGTGCCATTTTGGGCATCCACTTACCAGAAGTAAAGACATCATACTTGGAAACATATCATGTCTTAGCACTCTCCATCTTTTCTACAAATATTCAAGGGGACATTTGTAGACTGATTCAACCACCCTATGAACCATTTAGATACTTTATGGTATTGGTTGATGCTACTACACGTTGATCACACGTGTAATTATTGTCCACGAGCTACCTTCTCCACACTAGTGGCTCAGATTAATAAGCTCAGGACTCACCACCCTGATTATCTGATCAAATCTATTCAATTGGATAAGTTGGAAAATTTACATCGAAATTTTTTGAAAGATATTGCATGTCGGTTGAGTTTTGAAGTTAAACATCTAGTATCCCATGTTTATACTGAGAACGGCCAGCAGAAGCATTTATTAAATGCTTCAAATAATTGCACGATCGTTGGTCATACAGACCAAGTCTCTGATCTCTGTTTGGGGCCATGCAATATTACAAGCAGACATGTTGGTCTGCCTGAGGCCCATCACAACCCAACCTTGTAAAGCACGTGTCAGTTGGTTACCAGATACAAACTCGACATATCACATATATGCGCGTCTTTGGTTGTACGATTTATGTGCCATTTGCGCCACCCTTACATACAAAAAATGGGTCCTCAGATAAGGATGAAAATCTATGTTGGTTATGATTCTCTTTCTAATATTCGTTACTTAGAACCTTTGACAGGCGATCTCTTTATTGCTCGTTTTGCGGATTGTCACTTTTACATCGTTAGGGGGAGATAAGAACGTCAACGTTCCTAAAGAACAATGTGAATTATTGTAGACGTCTCCATCATGTCTCATCTCGATCCCAATCTAGATCGTTAGAGTATAACCAGACATTTCACCTGATTTAGCAAAAGTGACGAGATCACATATATCAGCTACAAATGTGCCTGTAAAGATGAATGTAACAAATGTACAACGGACCTTCGTCCCCAAAAGCAGGAACGCCATTACTGTGGTCGACCTTTGTACATTGGTGGCTAGCCAACCAATCTGTCCTGCGCTAGAAGCATGGAAGATCACTTGGTTCGAAGGATTTACCTCCCTAAAAGTGGAAGAACATGGCACGAATGAATCCACTCAGTCGATATCTTAATCCTTTCCATTTCATGAAAATAAATCTAGATTACTCTTGAGACCAGAAGTTCTTGGTCTAGTATATTAGTTTGGATAAGATATGGAATTGGAATGCGATTATCATAGATGATGTTTCATTATATGGTAACTACCAAGATAAATGAAAAGTGACGATAACGAAGCGCGTTCCATTGATTAGTGTCAACGTATAACTAATTAGTCAACTAGAAGAATCAATCCATGACGAATAAGATGAATGAAATAATGCGATATGACGACTTGTGGTGCAAAGCTTCTCTCATACGCCCTGTGATTGATTGCAGCATTACTAACGTGGTTATAGTATCTCTGAGATCCTGATACAAAACCTACTTGGAGTTTCTAAATGACCTACGGGTGCATTTATTTGGACTCGTTAACTCTCACTAGACCGGATAGGACTAGACATTAGGGTACTCCGGTGTTTGTTGCTCATATGGACTAAGTTAAGTGGGATTAAATGAGACTCACACGGACTATCTCCTTCACTATGAGGTATTAGCCAATCCCCCCAAAAACCATGGGATTGCTAAAACCTTGATGCGTTCCATTCTCTCTCTTCGTCGTGTCCTCTCTCCTGTCATCTGCTCGCTTCGTTGTTGCCTACACTCGCGAACTCTCCTCTCCATGCTTGCTTCGTTTGCTCACTTCGCCATTGCTTGCCTACACTCGTGAACTCTCCTCTCCCTAGTGATTCGAATATAAGATTTGCACTTCCAGCGAAGCTGGGTTTTATGATTTAAGCGAATTTGGGATTGAATCTGGGTTTTGTGATTTGAATATGGTTTTCGCAATTCCAGTGAATAAGGGTTTTTTTTATTTGAACGAATTTGTGAAGATGTGCAAAATATTGAGATGAAGCTTTGTTTGCAAAGGCTCCACATGTGGATTATCAAAAGAACCCAATCAAGTAGACAATGATTCTGGGTTGTGAGGATAACATTTTAAGAAAAAATGGAGAAAAGGGAGAACATTGTCGACAGAGATAATGTGTTCTGGAAAATGGTAAAGGAAAAAGAAAAAAGAAAAAAAAAGAAAAATATTATTTTACTTGTTAGTCCGACACTAGAACAAACACTTCACTAAATTAATCCAGCTTAGTCTAGTCTAAGCCAGTCTAACTTAGTTCCTGAGCTTAGTCCAGCCCGAGATAATCCAGTGCAACAAACGCACCATACATGTACTAATTCAAATAGTTCTATACCACAATAACACCCTCTCAGTTCTGATAAGGCATTCACTTTGTGGATGCATAACTATTTGGGTGGATGTGGTATACCCGTCTAAGTGAATATTTGATCAGTTAGAGATATATGCCGCTGCGTGTACAAAATTCGAAATTGCTAGAGTTGAGAAAATTGACTCGCACCTAAAGTCAGACTTTAAGATGAATGATCTCGGGAGAACTCGACATTACCTTAACCTGAAGTTTCGAGCTAGTTCTGATGATATTATGGTCCACCACTATAACTAGACCTAGAAGGTGTTATGTCCGAGTATACCCTGATCGTCTGTATGCTAGATGCAAATGAGACCTTTATGGAAGATATGGAGCATAAGGTTCTAAATTGGAACATGAGGCAACCATATCTAAGTACAATTGGCATTTGTTGTACTTAGCTCAATGCACTAGGTCAGACATCTTATGTGCTAATAATCTTTTGGCATAAAGCAGCACTACGCCTACACACCACCACCAAATTTGGTGTTAAAGACATTTTTCCGTTACTACGGATTTAGGCTTACCTATCCCTATGCATCTCAGAATAGATCACACCCTCTTGATCTTCGGAATGATATTTACCTTGGAGGCTTCACTGGATCAGACTATCTATCTGACCGCACAAGGTACATTCCCTAATGGTTATGTCTTTACCATTAAGAAACACCGCAATATCTTGGAGGTTAACCAGATAGACATTTTGCTGCGAAACCCTTGAATCATTCTAAGACTCACTGTATCTCATCATATGGAGATATGGTCGATAACTCTTGTTGAGCATATTCAAACTCCCTGCGATTATCATTTATTGTTGAGTCCCAATAACGATCCATAAAGACAACGCCGTATGTATCGACCAAATCATGATACATCTCATAAGTCAACACCAAGCATATGGAAGTGAAGCAGTCTGATCCCAAACAACCTTGCCGACCTCTACACGTCGCCACTGTCGAAGTCTACCTTCCAAAAACTTGTTCGAGGAATTTGTATGCGTAACTTTCTCATTTGCAATGCTTGTAATTTCATTTGGAAGTTTTGTTAAACTTAGGAGGAGTATCTAGAAGTATACTCACTTGACCTTAATGTACTTTTTTTCCCTACACTTATGAGCATTTTCCCCATTGGGTTTTTGCTACCTGACTAGGTTTTGACGAAGCACCCTTCCTAGGTTGGTCATACCCTTGTGTATGTTCTGCTTGTGTCCCAAAGACATATAGTTTTGACTGAATGCAACTTCTCACTTTTCTCCTTTGACTATGGACTTTTGTCCCACCTTGGGTTTTGCCATAACAAGGTTTTGTGAGTTTAACTACCCATGCATTCTTCCGTTTGTTTTGAGACTCGCATTCGCTACTTGTGCCGACTAGATGAGACGACTTCATCAACTGCTTCTACATTTGCCTGAAGATTTGATGCGTCATCTACTTGAGTATTTGCACACTCAAGGATGAGTGTTGTGACATATGTTGTAATATATATTATGATTGTGTAAATCCTAAGTAGAGATAGATTAGGAATCCTTTGGGATCTAGAAGATCTTTCCTAATAGACTTTGTATTACTTGGAGAGCAAGTTTCTCCCTTCCTTATTACTATAAATAAAGGCACAAGGACTGGAGAATTAACACACCAATTCCTCAAGTCTATTCTCCACTCTCTTTCTTTCTATGCTGCACCTCTCAGTTAAATATAGGTCATAACATGCGAGAATTTTTTCCTCGTGAATTTATATCGTAAGAAGGTCAGGGAGGATAATGAAATAAAACAAAAAAGAATTCAATTAAAAGATAATCTTAAGAAGGCTGAAAAATCTAACTTACCCACTCAAGAAGTTTGACTCTAAGCTTGAGAGTTGATGATTAATTTAACATGCTCCTCCAGGTATAACGAAAAAAAAAATGGTCGCCAAACAATAACACAAATGGGCATAGCAGAAATGAACTTGAGGCTAGGATGTGTTGTTCTTCATTCATCACGAGGTATACTAATCACTCACGGTCATGCATGGTAATGTAGAAATTGGCGTTGGCCACCATGGGAGCACAACTAATGATTGTTGTACGGATTGCAGATGTAGCCATCATATTGATATTGCTTACTATCACAACACAAAATTATGTCATTATAGGTGGCTAGCTCTCATGAGATTAACTTGGATACAAAGTGATTAATTAACTTCAAATGAATCTAGGGATTGATGTGGTGCCTTGTTTTTTGTCCTTGTTATTATTAAGTTCGAGTCTAATTAAGCTACAGTCAAGTACGGATGCTGCAATTACATTTATAAAACCATTCAGGTAAAATTATACAAAACAATGTTAGTTGAGATCGTATCCAAAAATCCCTTTCGTTTGTTTCTACATTCCTATCCAGAAAGAATGAATTGAGTTCATATAGGCATTTTAGATGCCGCTATTGAAATAACCCATCTTGCTATATTTTGTACTACTTTGTTCATTTCATAAAGTATTCTACCGGGTTTAACGACAACTACCCAATATTTGGGAGATCCTTTCCCCAAACCCATATGTGTTTCTGTAGGTCTTACAGTAACATGTTTGTTTGGAAATATGCATACCTATATTTTTCCACCACGGCATGCATTTTGTGTCATTGCTCACCACCCTACTTCTATTTGTCTAGAAGTGATCCAAGCGGGTTCATGCACTTGAAGAGCATATCTACCGAAGCAAGTACGATTACCTCGATAAGATATTCCTTTCATTTTTCCTCTATGTTGTTTATCATAATGGTAGAGGAATCATTATCGTAAGGCATAAAGGGGGAGGTCACAGCGTTTATACTGTAAAATCGATTTTCAACGAAATGAAAAAGACATATATGGTAGAATCATACCTATAGAATACGACTCTAATCGATATGCATACATTTGTCTCGTACACTATGGGGATGGTAAGAAAAGACCTTTACTTAATATCAAGCATGTTGGTATTAGATAAAAAGTTACTCCAATAATTTTTCTGTCTTCAACGCCCTTTAATTTGCAGGAATTAGTCACTTCAACAGTCTTCGATGGTTATACAAGTATCAAAAAAATGAACGAGATGGATGTTTGTTGCCCCAACCATTCTTGTTAGTCTCGATCCTGATAAGGAAAAGGGATAATTAATATATAACAAAGTTTTCGTGTGTTGATTCCTATGAGTAGTGCTTCTTCCCATATGCCCTCTATTGGTGGAGACCTAACCTGTGAAATCCCGTTCTTGGATTTCATTGTTATAATCCACGTATTTGTATTATTGAGATTTTATATTATTTTTCAAGAATTTATTTTAATTTGTTTGAATTTAGATTTTTTTATTAAACTAGTTACGAAAAGTGAAGTTTGGAAATTAATTATTTAAAATTCATAGACTGTTCGAGATCACAATTTATATATTTGAATAGAGCTCAATCTCACAAACGCGTAGGCGTAAACCATTCGTGAAACGGAGTTATCACAAAAGAGTTATTAACAATTAAAGTTAGGGACGTTTATGTAATTTTGGCCTTATCTAGAAGACCCCAAATTTTTTGGAGTCTGAGATGGCGTCTAAGATGTGCCACATATGTGGCTGAAATGAAAGAAAAGAAAAGAGAAATGAGAGATGGAAGGCTGTGATAGACAGGGATGAAGAGAAATGAGAGTAATGAGGGAAATGAGGGGGAGGCGGCCAATGGGGAGGAAAAGAAATGAGGGGAAGGGAGAAATGGGAGGCTCACCGTATCATTTTGTCCAATTCCTTTCTTCGACCTGACCCGACAGGTTTGACAAATTTCGACGGCTTTCTCACCATTTCTCTAGCGAAGTAAGGTGATCTACCACCTGGAAAATGTTTCATGATCCTCCCTCTACCTAACACACCCAAAAACTGACAAAATTTGGCTCGGGTTCACGAAGAACCGCATCAATAGGTGTGCGGGTTCTACGACGGCGATCCACTATTTATGAAGGTAATACAACCAATAACCACCACCAATAGACTCATCTCAACCCCATGAACAAATCCCAAAAAACTATAAAGGTGGCGGAGCATCGGAGGTGACGAATCGAAGTACACCATTTTTAGGGTTTCCGACGGGTTTGGATGAAATTGGGACACTTCCCGACTGAATTGGCCTTGACCACATGTATGAAAATTGCTCCCCTTACTGAGATGTACTTGCCTGTAAAATTTATCAATTTTTGAAAATAGTTGAATTTTTCGACTAGTTGGGGCGGTCGACCGCCACCCACGGTGACACGTGCAGCGAAGCGAGGCCAGTGGGCCGATGATGTCTTCCTAAGTTCAATTGGATGCCCTGATTCCATAATTGATATCTGTATGATGTAATTTGATTGTTAGAAGTTAGTTTCATTACGATACATTACTTGATCAAAATATGAATCACCAATCCAACGAGAATAACTGGAACTGACGGATCGGGAATCCGACATACGGATCTTCCAGAATTAAATTTCTAAGTTAGTAAATTGTTAACTGACACCTAATTCTAGCAATTGGTTGAGATCCGACCGTCGGATCGCAATGAGATTTTAATATGTTGTTCTTTGAGCATAATGCGAACCTTAGGAAATTACGGATCTAGATTATGATGTGCGGATCTTTCAGATTAAATTGCTAGGGTGTGGACCCCACCGTTGACATTTGGTCGACAGGTCTTAAACCATTTGAATTACTAAAATTAATATTACTAGAGACTCAGTGAAGCTTTGCGGATTTATCTTGGTGAGTGACTTTAATATATGTGATATAGTGATTACCCGATTCCTTATATTAATATCCTTTGTGGATATGACATGGTTTTATAAATGTGTTTTCTGTTAAAATGTGATTCTTTTATAATTAGTCATCGATCTATTTTTATCAAATGTGATTTGATTCATGGATTGGTAATATTTGTGAAAAAGTGATTCAAATTGCATATTGAAATGTTTCGTAAATTAAGGGTTAGTAGGGGACTATGACCCTGCTTGGTTAATCCACATTGGGGGATCACTAGTGGTCCTGCTTGGTTAATCCGCATTGGGGGACCATACTATATATGGATCGCGCTTGGTTAATCCACATTGGGCGATCCTTATGGCCATTTATACTTAGGGGTGATCATGCTTGGTTAATCTGTGTTGGGTGATCACTGCCTAATAGTTCTGTAAGTGTGACTCTGCTTGGTTTATCCACGTTGGGAGGTCACTACCTACCTACCTGATTATCTTGACCCTACTTGGCTAATCCACATTAGGGGGTCACTAGTGGTTCTGCTTTGTTAATCCTCGCTGGAAGACCATACTATATATGGATCAATCGCGGGGATCAGTGAATTATTTTAAATATTTTTATTTAAAAATAAACATAAATAGTACTTGATAAAAACTGACCGTACGATGTACGACGAACGAACACGATTCACAGATTCCTAGGATCCTTACCAAAAGGATCCGAAGAGGATCCTGTTGGCTAATATTATATCATTCAATTCATATTTTATTCTAATTCTAGAAACCTCTCTGTTTCCTCATTTTTCTCAGTCCCCTGTCTTCCTCTTTCTCTACCCTCTCCATCTCTGCCTCCTATCTCAAGTCACAAAAAATGAAGAAACTTGCTCTAATTCTCCTACACTTGAGCTTCAAGAATGACCTAAAGTCTTGAGCGATTTTGTTTTTGTTTTTTTTGTCAATTCACCGTTATCTTCCCGGGCCCCAGATCTGGCCAACCCAGACTCTTCTTAGAGCTGGAGCCCTGTGATTTGAGACATGTTAGGGGAGTTGGTGTGTTGAGTCGATGATTCAACGGCAGAATGTGTGAAAGTCCAGGCTTTCCCAATGTATGTGCGGTAGGCGCGTGGTGATTCAAAGGCAGAGTCATCGAGCTTCTTTTTGGGAAAATCAAACCCATTTTTCGGTGGAGTTGGCGAAGGGAAGCAAACAATCGACAGAGGAACGAAGCAGGTCTTAGCTAGTCTCATGGTTTTCAAGGAGTCTAGCTAAGAACCTCTAGTGACGCTGCTAGTACTGGCGAGTCCATGCTAATCTCATTAATCTTAGCTTGCATGATAACAAACACTGGACTAGACTAAAAGTTAGTCCAGTCTAGTCCAGTGAAACCTAGTGAAGCAAAACAAACGGGCCCTTAGGGTGCGTTTGGTACGCAGACGGGACGGGACGGGACGGGACGGAACGGGACGGGACGGGACGGGACGGGACGGAACGAAGGTGTAATTTTTGAAAAAGACATGGGGTATATTTGTCTTAAAATGGTAAAACATTGTGTTCCACAGACGTGGAACAAACCCGTTCCAGGGGGGAGGTGGAACGCAAAAACACCCAAAATCTGTCCCGTGGAACAGCCCGTTCCACCAATTTTTGGCGCACCAAACGCGGGACGGAACGCCTCGTCCCGTTCCGTCCCGTCCCGTCCCACGTACCAAACGCACCCTTAGTGTCCTACTAATGTTGGCATTTATCATATTACTAAAAGTAATTGAAAAGAATCAAACAAATATTAATTCTTTCCCCAAGATAATCCACTAATAAGAGGGTCCACAACATAGTTTTTTTTCCAATGCAATAAAGTTACATTGTGTCTATTTTTCAATGATAAAGGGGTATTTCCATAGGTTTGCCTTAACACACAAGGTTATGACTCGTTTGAATATGATTTTAAAATAGCTAAAAACACTTTTATAGAAAATGTTTTTGTATTCCAAAAGCACTTTAAGTGTTTTTTACAAGAAACACCAGTTATGTGCTTCTTCCAAGAAGCATTTTAAGTGCTTTTCCAAAATTTACTTGTATTTTTATTAAAAATTGGTTACAAAAACAATTTCACCAAAACAACTTTTAATTATTTTAAAAGCACAGGCTCTTAATTAACAATGGATTCAATGTCGGAAATCGACTAAAAGGGGATATGTATTTTTACACGAGCAACAACAAATTACTATGCTCTAAGCGTAACTCCACCGGTTTGTCAAAAGGCAGGGCAAGGGCGGCCCAATTGCCTAAAACCCACAAGCGTATCGGCAACGTCATCACCTCCTAAATACAATTCAAAACCCTCCTTTCGTAATTCGTACATTTCTCTGCTGCTAGGCTTTAAAGCTAGTTTCGGAACTCTCTATCTCTCTCTAATGGCGGATGAGAGTATGGCTTCCCATAGAAGAGACCCTATCAAGTCCTCGGGTAAGTTCTTCAACGCTATTGGGTTGCTCATAAATTAAGGAAATAGATTGGAAAATCAAACTTTCATGGAATTTATTTTGAATTCTGTATTGGGTCTCTGTGGTTTGTGGATTCGGTTCAATTCAGTGTTTGATTCTTTAATTTTCCCACCTTTTTTTCTCGGCATCCAAACGGAAAATCAAGCAAGTAAATGTTAAGGAAGAACAAAGAGGGGATTAGTTGAATTGGGTTCTGTTCTTTGAGGTCCTAAACCTCTTGACAATTAATTAGATACATAAGTTTTGAACTTTTTATCATTGGTCTTGCGAGTGAGCGGACTACTTGTAATTTTTGTTAATTTTTTTGGAGCTGTATTTAGTTGTTCTGTGATTGTGTGGAAAATTAGTTGCCAATGTTGCGGGACAGCGAAGGCGGCAGCAAGCAGTTTCTGTAGGAAAGGAAAGAAGAGAGTTGCTGGTGCGTGCGAAGCGCTTGTGCAGAGTGGGGATTAGCGGAGATAGTGATGATACGGTTGAGAGTGAAATGATCATTGATGAAGAGCAATCCATCTTGGAGGCTCAAACTTCTTCAGCAGTGGAAGGGTTGAAGTCTGCGGTTGCATATCAGTATGTGAATTTAATTTGTCTGCATTAATACTGAGAGAATTTTAGAGGAACATTAGGCTCAATTTTGTGAAAACATGAAACACTTCATCGAAAGATATGAAACATGAAACCGTTCAATGGTCTCTTCAAAGCAACCCCATTAAACACCATTGTCGTTGTGTACTTTGTAGGGGAAAAGGTGCATTGGAAAAGAGGGTGAGTGCCCTTCGTGAACTCAGACGCTTACTGTCAAGATCAGAATTCCCTCCTGTTGAAGCTGCCCTTAAAGCTGGAGTAATAACTTTATTAGTGCAATGTCTTTCATTTGGCTCTCCAGACGAGCAGGTTCAACCAACTTTTCGTATAATATGGTTTCATTTGGTATTATTCTAATTTGTATATTCAACATAGACTTGATAAGTAGTGCTTTTATGGAACTTTATTTCAAGGAAAAAGGGGAAAGGAGGAACTTTTATGTTATTTGCTGTTAGGTTCCATAGTAATTAGCAGCTTTCAGAACTTCTGGTTTCTAAAAACCCATCAGACACACCTATGGAGTTTGGGCACTAAAGTATCATACGCCAGTGAATGTTTTCAGAAATCATTTGGAATTAAGAAACTTCTTGAGTAAGAATTAAGGATATATTCTGCCTCTTTCACCTTTTTTTTTTATTTTTATTTTTTAATATAATGCAGTTGCTTGAGGCGGCTTGGTGCCTCACGAACATAGCAGCGGGGAAACCTGAGGAAACAAAAGCTTTGTTGCCCGCTTTACCGTTGCTTATTGCTCATCTTGGAGGTTAGTAATGTCTTGTGTGCTCCTTTTAGATCGCAATAGCAATTACTTTCTCCTGTTTAATTTTCTTTATCTTCGCTGATACTTTTGGCTCTATACTTTGCATATGTAATGTGATATTGGTGTCGGTAGTGCTTGTAAGGTACCACCTAACCTTTTGAAGTACCACTTCAAAGTGAGATCATGGCATGCAATACTTAGTGCAGAATTTTAAGCTGTCTGATCAGATGGCCCTTTTGATATAGTTGCACGTCTTTTGCAGAAAAAAGTTCCCTGCCTGTTGCTGAGCAATGTGCGTGGGCATTGGGAAACGTTGCTGGTGAAGGGGAAGAGCTGAGAAGTATTTTGCTATCTCAAGGTGCATTACTACCTCTTGCAAGAATGATGCTTCCAAACAAGGGTTCAACTGTGCGAACAGCTGCTTGGGCACTATCAAACCTAATCAAGGTGCTAAAATATTCACCTCATGAACAATTTTATAGCACCATGCCATTTTCTTCACAATTCGAGCTCTTTTTGGACTTCTGTGGCCTCTTTGCCCCATTTCTGAGTAACCATTCTTACCTGGAAATTAGTGTGACATTCAGCACCCCTTGCTTTTGCACCATTATTGTGTGTTTCTTTTCGTTTTTCACTTTGTTTTCTTTTGGTTCTTGGCAACATACCACCATCAATGTGGACTTACACATCATCTTTGAGAAGAACTTATAACATAACCTCGGTTGCTAAATATGCAGGGACCTAATCCAAAGGCTACAACGGAGCTCATTAGAGTTGATGGGGTATTGGATGCACTTATTCGACACTTGAGAAAATCGTAAGTTGTGGTTCATCAATCTAAGTAGATTGCATTTACACCATAGTTAATTCTGGTCATCATGATTTCTTGTCATTAAAATTTTGGACTGCCTTTCCTTATGATGATAGTGTACCATAAACTTTTTCTTGAATTCAGAGATGATGAGTTAGCAACTGAAGTAGCATGGGTGGTTGTGTATCTCTCAGCCCTTTCAAATCTTGCCACCGGTATGCTAGTGA
Source organism: Malus sylvestris (assembly GCF_916048215.2). NCBI lineage: Eukaryota > Viridiplantae > Streptophyta > Magnoliopsida > Rosales > Rosaceae > Malus > Malus sylvestris. Next base: position 18,779,743 of record NC_062271.1, read on the forward strand.
AGAGTGATGTCCTTCAACTGCTCGTGGAGAGATTGGCAACATCCCATAGTTTGCAGTTGCTTATTCCGGTAAGGTGGAATTTAAATGTATACATAAGCTCTTTATTGACCTTCTCTTTCTTTCAATAATGGCTCATTGAGCAACTATACGTATCAAATTGAAGGTTATAACAATTTACCTTTTTGATTGTTTTATTTGATTAATGGCTGTACTAGTTCAAGTTATCATTCGCTATGCTTTATTTGTTATCTGTATGGATGTACTTGTTCCCACTGCAGAAACCTACCCTCTGGCTATTTCTCTTGAAATTTTGTACCACATGCGAGTTGTATGTCAAGTGCCAATATCCCCTACCCTGCCCTAACCCAAAAGAAAAACCAGATTCTATGTGTTTCTTGAGCTATAAGATGCTTCTAGATTTATCCTGATGATGAAATCGAGGTGAACATCAAATACTACATGTTTGTATATGCCCTTCTATCTTTCTTATTGTGAGATTGACAAGGGAATTTAGAGAAGTATGACACGGTTCCATTGTTGAGCAAAAACTGTGATCTTTTAGTTATCATGTATCATATCTTCAGAGTTCACGTGATATATGATGTACCATCTTAAGTTGATCCATTTATGAGGAGATGGCATTGTAAAAGTTGTTTAGAGTACATGGATTTGAGATGAATATTTCTAGTATATGGATCGTACTGACAATTGGGTTCCATCTAGGTGCTAAGAAGTTTAGGTAACCTTATAGCTGGTGATTCACAGACAACACAAGCTCTTATCGTTCCTGGGCATGAAATCACAGGCTAGTCCATTACCCCTTTGATGGGAAACTGTAACTGTTCTGAACACGTATTTATAAGACAAGTTCATTTATATGTATAATGATGAAATTTTCAGGAAACATAATTGAAGTCCTGGTGAAGTGTTTGAATAGTGAGCACCGGGTCCTGAAGAAGGTATATAAGCTTGTCGTTAATGTTATGAGATAGATCTTTTACTCACCCATGCTTATTCAAAGTTCAACTTACATTAATGTAGGAAGCAGCTTGGGTGCTATCTAATATAGCAGCTGGTTCTGTAGAGCACAAGCAGTTAATATATTCAAGTGAGGCGGTGCTGGTGCTATTACGCCTTCTTTCCACAGCACCATTTGATATAAGAAAGGAAGTAGCATATGTACTAGGCAACCTCTGTGTTCTTCCTATTTCACCTACAGAACGTGATGGAAAACCGAACTTTATTCTGGAGCACTTGGTTTCACTTGTTGGTCGAGGATGCCTTGCTGGTTTCATTGATTTGGTGAACTCTGCTGATACTGAAGCTGCAAGACTCGGACTACAATTCACAGAGCTGGTAAGCAAACATCTACGAAATATTGGCTTCACACTGTACGTTTCACTTTTGGAGGAGTTTACAGAATATGGTTCAGAGTAACATTGGTTATGTGACTACTGAATGATTCATTAGGTACATTTGTTTTCATAAACTGATATGAAATGTTGTACCGTAAATGAAAGTTTGCCACTCCAGAGTGAGTAATGAAAATCCTTGACAACTTAACCACAATATAAATCCTCTATCTTAGAAAAGAAGACAAGTGGTGGTTCTTATATTGCTAGTTCATGCAGGTTTTGAGAGGGATGCCGAACGGTGAGGGCCCAAAGCTTGTTGAGAAAGAAAATGGGATCGAAGCGATGGAAAGATTTCAGTTTCATGAAAACGAGGACTTGCGAAATATGGCGAATAGTCTGGTGGATACGTACTTTGGGGAGGACTATGGGCTAGATGAATAGGCAGACTGTTGCATGGGGTTTCCAATGGTTCTTATCTTGCATCTTTCCATGCTTGTATGCCATGGATGATGAATTGTTGTAAGAGATGTAAAGTTTTGATGATCAAGTGGTTTCTCGTTAAATATGAGGAAAACGATTACAATTTATGATTTATCCTTTGATTTTAGAGATTCCAAATTTTCTCACACGATTGAAGAAATTCTTACAATTTTGTCCACAGAAAATTCTTATTGCTCCCAAAGAAAATGATATTCGTACACATTTTTCTCTTTTTACCCAATCTTCTTTGTTTAAAATGTTAAAAATTCAGGAATTACAAAAGAATGCTGTCTTTTGTATTCTACAAGAAAAAAAAATGTTGGCATCCTCTCGAGTAGGAATTACTCGAGATATGTTGGCAAAAATGGGTCTTGAACGAAGTCATTTACAAAATCCTTATTTGCAATGAGTACAAGGTGCATTTTAATGCCACTTTGTAGTCTATTTCTTCGTCACGTAGTCTAAATTTTCTAAGATTTGAAAGTCACTCATCCAGACATAACTTAGTTCAAAAATTGTGTAAAAAAAAAAAATAGTATCACGAATCCATCCCTGCACACACATATATATACACATATTTAATTCATATATTATTTTAATTGTCATATACTTGCTTTCCCGTGTCCATGCAACATAACCGTTCCAACCAAAAAAATTAGAAATTCTGGTTTAAGTCGATAAATATTTTCATATTTCAACTTAATGATCATTTTATTTTCCAGAATAGACTAATATATATATATATATATATATATATATATATATATCTTTATAGCTTGACTCAATTCTAATATTCAAATAAATTACTCATGTTATTCAGTACTACAATATAATAGTGTTCCTCTTTACTTGTAAGTAAGAGGTTTTAGGTTCGAATTTTATGGATGGCGAATTCGATAACAAATTAGATTACCCATTATGCAACTTAGCCAAACTTCCCGCTCCCCTTAGTGTAAAATATATCGCTGTACAAAAAAAAAAAAAAATTGAAATAAATTACCCCTAATTAAAATTACGTTAATGCAATTTAAAGTAAATTTATGGGCAGAGATGTCATTTTCAAAAAGTTAAAGGATGTCCGTGTAATTGACCAAAAACAGCGATTAATGTTAGCACTCGCGGGGAAGAGCAAAGCCGAGGGTTTAACGAGCGACTCATAAACCCGCAAATTGTAACAGAGCTTTCGCTTCACCTTGGCCAATTCGCCGCCCTGTCACCGGCCTCCAATCATGGAAGAAGGCACTTCATTTTTGTTCGCCGGCGTCAACTTCAACCGGAAAAAGTTCTCCAGGGACTTCTCCAGATTCCAGGTCCGATTGTTTTTTCTCAGAAAAGCACATCACAGTGTCGATTTTTCTATTATTTTGTTGAATTAACTTTTCAAATTTGATTCAGAAGAAGAACATAGAGAGCGAGAAAGTGGTAGAAGATTCTAGCTTGTTCGGAATTACGGAATCTGCAACGGAGCAAGTGGCGGCGGAGGAGGAGGAGGTGCGAGCGGTGCCAGTTAAGAAGAGGAAGCGGAAGGGGGAGGTTTCTGGTAATTTCATTGCTTTCGGTGTTGAATTTGTATGCAGTTGAAACCCTGAGATTTATTTTTGCTAATGATTTGTTTGATTTTGTGATGGGATAGAGGGTGTGGAGGGGATTAGTGTCTTTAAGACCTCAAAAATGGCGAAGGCAGCGAAAGCGGAGAAACAGAAGCCTGGAAATGAACTATCCGAGCATAAGAAGGAGTTAAATAGGCAACTTGAGGTTTTGCTTCTGGTTCCTTCATCTTTTTTGTGTTTGTTAATTTCCTTGTGCTTAAATTAAAGTTCAAGGATTTATACTTTTCTTTGTGATTCAGCGGGATTCGCTGCTGCGAAAGAAGTATAACATTCATGTGTCCGGAAATAACATCCCTTCGCCACTTGATAGTTTTGCAGACTTAACCTCTAGGTATATTCCTTATTTTCTTTTTATTTTAGTGTTTCTTAGGTAGGATATCTATGAATGCTGAACAGATTTTCTAAGCTTTCTCGCTTATAAGCTTGATATTGCATATGATAATATGATTGAAATGAGAGCTAATCTTTGGTTATTTTTAGATATGGGTGCGAGCCATATTTACTTCAGAATTTGGCGGAACTTGGATTTAAAGAACCAACGCCAATCCAAAGGCAGGCTATTCCAGTCCTCTTATCTGTATGGTCTCTTACCTATGCTATCTGCTACTCTTGTAAATTTTACGTTGTTTTGTAAGAGATCACCTGGTTATTATAAGGCTTCAGTTTCAGCAGTACTTCAGCACGGGTTGACATTTGTTTGAAAGATGTTCTCATCAACTTTGTCATCGTTTTTATTTTAGAGTCGGGAATGCTTTGCTTGTGCTCCGACTGGATCTGGAAAAACCCTTGCTTTTGTTTGTCCCATGCTAATGAAACTTAAGGTATTGCTCATGCATTCAACTGTTTCTTTCTGCAAATGTTGATGGCTGAGCTTTTCTGATGAAAATTTTCCCATATAACCAGCATACATCTAAGGATGGCATCCGAGCTGTTATTCTGTGTCCTACACGAGAATTAGCTGCTCAGACAACCAGAGAGTGCAAAAAGATGGCAAAAGGAAATAAATTCTACATCAAATTAATGACTAAAGACCTGGCAAGAAATGCAGATTTTTCAAAAATACGCTGTGACATACTCATTTCTACTCCACTTCGGTTACGGTTGGCTATCCGGAAAAAGAAGGTTGATTTAAGCAGGTGTGTTCATCTTTTGTTCATAGAAACTCAAAGAGGCTGGTATAAACAAGAAATCAACGTGTACAAATGAGATTTTGGGGCAAAATGATCATTTTTAAAATGGCTCAAGAAGTGAATTTGATGAATAACAAGACTAGTTAGTCTTTGAAGCACTACACAAATTTCAGATACATTGATTATGTTTCCTCTTAAATATTTTGTGTTGTACAGGGTTGAGTATCTGGTATTGGATGAGTCTGATAAGCTATTTGAGCTTGGCTTGTTAAAGCAGATTGACTCTGTGGTCAAAGCATGTTCAAACCCTTCAATTATTCGCTCCTTGTTTAGTGCTACTTTACCTGATTTCGTTGAGGAGCTTGCCCGCACTATAATGCATGATGCTGTTCGAGTTATCATTGGCAGGAAGTGAGTTTGACTTTATCTTGTTGAAAATCATGGAGTGGCTCCCTTGACTTGCATCAGTGGTTCCTTTGATTTGCATCTTTTCTTCATATGTTTTCTTCATACAGAAATACTGCTTCTGAGACTATCAAGCAAAAATTGGTCTTTGCTGGAAGTGAAGAGGGGAAGCTATTAGCACTTCGTCAAAGCTTTAAGGAGGTATGATAGAGGCAACATTTTGCTTTTAAGAACCTCTTCTAAATAACCGCTTCAGGATCCAGTTCAATGATGATATGAAATACAAGTCCTCATTGTGTATCAAATAGTATTCCAAGGGCACTTCATACAGTTTTGTACCTAGTTTTAATTGAATAAGGCTATTATCTAGTGTACGTCCTCGCAATTTTGAAAAGCTACAAGATCTAGATAATGACCAAACAAGGAATTTTGTGTAGAAGTTAACCAATGTTACTGAATAACCACCAATTATTAGATCATTTAATCCACGTACTTGACATATATCTTTTATCAGTTTAACATTCCAGACTTTCACCTGGATCAGTTTTATTTGCTGACCAATTTCTTGTTATTGTTTTATCTTGTTAGTAGAGTCTGAATCCACCAGTGTTGATCTTTGTACAAAGCAAGGAGCGAGCTAAGGAACTCTATGGAGAACTGTTGTTTGAGAACATAAGAGTTGGTGCCATACATTCTGATATGTCCCAAGCACAGGTAATTTATTCCCACCGTTATCAGAGGATCAGCCTTAATCCTATGGCTTGGCATAAGTGTATAATTAAGGAAAGAAAACCTTAACTGATGTTAATACCTGATTATGCACTTGTTTTCATGGTATCGTGAAAAAGGCTGGTCCTGAATATCTATGTATCCTGAGGAGGTTTGCATGAAAATAAGAAAGAACTGGAATTTTGACATTTTCTTTCTAGCATTTTCATTTTACATTGGAATTCCGCTACTAGTACTTGGGCCCATGTAATGTTGAGTCACTTGTAACTGTATATCATGCTCGATTTCTCGTGTTACATATGTTATACTTGAACAATTTTTCCATCTCCTTTATACTGATTATAAATTGGAATACAGCGAGAAAATGCTGTAGATGACTTCAGAGCTGGGAAAACATGGGTTTTACTTGCCACTGATGTTATTGCTCGGGGTATGGATTTCAAAGGTGTCAACTGTGTAATTAATTATGATTTTCCAGATTCTGCAGCTGCGTACATTCACAGGATTGGTATGTCTCCCCATCCCTATGATTGTAACGTATGTACATGAAATATGGAATGTGTTAAATTTACAATGGTCAGTAGTTTCTTTCAGAAAAGAATTCTCTAGAAGACATATCATATATGGTTTATGAGAATGTATTAATAGAAAATTTGGTAGATGATTAATTTGGAAAACCATCGAACAAATATGATGTTTTTTGGGTTTGTTCCGTAAGACTTATTTGTTGGTTTAACCATCACTTCATAATTTGTAGAATTTATTTATCAAATTGAAGAACTTCTCTCGTTTTATGTCGTAGTCACTTGATTGTATCACTTTTTCCCGAGACAAGCAGTGCAAGGCTGCTTCACGTTTCGCTACAACTATTTGAATTTGTTTTTGGGGAATTATTTTACGGTGCCATTGAATCTGTTTGTAATTTTTCTGTGAAGGTCGGTGCGGACGAGCAGGGAGGAGTGGAGAAGCTATTACTTTCTACACAGAGGAAGATATTCCATATCTTAAGAATATAGCTAATGTGATGTCAACATCAGGTTGTGAAGTTCCGTCTTGGATCATGGCCTTGCGCAAACAGAAGTGGAAAAAGCACCGACCCCGAAGGGAATCGATATCAACACAACCGAAAGATGAGAAAGAGTGAAGCAATTGTCATATCGTCGACCGGATTTTGCAATTTTGAATTGGAAGTCCTCAAAGCAACCATTTGTCATCGATGAATTATATTTACAAATTGAATAGTTTGGGATGCTGTACGGATCGAAATGTACACGATATTTACAAATTGACGTCGAAATTAACATCTATTTCATTCAATTTATGAAACAACTCAAAGTTCCTTTATCATGAGTCTAGCCATCAATAAGCTGTTCATAATTGAGTAACCCAATTTGAACGTTGTGAACGCGAGGGAAAATGATGACTCGCATCCATCTGAATGGTCCAAGTTAGTTTCAGAAGTCCATAACTATCCACAAGTACATGCTAATGTGATCTTTTGTAGTCAAATGTATGCCCCTGCCGTCTAAAACTTGACAACAAAACATCCTCCTTTGAAGGTAGCTTGTCCCTTGGGTGCGAGTAGCCAACACAAGCGAAAATTGTCAATTCAACGGCTGTAGAAGAACCAATACAAGCGAAAATTGTCGATTCAACTGGGCAAAAGAATGCAAGTCTTTGTGGACTTGTAACTCCAATGATAACTTTACCTGCTGGAGTTCAAATCCGGTCACCTCATCAAGTATCGTTTTGCAGTTCATAGTTTTAAGCCTTCAACTTTGCGAACGAGAAAAGTTTTCCTCTTGATACGCAGACTTAGAGTAGACATTGTATGGTTGAAACTTGAAACTGCCGCTGCATACTACCCTGGTGCTGCAGGTCTGACCGCTGCCTTCTTATCCAACTGCTTCAGTCAATGTTAAGGGTCTTAACGCTCTCTACTGCTGTGCAGCCTTAACCAGTCCCTCAGGTGAGGGCTGTGCCGCCCTGCCTTTCAATCGAAATGCAGTTTAGCATTTCTTGGGGTCTTAGATCACGACTGACTGATGCTATCTTGTTTAGACTAGGAACTTTCAAAAGATCCTGGTATCCACTTCATCTTGCTCCGGAAACAATAATTCGACGTTGTTACTTGAAGCCTATGCCTGAAGTGGGTCATAACCATCATCCAGCATCTGCAGCCACAACTCCTCTAGCATTGCATATATTTTACCTCTCTCAGGATGCAGGCAATCTTCAACAAAAAATACATGGATCCTATCCTTAACCTCAATCCAGCTCTGCCCTGGGACTTTCCTGACGTCCCTTTCTCTCATCAAGTTCCTCAACCTGGCAACATCATCCCAATTGCCAAAAGATGCATGGATGTTGCAAAGCAGCACGAGAGCAGCAGAATGGGAAGGATCTAATTTTAGTATATTCTCTGCTGCCCGTTTTCCAATCTCAACATTCCCACGGGTTCTGCAGGCAGCAAGTAGAGTCATCCATACCAGAACGTCAGGTTCAAATGCCATTTGCGTGATGAATGCCTCTGATTCATGTAAGCATCCAGAACGAGCAAGTAAGTCAACCATACAAGAACAATGCTCTATTGTCGGTACAATCCCATGCTCGGATTCCATGGTTTTATATATTTTCCACCCTTCTTCTACCAGTCCAATATGACTGCAAGCAGTAAGGACACCCACCAGTGTAACTTCATTGGGTTTTATGCCCAATTCCATCATTCTTTTGAAAAGGTCAAGAGCTTCCTCTCCATATCCAAACTGAGCATAACCCACGATTAAACTACTCCACGAGACAACATCTGGATCCTCCATCCAGCCAAAGAGCTTTTGCGCACTTCCAATTGATCCACACTTTGTATACATGTCAATTAATCCATTGCTGACGGTAACATCAAGCACAATCCCACTTTTTACAGTAAAGCAATGAATCTGATTCCCAACCTCTAGAGATGATATATTTGCACATGCTCCAATCAAATTACCCAAAGTAATATGATCAGGTGTAGTTTCAGAAATACGCATTAAATTTAGTAATCTGAAAACCTCCCCAGCCTGGTTGTGCTGCATGCACGCGCTAATAATAGCATTCCAAGTAACTAAATCAGCATCATTTCTTATATCTTCAAACACAAGAAATGCATCATAGAGATTTGAACACTTGGCATACATGGTTAGCAAACTGTTGCATACAATAACGGTAAAATCAAAAGCCCTCTTGATAATGTAGGAGTGGATCTGCTCACCCTGATAGAGTGTTGAAGGGCTTGTGCAAGCAGTTAGTATGGGGAGAACACTAACTTCGTCAGGGATCAGTCCCTTATGCCGCATCTGAGAAAAGAATGATAATGCTTCATTAGAATCACCAGCATTCGAAAACCCAGAAATAATTGCATTCCAGGACACTAAATCGGGCCTGTCTATCTGATAAAACACTGTTCTTGCAGATTCCAATTGCCCACATTTTGCATACATGTCACAAAGGGAGCATCCAGCAAAGATGTCTCTCCCCAAACCAAATTTTATGCACATCCCATGTATCTGCTTTCCATATTCAGGTTCAAGAAGGCCGCCACACGCACTGAAAGCACTCCCAAATATAAACTCATTCGGCTGGTAAGCACCCTGAAAGAGCATTTCTTTGAAGTGATCCAAAGCTTCTTTTTCATAACCAAGCTGGGAAAACCCTGCAATCATCGAACCCCAAGAAATCAAGTCCTTTGTCGGAACACGAGAAAAGACATCAAAAGCATCTGCAATCAGACCGAACTTCGTGTACATTGAAGTAAGGGCATTCTGTGCTATAGGATGAGAACCAGTTTCTGATTTAACAACATGGGCATGCAGCTGTCTCCCCAGCAGTTCATTCCGCAAACCCGAACAAGCTTTTAGGACGCTTCCAAAGGTGAAGTGATCAGGCACACAACCTGCCCTCAGCATTTGGAAATACAATTCAATGGCTTTATCCTCTTGACTATTCTGAGAGTACCCAGAAATCAGTGAAGTCCAAGAAACCACATTTCTCTCAGGCATTGCATCGAAAACCTTACGTGCATCCGCGAGCGACCCACATTTTCCATACATGTTGAGAACATGATTCTGAAAAACAATGTCCGGCTGGTAATTGGATGCCAAAGTATGGCCATGGATTCTCCGGCCGTGTTCGAGAGACCTCAAAGACGAGCAAGCATAAACCAAATTTGTGTAAGTGCTGGGAAATATTGGGAAGTTCGTGTGACCTTGTAAAAACTCAAATGCTTCAATGGCTTCTCTGTAAAGCTTTTGCTTGCACAAGGAGATTATGTAGTTGTTGCTAAACTGTTCGTTGTTGAAGTTTGGTAAAAGAGATGGAGGTCGACTTGGTTGACTCTTGTGGAATGTCAACGGTAGTGGGGATTTTAATCTTTTCATCGTGGTCAGAGGAGAGAGATTTCTCCCGTTTGTTTTTGGCTTATGATGTTCGTTCGTCTCATCTGCCGCTCTTTTGTTTGAAACAACAATGATTTTCGCACATCACTCAAACTCAGGAAGGATTTTAGAATAAAGGAATTATTTCCTTTCAAGTATGCCTTCTTATATGTTACAACTTACATCATCGTATAGCAACTCCACCCCTAAAAACCAAGCTGGACAAGAGTCCATTTAATCCACCATATAAATAGGGGACAAGGATTGTCTGCCCTCCCACTTATTGAGGAGGCTATATAGGATTCTGGTGTTAGATTCATTATATATGGTCCTGTTCGATTTTTAGGTAGAAAAGAACCAAATAAGTTCAAACTAAAATTGACCACTCCTAAATTAAGAAAACTAATGAAAATGGTCTCACAAAACTAATTTTTAATAATAGTTCTTGATGAACTTTTATTTTTTCTAATCTAAATTTAAACTTATATGGGTACATTCTTTTTCTTGATTTGAAAATGTATCCATGTCAAGTTTAATCAAAAAAATTTACTAATGTTATTAAGCCTAATATCTATTATTTTTTGTGTGGTTTTGAAGAATGTACCTATATTTTGGTACAAAATAATTTTTTTGTTAATTTTGATGAATGTACCCATGTTTGTATACATACACACACACACACAATATATTGGAGAGTATAATTTATATTTTAATAATTTTAATCCACAAATTATGGGCTTTTTTTTATTTAAAATCTCATTAATACAAACAACTATAAATTTTAATTTTTAATTTAAAAAATATAGTAACCTACATAGAAATACATTATCACATTAATTTCAGGAACTTCGATAAAAAATTGAAAACCAACAAGATTTCAATTAAAGAATATTAATAGTTAGGGACCGCATCCAAAATGTCCCTATTAATAATAATGATAATAGACGGTTGAAATATTGTCATAAACCAACAAGTTTTGGGGTACCGACGACTGTTTCTTAAGAAACAATTAGTTATGAATAAATAACTGCCATCAAATTTCAGCTTGTTTTTAATACTGTCATTGCTCTAAACTTAAACTTATTTATGATGCTATCATTACCTCCAAATTTTAACTTATTTATGATATTGCAATCACCCGTTGTTTTTGGCCTTATTATTTAACAAAATTTCATTAAGTGCTTCTCACTAAAAATTAGTTTTGTGAAGCCATTTTGAAGAAAGTTGACGTTCTACCACAAAATAAATTAGCAATATCGAGAGTCACCTAACTTATTTGTAATTGTTCGTACAATATCTCTCCTCCTATCAATATAAGACTGATTCTCAACAACTTTTCATTAAAAATATTTAAATAAAAAATTAATTACATCTATGCCTTCTGAAATTTAATTTAAATCTCACTTAGAAAAACATTCACTCTTTCAAATTTAAAGTATATCTTCCAAAAGTAACCACAAAAAATAAAAAATTTAAAAAATAAAAAATTCTAGTTTGAAGCCTTTTTAATGGTACTCAATGAGTAGTTAGTGACATCAATGTCTGTTGCCTTGGATCAAAATATAAGGAATGAGATGATGTGTCAGTTTAATGGCTCCTTCAAGTATCAGGAACGGGGTACGTGGAAGAATTTTCATATCTAATCTTAAGCTTAACAAGAGGCCCTTGAGCAATTGAGTTTTGCTTTCATTCAACAATCATCAGCTTTACATATGATTTTTTATCATAATGGTGAAACTCAAAATTCGTACGACTCATAACATCACGTTTACTTTGGCTGTTATGTATGTACATGTTCTTGTTAATCTTGCGGAAGAAAGACTTATATAGAACGAATTACAGTTTTATTATGGCGTCTCATGCTAATGTAACAAACATGTGTAAATTGTTGTTCATGTATCTTTATTTCATTGACAGAATGCTAAAGTACGTAGTAGTGTGCCTTCATGTTGATGATCATCAAATAGAATAAAGTAGGATGAAAATAACACAATTACGTTAGAGATACTTGTAGATGCAAATTTTGTACACGGCTAATTTGAAGTAATTCTACTTATAAGAGAACAAACACCATTAGCCTAATTGACGAACGCCCTTAAAAAAAAGGTAGGGTGTCCGCCAACAAACTTCCAATGCCTAAGTCAAAAAAGTAGTAGAACATACTAGGCAATCCTTAATGATACACAACAGTCTCTACAATCCTGCCATCAGTTCCGAAGATCCCTATTGGTAAAAGTGCATTTTCCAAGCACCTAAGGGGAGATTACGGAGAGTTGGTGAGCCTATAATATATGTCATGGGCAGCCCGGAAACTTCATGGTGCGTTAGTGGCATAAAAGCCTAACTACCTTAGGTCAAACTATGTCCTATTCCCTTAGGTAATTAATGGTCTACTATTGACTTCAAGTAAAAACCGTCATAATGAGCATATTGTCTGCGTGTCCTCCTCCTATTCGAAGTGATTAATTTATGTCTCCACAACATGTACACAAGTAAAACCGATTACAATCTTTAATTAAATAGTAGAGATAACTTATTCCCTAATTCTATCTTTAAGTAAAATTTAAACATGTTCTATTTGAGTGTATTTATTCTTATTTTAATGGTTTATTGACTCTGAAAATTCATGCCCTTTGATCCCCTTTCATGTTCTCTATTCTTTTTTTGTTCCTTTCTTTATATATAATTTGGTCGACTCCAAATTACAAAACAAATCCTAGCAATCGGTTGAATTTTGATGCCAATTAGTTGATGGGTTTCTATCCCAACAACAATTTGGTGCGAAGACAGCAACTCAAGTTTCCGATTTCTCTCCAACTCGTTTTTACTTGAAGCAACAACCTAAAAAAGCAAATTCCTTACCTAAAGAAACACCTCAAAGCAAAAACAAATGCTCTTTGAGTTTTTGAGTACCAACCATAACCAAGTTAGCTAGCTCCGTCTCTTTTTTATAAGAAATTTACTCCTGTTCGTAAAAACAAAACTGATATAAAATTTTACACATAAATTCCTACATCATATATTATTCTGACCAAAACCCACCGAAACTCAGTAACCCTAATACCAAATTTAATAGCTTTTTTCAAAGAAATGGGGACAACAGAAAGAACAAAGAAGAGGGCTCAATTATGGAAGAAAGCAGCGGTCCATTTTGCTTTGTGTTTTGTTATGGGGTTCTTCTCAGGCTTTGCTCCAACGGGTAAGGCGTCACTTTCCGCTAGAACCGCTGCCGTGGTTTCCCCCAATAAATCACCGCACTTTCCGCCGCAGTCAGTAGAACCACCGCAAGAAGTACGGGATGCTATTAATAGAAGTTTGATAGCTACAGAGGCACAAAATGTGTCAATGGCGGCAGCAGCAGAACCTGCAAGGCATAAAAAGTACTCCGAAAACACGAGGTTCATGTCACAACAAGAAGAAGTGGAAGAAGAGAAAGAACCCGAGGTGATGACACCGAGAAGGTTCATAATCATAGTCACTGCAACATCAACAAGCACGAAAGACATTAAGTTTAAAAGTGTGTTTTTGAAAAGACTGGCCAATACTTTAAGGTTGGTTCCTCAGCCGTTGCTTTGGGTCGTGGTGGCGCCGAAAACAGAGACGAATGAAGTGTCTGAATTGCTGAGGGGAACGGGGATTATGTATAGGCATTTGGTTTCGAGAAAGAATTTCACAGACGCAGAAGCTGAAAGGGATCGCCAGAGGAACATTGCTCTTAAGCACATTGAGAAGCACAGGATTAGTGGGATTGTTCACTTTGCCGGGCTTTCTAATGTTTACGACCTTGGCTTCTTCGACCAGCTCAGAGAAATTGAGTACGTAAATGTTCCTTAATTCACTATTTTTCTCATTCGATTAAATTTTTTTACTTCGAATATTTTGTTGTATTATTAATTTTGCCTAGTATTATGTTGTTAGAAATGGATTTTGATATCATGAAAATGTCAAACATTTTCTTTCTTTCTTTGAACGTCAGAACTTATGGTTCTTTATCTGAAGGGATGGAGGTTTCAAAGTTCGAGTAGTGTCTAAGAAATGTGTGATTGCCGGAAGAGGAAAAGAAGTGTCCCGTATTAGGACTAAAAAGGTTGTGATTACTGAATACAGCAAATATTCTAGGGTGGTGCTATCAACACATCCTTTTAAATTTTTTATTGTTGAATCAAATGAATTTAAGATGATCAAATAATATATATTAATAAAGGTATGTAAAAAGTAAAAAAATGTGTGGATAGCACCATATTCTAATGTTCATGTGTCTAGTTTCTCACTATTCTTATTACTAATTCCGAGGTTTGAAACCATCCATAGGTCTCGCAGTGGGATCTACGTGCATCAATATAGCTGATAGTTGTTTATGTATGTGGTGTGACTGTTATATAAGTATAGTTTTTCATTCGAAATTTCTGAATAAAAACCACTAAATAAAATTTACTATTGATTTTTATATTACTGTACATAAATGGATACATTCTTGTAATATCTAAACAGAAATCTATTGAAGGAGAATCTTTTGTAAAGTAGTATTTGTTTCTACTGCTTTTTGAGTGTGTTATTAATTAAAAATGCATGCTTCAATTGCATATTAATTTGCAGGGTTTTTGGGACATGGCCAATGGCACTACTTTCAGCAAACATAAAGAAGGTGATCATTGAAGGACCTGTATGTGATTCTTAACAAGTCATAGGATGGCATTTGAAGCAAATGAACAATGAAACTGAGACTAGGCCTCCCATTCATATCTCAAGTTTTGCTTTCAATAGTTCAATTCTTTGGGACCCCGAGAGATGGGGCCGCACTTCATCTCTTCAAAGCTCCTATCAGGTACATAAATTTTCTCCTATCATACAGTCTAACGTCCATGAGCGGTAGGTCTCGGGTTCGAGACTTGGGAGCAGCCTCTCCATAAATGGGGGTAAGGCTAGCCGACATTCACCTCTCCCAGACCCTGCGTAAAGCGGGAGCCTTGTGCACTGGGTACGACCTTTTTATACAGTCTAACGTCAATATTTAAGTTACGACTGCTAAATATGTAGAATCATGTTTGTAAGGGTAACGTCTTGATTCAAATCTAATAAAAATAAAAATAAAACCATGCCCGAAATTACGAAGATAATAAGATTATTAAATTGATACGATATCAAAACTAATCATATTTTTTTTTTGAATTATAAAAGCATGTGGATGCTTATTTTGCTTTTGAATATATGTTTATTAGTGACACCTATACATTAGTACTGACAAACACAGGCGTTTATATATATGTTTATATATTTCTTGAGTTTAACAATTGCTGTTTTGGCAACAGACGATCAAATTTGTAAAGCAAGTGGTTCTTGAAGACGAAACAAAACTAAAAGGAATCCCACCAGAAGACTGCTCCAAGATCATGCTTTGGTGTCTTCGTTTTCATGCCGCAGGAGGAGCCACGACACCACACCAAATCAATCAACCAACAAACAGAAATTAATTCCATCGGTGGCAAACCAAAAGGACAAATTACTCGATCATTTTTTTTTCTTTTATCATGTAATTCTTTGTAATTTTATTAGTTTTTTTTTTTAGTAGTAGTAATAGCAGCAGCAGATGATTTTACACCGACAGTATACTTAAGTCAGTAGCTTAAATCATCATATCATACGAATTACCTTTCTCCCATTTTATAGCAACTTTCCCAACTTACAATAAAATAGGGTTGTTACTCTTTTTTTTTTTACGTGTTTATATTTATACTACCAAAACCATATTGTTTGAGTTTGATAAACAACATTTATAATTGCATCGAGATCTTTCATCGAATAATCTTAATTACAATCAAGTAGATAAAGAGATGTGAGTAGACCCAAAGTATACTATACATTGGGAAAATAAAAAACACAACAGTGGACTCACATATATCGTCCACAAATGAGTCGAGCCAAATCATATATCAATGTTTAAGTATTGCTTGTTTAATAATTTTCGAGATCAAATTAGGCTTGGCTTACTTTCTATACAAGTTGAGCTCCATTGAGCTTGAAAAAAATTTAAGCTCAATACCTAGCTCAAGCTATCTACTATTAATAACAAAACTTCGAACTTACACTACTACAAAAGGACCTTACTATATCGGTGGTTGGTGTCACTTTTATACAACATAGTGGCGGATAAGACATTCCAACACCTACTTAACATGGTGTCAGAATTACTGTCGGTTATAACCGACATAAATTGTTAATGTCGCTTATAAACGACATAGATTTTAATATTTTTAATACTGGTGTCGCATTAAAATAAATTGTGTCACTTTTAACCGACATAACGTTAACGTCACTTAAAAGACAACTGGTGTCGCTTCTACCCTACACTAATGATAGTTTTTAAATATTTTCAAAGACAGTGTCAGTTGTAGCTGACATAGGTTTTAATTATTATTAAATATTTTGAAACCTTGTGTCAGTTGTAACCGATATAATGTTAGCTTCAGTTAAAAGAAATATTTTCAAAGCCAGTGTCAGTTGCAGCCGACATAGTTTTAATTTTTTTTAAATATTTTGAAATCTGATGTCAGTTGTAGGCGACAGATTGGTAGCCTTTATATACCATCCCCATGTTTTCTTCTTCCTCTCTCACAACTTTCTTATTTCTTCCTCCAATTTATAAACCCTCCCCCATGTTTTCTTCTTCTTCTCTCGCATATTTCTTATTTGTTCTTCCAACTTCATTAATTCCTTCTTCTCCATAGTAAGTTTTTGTTGCTTCTAGTATTTTTATTTTCTCTTCTTATGTTTAATTTTATTTGCAATTTAATTTTGTAGGGATTTTATTTGAGCTGGTTGAGTACATAAAGAATTGATCGACGATGGAATTCTTCCATAATTCAGGTTTCTATCACTAAATTCCTTAATTTTTAAATTGCATAATACACAAGTTTATTTATTTAAAAATTCTAATTTAAGTATTTAGATAATTTTGTACGATTTATATTAAATTAATAAACATTTAGTCAAATTAATTAATTTTGTCACTTGAATTGTTATGAGAAAATGAAAATAAATAATATTTATAAGCATTTCTGTTAAATTAACATTATTAAATATAACATAAACTGATAATATATAGTAATATAAGAATATATTATGTTAAATTAAATTTTTTTTGCACTCTAATTGGTACGAGGATATTCAAAACTTGAATTTAACAAACAATCAAGATTAGATGAGCATAATTTTGATAACGTTTTGTTGTTATTTTAATTTGTTTTTACTATAATAGGTGTTGGAAATCAAAAGATTGCAATCGTGATAGAGTTCAAGGGTTGAAAGATAGAAATTGAAAATTCTAATAGTTATGCCTACATGATAGGGATTGAAAGATTGTAGGGATCTTAGTGTCAACGTAATATTTTGCCTTGTAAAGTAGTAAAACATGGACAAGAGTTGGTTGACGATACCTCAAAATTTTGAAGCGTATATAGATGGAATTAATTTATTATTGGATTAAGCAGTTGCAAATGGTGTTGGCCCCGATAAGTTTAGATGTCCTTGCAAATGATGTTGTAATCGATATACTTTTGTTAGGAACACTATTGTTGAACATCTCGTATTGTATGATATGGATAAAGATTATAAAAACGCTTGGTGGCGCCATCATGGTGAGCCTAACATTGGAGAGCAAATTGTGGCAATTGGAGAAGAAGAAATAGGAGATAAGGTGACTGGTATGCATGATTTTCTTAATGATGTATTTGTCTAACCATTAACAGGAGAAGGTGTTGGGTCATCTACTGAACCCCTTATTGGGGAAGGGCAGTAAGAAGAGGTGGAGACTTTTTTTAGGTTGCTTAAAGAGGTAGATCAAGATTTGTGGCTAGGTTGTAAGGAGTTTAAGAAATTGGAAGCGGTTGTAAGACTGTATCAGATCAAGTGTTTAGCAAGAATGCCAGACAAGATCTTCACCACTTTACTCGAGTTAAACGAATGTTGCCTGAAAGGGATTGTTTGCCTGAATCATGTTATAAGGCAAACAAACTTATAAATGACTTGGGTATGACATATGTGAAGATTGATGCATGTCCTAATGATTGCATGATCTATTAGAAAGACACTTCGGAGTTGACCGTATGCTCGATTTGTGGTAAATCAAGATATAAAATTACCAACACAAAGGAAACCTTGAGGAAAAAAATCGCAGCTAAGGTTATGTGGTATGTTCCTTTAGAAGCACAATTGCAGCAGTTTTTATGTTGAAACATACATCTGAACATATGAGGTGACACACAATTGAATGTCCTAAGGATGAGTTTATGAGGCATCCTTCAGATTCTCCAGCATGGAAGCATTTGGATAATTTATATCCAGAGTTTGCGTAAAAAATTCAAAATGTCCGATTAGGGTTGGCCAGTGATGGATTTAATCCTTTTGGGAAAATGAGGCAAGACCATAACACATGGCCTGTGGTGCTTTCTGTTTACAATTTGCAGCCTTGAATGTGTATGAAGCAACCGAATTTGTTGTTGTCGTTGTTAATATCAAGACCGCGCAGTCCTGGTGAAGAGATGATGTGTACATCCGTCTATTGATTGATGAGTTGAATGAGTTGTGGGAGGTGGGCACTCCTACTTATGATGCGTATTCCAACCAAAATTTTACAATGAAGGTTGCCGTCTTATGGACGATAAGTGATTTTCCGGCTTATGGAATGTTGTCAGGATGGAGTACACATGACTATAAAGCCTGTCCACATTGCATGCATGATACATAATCTATTTACTTGCCAATGAGTCGTAAGATTTGTTATTTGGGGCATCGACGCTTTCTTGCAGATAATCATAGGTTTCGATGGCAAACCACAACTTTTAATGGTCGAAAAGAGCATCGTAGTGCACCAAGGCAGTTGACTGGTTTACAATGTCTTGAAGAACTTTTTAGATTGAGATTTACTTTTGGAAAACCAAACAAATATGCTTCAATTGGGCAACGCAGAAGAAGAACTTCAAGCAGTAAAAGTAGTAACAATCAGTAGAAGAAGAAATCTATTTTTTATGAACTACCTTATTGGAGGCATCTGTTGATTAGACACAATATTATGCATATCGAGAAGAATATATGTGACAATGTGGTAGGAACATTACTAGATATAGAAAAGTCTAAAAATGGATTAGCTGCACATGCATATCTTGAAGTCATGAACATAAGACGTAGTCAACAGCCACATAAAGATGGAAATACAACATTTCGACCTCCAGCATTGTTCACGTTGAAAAGAGAAGAAAAAACTGCCTCTTGCAAAGTGTTGTCTACTATTCGGGTCCTCGATGGATATTCATCAAAATTGTCGCAATGTGTGCACGTGAATGAACGAAAAATACATCGGTTGAAAAGTCACGATTGCCATGTTTTAATGCAACAGCTACTCCCGCTTGCAATATGTCCGGTTTTGCATAAAGTTGTTATTATGGTATTATTAGAGTTGAGTTCAATTTTCAGATTATTAGAGTTGAGTTCAATTTTCAGACAGTTGTGTAGTAAGAATGAGTCTGAGGAAGGATTCAAGCAATTGAATTCAAGAATTGCCTTGATATTATGTCAACTTGAAAAAAATATTCCCTCTTGTATTTTTTGATATAATGGTGCACCTCCCAGTTCACATGGCAGATGAAGCAGCTTTTGCAGGGCTTGTTCAATATAGATGGATGTATCCAATTGAACGGTAATTAACAATTTTTTATAACTTTTTTATAATTGTAGTCATAACTTTAATTAATAATTATAATAATTTGTGTTTCGTTTTATAATTGTAGGCATTTGCAAACATTGAAACACTATGTTGGTAATAAGAGTCGTCCTGAAGGTTCTATTGCTGAAGCATATTTAGTGGATGAGTGCTTGTTCTTCTGTTCGATGTATCTTCGAGATGTCGAGTCTCATCGCACCCGTAGAGGCCGAAATGAAGACGGTATGGGATGTGGAGTAACTAGTGGGTTATCAATTTTTGACTCCAATGGATGTTATATGGGTTCAGGAGAAAATGTGGTACTCGATCTAAATGTTCTTGATTAGTGCCATAGATACATTCTAAATAATTGTGATAAAGTTAACCCATTTAGAAGGCAATAACATTTAATCATACATCTTTTGGTTTTCTTAACTTTGAAAAATTAATTATCTAAATTTGGACAAAATTGCCCAGGCAACATGAGGAATTCTTGAAAACTAGATGTGGAGCCAAAAATAATCAAGAGGCAAAACGTGGATTTTGGGTGAAAATGACAAAATTACCCTCGAGGCACATCGGAATTCCTACACGCAAGCAGTGGACAATCATCCCATAATCAAGTAAAAATGCCCAAATAGGTATTTATTTTTAAACCTATTTCATCCATCCTCATCAAATCCTCTTCACAAGGTAACCCCAAAATCATTTCTTTTTAATTATATTAATTAGCTAATTAATTGATTTATTATTCAATTATTCCTAATTAGCTACAAATCATGAACCTCACCCAAAATACCAATCATGTGGCCGGTCCTCCTCATCCTAAAGGGGCCGACCACACCACACCCCAATAAATACTACCTTATTCTCTCTAAAACTCAATTTCCATTCATCAAGGGCACGTAAGGCTCTTGATCTTGACCTAAGGTGTTATTTGTTTTGTAGGTGCAATTTTGTCCAACAGCAAGGATGAAGAAATTTTCATCCACAAATTGGTGCTTTCATTGAGAGTTGAGTCCCACACTCGTAGAAGACTCTCGCATCTAAGGTTTTCTATTTTCTTGTCCATTTGTAGATTTTTCGTATGCTCTTATTTTTAGAATTTTTTATTTGTAAAATTCTTTGGTAAAAAGTAAAATAAAAGTACAATGACAAGAAATTTAGAAACTTCAACGAATGAAAATTCCAATGTTCAAGAGATGGGACCACAACAATCCACGAGGCTAAACATGACAATAAGTGGAGCGGCACCACCACCACAAGGCTCCACTATGGCAACTGAAGGGAAAACTATGAGATTCATGTGGGATTTCTAGTGACTAGCATGCATATACAATTCAAAATTTATATACGATAGCAGCGGAAGCATGTTATCAAATAATATCAAAGCAATAGTCATGTAAATCCCCTTCAAGATGCATAGGTTTATGTAAGATGCATCAAAAACAAATTTATATAAGAACAAAGTTTAGGAGTAGTTTTATACCTCTTGATCTAGATCTTAGACCAAGGATGGACCACCTCCAAGCCCTTTGCTCCTTGAACTCCTTGAGCTTAGCCTCCTTCCTTGCCTCCTCCACTTTGTTTAGTATGAGTGCTCCTAGGTTCTCTTCAAGTTTCCAAAATTGAAAACCTCTAAAGATCCTCACCCACTAGTGTAGTGAGAAGGATGAAGGAATAACCAAAGGGGTGAAAAGATGATTAGCTAAATCCCCCTATGGTGGCCTGCCCTTTGAGTGTTAGAGAGATATTTTTCTTTTTCTCTTTTGTTCTTTTAACACTTCAAAAACCCCTAATGAAACATTTGCTATAAAGTTCCTTTTATAGCCAAAAATAAACAAGTCAACATTTGACCTTTCTCTCCCTCCTTTGGCCGGCCCCTTTGTGTTGTTTGGGCTTTGGGCTTTTATTTATTTCAAGTCATCCAATGCTTGAATAAAAGCCCAATGGGTCTAGGCCCAATGGGCCCAATTAAACCCGAACGTTTCTTTAAGCCCAAAACGATCTTATATCGCTTTTATGATTTCTTTAGACTTTCTAATTAATCATAACACTTAATTAATCCAATTAATTATTTCCATCATCCATTAATTACTCACTATAAGAGTGTATTGGTGAACAATCGTTTTAGGTTCTAATTAGCAAGGCAGTGAGGTGATTGGCACCAATCCAATTGATTATATTTAATCCAATCACTTAGTGAATTAAAACTTACTTTTAATTCACCTTCTTCTTTGACGACTACATTTAATCATCTAGAAGAACTCACAAGCCATGAGTGACATCTAACCATATATCATGGCTACCCAAGCTAATGTAGAAGTTGTTCGGAGAACCTATTCAGTTGGAATTACAATGTAATTCGATCATTCTCTAAAACAATACTCTCAATCACATCACTAGGGTATGGATCTATTATGTCAAACCCCTAATGTGATTATTCCTTCTTATATGATTCAATTGAGTCGTATAGGAACGCTTTCCTTTATTACGCTCGATACTTGGGCCGAAGATTCCAGAATCATATCTTAGAGTATTCATCATCTCTTAACGAGGATTAGAGATTCCTTGTTGCGCATTCACTTGCCTTCATGACTAAGTGGCTTAACCCTGACTATGCCGTGGACACCCGCGGATGGAGTGACTTTGACATAATCAAAGATCAAGTACTTAACCATAAGACAACGATGATGCCTCAGGTCAAAGGACTACTTACATTATTCCAACCATTAGAGTTACTTGCTTGACATGTGAGTAGACCTCCATACAAGTACTCTCGTTCAATTGTGTTCAGTGAACTCATTCCCTTAATGAGCACCTACATACTTGTCTTAGTGTCACCACACGAATGGCATGAGACTTTCCATCCTTCTAATTGAAGCGGACATAGTATGTACCGGTCTATGCATTGTCAGTATCCCTCCGACAATCCTATGACCAGGAACCTTTTGGACATGATGGTTATGTGAAGAAGGTCTCTGTAGTCTAACTTCATTAGATTACTTCTTCAATCGATCCATTGTCCATGGATTCACTATTTAGGACATATATCGTTTATAGAGATAGTACTAAATAGTATCTTTGCCATTTGATGTATAAGAGTCATCTATACATCTATTTATTGTCCTGAAAGGTTTCTTCCAAAGATTGACTTTCAGGGCATATTTCCAACAGCAACCATCGCGGTGACCACCACTGTAGCCACCCACGGCGAGGTCTATGGCTCCACGACCACTGCTTAAGCCGTGCCATCCAAAGCCCACGGCCTAAGCAATGTCATTCCAAGCCTAAGGAAAACCGACCCTGGCCACCTAAACCTGACGCGAACCCAACTCGTTGCCAAGCCTAGCCCTAGCCTCGCACCTATGTGTGTCACACACTGAGCAGCTTACTTTCGTGGCCCAGTTTGTTCCCGCCGAGCAGCCCACTTTCGTGGCCCAACCTGCTCCTACCAAGCAGCCCACTCCCGTGGCCCAGCCTACTCCTGTGGCTTTCTAAGCATCCCAAATCGGTCCAAGATTAGTTCAACTGTCGTGGCTCTAAATTTATGAACCGATGATCAAACCGGAAGCATTTTCACCATATTTTTCTGTAGATTTGACATTTTCCAACTCAAATCTCGAGCCCGGAGTCCACCACACTTCTATTGCTCAAGGAGATACATTCCTTCCAAGCTCTTCTAACCCAAATGGAGAAGAACACTTGTCTCGAAAAGTCATAGAGTTGACGAGCGCTCTCGCACAACAGACGACCTTGGTGAACCAGCTCTTGCAGTGAACCGAGATGCAACGTGCCCCAAATGAAGTGTCCCGAAGTAAGACAAGGGCAGACAAAGAACCTCTTTAGCAGCGTCCCAGCAAGCAGCCAATCGATTAGCCATGAACTGAGAGTTCAGGCAGTGTATATTCCCGACTTGGCTATCAAGATCTCATATACTTCTGTCTTAGCCTACGAATGAGCGTGCACTCTCGATTAGGCCCACGGACGAACATACATTCACAATTGGGGTCACAGTCCGATAGTCAACATGAGCAACATTTCAGATGAAGTGTTCATTCGAGGCTAAGCCCGTAAAAAGCATCATCCACCTCACATCAGAGTAGGCAGCACGACGGATGGAGAGAATCAATCACTCAATCAGACTCAAGTTCAACCAGCAGTTTACGAATAACTCGCTCGCCTGCTAGGAATGCACCACATCCGTGACATCGACAAGCTAAACACATAGAAGAGCAGCCTAGACCAGCAAATCACAACTGAAGGTAGCAAAGTGCTCTGTTACCCTCAATAAAGGCAAATTCAGGAAGAAGTAGAGAGACTCTTGACTAAGCGATTGGTGGATTTCCAACGCAACGAAGTCACCGACGAGGCATTACGACGGAACATGACCAAGCAAGTTTAGCATGCCATATTTTCACATCTTTCAAAAGGGATCAAGACCCAGAGAGACACCTAAAGCATTACCAAAGTGCAATGATCCTCTATCGAAACAACGACGATCTCATGTGCAAGATATTTGCCACCATTCTACAAGGCGAGGCGAAAGATTAGTTCAACACCCTACCGCCACAATCCATCTAGAGTTTTGACGAACTTTCTTTGGTTTTGTTCAACATCAAGAAGAAACTAAATGAGTCGTTTCGAAACTATGTGAAGAGGTTCAAAGCAGAGAAGGCAATGATAGTCGGATGCAATGACTTAATAGTTAGAGCAGCCTTCCAAAAAGGACTTCCAGTAGATTACCCGCTGTTCGAAAAATTGATCATGAAAGAAGATCTAACTCTGGCAGACTCTTTGGGATGAGGTTCGCTGATGCACATTCAAGGACTTGAAGAAGTACCCGACATCACCTTTCTATTATCCAAACCGGAAGCAGTGGAGAACCTATTCACATGTTTGACGGTGTCTGAAGCAGCAATAAGCTCTACCATTACACGAGAAGAGCTGGGGGCTCGACTACTTGTATTCCACAGTTCAAAAGCTCTCATTGATGCTACCAGAAATTCAAAAGCTAACTTTGGCGATAGTTGTTGCAACCTGGAAACTCAAGTTTTACCTTTAGACATATGCAGTCATCCTCATGACGCACTATTCCGCCCAATCAAGACTCGCGACATTAAAGGCGTAGACACTGGCGGATGCAAAATTTTCTGACGAACGCAATAATTCTACCCAAATGAGCGCCAAGGGCAGACGAACACTAGAAGGACACACTCAGAAGTAAGTTTTGTCCTTGTCGCCCCAAAAGATTCTACATAGGAGCAACATGTATCGGCAGTCGAACACCACTTCCTGCTACGTGTCACACGACCCTAGCCAACCCTTGCTCTATAATTCAACTCTAAGGTGGTCCAATACAAGTAGTTAAGCATCTCTAGCTACGTGTAGAATGACCCCAGCTCCACGGCTCCTTACCATGCATTCACGATGCAACAGAATGGCCCAACAACATCCCGCAAGTAGCCAAGCATGCCCTAGCCACGACTGCTCCACCCGATGGAAACTTTTGGCATTTGCATGTCGACATCCAACTACAAAGGTTCAAGAGCAGACGTAGTCCTTGTCACCCTACACGGTTTGATGTTGGAGCAAGCGATCATTATAGGTTTCAAAGCATCTAACAATGAAGCAGAGTACGAGACCCTACTAGCAGACCTCCGAATGGCAAAAGACTTGGCGGTGAAAAAGCTCGCAATTCATTCTAATTCCCAGCTAATCACTGGCCAGACTACTTGAGGCGTTTCAGACTTACACCTTCACGCAAGTTCCATAGGCAGATAATGCTCACACAGACGCACGACTCTGCCTTCGACCACCAACTCAAACGCTATATTTTGGTAGAGTATCTAGACAAGCCAAGCATAGAGGCGGAGCCAGCAGCCGATGTGTCATAAGTTAGTACAACTCCAAATTGGCAAGATTCCACTATAGACTACCTAGTCCATGGCACACTCTCCATGGAAAGATTAGAGTCTAGAAAGCTCCAAATAAAGGTAGCACGCTACTACATGAGGAACGGCACTCTCGTCCGAAGATCCTACGCTAGACCACACTTCGTTGCCTAGTGTATCCCTGACAACCTAAGGGTTCTAAGCTTAATCCATGAAGGTGCTTATGGAAATCACTCAGAAGGCCGATCCTTAGCACAAAAGGCTTTTAACGCAAGCTACTACTGGCCTACCATGTATCAAGACGCTAAGGAGTTAGTGCAAAAATGCGACCACTGCCAACGCTACAAGCCGGTACCAGCACTATCTACCAACAAACTACACTCACAGACGAGTATTTGGCCGTTCATGCAGTGGGCAATCGACTTGGTAAGGCCAATGTCGCCCGTTACTGGGGGCAAAGGCATGATGATCATGGCAACCGATTACTTCACCAAATAGGTAGAAACATAGCATATGACAACCACGACTCAGACGGACATATAATTCTTCATATGGAGGAACATTATTTGCCGATTTGGCATCCCTCAATCCATCGTCATTGACAACGGCCCGTAATTTATGGGCAAAGATTTGGTGAAGTTCTTCAAAAAATATGGCATCAAACAGCACATGTCTACACCAAGATATCCTCAAGGAAATGGACGAGCTGAAGCATCCAACAAGATGATTCTTAACTGCCTCAAGAAATCCCTCACCAACAATAAGGAAAAATAGCTAAACGAACTCCCCGGATGTTTATGGGCATATCGCACCACCAAAAGATGAACAACCGATGAGACTCCTTTCTCTTTGGCATTTGTCTTAGAAGCAATCATTCATCCCAATGTCATTAAGCCAAGTATCATCACTCTACTGCTAAGCATTGAGCAGAATAATAAGGAGATGGCCACAAGTTTAGATCTGGCAGAGGAGAAGCGCAAGCAGACCATCACCCGCATCGCAGCCTACTAGCAGTAGCTCACCTTCAGCTACAACAAAAGGGCCAAGATCCATTAATTCCAGCCCGAAGATTTAGTCCTAAGAAAAGCCTTCATTACTGCCCACAAAGAAGGCTCCAAAAAGATAGATCCCATATAGGAAGGCCCGTACAAAATCAGTAAAGTAAGCGGTAAAAGTAATTACACCTTCGCCACCATGAAACGACAAAAATCGAAAAGCAATGGAACGCCTACAATCTGAGGACGTACCATGTGTGACCTCCCGCTACATCAAAGCCCGAAGACTCAAGTAGTTCGACAGACATCACCTCATAAGCTGATGACTATCCAGTTATTATACAGTTCCTACCTTACAGTTAAGTTCTCGTTCGTTTCACTTATTTTTCAATGAGAAATTCAGAAGTAATCTATAACTTTGCTTAGCTGCATACTGCCCTTCTTAGGGACTAATCGAAGGAATTGCGCCTTCTGAGGGAGGGACCAACCATGCTCTCCAATGCGATAGGGTAAACTAATTGCTCTCTAGTGCGAGAGGGTAAACCAATTCCCTGACACTCATATGGGTTAGCTCTCCAAGACGGAAAGATAAACTCTACACTCTAAATATCCAGATGTAGATGAGCTGAGCTACCCTAGTATAACTAGATGCATGATGGCTTGCACCAGGATTCCTAGAAGTAGCCACAATGATCTTTTTCAAGGCTTAGCTAATTGAAGGATTTTGGGTCTCTTAGGCTAATTCGTGGGGAACCGGGCCCTAGAGACGGATGGGGCACATTACGCAGTACATCCGATGGACGACTGCCCTAGAACCCTAAAGCTGCTACCGAGTGAACTAAGGTAGCCTACGGTTTCTAGAAGACAGCCTACGGTTTACCTTTCGAGCAGTAAAGCCACGCTAAACTTATACAACCGCACATTTTTGGGAAAGGTTAAACAAGCTAGCATGCATATACGAAGCTTTATCCACTGCCGACATGCTACGTAGTAAATAAGCTTCACCTCTGCCAAGCGCAGAGTGACCTACACCAAGTCCTAAAGTATTGTGGTACTTTCTACGTAACCTACAGAATTGGAGAAAGCCAAGGTTAGCAGCCTAGTGGTCACACAGACTTGTCTGCTTCCGTAAATAAGGCGTCCGGCTGCCGACCCTATAGCTAACAACTTTGCAAAGTTCTATACCAACACATACGGCTTCATAGGTTATGCGGCTTGTTTGCTTATAGAAAAGTAGCACATCTGCCATTGGTTTATAAAGTCTAAGGTTAAGGCATGAACTAAAAAAGCGAAGATGGAGAAAAACGGAGGAAGCAAGTTTATTAAATTTTCTAGCAAAATTGATAAATGATTAGCAAAGGCCAAAGGAGTTTAAGGAAAATAAAGAAAATCCTAAAGGCTACCTAGAAGACTACCCTTCAACAGCTTGGACATCCCACAACTATTTGGCCGTCACGCCTTCAGCAACCGCAACACTTCCAACAACAGCATCATCAAGCGATTTGCCTATCTGACTACTTCACCAATGGAAGCCTAAAAAATAAAGGCAAGCAAGCCTTCTGGAGAAATAGAAAAGGTTTCAAAGTCTTCAAAGCAAACTCGAAGTCAGAAGGCCTACCAAATAGATAATCTACATAACCCAACTTGTAGAAATTAGCCCGACTCTGAACAAACGAAGCCTCAAGCCTACCTTTCTCACATTTCAGCTGCTCGTTCTCCTCGAGTAAACCAACACGAACGTGCTACAACTCATCCACTTCTTTCTTCAAACTTTCGTTGATCTTCAACGCACCTTGGAGTTCCAACAGTTACGTTCAAGCCTATCAACGACTTTCTTGAAGTGGATCACTTGGTTATAAGCAGCAGTCAACTCTTCATCATTTTCATAAGCAGTGGAATGAAGCTCAGAAACGACATGTTCAAGATCTTGAATCTGAGGTATGTAAAATCCGATCTCATTCTTTGCACTTTTATACTTAACTTGGATCGCGTCAAGCCTAGTCTTCAAGTCAACGATCTCTTGGGGAGCGGTTTCAAGCTGCAGAGAAGTGAAATGAGAGATATTAGACCCCTTCAAAATGATGAGCTCAGATTCTAACCTCTTGATCTTCTCGGCTGAAGAATAAGCTTTAGCTGCCATAACCCTTGCCACCTATTTGGCAACCTTGGTATCCTTTTGGTCAAAGAGTATAGACTCGACTGCCAGAATAGTCGTCTTCTGCATCATGGAAAGTAGGGCAGTCTTTTTATACTCGGTTGTATGCTTCACAAAGGAACTTAGTAGATTTCTCACAGCTGCCCAAGCAAACAGTCTCCTCATTTCCAGCAAGAGAATCAATCTCAGCAGCAGAGGGAGTGGGCCTTGGCGCCACTTTAGCAGTAGAGTCCACCTTATCAATCTTCATAATAGCAAGCATCTCCAAAGGTGAACCGAACTTAGCTTCCAACGGACATCTTGGTACAGACTTTAGCATTGGGGGTATGACAGGACCTCTATGTTGAGCAATCCTATCAGCAGTTGTACTAGCCATTCTCGACATGGCAGGTGCCATAGGCTCAGTTCTAGCAGCCTCATTTTTCTTCCTATTAGAAGAACTCAAATCAATTACAGGCCTCTCGGCAGTAGGCGGACCCTCATGAGCAACGGATGAAGTCTTCAGTTTTTTCTCAACCGACATCTTTTGAGCAAGCAGGGAATATCTCTTCTTTCCACCTTCATTCATAGTAGGTTCCACTACAGCGATCATACAAGCTAATGCATCCGCCTTGATCCGCTTTACCTTCTCTCTCGAGAGTAACCCACATTTCTCCCGACGAAGAGAACTAAGCATCCAACATCATTCATGGTACTCAATAAGGAAGCTCAGCCCATACTGGTTTTTCCCTCATTTTTTCTCTCAGACCAACAAGCAGGAAGTCTGCATGCCCAGCATTCCAGCAGTTTATGAAGCCCACGACCTTTTCATCTCTTTCAATCGTCAGCCTGGACCCAATCAGGTCCAAAAGCCCAAATGACATGAGCCATGTGGCTCGCCTAGCACTACGCCCCTTCAATCCGCGGCCCCAACCGCGCAAGCTGCCCTTGGCTCTAACCAAGCCAAGCAGCCCAAGCAGTGGTCCCTGCCACAACACCTTATCTGCCCATGCCGAGTCGACTCCTAGCCCCTCCCAACCGACGTGTCACACCACCCCGACGGCTGCCCTACGACAGCATTATCCAAGAAGAAGACAAGGAAAATTAAATTTTTCTTACCTCGGTGTGGTGCGGAGAAGACGAAGAAAGCAACGAAATATAGTGCTTTGCACGGGCAAGATGTAGAAGATTGCTAGAGGAAGAGGGAACAAATATCCTCTAAGCTTTCTCTCTCTTGTAGGGTAGAATAAATTGCTTTCCAAAGTTGATTTAATAACCCACTTAAGGTGGACTTAAATAGGCTTTGAGAGAAATTTATTTCCCTTTCCTAGAATGATCTAATTTCCTATTAAAGAGGGAATCAACATCAAAATAGGAAACAATCCTACATTTCCTACAACAAGAAGATCTCTACACCTGCTACCCTTTCCTACAAGCAGCCCAACAGTTGTAGGGGTATTTGTGGAGCCAAAAATAATCAAGAGGCGACCCGTGGATTTTTGGGTGAAAAAGGATAAAATTACCCTTGAGGCATACCGGAATTCCTACGCGCGAGTAATGACAATCATCCTACAATCAAGTCAAAAATGCCCAAATAGGTATTTATTTTTAAACCTATTTCATCCATCCTCATCAAATCCTCTCCACAAGGTAACCCCCAAATCATTCCCTTTTAGTTATATTAATTAGCTAATTAATTGATTTATTATTTAATTAATCCTAATTAGTTACAAACCATGAACCTCACCCAAAATACCAACTAAGTGGCCGGTCCTCCTCCTCCTCCTAAATGGGCCGGCCACACCCCTATAAATACTAATTTATTCTCTCCAAAACTCAATTTCCAATTCTCTTGCTAAACTCTCTAAATTCTCCAAACATGTTTCCCTCAAAATTTTAACTTTGGCATCGGAGGTTCTTTAGCCAAAGCCCCTCCCAATTCATCATGGGAGCGTGAGACTCTTAGCCTTGACCTAAGGTGTTATTTGTTTTCTAGATACAATTTTGTCCAAAAGCAAAGAGAAAGAAATTTGCATCCACACTAAACATCGTCGAGAAAGGTTAACTATGTGACAAATCAATGAGCTAAGCAAGAAAGAATTTCCATAATGGTTCAAGCAACATGTGAGTTGATATAACAATCACATTATTTATTTATATTTTTACATTTTAATTATAACATGTTTATAGATATCATGTCAACTTTTATCTTCATTCTTATTACAGATGAATTCAAGATGTCATCCTAATGACACATTGATATCTCAAGACTTGCATTGGCTAGCTAGGGTTGTGAATAGATATAAAAGCCACATTGTTCATAGGTTCAAATTTCGTATAAAATCTGTGGATGATAAGCATAAGAATCAAAATTGTGGTTAAGACCGACAATATGTTTGATATTTTAATTGTTAAATTGTTACTTGATGTTGGTTAGGACTGCCATCATGTCAGAATTTAATGTCGCTTCTAACTGAAGTAAAGTTCAATGTCACTTTTAATCAACACTATTGCTTTTATTTTATTTTATATTACTTTACTTCTTGGTGGCGGATTAAAGGGACTAACCGACGTCAATACCCTTTTCGTGACACTAACAGTGATGTCGGTTCTTCTATCCGACATTGCATTATTTGATGTCTGATTTTTACCAAAAATCTAACAGTCATTGGTGTTTCTTGTTGGTTTTACACCGCCAATGATAGCCTTTTTTGTAGTAGTGTTAGTGGTACATTTTCACACAATAATACACACTTTACGGTAGTCATGTAATAAGTCATTTTTGTTTTTGATTTTCTGAACCTAGTGGGAGGCTGAGCGAACACATTTGTAATTTATGTAGGGCGTCCAATATATGAGCTAGGCAATATCTCTTTTTATCCCACATTATTGGCACCATTATCTCCCCTTGAAAGTGTATCATATATACTTTTATAAACTTCACTTCTCAATTTTTTTTTTTATCTTTTTTCTAATGTAATCCAATTGATCTTCTCAAAGTGTTGCTTAAGAATCTATCAAAAATTGTTGGAACAACCTTCCTCCTAGCAATGTGTCTAAGCTATGAAGGCTCTCATAAGTACTTTTCCTCCTATATTATATTCATAACATTTAGAATCATTGTTCCATTTTAAATCAGATTTGTAACCCCAAGACTTTCCAGCTCTATCATCCTCTTCGTAGAAGCAAGCAGCTCCATCTCTTTTCATGAATCCGACTTCGATTCTTCCATTTGGAATGGAGTCGAACGAATTCACCTTTGATTTCCAACCTTTGCTTTGAACCCAGATATGCCCAAGGCAAGCCTCGAGCACTCAGACTCAAAACTTCTTAGCCAATAGGGCATTGGCAATGCGATCTTGTTCAACAGTAAGGGAGGAATTCTTTTTCTCAAGCTTAGCGATAGTTTGTTTCAACTCACGAATCTTGCTCTATAGTTCCTCATTTTTTGCTTTAGTGAACAAATTTCCCTGCAAAATTAAGACAAGCCAAGGCACTCTGATTCTAGGAACTTTCACAAGAAAGTTGTCAGACACTCTTACCAAGTAACAGCCCATGTAGCCCAAGAAGGGTAGGTCCTCTAATCTCTTGCCAACACTAGATCTCCAGGAAGGTAGGCTACCTTAATCACCGTAGAGGCAATGCAAAGTTGTCCAGCCCACTCGCATCCTCTGCAAACAGGTTCTTTCCGAAAATGGGCTCCAAGACCAAATTTGGAGCCCTTCCAAGTGTAGCGTGACAATAATGAACTCCGTCGTCAAACACGTTGGTTGGGTGTGAAGCGGATACCTCCATAATACTCTATGATGCATTCACAAATTTGGGATTCTCTTGTTGGTTCCTCCAAAAGTTCGCCCTCTTCGACCACTTATATCCATTCATGCTCTGACAGAGTGGCATTATCCTTAACCATTCCACTGACGCCACCCTCAACATTATCCACAACATCCTTCTTAGCAACATCTACATCAACATTCTTAGCATCATTTAGAACATCTTTAATATTACCCTTGGTTGCATCTCTAGAAGTATCTTCGACAACTTCTGCGGAGTCCTCCACATCCAAAAATTCTTATGAAGGCGTATGGAACCACACTCGAGTCCCTTCGTCTCTGTTGTAGAGGGCTTCTTAGTCTCGGGCTCAACTTTCTAAGTCATCACTCAACTAGCCCTTCGAAGACAAATCCTCTTCTTTATGATGGGTCTTTCCTTCTCTATAGGCTCCTTCTGAGTCTTCATTTCATTAGCTGTAGAAACCATATGCTTAAGTCTTTCAACGTCCTTAATTGACTCTGACTCCATTGATATCTCAAAAACATTAGCAACTTTGAAAATTTCAACCATCTTCAATATGGCCTTCTTTATCTCTACCCTACATTTCACTGGCATAAACTCAGGGTTTTCCTTTTGCCTGTCTTGGGCTCATAAGGTTTTATTTTTTTTTCACTCGAAAGTAGTCCCTGATCATCTCCAGCATTCCTACCTCAAAATACTTCTTAGTCACCTCCACCAAATCGCCAAGCCTATCCTTATTAGGGTGGACCATACATTGCCAATCATTGTGCACTTTTGGATCACTAAATATGCCATATCAATAAGGTGTGGCCTAATTACTCTAACTTTATATACCGGATCTTCAGTGGTTACTGACTTAGTCAAGGTCAACTTGACTCGATGGCCTGGGATATCTTTTTCCCATGCCTTAAAAACCACCAAGATATTCAAATCATAATGCTTGTCCTTAGTGGGAAGATTCTTGATCCAATAACGATTCCATTTTCCCACAGTACGACTCTGGAAGAAATACCTAGAGCTCGCAAGGATTGGCTTAAAGAATTACAAAGCTCGAAATTATAAGAGACCTATGCTAATTTCGTAAAGTTGATTTGAGTCTCTTAAACCCATTCAGAACCCTAGCGGGGCAAGGTTGTAATGAATCAAAGCCTTATTCACAAACCCGCTTATTGGGAACTTCAACCCAAGGCTCAAGTACCATTGGTGAATCCTAATGTAAGTGTTTGGGTTAATATTTGAACATTGGACTTAGATGAAGGAAATCCCAAGGGTGCAAACTAAAAAGGGATTTTTTGAAGCCCAACACAAGCCCAAAGGCAAATTAAAGCCTTCTCAGCCAAATACAAGCCACGTGCTTACTATTGAACTGACAAGTGATGGAAACTAACCTACTACCAGCAAAAGAACACTTTTTAGTGGTATTCCAAGTAAAAAGCTGATGACTTACTACCCTCCAAGTGCTTTCGAGTAAGAACAAAGTTGTAGCAGTCGGGCTAATTTGCCTATAAAAAGAGGAAGAGGCCCCAAAGACAAAGACATTCAACCAATCAAACAAACAAACATACAAACTTTACTCTCAAGCCAAATTTGCACCTAAAAGCTGAAATCAACCCAGATTCAGTATTTTTTAACAACAAGTTATCCCTTGTCCAGTTTAAAGCTCTGGTATTTCCCTTAAGTGACGTAGTATCGAATCCCTTGTGTAAACTTGTTTTCCATTCATCCTTTTTTAGCATATAAACCCCTGTTAACACAAAGAGAAATGACTGTAAGAAGTTCAACCTTGATAGACAAGGTGAAATCTTGCCTGAAGCTATTTGTTTGTTTTCTGAATTTGTAGATCTATTACTTAATGCATTCTCTAGTATGTATTTAAGTTATATCCACCTGTTTTCCTACTTTAAGGGTCTTATTTGCATATGGATCTGGTTAGTTTAATGAATATGTCTTTATAAAAGCAATCTAGAACCAAACAAATGACTTAAGGGGATCTGAACTCCCTTCATTCGAATATATAAGACTATGAACTAAAAGTCATTGTCTACAAGGCAAGAAAAAGAACTTAATGTGGACTTAACCCATCCACGACAATCATTTGATAACATGAAGTCCGAGTAACTTGGGGCGTAAGTAATCGACTAAACATACTTGTTCTACATCTGCTATACTTAGATAGCAGTGGCATGCCTAGCACTAAGTTAGTTTTGATTGCAAGCCTCAAGGTTTATATCTAAGGCCCCACAAAGACACATTTCAGGATTAACTCCGTCCTCTTCTTGTAGCACATCAATAAGCAAGAGCTCGACTATACATCCAAAGTGTCAATCCCTTAGGGAGTTGTGCTGAGGTCTGATGACCCTTCTCCAGAGAAATCTTCACCCAAAAAGTAAGACTGCTCAGAAATTTCTGATTCTGGCAGTTCGTCGTGAATACTAGAGCCCCAAAGCTCTAATCGAAGGCGTCAACCACCCAGAACTTCCTTATGCGCCTCCACGAACCTTTGAAGTACCGCTTTATCCCCCATCATATGTGTCATGAAAGAGCTGCACTTAAAGTTACCTGAGACGACGACGACAGTTTTGGGTGGAGATTTGGAAATAGTCAAGGTTTTGGAGTTTGGAGATTTTAGGAAGAAAAATTGGATGAATAAAGAAAAATTCTAGGAATTTTAGGAAGACAATCGAGAAAGAAAAAATAGCAAAAGTTCTAGTTAGAGACTAAGAACAGAAAGAGAAAGATAAAGAAAGGAAAGGGTTTTTTATGTGATTTCAAAAAAGACCTGTTCATGAGCCAAGTGTTGTTTGAGGAACACGGATAGTGGGGCACATGTCGTTTTCCAAACCACGATCGATGGATTGGATTAGGCGCACGCTACACCACTTCGAGCTAGCGTGTTACCAAGACTAATCATGGCGAGCACATGAAACGAAGCGACCTAACATGCCTATTGGAAATGGCAGCTATCAAGTCCGTGCACACCTCAATATTGATGTCAGGAGTTAACTACTGACTCCACTTGTCTGGGTCGCTTAACAATTACCTCAACCATTCTTGTTTACAACACCAAGTGTTTTTCACTCTGAATTAACGCTTAGAGTTGTCACGACCTGTACTCTGCGCCAAGCACTTAATGTTAAAAAGAAAACTCTTCAACTATGACCAGGTCATCTAGGGTAGGAAAAATATCCGCTAAATGACCCAACCAACCTTAATAATGCTTATTTCGCTCAGGACGACATAATGTGGTCTTCTCTAACTACACATCTAAGGCATTCTGAAGGCATAGTTAGGGCAATTGTGAGATCATATTTTCTACTTCTCTGGAACATTGAATATGCCAACTCATTTTGTCGATCCGTTCTGGAGTAAGTAAGGTACTCTGTATGTCAAAACGATGACATATCCATACTTACAAGAAAGATCAGACACTCATCTAATCCTGATAATTTCGTGAAGCAAATTACCGAGGTGCCAAAAGATGGAGTTCTGGCTTCCATGTGTCGAAGTTTGATTCTGGCAGAGATAACCATAAGATTAGATCTAAAATAACTTGCTGAGCATAAGGAGATTTGCAGTGGTCTTAAGTTGTCTATGTGTTCATCCATGCAGAAGTTGTGGAGCCAAAAATAATCAAGAGACGACACATGGATTTTTGGGCAGAAATGACAAAATTACCCTTGAGGAGCACCGAAATTCCCACGCTCAAGCAGTGGGCAATCATCCCACAATCAAGTCAAAAGTGCCCAAAATAGGTATTTATTCAAAACCTATTTCATCCATCTTCTCCACAAGGTAACCCCCAAAACATTCCTTTTAAATTATGTTAATTAGCTAATTAATAGATTTATTTCCTAATTAATCTATTAATGGCTAATTAAATTACCAAATAAATACAAAATACACTAAAAAACACCACAAAGAGCTAGCCACCTTCTCCCTCAAGGAGGCCTGCCATGCCCTATATATACTACCCCATTTTCTCTAAAAACCTAGGTCTACACTCTTGCTAAATACTCAAAATTTTCCAAACTCTTTTCCCTCCCCAAACACTTTTCCCTCAAAATTCTAATTTTGGCATCGGCGGTTCTTCTGCCAAAGCCCTCATCAATCATTGTGGGCGTGTGAGGCTATTGGCCTTGACCTAAGGTGTTATTTGTTTTGTATGTGCAATTTTGTCTAAGAACAGGGAGGAAGAAATTTGTTGGAAGTATGCCCACAAAGCCACTCATTTGATGTAATAGCTTTTTGGAATACTTATTGTGTTAAACTATTATATGTTTAATGGAGGGCAATCCTATTGTTAATCACTATTTATTTGTATCATGTGTTTAAGCAATAAGGGAATCCAAGGAATGTATTTGTTCTAAGAGAAAAGTGATCTAATGAGTTAGATTATCGAGACATTTCTCTTATGTTCATTCCTAAAACGTTCCTAGCCATAGGATTGCTAATTGGGCATTGACAATCTGCTAAGGCTAGTATGTGTTATGTTGACTCAATCGTGAGTATAACTAGTCTCAAGTCATTTGGTGTTGGACACTAAGACAAACACATAGGTGCTCGAAAGAGTACTCGAGTACACTGAACTACGATCAAAAGAGAGTTCGAACATACATGTCATGTATGAACTCTAAGGTTGCAATATGCAAAGTAGTCCTTTGACCTGAGGCATCATCGATGTCTAATGGTTAGGTCCTTGATCTTTGATCCTGTCAACGGCATTCCTTTGGAGTGTCCACGGCATTGTTGGGGTCAAGCTATCTAGTCATGTAGGCATATGAATGTACAACAAGGGATCTCTAACCTTCCATGGTGGAGGGAGAATACTCTAAGATATGATTCTAAAGTCTTTGGCCAAAGCAAATGAATATGACTTAGGAAGTTTGTTCCAAATCATATTCAAGGGAATCATATAGGAAAGTATCACATTGGATAGTAGACATGAAACCAACTATCACTTAAACAATGTGATTAAGAGTATTGTATTAGAGAAGGACCGTATTGCATTGTAATTGTAACTGGATAGGTTCTCCAACAAATTCTACTTAGCTTGGGTAACCATGATATGCTGCTAGGCGTCACTCATGGTTTGTGGAAGCCCTAATGGTTAGCAAACACTAATCAACAAAAAGGGAGAATTGAAATGTGGTTTCAATTCACAATCGATCGTTAAGAGTAACATCGCCCACTGCCTCGCTAATTGGAACCTAATGGATCGTACACCGAGTAAGGATGTATGTGAAGAAATTATATGAAATGGATTAGCAATTAAATGGTTTAATTGAAGAATGGTCAAGATTAATTAATTAGTTAATTAATTATACGAAAGGTTCGTATTGGGCTTATATGTTGGTTTTGGGTTACGGGGCCCAAAAGCGTTTTGGTCCAAAAGGCCCATTATGTTTAAGTTGTATGACAACTAAAACAAAATGGGCAAATAGCCCAATAACAATAAGGAGGGCCGGCCATTAGGGTGAATTGCAAGTTTGCTTAATTGCAAGCTTGCCACTCACCAAAGAAATGAAGTATAAAAGGAATTTTATAGCTTTATTTTCATTAAGGTGTTTTCTAATTGAAATTGGGTGAAACGTTCTCTCCATTTTCTTCCAAGAGGGCAGCCACTAAAGGAAGGGACATCTAGCAATCTCTTCTTCCTTAAGTCATCCATATCATCTTCATAAAATACATCCTTGGTGTAGAGAATTAGAGACATCAAGCTTTTGGTGTTTTGGAGAACAAATCCTTATTTCTCAAATCTTCAAAGGAGCACCAAAGGGAGGATAACACAAGGAGGATTCAAGGAGCTTGGAGGTGACTTGAAGGCCCTCCACTTGGGTGAATCCCTTGTGTAAACAAGGATGATCTTCAAGGGTAAAGAAACTCTAAATCTTTACTTCTCTTTAATGTTGTTAAAGAGTTTATTTTGGTTCACCATATACTAGGCTTTGAAAGTCATGGGTTTTATGAATTGTTTTTTGGATGCATGCCTACTTTAAAGTGTTAATTGCTAGCATATGTATTCAAATGTTCATACTTGTTCTTAGCTAGGACAAAATTTTTCCTTCAAGTGGTATCAGAGCCTAGGCCTAGTTTATGGTGAATCCTTTTGGGTTTTGTGATGTTCATGTTTTGTGATTTAAATGTTGTAAATGTTACAAGCTTTGTTCTTGCTTTTGAATATATAAATTTTGCTAGAAAATTTAGCATCTCAAATGTTGTAGATGTATTTCATTTAAGCATGAATATTGGAACTAAAATTTGGTGCCATGTGTTTTGGGAAATTCGGCAAAATCCAAAGGGTGATTTTTAGGGTTCATGTTTGGCTTGTTAAAATGGTTTTAAAGTGACTTATGGAACCCCTAAGTACCCTAGGATATAAGCCCTCTTTTGAGTGGTGAAAAATTGAGTTTTGATGAGTGAAAACATTCATGGGGCTATTATGAGTTTTCATGAGTGTTCTTCAATGTTCTTGAAGTTCTTGCCAAGAACATAAAGTTTTGAAGTTTTGATTCAAAAGTTTTATGTTTTTCATAAAGTTTTGGTTTATATTTGATGGGTGATGATTATTGATGAAGGATAATAAATATATTAATTGTTAGACAAAATTTCATTATTGTTTGACAAAAATTTCTTACAAACTTATCCTTATCACATTTACATCACCTAATAAAATCAACTTGCAAAACTTTTAGAAAATTTTCATTTATCTTATCTCCTTGGCCGGCCACCCCATCAAGTGGGGTATTTTTGGGTCTTTTGTGCAATTACATAAAGTTTTGATACTTTTGTGTATTTGCATTTTGGCCCAAAAGTTTACGTTTTTACGTTAAGGCCCAAAAACTCTAAAGGACAAATTGTTTTGATCCTTTAATGATGGTTTTGCATTATTAAAATTTTGGGATCTAGTTGTAATTACATGAAGTTGTGGACTATTGTGTTTTTACAAAGTGACCCCAAAAGTTTTTGTATTTGCATTATGGCCCAATTGTTGTGGTCATAGTTTCCTATTGGCCCAAAAGGATGAGAACAAAATTGTTTTGTCTCTTTAATGAGAATTGGATTTTCATTTCATATTAGTTCCATTTAAATCAATTCAATGGATCCAAAAACCAATTGTTTAAAGTAGTTTTCTTAGTTAATATGATTGATTAAGAAAAGGGTGATTATGAACCAAAGGCCACGATAATTGAGCTATGTGATTGGCCGATAAACATTATGAATGTTTGGGTTTTAGTAGTGTAGATTTGAATGTAATTTGATTAATTCAAGTTGTTGTAAATGGACATAAGTCCATTATTTGATTTGTGTTGTAAAAGGGCATAAGCCCTTATTATTATTTCATGTATTCCTTTTGTTTATTTGTATGCAAAATGGAATAGTTGGGTCCAACGCCCAATAGGAAATAACGGTTTAATTGGATTAAACGCGTAACTAAAATCAACAACTATCTACCTTAAACCCAAGGTCCAACACAAGGCTCGTGTTGGATCAAATCGAACGGTTCATAATCATCCTAAAAACCTAATATGACTATATAGTCCATATGAGGATGCAATGCGTTCGTTAGTAGTTCCATATAGTCTCGCTTGTTTCAACGAAACAGTGGGAGTATTATATGCTACTAATTCATATTAACTTGGACCAATGGTTGTGATAGGCCCAAGTTCTTTTAATGTGATTAAAATGTTTTGATGTAGCCCAAAACTATTCCCTCAAAATGAAGATTTAAGTTGATAAGCGAGAGATGTTTAGAACATCTCTTCGTAGGCCTTCCACCGTGGTGGGCTCCAAGCGTTTGTGACTCATACACCGGCTTCACCCTATCATGGGGGAGTACAAAGTATGCGCTTACATCCAGGAGGAGTCCATAAACATACGATGAGGTGAGTGTAGGCAACGAGGATAGCCGATATCATATCATTGTGAGGCTATTCTTGAACCCCTTCACACACTAAGCATGGTGGGAATAACTTAAACTAAGTGCAATGGTGCCGATATCGTATCATCGTGAGGCAACATTCTCTAGAGGCCAAACGGATGGGTAATTACAAAAGTTGTAAATGAATAATGCGTTATTCTCTCATCATTATTTTTGCTAACCAATATCGTATCATCGTGAGGTGGGCTTGGTAATGGTGAGTCTCCCATAACCCGCTAAGAGTTCAATATAACTCTCGAATTCTATTGAGGGATGTGGAATTTGCCAAAAATAGTGGGTGGTACTATTTGATTTAAAGCCCCAATCAAATAGTTTTAAACAAACAATCTAATACGATTTCTGTTATGTTATGTAGTGAACGACATGCCTAAAATTATACCCACCATTATACTTGACAAAAGGGGCCTTAAGGGCCAACGTTTCCTTGCTTGGTATCGCCATATTGAGAATGTCTCAAAAGTGAAAGACATATTGTATGTGCTTAAGCAATCCCCTCCTCATGTACCTCCTACGAAACTAGCTTCAAAGGAGGAGTGTCAAAATTATATTAGACACTATGAGGATGACTTACAAGCCAAATGCTTAATCCTTACTTCACTTAGTGAGGAGCTTATGAAGCTACATAAGCACATGGACACTTCTTGTGCCATGGTTGAAAGTTTGCATAAGATGCATGACATTGAGACTAGTAATGTACGATTCTCAAATGTTTGTAGTCTAATGAATGCCAAGATGGCAAAGGGGGCATCGGTTCATAAACATGGACAAAAGATGGAAAAGATATTTAAAGATCTTAAAAGTTTAGGAACTTCCATCGATGGGAAAATGGCCCAAGACTTTTTCCTTGCATCTCTCTCGGATGATTTCACTAAGTTTATTGTAAACTATAAAGTGAATAGATTCGATCATTCTTTGAAAGAGATGATTGACATGTGCTGTAGATTTG
Organism: Malus sylvestris; assembly: GCF_916048215.2. Taxonomy (NCBI): domain Eukaryota; kingdom Viridiplantae; phylum Streptophyta; class Magnoliopsida; order Rosales; family Rosaceae; genus Malus; species Malus sylvestris. The sequence continues at coordinate 18,821,261 of NC_062271.1, forward strand.
AAAAAGGTTTCAAAATGGACAGTGGGAGTGAGAATGCAAACATAAGGAAAAGGTTGCATAAGAAGAAGGCAAAGAAATCCAAAGGAACATGCTTTCATTGTGGAAAGGATGAACGTTGGAAGAAGAAATACAGGGTGCGCATTGCGAGCCTTATGACACGAACTTTTGAAGAGACTATTTCTGTCATAGAGAGTTCTTTTACAGTGGGCTCCAATTCCTGGATATTTGATTCAGGCGCTAGTCAACATATCTGTAATACGATGCAGGGACTAGTAGGGAGCAAGTCACTGAGCAATGGGGAGATGATTGTGCGAGTTGGGAACGGCACTAAAATCTCAGTAAAAGCAATAGGCACCTATATGCTTAACCTACCCTCTGGGGAAGTCCTGGAACTTAAAAATTGTTTATATTTTCCTTCATGTATAAAGAATTTGATTTCCATCTCTAAGCTTTTACGAGATGGGCACTCAGTATTGTTTGACAAAATGAGTTGCACTTTATACTTGAATGGTCGTATTATCTCTCAAGGTAATATGATAGAGGGACTTTTTCACCTAGAGACGAATAGTGGGTTGCACTGTATTGAAAGCGGGAATACCTCAAAACCCAAAAGGGCTAGAGAAGGTGTTAACCAAGAAAAGATGTGGCATCTTAAACTTGGACATGTGAACCTTGATAAGATTCGCAAGATGTCGAAAGACGGATATTTCCGCCCATTAGGTAATGACCAGATGGGTACTTGTGAATGTTGCTTGAAAGGGAAAATGACCAAATCTCCATTTACTGGAAAAGGAGAGCGTGCCACTGAAATTCTAGGGTTAATCCACACTGACGTTTGTGGACCTATGTCTACTACGTCGAGAGGAGGCTTCTCCTACTATATCACATTCACCGACGATCACTCTCGGTTTGGCTATGTGTATCTTATGAAGTGCAAGTCAGAATCCTTTGAAAGGTTCAAAGAATTCAAGAATGAAGTTGAGAAGCAAACTGGGAAACAGATAAAGACCCTAAGATCAGATCGAGGGGGTGAATATCTGAGTAATGAGTTCCTAGATTATCTCAAAGAGTGTGGAATAATATCACAGTGGACTCCTCCAGGAACTCCTCAACTTAATGGAGTTTCTGAAAGGAGAAATCGAACCTTGATGAACATGGTTCGTTCTATGATGAGTTCCGCTGATCTACCAGTAACATTCTGGGGATATGCTCTATATACAGCAGCTTACTTGCTTAATAGAGTACCTTCCAAGTCAGTTCCACAAACGCCCTATGAGATATGGCATGGAAGAAAGCCAAGTCTTAAACATGTTAAGATTTGGGGTTGTGAAGCATATGTCAAGAAGCTTGAAGCTACTAAGCTTGAAGCGAGATCAGTAAGATGTTATTTTGTGGGATATCCTAAAGAAACTATGGGATACGAGTTCTACCATCCTGACGACCAGAAAGTCTTTGTCGCCAGAAATGCTATGTTTCTTGAAGAACAATTTGTTCTCAAAGGAACTATAAGCAAACAGATGGAAATTAATGAGATTAATAATGAACCACAAATGAGCACTCGACATATTGACAATCCTGTTCCTAAACCCCTAGCTCCACGTAGATCTGAACGGGTTAGTAAGCCACCTGAAAGGTATGGCTTAGACAATGACTTTGATGAATTGTGCCTTCTAGGTGACAATGAAACAAAGGAGGACCCTAGAGACTACACTGAAGCAATGTCCGACATTGATTCAAAGAGATGGCAAGAGGCCATGAAATCCGAGATGGATTCCATGTATCAAAATCAGGTCTGGACTCTTGTAGACCCTCCAGAAGGTATTGTACCTGTTGGAAACAAATGGGTCTTCAAGAGGAAGATAGGCGTTGATGGGAACGTGGAGACTTATAAGGCTAGACTAGTAGCCAAGGGTTATAGGCAAAGAGAAGGGATTGACTATGAAGAAACCTTCTCTCCTGTAGCCATGATTAAGTCCATTCGGATTTTGCTTGCGATAGCTGCGTACCATGATTATGAGATATGGCAAATGGACGTGAAGACGGCCTTTCTGAACGGCTACCTAGAGGAAGAGCTCTATATGACTCAACCCGAAGGTTTCGTGTCCAAGTCTGAAAAGACTAAGGTATGCAAGCTCCAAAGGTCCATTTATGGACTTAAGCAAGCTTCCAGGAGCTGGAACATTCGTTTCGACACTGAAATCAAAACGTTTGGTTTTACTCAAAACGAAGACGACAATTGTGTTTATCAAAAGGTCGTTGGGGATGCAGTAGTATTCCTAGTGTTATATGTAGATGACATATTACTATTCGGGAATGACACTGCAATACTTTCTTCTGTAAAAGTGTGGTTGTCCAAAACCTTCCACATGAAAGATTTGGGAGATGCATCTTATGTACTTGGGATAAAGCTCTATCGTGATAGATCCAGAAAATTAATTGGATTATCCCAATCTATGTACATTGATAAGGTGCTAAGTAGGTTCCAGATGGAACAATCTAAGAAAGGTTTTCTTCCTGTTGGACATGGAATTCACCTTTCTAAATCCATGGAACCTAAAACTCCTGAAGAGATACGGCAAATGAGTTGTGTTCCTTATGCTTCAGCCATAGGAAGTCTTATGTATGCCATGATATGCACAAGGCCAGATATTGCATATGCTGTGAGCATTACTAGTCGATATCAATCTAACCCAGGATCAGAACACTGGGGAGCTGTCAAGACGGTCCTTAAGTACTTAAGAAGAACTAAGGACATGTTCCTCGTGTATGGAGGAGCATCAGAGTTGCGAGTGGAAGGCTATACAGACGCAGATTTCCAATCTGACGTCGATGATAGAAGTTCCAACTCCGGATATGTATTCACTCTGAATGGTGGGGCTGTCAGTTGGAAAAGCAAGAAGCAAAGTGTAATTGCTGATTCCACGACAGAGGCTGAATATGTCGCTGCAGCTGAAGCCGGCAAAGAAGCGTTCTGGATGAAGAAGTTCATCGCTGAACTTGGGGTGGTTCCAACCATTACATCACAAGTAACTTTGTACTGTGATAATAGTGGGGGGATAGCTCAAGCCAAGGAACCCAGGGCACATCAAAAGAACAAGCATATTGACAGACGCTTTAATATCATTAGAAGATATGCTGCCGAGGGGAAAATCAATATCCTCAAAGTTGCTTCAGCCGATAACGTAGCAGATCCACTGACAAAGCCAATGTCTCAGATCCAGCTTGACCGTCATATGGAAAAGATGGGTATTAGATACATGGGAAGGTGGCTTTGAGTGCAAGTGGGAGATTGTTGGAAGTATGCCCACAAAGCCACTCATTTGATGTAATAGCTTTTTGGAATACTTATTGTGTTAAACTATTATATGTTTAATGGAGGGCAATCCTATTGTTAATCACTATTTATTTGTATCATGTGTTTAAGCAATAAGGGAATCCAAGGAATGTATTTGTTCTAAGAGAAAAGTGATCTAATGAGTTAGATTATCGAGACATTTCTCTTATGTTCATTCCTAAAACGTTCCTAGCCATAGGATTGCTAATTGGGCATTGACAATCTGCTAAGGCTAGTATGTGTTATGTTGACTCAATCGTGAGTATAACTAGTCTCAAGTCATTTGGTGTTGGACACTAAGACAAACACATAGGTGCTCGAAAGAGTACTCGAGTACACTGAACTACGATCAAAAGAGAGTTCGAACATACATGTCATGTATGAACTCTAAGGTTGCAATATGCAAAGTAGTCCTTTGACCTGAGGCATCATCGATGTCTAATGGTTAGGTCCTTGATCTTTGATCCTGTCAACGGCATTCCTTTGGAGTGTCCACGGCATTGTTGGGGTCAAGCTATCTAGTCATGTAGGCATATGAATGTACAACAAGGGATCTCTAACCTTCCATGGTGGAGGGAGAATACTCTAAGATATGATTCTAAAGTCTTTGGCCAAAGCAAATGAATATGACTTAGGAAGTTTGTTCCAAATCATATTCAAGGGAATCATATAGGAAAGTATCACATTGGATAGTAGACATGAAACCAACTATCACTTAAACAATGTGATTAAGAGTATTGTATTAGAGAAGGACCGTATTGCATTGTAATTGTAACTGGATAGGTTCTCCAACAAATTCTACTTAGCTTGGGTAACCATGATATGCTGCTAGGCGTCACTCATGGTTTGTGGAAGCCCTAATGGTTAGCAAACACTAATCAACAAAAAGGGAGAATTGAAATGTGGTTTCAATTCACAATCGATCGTTAAGAGTAACATCGCCCACTGCCTCGCTAATTGGAACCTAATGGATCGTACACCGAGTAAGGATGTATGTGAAGAAATTATATGAAATGGATTAGCAATTAAATGGTTTAATTGAAGAATGGTCAAGATTAATTAATTAGTTAATTAATTATACGAAAGGTTCGTATTGGGCTTATATGTTGGTTTTGGGTTACGGGGCCCAAAAGCGTTTTGGTCCAAAGGGCCCATTATGTTTAAGTTGTATGACAACTAAAACAAAATGGGCAAATAGCCCAATAACAATAAGGAGGGCCGGCCATTAGGGTGAATTGCAAGTTTGCTTAATTGCAAGCTTGCCACTCACCAAAGAAATGAAGTATAAAAGGAATTTTATAGCTTTATTTTCATTAAGGTGTTTTCTAATTGAAATTGGGTGAAACGTTCTCTCCATTTTCTTCCAAGAGGGCAGCCACTAAAGGAAGGGACATCTAGCAATCTCTTCTTCCTTAAGTCATCCATATCATCTTCATAAAATACATCCTTGGTGTAGAGAATTAGAGACATCAAGCTTTTGGTGTTTTGGAGAACAAATCCTTATTTCTCAAATCTTCAAAGGAGCACCAAAGGGAGGATAACACAAGGAGGATTCAAGGAGCTTGGAGGTGACTTGAAGGCCCTCCACTTGGGTGAATCCCTTGTGTAAACAAGGATGATCTTCAAGGGTAAAGAAACTCTAAATCTTTACTTCTCTTTAATGTTGTTAAAGAGTTTATTTTGGTTCACCATATACTAGGCTTTGAAAGTCATGGGTTTTATGAATTGTTTTTTGGATGCATGCCTACTTTAAAGTGTTAATTGCTAGCATATGTATTCAAATGTTCATACTTGTTCTTAGCTAGGACAAAATTTTTCCTTCAAGTGGTATCAGAGCCTAGGCCTAGTTTATGGTGAATCCTTTTGGGTTTTGTGATGTTCATGTTTTGTGATTTAAATGTTGTAAATGTTACAAGCTTTGTTCTTGCTTTTGAATATATAAATTTTGCTAGAAAATTTAGCATCTCAAATGTTGTAGATGTATTTCATTTAAGCATGAATATTGGAACTAAAATTTGGTGCCATGTGTTTTGGGAAATTCGGCAAAATCCAAAGGGTGATTTTTAGGGTTCATGTTTGGCTTGTTAAAATGGTTTTAAAGTGACTTATGGAACCCCTAAGTACCCTAGGATATAAGCCCTCTTTTGAGTGGTGAAAAATTGAGTTTTGATGAGTGAAAACATTCATGGGGCTATTATGAGTTTTCATGAGTGTTCTTCAATGTTCTTGAAGTTCTTGCCAAGAACATAAAGTTTTGAAGTTTTGATTCAAAAGTTTTATGTTTTTCATAAAGTTTTGGTTTATATTTGATGGGTGATGATTATTGATGAAGGATAATAAATATATTAATTGTTAGACAAAATTTCATTATTGTTTGACAAAAATTTCTTACAAACTTATCCTTATCACATTTACATCACCTAATAAAATCAACTTGCAAAACTTTTAGAAAATTTTCATTTATCTTATCTCCTTGGCCGGCCACCCCATCAAGTGGGGTATTTTTGGGTCTTTTGTGCAATTACATAAAGTTTTGATACTTTTGTGTATTTGCATTTTGGCCCAAAAGTTTACGTTTTTACGTTAAGGCCCAAAAACTCTAAAGGACAAATTGTTTTGATCCTTTAATGATGGTTTTGCATTATTAAAATTTTGGGATCTAGTTGTAATTACATGAAGTTGTGGACTATTGTGTTTTTACAAAGTGACCCCAAAAGTTTTTGTATTTGCATTATGGCCCAATTGTTGTGGTCATAGTTTCCTATTGGCCCAAAAGGATGAGAACAAAATTGTTTTGTCTCTTTAATGAGAATTGGATTTTCATTTCATATTAGTTCCATTTAAATCAATTCAATGGATCCAAAAACCAATTGTTTAAAGTAGTTTTCTTAGTTAATATGATTGATTAAGAAAAGGGTGATTATGAACCAAAGGCCACGATAATTGAGCTATGTGATTGGCCGATAAACATTATGAATGTTTGGGTTTTAGTAGTGTAGATTTGAATGTAATTTGATTAATTCAAGTTGTTGTAAATGGACATAAGTCCATTATTTGATTTGTGTTGTAAAAGGGCATAAGCCCTTATTATTATTTCATGTATTCCTTTTGTTTATTTGTATGCAAAATGGAATAGTTGGGTCCAACGCCCAATAGGAAATAACGGTTTAATTGGATTAAACGCGTAACTAAAATCAACAACTATCTACCTTAAACCCAAGGTCCAACACAAGGCTCGTGTTGGATCAAATCGAACGGTTCATAATCATCCTAAAAACCTAATATGACTATATAGTCCATATGAGGATGCAATGCGTTCGTTAGTAGTTCCATATAGTCTCGCTTGTTTCAACGAAACAGTGGGAGTATTATATGCTACTAATTCATATTAACTTGGACCAATGGTTGTGATAGGCCCAAGTTCTTTTAATGTGATTAAAATGTTTTGATGTAGCCCAAAACTATTCCCTCAAAATGAAGATTTAAGTTGATAAGCGAGAGATGTTTAGAACATCTCTTCGTAGGCCTTCCACCGTGGTGGGCTCCAAGCGTTTGTGACTCATACACCGGCTTCACCCTATCATGGGGGAGTACAAAGTATGCGCTTACATCCAGGAGGAGTCCATAAACATACGATGAGGTGAGTGTAGGCAACGAGGATAGCCGATATCATATCATTGTGAGGCTATTCTTGAACCCCTTCACACACTAAGCATGGTGGGAATAACTTAAACTAAGTGCAATGGTGCCGATATCGTATCATCGTGAGGCAACATTCTCTAGAGGCCAAACGGATGGGTAATTACAAAAGTTGTAAATGAATAATGCGTTATTCTCTCATCATTATTTTTGCTAACCAATATCGTATCATCGTGAGGTGGGCTTGGTAATGGTGAGTCTCCCATAACCCGCTAAGAGTTCAATATAACTCTCGAATTCTATTGAGGGATGTGGAATTTGCCAAAAATAGTGGGTGGTACTATTTGATTTAAAGACCCAATCAAATAGTTTTAAACAAACAATCTAATACGATTTCTGTTATGTTATGTAGTGAACGACATGCCTAAAATTATACCCACCATTATACTTGACAAAAGGGGCCTTAAGGGCCAACGTTTCCTTGCTTGGTATCGCCATATTGAGAATGTCTCAAAAGTGAAAGACATATTGTATGTGCTTAAGCAATCCCCTCCTCATGTACCTCCTACGAAACTAGCTTCAAAGGAGGAGTGTCAAAATTATATTAGACACTATGAGGATGACTTACAAGCCAAATGCTTAATCCTTACTTCACTTAGTGAGGAGCTTATGAAGCTACATAAGCACATGGACACTTCTTGTGCCATGGTTGAAAGTTTGCATAAGATGCATGACATTGAGACTAGTAATGTACGATTCTCAAATGTTTGTAGTCTAATGAATGCCAAGATGGCAAAGGGGGCATCGGTTCATAAACATGGACAAAAGATGGAAAAGATATTTAAAGATCTTAAAAGTTTAGGAACTTCCATCGATGGGAAAATGGCCCAAGACTTTTTCCTTGCATCTCTCTCGGATGATTTCACTAAGTTTATTGTAAACTATAAAGTGAATAGATTCGATCATTCTTTGAAAGAGATGATTGACATGTGCTGTAGATTTGAAAAAGGTTTCAAAATGGACAGTGGGAGTGAGAATGCAAACATAAGGAAAAGGTTGCATAAGAAGAAGGCAAAGAAATCCAAAGGAACATGCTTTCATTGTGGAAAGGATGAACGTTGGAAGAAGAAATACAGGGTGCGCATTGCGAGCCTTATGACACGAACTTTTGAAGAGACTATTTCTGTCATAGAGAGTTCTTTTACAGTGGGCTCCAATTCCTGGATATTTGATTCAGGCGCTAGTCAACATATCTGTAATACGATGCAGGGACTAGTAGGGAGCAAGTCACTGAGCAATGGGGAGATGATTGTGCGAGTTGGGAACGGCACTAAAATCTCAGTAAAAGCAATAGGCACCTATATGCTTAACCTACCCTCTGGGGAAGTCCTGGAACTTAAAAATTGTTTATATTTTCCTTCATGTATAAAGAATTTGATTTCCATCTCTAAGCTTTTACGAGATGGGCACTCAGTATTGTTTGACAAAATGAGTTGCACTTTATACTTGAATGGTCGTATTATCTCTCAAGGTAATATGATAGAGGGACTTTTTCACCTAGAGACGAATAGTGGGTTGCACTGTATTGAAAGCGGGAATACCTCAAAACCCAAAAGGGCTAGAGAAGGTGTTAACCAAGAAAAGATGTGGCATCTTAAACTTGGACATGTGAACCTTGATAAGATTCGCAAGATGTCGAAAGACGGATATTTCCGCCCATTAGGTAATGACCAGATGGGTACTTGTGAATGTTGCTTGAAAGGGAAAATGACCAAATCTCCATTTACTGGAAAAGGAGAGCGTGCCACTGAAATTCTAGGGTTAATCCACACTGACGTTTGTGGACCTATGTCTACTACGTCGAGAGGAGGCTTCTCCTACTATATCACATTCACCGACGATCACTCTCGGTTTGGCTATGTGTATCTTATGAAGTGCAAGTCAGAATCCTTTGAAAGGTTCAAAGAATTCAAGAATGAAGTTGAGAAGCAAACTGGGAAACAGATAAAGACCCTAAGATCAGATCGAGGGGGTGAATATCTGAGTAATGAGTTCCTAGATTATCTCAAAGAGTGTGGAATAATATCACAGTGGACTCCTCCAGGAACTCCTCAACTTAATGGAGTTTCTGAAAGGAGAAATCGAACCTTGATGAACATGGTTCGTTCTATGATGAGTTCTGCTGATCTACCAGTAACATTCTGGGGATATGCTCTATATACAGCAGCTTACTTGCTTAATAGAGTACCTTCCAAGTCAGTTCCACAAACGCCCTATGAGATATGGCATGGAAGAAAGCCAAGTCTTAAACATGTTAAGATTTGGGGTTGTGAAGCATATGTCAAGAAGCTTGAAGCTACTAAGCTTGAAGCGAGATCAGTAAGATGTTATTTTGTGGGATATCCTAAAGAAACTATGGGATACGAGTTCTACCATCCTAACGACCAGAAAGTCTTTGTCGCCAGAAATGCTATGTTTCTTGAAGAACAATTTGTTCTCAAAGGAACTATAAGCAAACAGATGGAAATTAATGAGATTAATAATGAACCACAAATGAGCACTCGACATATTGACAATCCTGTTCCTAAACCCCTAGCTCCACGTAGATCTGAACGGGTTAGTAAGCCACCTGAAAGGTATGGCTTAGACAATGACTTTGATGAATTGTGCCTTCTAGGTGACAATGAAACAAAGGAGGACCCTAGAGACTACACTGAAGCAATGTCCGACATTGATTCAAAGAGATGGCAAGAGGCCATGAAATCCGAGATGGATTCCATGTATCAAAATCAGGTCTGGACTCTTGTAGACCCTCCAGAAGGTATTGTACCTGTTGGAAACAAATGGGTCTTCAAGAGGAAGATAGGCGTTGATGGGAACGTGGAGACTTATAAGGCTAGACTAGTAGCCAAGGGTTATAGGCAAAGAGAAGGGATTGACTATGAAGAAACCTTCTCTCCTGTAGCCATGATTAAGTCCATTCGGATTTTGCTTGCGATAGCTGCGTACCATGATTATGAGATATGGCAAATGGACGTGAAGACGGCCTTTCTGAACGGCTACCTAGAGGAAGAGCTCTATATGACTCAACCCGAAGGTTTCGTGTCCAAGTCTGAAAAGACTAAGGTATGCAAGCTCCAAAGGTCCATTTATGGACTTAAGCAAGCCTCCAGGAGCTGGAACATTCGTTTCGACACTGAAATCAAAACGTTTGGTTTTACTCAAAACGAAGACGACAATTGTGTTTATCAAAAGGTCGTTGGGGATGCAGTAGTATTCCTAGTGTTATATGTAGATGACATATTACTATTCGGGAATGACACTGCAATACTTTCTTCTGTAAAAGTGTGGTTGTCCAAAACCTTCCACATGAAAGATTTGGGAGATGCATCTTATGTACTTGGGATAAAGCTCTATCGTGATAGATCCAGAAAATTAATTGGATTATCCCAATCTATGTACATTGATAAGGTGCTAAGTAGGTTCCAGATGGAACAATCTAAGAAAGGTTTTCTTCCTGTTGGACATGGAATTCACCTTTCTAAATCCATGGAACCTAAAACTCCTGAAGAGATACGGCAAATGAGTTGTGTTCCTTATGCTTCAGCCATAGGAAGTCTTATGTATGCCATGATATGCACAAGGCCAGATATTGCATATGCTGTGAGCATTACTAGTCGATATCAATCTAACCCAGGATCAGAACACTGGGGAGCTGTCAAGACGGTCCTTAAGTACTTAAGAAGAACTAAGGACATGTTCCTCGTGTATGGAGGAGCATCAGAGTTGCGAGTGGAAGGCTATACAGACGCAGATTTCCAATCTGACGTCGATGATAGAAGTTCCAACTCCGGATATGTATTCACTCTGAATGGTGGGGCTGTCAGTTGGAAAAGCAAGAAGCAAAGTGTAATTGCTGATTCCACGACAGAGGCTGAATATGTCGCTGCAGCTGAAGCCGGCAAAGAAGCGTTCTGGATGAAGAAGTTCATCGCTGAACTTGGGGTGGTTCCAACCATTACATCACCAGTAACTTTGTACTGTGATAATAGTGGGGCGATAGCTCAAGCTAAGGAACCCAGGGCACATCAAAAGAACAAGCATATTGACAGACGCTTTAATATCATTAGAAGATATGCTGCCGAGGGGAAAATCAATATCCTCAAAGTTGCTTCAGCCGATAACGTAGCAGATCCACTGACAAAGCCAATGTCTCAGATCCAGCTTGACCGTCATATGGAAAAGATGGGTATTAGATACATGGGAAGGTGGCTTTGAGTGCAAGTGGGAGATTGTTGGAAGTATGCCCACAAAGCCACTCATTTGATGTAATAGCTTTTTGGAATACTTATTGTGTTAAACTATTATATGTTTAATGGAGGGCAATCCTATTGTTAATCACTATTTATTTGTATCATGTGTTTAAGCAATAAGGGAATCCAAGGAATGTATTTGTTCTAAGAGAAAAGTGATCTAATGAGTTAGATTATCGAGACATTTCTCTTATGTTCATTCCTAAAACGTTCCTAGCCATAGGATTGTTAATTGGGCATTGACAATCTGCTAAGGCTAGTATGTGTTATGTTGACTCAATCGTGAGTATAACTAGTCTCAAGTCATTTGGTGTTGGACACTAAGACAAACACATAGGTGCTCGAAAGAGTACTCGAGTACACTGAACTACGATCAAAAGAGAGTTCGAACATACATGTCATGTATGAACTCTAAGGTTGCAATATGCAAAGTAGTCCTTTGACCTGAGGCATCATCGATGTCTAATGGTTAGGTCCTTGATCTTTGATCCTGTCAACGGCATTCCTTTGGAGTGTCCACGGCATTGTTGGGGTCAAGCTATCTAGTCATGTAGGCATATGAATGTACAACAAGGGATCTCTAACCTTCCATGGTGGAGGGAGAATACTCTAAGATATGATTCTAAAGTCTTTGGCCAAAGCAAATGAATATGACTTAGGAAGTTTGTTCCAAATCATATTCAAGGGAATCATATAGGAAAGTATCACATTGGATAGTAGACATGAAACCAACTATCACTTAAACAATGTGATTAAGAGTATTGTATTAGAGAAGGACCGTATTGCATTGTAATTGTAACTGGATAGGTTCTCCAACAAATTCTACTTAGCTTGGGTAACCATGATATGCTGCTAGGCGTCACTCATGGTTTGTGGAAGCCCTAATGGTTAGCAAACACTAATCAACAAAAAGGGAGAATTGAAATGTGGTTTCAATTCACAATCGATCGTTAAGAGTAACATCGCCCACTGCCTCGCTAATTGGAACCTAATGGATCGTACACCGAGTAAGGATGTATGTGAAGAAATTATATGAAATGGATTAGCAATTAAATGGTTTAATTGAAGAATGGTCAAGATTAATTAATTAGTTAATTAATTATACGAAAGGTTCGTATTGGGCTTATATGTTGGTTTTGGGTTACGGGGCCCAAAAGCGTTTTGGTCCAAAAGGCCCATTATGTTTAAGTTGTATGACAACTAAAACAAAATGGGCAAATAGCCCAATAACAATAAGGAGGGCCGGCCATTAGGGTGAATTGCAAGTTTGCTTAATTGCAAGCTTGCCACTCACCAAAGAAATGAAGTATAAAAGGAATTTTATAGCTTTATTTTCATTAAGGTGTTTTCTAATTGAAATTGGGTGAAACGTTCTCTCCATTTTCTTCCAAGAGGGCAGCCACTAAAGGAAGGGACATCTAGCAATCTCTTCTTCCTTAAGTCATCCATATCATCTTCATAAAATACATCCTTGGTGTAGAGAATTAGAGACATCAAGCTTTTGGTGTTTTGGAGAACAAATCCTTATTTCTCAAATCTTCAAAGGAGCACCAAAGGGAGGATAACACAAGGAGGATTCAAGGAGCTTGGAGGTGACTTGAAGGCCCTCCACTTGGGTGAATCCCTTGTGTAAACAAGGATGATCTTCAAGGGTAAAGAAACTCTAAATCTTTACTTCTCTTTAATGTTGTTAAAGAGTTTATTTTGGTTCACCATATACTAGGCTTTGAAAGTCATGGGTTTTATGAATTGTTTTTTGGATGCATGCCTACTTTAAAGTGTTAATTGCTAGCATATGTATTCAAATGTTCATACTTGTTCTTAGCTAGGACAAAATTTTTCCTTCAAAATTTACATCCATAAATTAGTGTTTTCATTGAGAGTTGAGTCCCACACTCATAGAAGATTCTCGCATCCAAGGTTTTTCTATTTTTCTTGTCCATTTGTAGATTTTTCATACGTTTTTATTATTAGAATTTTTTTATTTGCAAAAATTCTTTGATAAAACGTTAAAAATAAGTACAATGGCTAGAAATTTAGAAAATTCAAAAAGTGAAAATTCCAATATTCAAGAGATGGGATCGCGACGATCCACGAGGCTAAATGTGACAATAAGTGGAGCAGCACCACCACCACGAGTTTCCACCACATGAACCATCGCAGTGGCTACCACGGTAGCCACCTGCAACGAGGTCCATGGTGTCACCACCACGGCCCGAGCCGTGCCATCCAAGGCCCATGGCACTAAGGTCACGACCTAAGCCAAGTCACTCCACACCTAACGTGAGTCCAACACATTGCCAAGTCAAGCCCAAGCCTCCCACCTACGTGTACCACACACCGAGCAGCCCGTTCCTGCGGCCCAGCCTGCTCCCGTCGAGCAACCCATTCCCTTTGCCAAGCCTGCTCATGTGGCCCAGCCTACTCCCGCCGAGTAGCCCACTCTTACAACCCAGCCTGCTCCCGCCGAGCAACCCACTCCCGTTGCCCAGCCTGCTCCCATGGCTTTCCAAGCAACCTAAATCGGTCTAAGATTAGTTCAACCATCCTGACTTCAAATTTTCAGACCGACGATCGAACCGAGAGCATTTTCACCAAATTTTTCAGAGGATTTGACATTTCCCAACTCAAATCTCGCGCCCGGAGTCTACCACACTTCCATTACTCAATGAGATACATTTCTTCCAAGTTCTTCGAACCTAAATGGAGAACAATACTTATCTCGACAAGTTATAGAGTTGACGAGTGCCCTCGCATAACAGATGACCTAGGTGACTCAGCTCTTGCAGCGCACCGAGCTACAATGTGCCCCTGACGAAGTGTCCCGAAGTATGACAAGGGCAGATGAAGAATCTCTCTAGCAGTGTCCCAACAAGCAGCCACTTGGCCAATCATAAATCGAGCGTTCTAACGGAGTACACCCCCTACTGAGCCCCCGAGATAGCGTATACTCCCATTTTAGCTCATGGAGGAGTGTGCATTCTAAGTTAGGCCCATGGACAAACATACACTCACGGTTGGGGCCACACTACTATAATCAACATGAGCAACCTTCCAAGCGAAGTGTTCATTCGCGGCAAGGCCCGCAAAGACCATCATTCACCTCATATCAAATTAGGCAACACAGCAGACAAAGAGAAGTAGTCACTCAATCCGGCTTAAGTTCAACCAGCAGCCTACGAGTTACTTGCTCACCTACTAGGAATATACCACATGCACTGCAACCGCGCCGTAGACGAGCCAAACACATAGATGAGCAACCTAAACCAGTAGGTCACGATCGGGGGTAGCCAAGAGCTCTGCCACCCCCAACAAAGGAAAATTCAAGAAGAAGTATAAAGGCTTTTGACATAGTAATTGCACGATTTCCTGCACAACGAAGCTATTGACAAGATGTTCTGATGAGACATGACCAACATAAACGAGTCATCTTTTAATGACAAGATCGAGTAGACGAAACTACCCCACATAGATTGCTGGATATAAAGACAACTTCTGTTCTGACAAACGCAGTAGCTCAGCCTAATGGCGCGCCAGGGGCAGACGAGTATCAGAAGAACACACCAGCCCAACTACCAAGAACCGGGGGCATGCCTTGTTCTTAACACTCTAGACGATTCAATACTGAAATAGCACATCATCAGTAGCTAAGCATCATAAACCTAATGGTCCAATTCCTCTTATTGTGCACAACCTGGCCCAAAACCTACTTTCACAGCCGTGACTACCTACTCCACGACTCCTGGCAGCCATTGACTTATCACCATACCTCATAACTATGCCAATCTTGCACCACAGCTCCCAGCCATGCCGCTTTTTCCATGTTGCTCGCGCTCAAAAGGGCACACGACGAACAACCTAATAATGGCACAATAATTCTAGGAGTAGCTCACTGCGCTTACACCCTTACGTGGGTTCCACAAGCAGTTTGAAGTCTCAAGCAATTCATCAAACAATACCTCACAAGCTAATGATTATTTTAGTTGTCCAGCTTTCTTCAACTGCTGTCCATAACAACTGCTCAAAACCCTTTCTGGGTCTGCTTTCCAGTGTGAGATGATAAACTAATTGCTCTCTAGTGCGAGAAGGTAAACCAATTCCCCAACACCCATATGGGTCTGCTTTCTAGTGCAAGAGGATAAACTAATTGCTTTCCAATGCAATAAGGTAAACCAATTCCCCGACACCCATATGGGTTTGCTCTCCAGTTTGAGAGGATAAACTAATTGCTCTCTAGTGCGAGAGGGTAAACCAATTCCCCGACACCCATATGGGTTTGCTCTCCAGTGCGAAAAGATAAACTAATTGCTCTTCAATGCAAGAGGGTAAACCAATTCCCCAACACCTATATGGGTTTGCTCTCTAGTGCGAGATGATAAACTAATTGCTCTTTAGTGCAAGAGGGTAAACCAATTCCCCGACACCCATATCTGTCTGTTCTTCAGTTCGAAAGGATAAACTAATTACTCTCTAGTGCGATAGGGTAAACTAATTCCACGACACCCATATGGGTTTGCTCTTCAGTGCGAGAGGATAAACTAATTGTTATCCAATGGGAGAGGGTAAACTAATTCACCGACACCCATCTAGGTAAACTTTCTAGTGCGAGAAGGCCACATAGCTCAAAAGATCGAATGCTTGAAGATCAACTAGGCAGCAAATGGTTAGAGGTAGCAGCCACTTTTGCACTTAACAGTTCGCTCATTCGACACTTCATCTTTAGCAACTCCGATCTTGGCAGCTCCATCCTTAACTGCTCCATCTACGACAACTGAGATATCAAACTCAAGCAGTTTCCTCATTTTTGACAAGCAGCCTTGACATGGCAGCCCAAACTGTTGCCCATGCCACGCCACCTCCTCGGCCCATGCCGAGCCAATCCTGGCTCGTGCCAACCGACATGCCGCACCACCCCGACGGTTGCCCCGTGGCAGCACATTCCAAGAAGAATACAAAGAGATTCTTACATCGATGTGGCGCGAAGAAGACAAAAAAATCAATGGAAGACGATTCTTTGCACAGGCAAGCGAAGAAGAATGCTAGGGGAGGGGGAACAAATATCCTCCAGCTTTCTCTCTTTCTTGTAGGGATAAATAATTGCCCTCCGAAGTTGATTTAATCCCTTACTTAAGGTAGGCTTAAATAGGCTTTGGAGGAGATTTATTTCCCTTTCCTAGAAAAATAGAAATTCCAAGTCCAAGAGAGAATCTGCATTAAAGTTGGAGATCTCTACACTTACTGCCCTTTCCTGAGAGCAACCCAGCAAGTGTGAGGGCATTTGTGGAGCCAAAAATAATCAAGAGACGACACATGGATTTTTGTGTAGAAAGGACAAAATTACCTTTAAGGAGCACCGGAATTCCCACGCGCAAGCAGTGGACAATCATCCCACAATCAAGTCAAAAGTGCCCAAAATAGGTATTTATTCAAAACCTATTTCATCCATCTTCTCTACAAGGTAACCCCCAAAACATTTCTTTTAAATTATGTTAATTAGCTAATTAATAGATTTATTACCTAATTACTCGATTTATTACCTAATTAATCTATTAATGGCTAATTAAATTACCAATTAACTACAAAATACACTCAAAAACACCACAAAGGGCCGGCCACCTTCTCCCCCAAGGAGGCCTACCATGCCCTATATATACTACCCCATTTTCTCTAAAAACCTAGGTCTACACTCTTGCTAAATACTCAAAATTCTCCAAACACTTTCCTTCAAAATTCTAACTTTAGCATCGGAGGTTCTTTGGCCAAAGCCCCCCATTCATCGTGGGCGCGTAAGGCTGTTGGCCTTAACCTAAGGTGTTATTTGTTTTGTAGGTGCAATTTTGTCCAAGAACAGGAAGGAAGAAATTTACATCTATAGAAGTCCAAAGACAGCACGAGCTTGCACGCCTTATGTCTTCTCAAGAACGCATTCTCGATGCAGAAGAGTTCGATACCTTAGATAAAGAAAATATGGAGGCCTTTGTTAAGATTTCTCAACTGCAAGAGGCCTTGTGAGCTGGGCGGGCGTCCCATAAAGAAGACAAACTCACGCTAGCCGACTTGCTGAAGTTCAAAGAAGAAATGGACGCAGCTTCTGTGGCCATGGAGGGGGCGGCGGCCAATGACAAGAAAATGTTTGTCGAATTGCCCCGGGTGAATGAGCTTTTGATCGTCGAATTGAAAGACTTGAAGAATTCGGTAAAAAAATCCATGTCTTCCGCTCCTGGTGCCCCCACTACTGATCAGCTGAAGGCGTTGGAGGGACCTTTGCTTGTATAAAGTTGCTATTTCCTCCATGATTACTCAATTGTGCAAATAATTTTGAAATCTTTGTCATGATGTTGTGAACGAGCGTGTAGCAAATTTTTCCAGAGTGAGGGGACTTTGAATAGAACAAATTCTCTAGCGCATGGCTGGATTTGCAGAGGTTAGACTTGAAGGAAGCAAAGCCAATACTGTTCGTGGCAACAAATCTAGTGTTGCAAAAGATAGAGCACAACCCCCATCAACGTTCAATATCCGAATATGAAGAAATCAAGCAGCACGTGGTCCAAGAATTAAACAAACTTGTGAAATTGGGGTTTCAACAAAGTTCGCGAAGTCCCAATCAGACTACAATTCTCTAACTGAAGATCACAAAACAGTAGTCGAGCAACAAGATCAAAACACTCACCAGAGCAGAAATCCACATTCCAACATGGACGAAAAATCGACAACCCAAGTCGAACCAACAATTTACTGGTACTCTAAGCGATAGCAAAGAATATTTGATATTACAATAATAGTTTACATAAAATGGCAGGTGATTTGAACTACGCAACATAATAAGCCAGCATAACAAATTAATTTCAAGCTCGTCGTTTACATAAGTTAAATTTAAAATATCCTACTTACAAATAAAAAGTAATAATATTGCAGCGCAATACTAATCAACTACGTACAACTTAGTTCAGCTTAATTGAAAGTAGACATGCAAGGCAATTGGATGCTCTTCCTAAAACGCATTATGCAGCATGATGAACATGTTGGGTTGCTAACAAACATGTCACTTTTTAAGTCAAATTAATTAAATCAAAAGCAAATGGGGGGTCCAATCTTAAACCTGCTTCAATAATTGATTAGTTATGAGTTTTAAACACGAAGATTACTCATTTAGGGTAAGAGTTTTGGACTCTAACTTATAAATCTGTTTAAATAAGTACGCTTTACCCACTCTAATATTATTAAGAAATATCAAAATTAAATTCCTAACAATTAAAATGCAAACTAACCACTTATCATTATGGTCCAGTGATATTCATATTCACTTGTAACTTAGAGGTCTTAAGTTCGGTCTCACCAAAGGTGAATTTAAACCACATTATTGTTAGCCTATTGTGAGACGAAGCTCACACCCTCCCCATTAGTATAGATAATATCATTTGTTCATTAAAATAAAAAACAAACCAAACACAATTAACATTCTCGAATCTTAATTAGCGTTTGCTAATAACACATGAGACGTTCACCATGCAACCACAATTTGGTACGTACGTTAATCTTATTTCTTATTTTATATGTGACAACATAATGTGAAAGGTTAGCAATCATAACTAATGGAAACAAATTATAACTTAAATAAAAATTAAACGCATCCATTTGCATGTAACATGTTTAATTAAGTTTAAGTTCCTAAATCTTCTAACTTTACTAATTAGTTATACAAAATATTCTCCTTGCAAGAAAACTAGATAAGCAATGGTAATCTCGAGTCTATTGTAAAAATAGTTTAATGACATTCTATACGTATTATCCTATTAATCAAATCAAGAGGAGTAGTTTTCATTTTAATTTACTGTCGTGGGTCTAGAAAATCGTTCTCAATTTTGTCTATAATAGTGCATATTAACGTATTAGAGTTTTAATGTGCAAAATGTCAAAGAGGGAAAGAAACTGCTTTCTCTATGCTAACAGCTCGCCTATAAATCCTATCATACAAATATCGTTATTTATTTGAAGACTAGTCATCAAGGCATTTATGCAATTTATGTTTGATGTACTTTTTGCTTATTTTATCGTGAAAATTATGAAGTTAAAAAAAATTTTGAATTATGATCAGTTTTGTTATCTCACTCAATGTTATGCTTACATCCATAATAAGATTCGAAAACATATAACCTTAGCGGTAGAGCATTTATATACACAACGAAAGTTTGACTAATTTCCACCCAACATTCTTTTATGTTTTTATCATCAGCAGTTGACAATGATTTATATTTCTTTTTATTAATTTTCACCCGACATTCTTTTTTATCTTGAGTACTTGACAATGGTTTATATTTTTGTATAGACCATGACGTGGTAAATATTGTTTGTGAGAGAAGCGAGAGAACTAAACTGACGGTGACAGGGAGTCAAATTTACCTGCTGTAGGATCCTTAAACGTTACCGTCAGGGGAAAGAGATAATCTCCAGATCTATTTTATCAAATTCTTCCCATCGATTAATTTGGATTTTTTAAAAGATTCGGATTTTTCCCATCGATTAATCCGGATTTTTTTCAAATTCTTCCCATCGTTGGATCAAATTTCAAATATTCGGATTGGTTAATTGGAAGATTTGATGAAAGGGATGCGGAGATGATCCATTTCCCTGTCAAGCGATGTTACCGTGAGGGACGGACCAGGATCCTCTCCTGAGCAGATGGAGAGGATCCTCCTGATCAGGATCCAACGGCTACAAACAGGAGGCTCCTCTAAAAATTATAATAATTATAATCGTTGGATAAAAAATGAACGGTCCGATGGGCTTGGTCAGAGGATCCTCTCCATCTGCTCAGGAGAGGATCCTGATCCGTGAGGGACCAATCAATGAAAATGAAGTGTCGGAGGGTAGAGAATCTGGTCCATACACACGCCAAGATTAAAATCCATTTCTTAAATCCGTGGGCCCACATTGGCCAACCCGAGAAAAAAGGGACCCACACTAGCCGAACCCAGCTGGTCTTCCTCCTATCATATTCTTCTTCCCCATCCTTCAAATTTTCCTTGTCAAGATCTGATTTTTTTGCTTTTCTTTGCCCTTTACAAAGGGAAAGACAGAAGGGCAGGTGGAGGGCCTAGTGGCTGTTGCTCGTACCCTTCAAGCTCTTGCATTACTTTCGGTTTGGTTGGTGGGAAAATAGTGAGAGGGGAGAAAGAGGAGGGCCAATCTCTTTGAAGTTATCATTTGAGATCTGCCACTTTTGTTTACAGGGTAATGCTCTGATTTGGTCGTTAATTTGGAACAACACCCCATTGTATCTTTTTGTTATTTTGAATTCACTATGTGGTGTTGTTGAATGTTGCTTTTTCATTGTGATTTGTGTAGTGTTGGCATTTGGGTTTCTAATTTTGGATAAAGAAGCAATTTTTAACATCTGGGTGGTGTGCAAATTTGATTTGGAAGATAACCCAGTTACTAGTTGGACTTGATAATTGTGGTGAATTTTCTTTTTGGGTAAAAATAGGCAATTTTGGCATCTGGGTGTTCTTTTTTCTTTTGAAGCTACCCGGTTGCTAGTTGAACTGGATGATGGTAAAAAAATTTCGTCTATGATTGCTTAAATTTACTGGCATTTGGCAGAAAACTTGTAAGCTGCCATGGAAAGTTAATTATCTAGCTGATTTGTCTTTCCTTTTTTTGTTTCCCTATATTTCGTTCGATAATTTTTTCGGTCATTAAAATGCTGATTTGAAGGATGTGTCTTGTACATTTTATAATATGTAAAATTAGATGCAGTCATAATTCTATGCAGTGGAAATTTGGAAGTGAGGTTTGACTTGCTTCTCACAGGGATTAGTTCGAGGAATGTTAAGGAGATGGGGAAGAAAGGTTGGTTTTCTTCAGTAAAGAAAGCTCTGAGCCCTGATTCCAAGGAGAAGAAAGAACAGGTTTGATGATATTCGAATTCCTCTTAACATTGTATTTTATTGTATATTCCATTACCAGTCTCTGATGTTTTTTGTAACTTTATTTTTTTTTTCCAGAGATCAGATAAATCGAAGAAGAAATGGTTTGGGAAGCAAAAGTACCCGGAATTCGAGTCTACCTCTTATCAACCATCCACTATATTGCCACCTCTTCCGCCACGAGAAGAGGTGAAATTAACCAATGCGGAGAATGAGCAGAATAATGATGCTTACTCTGTTCCAGTCGCCACCACAGTGTCCACCACTGCAGTGGCTGAGCCTGTGGTTTCTCTGGCTCCTCCGACTCAAGCGGCTGTGGAGGTCGTCAGACTCCCTACAATTACTCAGTATGCTGGGAAATCAAGGGAGGAAGTGGCAGCTATCAAAATTCAAACCGCATTTCGAGGATACCTGGTATTGCTTATAGAACTTTATGTTTTGGTCTTTGACATCTTTGATGCCAGTGTTCATAAGTTTACAAATGGATGCTAAAATTTAACCTGATCAGGCAAGAAGGGCATTGAGGGCTTTAAGAGGGCTGGTTAGGCTGAAATCATTGATAGAGGGGCCTGTTGTGAAACGGCAAGCCACAAATACCCTCCGATGCATGCAGACTCTATCTCGTGTGCAATCTCAGATACGTTCCAGGAGGATTAGGATGTTAGAAGAGAATCAGGCTCTGCAAAGGCAACTCCTACTAAAACATGCAAAAGAGCTTGAAACTTTGCGGGTCTGTTTTATCACTCTTAGTTTGTTATAATCTTTACTACTAAATACAGTGTGCTACAAAGTCTAACCCGTTTTCCTTTGGATTTTTCAATTCATTTCCCTAGTATTTGTAAATCCTACGAGCTGTTTGGGAGACAAGTCCTATTGGCTAGATTTTTATTTGAACTCAATTTCCAAACCTTTCTTTTGTGAATAAACTAAACACTATGGGTTCAAAGTTTTTTCTCGAGCTGGTGCGAGAAATGCAAGTTAGAATTATTACGTTGTTGACTCATCCAAGTCAAATGGGACAGTTACAAAGGTTGAAATCAAAGCAAAGATTCCCAAACAGCTCTATATTTGGAGTTTTATTGAGATAACTTTTCATCTCGATGAATCTCAGTGGTTAACGCATTTTGAAAATTGATACAGCTCGGGGATGAATGGGATGATAGCATACAGTCGAAGGAGCAAGTTGAAGCTAACCTATTAAGCAAACACGAGGCAACGATGAGAAGGGAAAGAGCACTTGCTTATGCATTTTCTCATCAGGTATCCTAAATCTATTCTTTTACATAATATAAATGAATTGAAAATATGAGGGAGGAGTAGCCTATGTATTCAACTAATTTTGTTACTATGCTATTTGAATTGTTATGAGCCTTGCTATCCTTTAGGTTTTTTCATCCAAGCCTGAAACTTAGTACTGCACATATCATTCTAAACAATTCCCCGATATTCAGGAGGAGTTACTCTAGCTTCTGTGGCTTGCTTGTTTCTTTTCATTATTGTTAACTAGGTTGTCAATTTCACTTTATCACATGGTTTCTAGACTTGGAGTTAAAGGGTGTAAGCTTGGTCACCAGTGATATGGTGCATGTAAGATTAGGTGACATAGAGGGTTTATAAATGCAGTTACCCGAGCTACGTTAAGGTCTGTAAAATCAATGGTTAGGTTTTGGTTTGAAAAAAAAAATAACTTGGTTTCCCTTTGCATGGTTTCCTTATCTGCAGGTGGTTTTGATTGGTCGTGTCCTGTTTGTGTGTATGATATAAAACATGTAATAAATACGTGTAGCGAATATAAAGTACATGCTCTGTGTTTTCCTGAATCTTAAATGGGCCTCATTCTTGGTCTAACCTCTTGATCACTCTACAGAAAAACGGGAAGAATACTACGAAATCTGTAAACCCTATGTTCATGGATCCAAGCAATCCCACCTGGGGTTGGAGCTGGTTGGAAAGGTGGATGGCTGCCCGGCCTTGGGAGAGTCGTGGCATGACGGATAAAGACATGCAAGACGACCATGCATCTGTAAAGAGTGCAAGTCGCGGCATGTCTGCTGGAGAAATTAATAAGTCCTATGCTCGCTACCTCCTGAATTCTGACAAGCAATCCCCAACAGCCAGTGAAAAGCCAAGCCATCCTGGATTCCGGTCCCCTTCAACTCCTTCCAGGCCAGCTTCAAAAGTAGCTCGAAAGTTAAAGCCAGCAGCAAGCCCAAGGGGCAGTAGGGTGCTGGATGATGACACGAAAAGCATGGTGAGTGTCCAATCAACTCAGTTTAGGAGGCACAGCATTGCTGGCTCCTCAGTGAGGGATGACGAAAGCCTAGATAGTTCTCCAGCAGTTCCGAGTTACATGGTACCAACTAAATCTGCAAGAGCTAAGTCCAGGCTGCAGAGCCCAGCAGAGAAGAATGGGATCACTGAGAAGGACTCGCCGCCTGAGTCAGCTAAGAAACGGCTGTCTTTCCCAGCCTCCCCCGCTCGACCAAGGCGGCATTCTGGTCCACCAAGGGTTGACAGCAGTATAATTACAGAAAATAAAACGACCGATATTGGAGTCGAAAGCTAATTACTCCCAGCACAGAGAAGAAGAGTGGAAGAAAAAGCTGTTTCATGGACTAAAAGGGAAAGAAAGAAATAAAGGTTTATTGCATCTGTGAATTGTTTAATTTCTTTAATTTGTTATGCCTGAAAAGTTGGTGGTGTGGGGTAAAATTGAGTCCCAGGAGTTTGCTTGTGATGCAAGCAATGGGGCAATTTGTTGTTATTCATTCATATTTGTTTACTTGTATCTGATATAATTACATCTCTTATCCGGGTCCTTGCCATTGTCAGAACCCATTTCTTAGAAGACTGATATTGTTGTGTTGAATTTCTTGTTTCCTCGAATTGGTGATTAAAATTATAATTTATATATTATGTATTTAATTTATGGATTATTGTTAGACTTGTTCATGCCACTAATAAGTGACAACTGGGTGTGATGTGTTTGATCATATGTTTATGCTGATGGTTAGAGCTGGAAAAGAAAATTGACACGTCCCAACCCAAATATCCAAATGACATCTGAATGACACGTGCATATGACAATAAAATTGGGAGTGAAGAAATTGAAAAACTCTCAGATAGTAGTTAGGAACGGGAATCGGATCACCAGGCCCTAGTTGAATAGTTTCCTAATTTTTGGACAAATTTTAAAAGAAAGACTCGCCTTTTTTTTTTTTTTTCGTATATGTTAGGTAGCCTAAGGAGTGATACATGGTGAATTGAAAAAGAAAAGCATGTGTGCTTCCTGAAAAAGCTTTTTGAAGCAGCGTCTAATATGTGTTTCACCAAAAAC
The DNA here is from genome assembly GCF_916048215.2 of Malus sylvestris. Taxonomy (NCBI): domain Eukaryota; kingdom Viridiplantae; phylum Streptophyta; class Magnoliopsida; order Rosales; family Rosaceae; genus Malus; species Malus sylvestris. The sequence goes on from NC_062271.1 coordinate 18,845,810, forward strand.
GCTTCTATGAAACATAAACATTTCTAAAGTTTTCCAAGCAATCTCATGCATGCCTTATATAACCGTTCAATATTCGACAATTAATAGCATTATTAGAGATTCAAAATAACAAAATGATTTTGTAGCCCAAGTTATTATTTATAACCTTCGCATTTATATTAATAATAATAAAAACCTTCATGTTTATAAAATAAAAATGAGTTATTTTTACTTTATTACCCTCAAATATAGTGAAAATTTGCACTTCGTTGCCCTTAGTTTTTTTCGTCTCAGTAACTTTGATTTTTACGATGGTTTTATACATATGTTAGGTGTTCTGTCAAATTTTTCGCTAAGTGGTAACATGACATAACTTTGGCCCATCATATTTGCTAAGAAGTATCACCCAATGGCTTGGATTTACAAGATAATTTCACATTCATGTGGAAACTGTGGTGGCCAAAGTTATGCCACGTCATCACTTAACGACAAACATAATTAAAAACCTAACGAAAGTATGAAAGTGTCATAAAAATCAAACTTTAAGTAAGAAATTGAGACGAAATTTTTTTTAAGATAGCTAAATACTAATTTTATGATTCTTGAGGATACGAAAATAAAAATCACCCAATCAAAATATTAAAATACAAAAAAAAACACAAAAACAAAAACAAAACAAAAGTCCTTTCCTTTTGTTTTTTTGGGAAAACCGAAAGTCCTTTCCTTTTACGGCAAGTATTTTCCTTTGGCTTCTTCTACAAGTGCTCGGTTTGTGGTTGTCGGCGGCCTTCTCGTTTTGTAATTAGATATTTACGTTTATTTAACCGCCAAACAAACACGAAAACTTATATTTTTTATTTTTTATTTTTTTGCGAAGAAATACCTTCCGAAAGGAAAAGACCATAAACCCTAGCGCTGGGCTGAGCCCTAACGGAACTGTTTCCCCGACCTCGAAAGAGCTACACAAATGGTGAGTCGTCTTCCCAATATCCTCAATCTTTCTGTGTATATATTTGTTTCGATATGCGAAACTAAATTTCTTCATATCCGAAAGGGAAGTAATTTGTGGATTGGGATTATCTGGGTGATTCCAAACAAGGGTTTAGCGTCTATTCTAGATGTAATTAGGGCTCAATTAGCTAAACACACCTTCGGATTCAGATGAAAAAGCTTGGGAGCTGAAAAATTTCGAATCTTTTGTCTACATTTGAAAAATAAGTTGATTTTTTCAGATTATTTGCTTTTTTATTGCCTAATGAGCGAGAAGTTTAAAGAATTTTAATCTTTATGGATCGTTGGTGTTGATCATTGAACACTGTCTCTTGTTTTTATTTTTCGTTTTGATTCGTTAGAATTTAGGTGTGGTACTGTCCATATTTGAGTTGGGAATTTTATGCTTTGTGTAACTCGGAATATAACAACAGAAGATTGTATACAGTTGAGCCTTTATGTTTGATTTCACAGCTATGTACTCTGTTTTTCGAGGATGAGTTAACTGCCCCTAGTTGCAAAATAGTTTTTTTTTTCTTTTTTTTTTTTTTTTGGCTTGTGACATTGCTGCACTAGCTACCGGTGAAGCTTATGTATAAGATTTGCAACAGGTCACGCCGTTGGTAGGAGGAATTGCTGTAGCTGCTGCTGCATATGCTGGTAGGTATAGCATTCAGGCTTGGCAAGCGTTCAAAGCAAGACCACCTACAGCTAGACTGCGGAAATTCTATGAGGGTGGTTTTCAATCTACCATGACCAAAAGGGAAGCTGCTCTCATACTCGGAGTGAGGTACCACCAACTGGCCCCTTCTTGAAATATATATGAATCTATGTTGTATTTGAGTCATGGAAACTATATTGCGACAGGTTAATGTACATTATGGCGATGATTGCATAAAAATTTCTTTGAAATGTACCTGTTGCTAATGTTTCCTCAAATATGAGTCTATTATTCGGGTGTGGAGTTTTTCAAGCAATTGCAGCTTTACTGCCTTACATATATAGAATGGAATAAATGGATGAGGCTAGGTCTATTTGGTAGTTGGACTGGTTAATCCTTAAGCATGTCCGAAGGAGCTTATTGCTTACTTTAGAACCCACTATGTAATTAGCAGTTCCTCCCTTAGTTGTAGTTGTGGAAGCCTGGTCTTTTTATTTCGTATTGTACCTATTGGTATTCCTTGCTTCTTTCAGAACCTTGGCCCTGGCTTCTTTACATTGTTTGAATTGCTCCTGTTTACCAAACAATTGGGTAGCAAAGGACAGAGGCTCATCAATTTCTGCACCGGTTCCGGAAGAGCAAAGAAAAAGGGGCCCAAGAATTGCGGTAGTCTTTGGGAACTTGCAAAGAAAGAGGCTCAGGAAGAGGAACTTCTGACCCAGATCAAGAAGGGAACTCTATCCTTAAGCCTAGTCTTTCACCATTCAAAGTACTACCTCTGCCTTCCCTTTCTATAACATGCCCGGGGTGCCCTCCTTACCAATCTAATCAAAGCCCTACAGTAATGTTTCGTCTGTTATTTAGAATTACAAAATTAACCTTAGATCAGCAGCAAATATGTGCCAGCAGGCTGTGGTTCATTCCTTTCACCCTTCTTTGCAGCCAAAGTCGGGTTATTTAGAATTGCGAAATTTGTTACTTTTTTCTTTTCTTTAGGCATATATGTGTCAAAATGTTCATCCTGTCACTGATCTTTTAACCGTAGCGGTGGTTTTAACCCTATATATACCTGAGCCTTGAGGTTAGCTGAGTAGCATCCAATATTTTAGGTTCTGCTCAATTATAATTTTGGAGAGCTTGTGGGTGCCTAGCACAAAATTGGTTATCTGTTCTAGGTCCTTTGATTTTCACAAGAGATTTCTTCATTGGCGTAAACGACAGGAAGCTCAACTAGTGCTGGCATGTTTCCTATTATCGGTCTTCAGTAGCTTAAGCTGTGTTATTATTGAGTTATACAGTGAATTTTCCAAATCTTGATATTGTGTTCAGAAGTTCATTCTTTCGTCAAAATTTCAAACTTGAGTATCTTTACGCCTGACATGATCTCAACCCATGCACACTTGGTCCTGCTCAATTAGAGCAAGTCTTGAGCTGTAAGACCGAGAAAAAGTGCAAGCTGTGGGATACTGTTTTATTGTCCTTTTGCATGTATCCTCTATACGTGTTGTTCATGTATATATATTTTGTATTTTTCTCAGGGAGACTACTCCTAAAGACAAAATCCGGGAAGCACATCGGAGGGTGATGGTTGCTAACCATCCGGATGCAGGGGGTAGTCATTACCTTGCATCCAAAATTAACGAAGCTAAAGAAATGATGCTTGGAAGAACCAAGGGCACCGGCTCTGCATTTTGATTGTATTAACTTGTCCTTTCCGTTGCACCAATGCCATTCTTGCGAAGGTTTCACATAGCGAGTTTTACGAGTGTCGTCTTTGTTTCGGATCAATAATTTTCGGCGTATATGAACGATTCTGTAGCAGTGAAATTATAATTTGAGGATCCTGTAGTTGGTTCTAATTGGAATTCTTGTGCGTTTAATTTCGTGAAAATTCTGTAGTAGTGAAGTCATGTTTCTGGGATCTTTGCTAGTTTTCTTTGCTCCTCAAAACTCAGGAACTCCTCAATACGACACGTATTTTTTTGCTGTGACACCCTCTGTCAATTTAATTTTCTTTCCTAAACAATCTATTTAATACATAAAATAAGATGTGGAAAAGACTAAAAACCCTCGTCTTCACTAAAGGCCAAACAACCATAATGTTGGGATAGGGATACTTTCTACTCTTTAACTATTTTTTTTTTGTAATTTTGGGATACTTTCTTATCTTCTGGATCCGTCAATGCATATAAATCTCATATCTACTAGAGAGATGGTGTAAGTGATAATATAAATATGTGTGTTACTCTTTGATTTATAATCATTTTCCTTGTGTGTAGAATGAAAAATTGGGCATACAAATCATTTCCTGTTGATTACACACCTAGGAGTCAATTTTAAAGAGAGTGAGGTAGAATATTTGAGTGATTCGGGGATGGTGGATGATGTCGATGATGTGTTGGAAATTTGCGATTTGGGAATTAATAAACACATTTTTAGCTTGTCACACATCCTTGTTAATTAGTATGTTGTTTTAGTTTGTTTTATCCAATCCAAAGGTCAAAAATAAAGAAAAGAGTGTGAAAGCCAAATAAGGTTTGTGATAATCTCCTATGTTGCAATTTTTCTTCATTATCCGCAGGCATTGAAACTCGATGTTTTTGAGCCGTTAGACCAAATCTAATGGTCACTGTTCATTTGTTTTTTAGCCTTTGAATAAAATTCAACAGTGAATTGCGATCTGTGCTGGTAGGCACCGAAGAAAAATCAAAATCGATTAGGAGAACGAATGGAGAAGTGTTAGAAAAGACGAGAGCCACCCAAAAAGGCACAAAATTGGCAGCACCACATTGGAGACTAGATGATAGCTCAGACACCGAAAACAGAGCGCCCATGTGATGCCTTTAACTGACTTTATTTACTCTCATTTACTCTTGAAAATAACACATTGAGCATCAACCCATGTGTGAATATTTACTGCATGCCCATCTGCATTTAACTTAACTCGGTCAAAAAAAAATAAAAATATTGGATGGTTGTTCTTCATCCAAAATTTGTATAAATTTGGCTCCCTCCATTTCTCTGCACTCACACATTCTACTGCCGACTGCTATTGCCACTACCTTCCTTCTCCATCATCACTCATCTTCTTCTTCTAAACTCTCAACAACAACAACAAATTCGAATCCAGATTCTCGATCAATATGACGACGACCTCCATTCTGTTCCCAATCATGATCACCTTCATCTTCCTTTTCACCATCACTGCCTCCCAACCCATTACTTTCCCCATCTTTACCATCCACACTACCACTGTGTCCTCCAATGACACTGCCGTTGCAGTTACGCCGACACTCTCGGCCTATTACTTTGTGGAGGCCCAAATTGGGCTTCCACGGTTTCCCGTCAAACTGGCTTTGTCTACATCAATCCCAACAACTTGGGTGCAGTGGGTTGAATGCGTAGTCTGTTTGGACGTCCCCTCCAAATATATGAACTTCAACCCCTCCGATGGTTTCCAACTTGTTGCCGGGGACGATGCCAATTATTGCGTCCCCCCTGTTGCCAAAACAGCCACATCTTCAGCCAAGGGATCTTGGGGAATGACACCTTCTCATTGGTGTCGCCTGCATCCACACCCAGTCCACCGCCGTCCTTGAAGATAAACCACTTTATCTTCGGGCTGGGTAATCAAAACCTCGTCCGTTTCGGCGCACGCAGTCTCGTAGTCGGACAGATTGGCCTCGGAAAGGGCCACCCCTCTTCCACCCTCTCACAGCTCAACATCAGTCGCTTTTCCTACTGCCTTCCGCCCTCCAATTCCAACCACCAAAACACGACTGCAACCCTCGAGTTCGGCCCCAAAGCCGGACTAACTACTGCTTACTACTACAATACCCCGATTATTGAAGGACCCCCCGACCACCCCTTCGACTATTACCTTAACCTCACGGCAATTGCCGTCGACAACGCATCAGTTTACACACCTTCAGAACAGAGAGAAGGAGGGGAACCGGGATTTGTAATTGACGTGGGAGCCACGGTCACTGTCTTGTACAAGGAGGCTTACATCCCGATGAAAAACGCTGTGATGGAATATCTTTCCAGTCACTTCGGACTATACCCGGTTTACCCCTCCCCACCTGAGTACGATCCCCCAGCTTACGAGCTCTGTTATTACAACGAGGATCTTGAGTCCATCACCACCCTCACATACCCGAACATTTCCTTCCATTTCGAAGGAGGAGCGGTGTTGCAGCTGCCAGAATCCCAAGCCTTCCACAACTTTGTGGATGAGCTTCAAACGTGCTTGGTAATGATCCCCCAGACTAGGACAGAGCCAAGCCGGCTGGGTGCACCACAGCAAAGAGGGTGGAGATTCACGTACGATCTCCTCCATTCGGAGCTGTCTTTCTCTCCAAATGGGTGTTGATTGAATCATCTGCTTCTGGGGTTTGGAACTAATAGCGGATTTAGTCCTATTGCAAATTTCTTAAACAATTATCGGTTTATGTTGTAATCAAGTTACTAAAATATTGAGTGAAAATAACTTATTAGTCATTGCCAATATGTTTGTTGTAGTGTAAAGGATGGTTTTCAAGCATCCGTGCATTTGTTCCTATTCTTAAAAAACACGTGTGGAGATTAACATCCTCATTCGTCCAAAACTAAACTTTACAACAATTTTACATTAATATATATACCAATCAATACAATGCAATGAATCCTTCAAATCACACCCACATTACGAAAGTTATGTTGTTACACATTTAGGACAAGTTATTCTCGGATGATTCACTCATGGCTTGTTGGTAACTATCCATTTTCGAAGCGAAGCGCATTCACAGAAGCATAGTTACGGGCAATTGTAGAACTATGATTTTCTGGGACCATGGCATGTGCATCTCAGGTGGCATGACTGACCATAGCCCATGGAGCACGGTTCCGACAAGCTAGGCTTAAGCCCATTGAAGATATTACTTGTCTCCCAAGTAAGAAAACTCTACTTCAAGTCAAATTAGGATACTTTGAGAATTAGACAACGTAATCCTAGGAGGATTGGTCTTAGATAGTCTCCTTGTTTAATTGGAATTATTTTCTCTACAAAGACTCTCAAGATCCCTATGAATACTCTAACTTATTATTAATCAAGAGACCTACTTTAGATTCTTCATCTTCTCCGATATACATGAATTCTCTCTATGTCTAACTGATACTCATCTTTCTCACCATTTTATGCCCAAATCAAGGGTTTGTTCATTTGGAATTGGAATCCAATTTTGCCCCAAATGGGTTCTCTCTCTTAGCTACAAGGCCCACTCGAGGTTTTGGCAAGTCTCTAGAAAGTCTATTTTATGAAATTTCTAATGATAGACATGCGCTTTTATTGGTACAAACAAGGAACGTTGGACTGGCACCCCCCAAAACATGCAAATTAGTCGGTCATTTGCCCATTTTACCTTCAAGGTTAATGTAATTGTGCGATTACGGTCTAGTAATATTCTTCTTTACTTGTAAATGAGAGGTCTTAAGTTTGATTATTGCCAAAAGCGAATTTGAACCACATTATTGCTAGCCCATTGTAAGGCTAAGTCCACCCCTTCTTCGTTAGTGTAGATAATATCATTTGTTCAAAAACAACAAAATGTAATTAATCTAGGCTTATTATATTAGCACCTCATAAATTGTTGAATAAACCTCACGTACTTAATACACCTTACATTTGCTTTTTCAATGAAAAATTATCTTAATACACCCCACATATTTTCTCATAATACCCTCACACCTCACACCTCACATTCTCAATATACACCTTACATTTTCTACATGCACCCCATATTTTCTATACACTCCACATTTCTCAAATCTTATAAAGCTTTTAATTTGGACAAAAAATGCCAACTAGAATTTTGACAAAAGATGCCGCCTAGGATTTAAAGCATGTGTGGGTTGTTTTCAATTCCACCATTAAAACCTATGTCGTCTATTTTTAATATTTGGTGGTAATTTTAGGTGTTTAATTCTTCATGTAATCTCTATGATCCCTAAAAGATAAATACAAACATAGAAGTTTGAACAACACAGCAAAAGCAAGATTAAATAATTATTGATGTCGTCAAAATCACTAAAACAATAAAAAATATTAAGTCTTACCTCATGTGAAGCTTCTGAAACATTGATTTCGTGTTTCATTCATAAAAAATAATTGTTCTCAATCAACATGTTTGTAGTTTCATTGGTTAGGGTTTTGTTCAATAATGGATAGTCGGAGGGATTTTGATAGTTGAAGAAGATAAATAATACATTAAAAGTGATATGGGGTGTATTTAGAATTTTTTTGTTAAACCTAATAAGGTCAAAATTGTCATTGCATATTAGGATAAATAAATCATTTAATATTAAATTTTAATGTTGGGTATATTCAACATTTTGTGGGATGCTAATATAAAAAGCCTTAATCTACTAATTTTTAGTTCTGGTAATATGGTTTTTTAAAATTTGCTAATTTTGACCGTTGCAACTTGGAAGCCAAACTTGAAGTCTTGAACCGTCCTATGATTAGAAGGCTAGTATTAACGCGTCGGAAGAAGTTGGGCGATCTGTGTCCTATTGTATTGGGCTTATGGCATTAATATTTCGAAAAAGTAATGCTAAGTCGACTAAATTTGTAGATTAAAATTGTAAATTAAATGATGTATTACTAATAAAAAAATAAGTACGTTAATTAACATTTAAATAATAATCCAATCATCAACTTTCATGTCATTTAGTTTACAAAATTTAGTCTGCAAATTTAGTGTCTCTAGCATTACTCGTAAAAAGTTAGATCGAATAAGTTTCACAATTTTACTTATTTCCCCGACCAAGAAACATGAGAGACAATTTACTATGCTCAAAGCACCAATTGGTACATCATATTTTATCAAATACGTAGAAAGAGAAATATATTTTCTTCAGCGCTCCTCTACTTTAAATTAGTGATGTAGTAGCTCGTGTACAGGGAGTAAAAAAAACTTCTCCAACAACGTCTACCATTAGTGCTAGTTAATAAATTTATCTCATAACTAAAAAAATATTATTAAAAACCATTAATAAGTTACAACAAAACTGTCAAATAAATACTATCATGATACAATTAAATACTAATTTTACATTCGTGCAGCGTAACCATCAAATAAATAAAATAATCAATACATATTATTTTAAATTTCAAAACACCGAAGGAGTTGCAATAACCACTATATAAACACACGGTGTTTCCTCAAATATCAATAGACCTCAAAGGAAAAAGAACCAAAGTAATTTAGTTGAAGAAATATCAATAGTCACAATGCGTTCCGGGTGTGTCATGGCATTACTTGCTCTACTTCTTTCCCATGTTTATAGTCAGGGTCTTTACGGATTTGCGCCCATACCGAGCACCCACTATCCATATGTGATCGAATTTGCAAAATTTGCTGTATCCGAGTACAACAAAAAAACCACAGACAAGTTAGCTTTCGAGAGACTGGTTAAGGGCAAATACACCTCGGGAACTCCAATCTATTACGTGCTTGTCATTGCGGCCAAGAACGAGTCACTGCCGAATATCCCCTCTTCAAATTATGAGGCTACTCTCACGGTCGGACCTATTAAGACATTGGACAGCTTTCGTAAGATTTATGGCTTACATGCATACCCACCTATTAAAATCTAGCTCCAATAATTCTTGATATATTGTTGATTTCGCTTAGTGAGGACCATTTGTTTTTGCACGAGAAAAGACTTATAATTATGTAATAAGTTGGCAAGACCATACAAGAATGATTTATGTACTATATGCTGCCATGTTTGCTTCCCTGAAAATGGTTGTTACGAATTTTTCTTCATAAATGCCAAATATCTTGGATCATAGAATGGACTCGCCATGGGACTTGAGAGTTGAGACTTTTGCCGGAGGATTTGTATTAATATAGGGGTGAAGTGCCAATTTTGTCCATGAATTATCATCTCAGAAAAAATTAGATCCCTGAATTATTTTCTTTTCTATAAAATAAGTTCCTAAATTCATTAAAAATTACAATTTCATCCCTATTATTATATTCAAAATTATTTTATCTAATTTTTCGTCAATTTATGTCACTTGACAAACTTCAGAGTGTAACGCCGTCATTTTCTTGTCTATAAGCCCTTAAAATTTCATATAGGTATAGGATCTAACGTCTAGTTTACCCTCCAAAATTAACTCCTTACACTATTTCTTTATTAAAAATTTACCAATCTACCCTCTCATGTGTATCACATACAAATAACGTGACTTAAATCGATAGAAAACTGAATATAGTAGCTTCGAATATTAATTGGCAGATTTTTATAATTTAATGATTGATTTTACTGAAAAAATAATTTATGGACCAAATTTTCACTCAGGTGATAATTCAGGGACTAAATTGGCAGTTCCCTTTATTATATTGGAATCTCTTTCAACGATGACTTTTTTTTTATTGTAGACGAACTGCCAAAATAAGTGTCTGCTTTAATACCAACGCAACCTACAAAACATTTGATATACAGTTAAACCTCAATAAATTGATAGTTTTGGACCAAGAAAAACCTATTTAATTTAACGAACATTAAAAAAAAATTCTCTCTAGAGTTCCCTCTAGGAGAGAGTTTGTTGTAGGCCGAAAGCGGTGAGGATTTTTGGGTTTCGGGTGGCGTCAAGCTTCCCGGGAGTCCAGTGGATGTTTCTTAGCATAGTCTTGAGAATAACAAGAGTGTTTCTTTGGGAGTGGTCTGTATTGGTGGGGATAATTGTGGAGTAAATAGTGTCCCAGTTTTCCTAAAGGTTGGCGCTCATGAAGGAGGAACAACAACTGGTTGTGATTGACAAACATAAAGTTTTGCTGCTCCGTTCGTCAAAGGTATTCCTAGTGGGGAAGGTGCTAACAGGCAAATTCTTCAACAAGGAGCGATTCAAGAAGCAAATGCTGATGTTATGGAGGCCGAAAGCCTTGGTTACGATTGTTGAGTTGGAGCATGATTTGATCTCATTTGGGTTTGACAACGTTCGTGAAATAACTACGGTGTTGAGAGAAGGCCATTGGCTATTTGATGGAGCTCTTGTGGTGTTGGTGGAAGCCGATGATCTTTCTCATCCCTCTATGATTCCGTTGGGCACTCAAGAATTCTGGGTGCAAGTTAGGGGTCTGTGATAGAAGCATATTTATGCGACTTAATTAGCTTGTTTCTTGGCATTTATGTTGTTAGTTCGTAGTTATTGTAGTATTTTAAGCTATTTTCGTGTGTTTGAAGGTCCAAAGGGTTAATGTGGCAAATAAGTGCATTTTAGAGCATTTTGGAGCATTTTTGGGCATGGAATAGATAGCATATGCTTGGAGCAAAAGGAATGGACGAAATTTGAAGTTTGTGCATCATCCTCTCCCTATAAATAACCATTTTAGCACACTCGTTTCACCCAACACATTCACCTACCCTACATCCACTCATTTCACCCAACACATCCACTCATTACAACCACCCAACACATTCACCTACCACTACATCCACTCATTTCACCCAACACATCCATTCACCTACCACTACATCCACTCATTTCACCCAACACATCTACTCATTACAACCACCTAATACATTCACCTACCACTACATCCACTCATTTCAACCATCCAACACATTCACCTACCACTACATCCACTCATTACCACCACCCACTACATCCTCTCCCTAACCTATAAATACATCCACCCTTCACCATAACTAAAATTCCAATTCCCTAGCCGTGAGCACCTTACATTCATCCATATATTCGCACATCCCACAAACACATACAAATCCATTCCCTTGCCGTGGCACTCATCCAACCAAAAATCAAACACAAATCCATACATTCCCTTCAACCTTGCCGTGGCATCCATCCAACCTAAATACATTCATAACATTTCCATAAATCCATACACTTCCTTAGATACTTGTGCTGCAACAAGGTGGTGAAAACGAAGGTCCTTGGCGTTGCAAGCTTGAAACTTTGGAGCGTTTTAGGTGTACTTCGTTCTTGCTTTCAATATCTACTTTGTTATTTTCTGATTTTGTTGCAATTATGAGTAACTAAACCCCCCTTAGCTAGGGGAAAATTTAAAGCCATGAACATACTTGCAATATGAATTGATTACCTTCAGTTGTGATTTCATAAGTTGTGAATTCAATTTGTTTAGCTGCTTGATTGTTAACTTATTCGTGTATGTTTATTAAGAGTGCACACTTAGTTGCATGCATGAATATAATGCTAGAATATAAGAGAGTTTCACTTAATAGTTACAAACTTATATTCACAAGTAGTGGAGGTTACTTATAAACGATCGCGTTAAATGAATTCTTGGCAGGAGTTTCATGCTCATCATAGTAACGAATGCCTCGTCAATACTTATAGTTTTCATAATGCTTAATGATCTTTGATTGTTTCTTTATTGTACTGTTCACGTAAAGGACTTTTGAAGAATGCTTGAATTGTTGTATGCGCTTTCCCATCCAATTCAATAACTTAAGGAGAACTTGAAGGTTAATTTAAGTGGACTTAATTAACTTGGGGTGTTGAGTTTCATGATTCATCGAAAGAACAACTGAAAATTGGTTTATGTGCAAGTGTGTTATGTGTGGAGAAGAACCCTCTAGCTAGCCCATCATCCATAGTTTACCCAAATTCGTCCAAAATCTGTTTTAGCTTACAATCTGTTTGTTTTGTTTTCAAATTCGTCAAAATCCAATCCCCCTTTACTTTAAAGTGTTTTATTAGTCAAAATCTGTTTTGATTTGTGTTTTTAAGTGTCTTGAGTCAAGTTAGAACCTAATTTCGTCCAAACCCATCCCTAGAGTCAGTTTAGAGTCTAATTCATTGTTTTAAGATGTTTTGAGTCTTTTAAACTAGTTTTGAGTCTTTTTAGTTTGTATTGCATCTTAACAAACAAGTCCTAGGAAACTGACTCGGTCTATCCCACAAATACCAACTAAATTCGCCTACAGTTGATGTTTCCTTAATTTCCTCTACCACTGACTTAAGACGTTTTGGGCTCCAAGTTGCAAACCTATGAGTACACCACTAATTCCAAGTGACAATATGAGAAAAGAGGATGATAGTAGAACTACTGATGAAGCTCAATACATAAAGGTTGTTGAGAGCACGTTATACCTTACTGCAACTTGACCAGACATAATGTATTATGTCTGTTTGCTAGCAAGGCCCTGCATTGTCCGTCAAATAAGCACTATGGAATAGCAAAAAGAGTTCTCAATTATATTCAAGGAACTTTGGATTTTGGCTTTGAATACAAGAAAGGAAAAGGAGCAATTATGATAGGATTTTGTGACAGTGATTGGAGTGGTTCATAAGAGGTCTTGAAAAGCACTTCTGGCTATGCTTGTACCCTTTGTAGTGGTGTTTTCTTTTGGGTTTCAGTTAAGCAGCAATGTGTAGCCTTATTCATTGCCGAAGCCGAGTACATCAGTGCTTTAGAAGCTACTACACAAGCCACTTGGTTAAGATTTGTCCTAGAAGACTTTGGTGAAATTCAAACTGATGCTACACTGAATTGTGATAAAACTTCAATCATGCATCACTAAGAATCCCATTTTTCATTAGAAACCCAAGCATATAAATAGAAGGTATCATTTCATTAAGAAAGCACTGCAGCAACGAGTGATTGATTTAGTGCATTGTCTCACAAACGAGAAGTTGCTGATATCTTTACAAAGGCATGGGCAAAAGATCAGTTAATCATCTCAAAGATCTCCTTGGTGTGAAATCAGTTCACAATTTAAGGGGGTGTTGAAGCATAAATTGTAAACTAATTTGTTGAAGACTCGGTATTAATCCTAACTTACATTGTTGGATTAATTAGAATAGGTTTTAATCCTAGCTTACACAAAATCACAGATTCAAATTCCAAATTAGAGTGAGAGGGGAGAAGGGAGAGAAAAGAAAGGAATGAGTTTAAGTTTAAAAACTCTAAAAACTCACTTTTTATGTTTTTAGAGAATAGACTATATTTTTTAGTTAGTCTTAAGTTCAGTTTTTGAAAATAGTCCTACCAAACAAGTTTTTAAGGCCTAAAACTTGAAAATTATTTTTGAGTTTAAAATTTTGGATTCAAGTAGAGTACCAAACAGACCCATAGCTTTTGAAAGAATGGTTAGAGGCAAATACACCATGGGAGCCCCAAGCTATTACGTGCTTGTCCTTGCGGCCAAGAACGTGTCATTGCCGAATATCCCCTCTTCAAATTATGAAGCTGCTCTCATAAACGGACCTATTAAGGTACTGGACAGCTTCCGTAAGATTTTCGGCTTACATGCATACCCACCTATTAAAATCTAGCTCGAATAATTTTTCTTTTTTGCTTTGAGAATTGTTTATGTGGAACTTGTCCATTTATTTTGGCACAAGGAAAGACATATTTGTACTCCAAAATTCTTAATAAGGCAAATAATTTCTCTTGGTGATTGATTAGCTTCTTCTCCAAGTCCCAAACTTCTTCCCACACTTTATCCTCTGCTCACTAGTTCTAAAGGCATCTCCGGTTGGCTCTTATGGCTCGTTTGGAAAGCGTTTTTAGTTAAAATATTTTTGAAACAAATTCTTAATAAAAATTCAAGTGGATCCTAAAAAAAGTACTTTAAGTACTTTCTAAAAGAAGCATATATCTGATGCTTCTTCCAAAAAACTAATGTTTAAACCCAAAATCAGTTTCACTAAAAATACTTTCAGTCATTGAAAAACACTTCCAAACGAACTCTTAGTGCCTCACTAGCTCTTTATCATTTTTTACCACAATTTAAACATTTTTTTTTTAAAGATGAAACAAATAACAAAGAAGATCCTCTAGGGATCTTTAAATAATACTTATCAACTTTTGTTCTTGTATAATTATATTTTTTTTAAATTACTGCTGCCATGTTTGCTCTCTTGTAAGTGTGCTGAAAATGGATGTTGGGAATTTTTCATAAATGCCAAATATCTTGGATAATAGAATGAATTCGCCGTGGAACTTGAGACTTGTGCTGGAGGATTTGGATTAATATCTTGGAATCTCTTTCAATGATGATATTTTTTAAGAGTTTTTTTTATCACAAATGATCTTTGAGATTGATCAAATTCATCATTTTGGTCCTTCACTTTCAAATCCATCAATGTTGTCCCTAACATTCACTACCGCAAATCATCGTCGTCTTCATCAGGGTATGCTCAAAAGAAAGGCCTCCTAAACTCACTCCTCATTCTTTCTAGTTGGTTATAATACGAAATCCTATAAAATTCGAATTGAATTTGGATTCGATTTTATTGAATTTGGATTGATTTTTTTTTTCTTTTTCCAATTGGGGTTGTGGGATGCAAGAAAAATGCTAGCGCGGAATACTCTTCTTTTGGTTCACTCTTAAAAAAAAAATAGTTTCTTATAGTTAATCCACGTTGAGCCATATAATTGGATTAGTGGGACCACATTAACTGAGGGAATAAATTGATGCACGGTAGTGAAAGTCAAAGACCAAATTTATCGATTTTTGAAACCCAAGGACCAAAATGAGGAGTTGAATCAATGTCAGGGACCATTTGCGATAAAAATCCTTATTTTGTGTAATTCACGTGTCACCATTTCATTGGATTTATAGGTCTCACATGCAAACTAACAAAATAGTTGACAAAATATTAATGGAATGACCAAATTGATGTGAGGTAGTGAATACAGAGATGACATTGATTGATTTTGAAAGTGAAAGACCAAAATAATGAGTTTGATCAATCTCAAAGATAATTTGTGATAAAAAAAAATTAAATTATAGACGAAGTGCCTAAATAAGTGCATGCTTTAATACCAACGCTTCCGCTGCAAACATCTGATGTACTGTTAAACCTCTCCAAATTTATAATTTTGGGATCAAGAAAAATATATTAATTTAACGAATATTAAATAACCAATAAATTAATAATGTATCAATTAATTAATAACTTATTAATTTTCAAGGTATTTTGTATTAATTTATCGATTAATAATATATTAATTTGCCAAGGAAAATCTATTAATTTATCAAGGTATTTCTTGTTTTTTCTTAAATTTGACCAAACAAAAACACTATGTGTTAGACACATTGTTTTTGGACATTTTATTGAGATAAATTTAATTCAAAAAATTAAATCTACAGTTGTTGATCCAAAAAACCATCAAGCCTACGTGGCGCACAGACCGAGTAACTAATGAGCTAACTACGTCATTCGGTTATGTGCAGGGCATGCCAAAGAGTTGAGCGCGCTGCTGACTTCTTGATCTTACCAAACAAAAACATAAGGTAACACGAAAATCCCACTTTGAAAGAAGTCTATTTAACATTTCTCAAAATTCAATAGTGAATTGCAATCTGTGCTTGTACACACCGAAGAAAAATCGACTAGGAGAATCAAGAAGTATTGGAAGAGACGAGAGTAGACCCGGCAGTTTCTGACACGACACAAAAATAACAGGTTTCGGGTCAACACGATAACTTATCGGATCATTATCGGTGACCCGTTAATAATGGGTCCTTAACGGGTATACACGGGGGTAACACGTGGATAACCCGTTTCGAGCCGTTAAGAAAAAAATTATTTTGATAATTTTAAAATTTAATTACTAAAAGATTTATTATAAAATACAATAGCCACATTAATATATACAATATATTCTATATTAAATATATAGTTTTGTATTATTATTCTATATAAGTTTTAAAAAAAAGTTTTAGTCATTATTTATTTTTAATATGAGAGTTCATTATTATAATTACTAGGATAAATTTTACTTAACATGTTGTTGTCCAAAATTAAAATAAACTAATATAGTATTTGTATAGGTAAGAACTAAGAAGACATACATACAAGTATGAAAAATGTGAAAGAATATATAAACACTCGTGATTCATCATTATTCCTCCACGAGTAGATCATATAAACACTCGTGATTCATCATTATTCCTCCACGAGTAGATAATGATTACACTTACATTATCGTTTATATTTTTAAAATCCTCCAAACCTTCATGAATAATGTTTTTTATTAAAGGGAAAAATTAATAAATTAATAATAATTATTGTAGAAGTGTAAAAAATGTAAAAAAAAATATACAATCACTCATAGTGACAAACTTTACAACTTTCATGAAGGGGTCAGCTTTGAAATCCAACACTATAATTCATAAACCTTAAATTTATATTTAACCGTCGATTGTCATTTACGCTTTATTCTTCTTACTGAATTTCATTTTTAAAATTTTCTTTTTTGAAAACATGATCATCTGGTGGATGTAAGAAGATGAACGGTTCAGATCTTTGATATCACGTTTCGATATTTACGATTAATTGAAATATGAGTCGATGTCATATAGTTTATAGAAACTTTATAAACATCAAGCAATATTTTTACTAACCGTAAAACTCTGAATATAATATCAACGATTCAAATCGTTCATCTTCCTGCATCCTCTAATAGATCACGTTTTCAAAAAAGAAAATCTGAAATTTGATGAGAACAATGAAGCGTAAATGTAAACAACAATCAACGGTTAAATTTTGATCTATGATTTATATGATTATAGTGGCGAATTTCGAAGTTAAGCTCTTCATGAAAGTTGTAAAGCTTGTCATTACGAGCGTTTATATATTTTTTTACACTTCTACATTAATTAAAAAACTATTAAAGACTTTAGGTAAGTGAAAATATACTTAAAAGAAAATTGCATTTTTATGTTTTGGATGTGACAATATGGTATGTATATACTTATTTAGTATTATATTTTTCATTTGATTATTTATTGGTTTAAAATATATTTTCCTTAACCGGTAATGTCACAGCCTGTTCCGAATTAAAGTTATCGATAACGTGAATTGACAAAATTACCCTTGAACAGTTGGTCGTGGTGTGTGTAAATGGGCTAAGGTTTGGACTCAATCAAAATTTTAAAGTTTTAGCTGTTTGGTTGGTGACCCAATTTGGACCACACACACACAAAAGTACCTTTCTCTCTCTTCTCTCCCGTGCTCTCTCCCTCGGACTCACTCTCTCTCCTTTTCTCCCGTACGGATTAACAACAAACTAGTCGGAAGTTTGCAGATCGAGGGTTTAAAGGACACCATTGTGTTCCTGAGGTTCATACGAGTTGAATGGTACCATTTTTAGGTAAGAACTTCTTCGAAAACTCGTGAAAACCCTAACCCAATTTATGTCACTATTCATGCAATCGTAAAATCGTGTGTTTTTTGGGATTTCAAGCTTACATGTAGTTTAAAGAGGTCCTCACGAGGCTCGGAGTGGTTCGTTGGAAGAATTTGGACATCGGATTATCGAGAACAACGGGTCTTAAGATTTGCCGGAATATCGAGGCTTTTTTCAGCGGGTTTCTAGGTTTCAGGGCTCGACTTAGGTATGGTTTTGTTCTTCTTGGTGAGATCTTCAAATTGGTTCAAATTTCATGGAATTTGGTTAAGAAATAAAGAAGATAAAAGGTTTTGAAATAAATTCCAGAAACCGGCGAAGTCACTGGTGTCCGGCAACTCGTCGGAGAAGACAAGGGCATATTCCGTCAGTTTTGACGGAATATGCTAACGGTGTTAGATGACACCGTTAATAATTGACAGTATATGCTTGCTTTTGGACGAATATTCCTGACAGCATTAACTGTTGCCGTCAGTGTGCCTGGCACGTGCCTGCGAATGGGCGGCGCATCTGGCCGTGCCTTGGCCGGCGTGTGGGTGGTCGGAATTTTTTTCTAAAAATATGGGGATGTTTGTGAGGTTGTGTAGATCACGTTGGTATATTCAAACATCCCATTTGAGCAATGTATGAGAAGTTATTAGCTAGTATTGGTTATGTGCTTTAAATTAACGTTTTTATAGTTGTTTCGAATATAGGGGTGACTTATCCCGAGGACGAGAGCAGTCAAGGGCGACTCAGGGGCTACGACCCTTCGACATACCAGTGAGTGGGCTTTTGGTTTTAAGTATATATGTATATGGTTGGTATTTTCCCAGAAAATGCATTTAAATGAGTTATGATTTGAATTGCCATGCCAAACACTTTATATTTAGAATATGCATATGATGTTTGCATATATATAATTGTGGTGCTATGGACGCTCAGGTAAGCCCAAGTGAGTTATGAATTGTGAATGTGATTAACAGTCGTGATTAATTGAGAAGCATAGAGCTCATAAACCTACACCCCGGGTGATTGTGAATTACTAAAGATAGGGTACATGCTTGTTTATAATGTCACCTCCCGCACCATATGCTCATTTTGGATCCAATTTAGGTGCACAGTCTTGTCGTACAGACCATCATAGGTGGTTCCGACTCGTAGGTGACTAGCGATTTATCGCATAACTATCATGAGTGCGTAGTATTGAGCATAACTATATTCCAGTTGTATAGACCTTTTCAGTGGTTCCGACTTGTGTGCAGTGTAGTGCCGTATAGGTCATTTGTAGTGACTCCGGCTAGATTGACTAATGAACTATGAATTCAGCCGTACAGACTTCTGCAAGGGTTCCGACTAATGTGTTATTTTTAATGAATTTATTTTCACCTGAGTTACTTATCCTATTTATATCTTGGCATGACATACTTATGATTATGAATATGTGAAGCATGATTTGAGTGTGTATATATATATATATATATATATATATATATATATATATATATATATATATTCTATTTCTAGGAAAAGTATACATATTTTACGGCGAGGGGTTAGAGCTTTTGAAAGTTAATGTGTTCTCAAAACCTTTGTTTTTGCCCACTCACATTTTCTATTTTGCGCCCCTCTAGGTTTTAGGTAGACTTGTTGTTGGTGGCATTGAGGATCTCGGCGGTTCTGACAGAATAAAATATTTGTAGGACATCTTCTGGTACTGTATAACTAGTACTTGTCCTACTGGACTGCACCTAGACTTTCTATGCTCTGATTAGGAGTATTTACACTTGTATCTCACTCAAAGCACTTCCTATTTATAAGTGCACATTAGTAGCTTTCGGTTTTTATTTATTCGTATATTTCTTATCTTTATTGCTTCCGCACTGTGCACATGGCTACGTCACCCTCACGTGACGGCCAACATGCCTCGATCTTGGTCGGGGTGTGTCAGGTAATGGGTCGGGTCATATTACCTATTAATATTATCGGGTCGATTTTGGGTCAGGTCATTTTACTCGTTTATTTTAACAGGTGTTACACGACACGACCCGTTAAGATATCGGGTATAACGCGAATATGGAAAACACGACACGAATGCCAGGTCTAGACGAGAGCCACTAAAAAAGGCACAAAATTGGCTGCACCATATTGGAGACTATATCATAGCTCAGACACCAAAAACAAATTGCCCATGTGATCACTTTAACTGACTTTATTTACTGAGCAGCATCCCATGTGTCAGTATTTACTGCAAACCCAATCTGTATTCAACTTAACTCGGTTAAAAGGAAAAATATTGGACGGTTGTGATTTATCCAAAATTTGTATAAGTTTGGCTCCCTCCATTCTCTGCATTCACACATTCTACCGCCTACTGCCGACTGTTACCGCCTTCCTTCTCGATCATCATCACTCATCTTCTTCTAAATTCACAACAACAACAGCAATTTCGAATTCAAACTCTCGATCAATATGACGACCACCTCCATTCTCTTCCCAATCATGATCACCTTCATCTTCCTTTTCACCACCAATTTTCTACTCACTGTCACTGCCTCCCAACCTGTTAGTTTCCACAGCCTTACCATCCACACCACCACTGTGTCCTCCAATGACACCGCCATCGCCGTTATGCCGACACTCTCGGCCTATTACTTTTTTGAGGCCCGAATTGGGCTTCCACGGTTCCGCGTGAAATTAGCTATCTCTACATCAACCCCAACAACCTGGGTGCAGTCGGCCGACTGCGTAGTCTGTCTCGACGTCCCCTCCAAATCTATGAACTTCGACCCCGCCGATGGTTTTGAACCCGTTCTCGGGGACGATTCCAAATATTGCGTCCCTCCTGTCGCCAAAACAGCCACATTGGGAGACCCGTGTCGGTACGTCCTTGGCTTCAGCCAAGGGATATTGGGGAATGACACCTTCTCATTGGTGTCGCCGCCATCCACTTCCAGCCCACCGCCATCCTTGGAGATAAACGACTTTATCTTCGGCATGGGTAAGCAAAACATGGTCAATTTCGGCGCACACAGTCCGATAGTCGGACAGCTTGGCCTCGGAAAGGGCCACCCCTCTCCCACCCTCTCACAGCTCAATATCAGCCGCTTTTCCTACTGCCTTCCGCCCTCCAACTCCAACCACCAAAACACGACTGCAACCCTCGAGTTCGGCCCCAAAGCCTGACTAACTACTGCTTACTACTACAATACCCCGATTGTTGAAGGACCCCCAGACCACCCCTTCAACTACTACATTAACCTCACTGAAATCGCCGTCAACAACGCATCCGTTTACACACCTTCAAAACAGAGAGAAGGAGGGGAACCGGGATTTGTCATTGACGTGGGAGCCACGGTCACCCTCTTGTACAAGGAAGCTTACATCCGGGTGAAGGATGCTGTGATGGAATATCTTTCCAGTAACTTCGGACTGTATCCGGTTTACCCCTCCCGCCCCGTGTCCAAACCCCCAACTTATGAGCTCTGTTATTACAACCAGGATCTCGAGTCCATCACCACGCTGGCATACCCGAACATTTCGTTCCATTTCGAAGGAGGAGCTGTGTTGCAGCTGCCAGAATCCCAAGCCTTCCACAACTTTGTGGATGAGCTTCAAACGTGCTTGGTAATGATCCCCAAGACTGGGACAGAGCCAAGCCGGCTGGGTGCATCGCAGCAAAGAGGGTGGAGATTCACTTACGATCTCCTCCAATCGGAGCTGTCTTCCGCTCCAATTGGGTGTTGAATCATCCGCCTCTGGGACAAGGTTGACAATGTTAGTGTTATGGTAACAGCAGTGTTATTGGAGACGAGTTTGGAGGAGTAGACGTGGGCGTTAAGACAGCTGTGATGGTGAAGATGTGTGTGTTAATTTGCATGTGAACCGTGTAGCTTTTATGTGGATCTCCACAAAACAAAGAATTTAAATCACCTCACAATCTCCATTGCATTCAAATGAAAAACTGAAAGCTTCCACTTTTTATTACTGTCAAGAATATGCAAGTCCCGACGACATTCGTGGCCTTTGATGTTTAACGGTTAGATACAGACGTAAGTATGAGGTATGAATCCAAAAGAAAGAAAACTACCATTTGTGAATCACATGTAATACATTGAGTCGTGGACGGTGAGAAAAAAACCATACCACCGGAGGAGACACAAACTTCATATAAACTGCGGCACCATTGCTTCACAGCATCTTGTCATCAAACGCGTTAACCCTCCAAAACTTTTCGAACTCAACTTCACACTTCGCTGAGCAGAGGAGCATCCTGTGGTTATTCTATGGTATTTACAGCAGAATTCTACGTAAAAGGAACCAATTATCAGAAACGATGTGCAAGTCGTGAGAGAATCAAGCATTTGTTGATTTATGTTCCCCAATTGATTTCTGACAGAGTATCAAGCATTTGTTGATATCTCTTCTGAGTTGCCTTCCAATGACGTTGTATCTATATCCAATTTTTCGACTACTGGACCTTGAGGACTTCCAAAAGGAGTCATGAAGATCTGTCTATGGCATTCATCGCAGAAGTATAAGTACGAGAAGTGGCCTTCATTTGGCAGCTTATGCACGTAAGATCCAGGTAAAATCCGTGCTATATAATCAGTCACTGATGATGGTGGGACTACCATATCATCCATTCCCTGCACATTTTTCATTAGGCATAATGTCATTAACAAAATTCTCAAGCCAAGTTGCACCGATGTTAATGCATGCATTATGAATGAGAGTAGTTCTAAGTCCTCAGTTACGAATTTCAGCATATGATAGAACTGACCCCCGCAAAACCAGCCGCATACAAAAGTAAAATGTCGCAAGATTCATAGTAGAAACACCAGAGCAGCAAACGTTGGATAGGCAATTAAGAAATACGAGGTAAAAATAATAAAATACATGCACCAACCTGCTCTATATGTATTTCATAAGGATTCGACGTAACCGAGGAGTGCCGGCTGTCGACTACCTGACGCCCTCCCCCTCCTCCTTTATCCGGGCTTGGGACCGGCAATGTAAGATAAACTTACACAGGCGGAGTTAAGCAATCCAGTCAGCATGCATTCTGCCTCACTGTTCCAGAGCCAAGCAAGAAATCCTCTTCGCTGACACTGTTTCTGCGCCTGAAGATCTGCCAGACTAAAACCCCACCGTGATACTTGTAGGACAGCTTCCTCCATGAAGGGTTTGATACTCCCTTGGCGGATCGACTCCTCTATATCCCTTTGCAAGTGTTCCTCAACTTTTGGATCTTCAATCAGAATTTCATCCTGCACGTATCAAGAATATGAAAGTTGACACCTTGTGCAATGAATACACCTGAATATGTGTGAAGCGGTCTGGAGTGCAGGTTTTAAAGAGTGACTATAAATACGAAATTGTTAATCTACCAAAGGCAGAAAAAAGCAGTCTTATTATAAACACAAAAATATACTGGCATGCATGATCATGCCTTGCTTTAAGAGAAATGAGAAACATAGAAATCTGTTTAAAGCTGGCACTGACTGCGGGGAAGAAAAAGGTTTTCAACCTTGCAGGATATTTCATGGATTAGATGACAGTGAGCTCACCTTCTTCCCCAGTGAGAGAGACAACCATTTATCAATTCTGTCGTGTTTCCCTGATAGGAAGCTTCGGCGATAAAAAGAGGAGAGAAATTTTGGAAATCTACGAGCTAAAAAATACATTAATCTCCTTCGTAGAACCCATGGTTCCCAAGTCCTTTTCTTCTCCTCTTTAGTCATACCCGGCTCATAGGGATTAATCATTGGGCCACCATGGCTGCACCTGCAAGTTCACTCAAGATTCATAACACAGCAAGTTATTCCTGATAAATCTTTAGAGAAGTGGTAGAACATAAGGGTGCACATAAATAAGGTTCGGATTTTGGGTGTTGAATACTATTATGCTAAGCATCCACAGAACCCAAATAGAAATTAAATCATGGTCGTAAATTTTCAGAAAACGAGTAATATACCTGCAACTCTATCAAGAATGTATCTGAGAGAAGCCCAAGCATGCATCGCTCCACTTGAGTGGCCCAGCACCCAGAATTTGTCATCAACACCAATAGCATTTGCTAAGTATAGCATATCCAATGCCGATGAGTTAAGATTCCTGCTGGGATGAGGATCACTCTCCCCAAAACCAGGAAGATCATATGTGACCAAGCGGATACCAAACTCTTCAAGCAACGATATCTTTATTCCGGGTATACCTTTTGAGAACAAAGAATAATAAATTGGAGAAGGAGGAAAAAACCGGTGTATGATATCTTTATTCCAAATACTCTTCAGCAAGAGCATAGATTATGGTTTCCAAGATTCTAACCACCAAAAATAATTTAGCAGTACCAGTGATTTATTTACCTGCAAGTCGAGATGTAAGAAAAGAATGTGGAGCAATCAGTAAAAATCGAGTGCCCTTTGCTGGGACACCTTGTTCATGATAGGCCAATCGTCTCCCGTCTGGAAGTAGTACATGACTAGCACTAGGAGGATGTATTTGCACTTTCTTCACTGATCGGACCAAGCTGTCATGGTTGGTATTGACATTTATAGCTGCACATGTTTAGAAACGTAGACACATCAGATCATGCTTATACCACGAAAGAACACAAATGTATACTGCAGTCAAAATCAAGTTTTGGAGCTCCTACTGAAAAAGCTTTCTTTGTTCAAAAGAAAATGACCAATCTAGAAAAGCTTTTCTTGGACAGTTGAAAGTTAAAGAAATAATAATTCCACTACATACAAAAAGGCCGAATAAGAATACCAAAACCACTTCATCGAGGACGGATTCAAGTAATTTCGTTCTTATATTTATTCATTGCACCAAAACTATCAACATTCAGAAGACTAGTATAGCCTTATCCAGAGGAATACAATCCTTGCCAGCATGGCTCCAGGAATCATAGAGCATTTTTCTCGTTAACTCTTCACAAGACTTAATCAAATGAAACAGAGTAAAGTTGCATCACCTAGAAACTATTTAGGGAATGCACAGAGGCGAAAATGGAAACCCCAACATAGCATCGCAGATTGAAAAAAAGGAAAAGAGACTGCTCAGTTTTGAAACCACATTTCCCTTAACAGTATGCTTACAATTGGAAGGTTCCATGCAAAAATTAATTATGCAATTTTAAGCATCAACTTTCTGCTAACTGAATGACAACCAGTCCATATATTATCAAATGTCGCCACTCATGATCCATTGGTCAAGCGGGGAAAGACTCGAGCTCAAGAACACGTTGTTCAACCGTTGAATAAGGTACATCAAAAGAACAAAACCCGAACACTAACTGAAAAGCATTAGGAGCAAAAATAGAACATGAAAAATGCGAAAGCCCTATCCAAAAAAAGTACGTAGATCCGTAGTAGCTCCTCTCAAAACATTTCGAAACAGATCAAAAACCTTAATCACAAAAACACACACAGTAAATTAATAGCCTTATGAATAACAAAAAAAAATATTTATGCCATTATCACAATCAAATTAATGCAACAACTGTATAATCAACAAACTTTGAACATTTAACAAATGCAAAACTATATACCTGAAAGTGCAAGAATGAACACCAAGAGTATAACCGGCCAAGCGTGAGCCGGATCGCGCTCCTCACGCAAAAACTCATTCAAGGAATTGCTGTAGCTGCCGCTGCATATGCTGGTAGATATAGCATTCAGGCTTGGCAAGCGTTCAAAGCAAGACCACCTACAGCTAGACTACGGAAATTCCATAAGGGTGGTTTTCAATCTACCATGACCAAAAGGGAAGCCGCTCTCATACTTGGAGTGAGGTACCAACTTGCCCCTTTTTGAAATATATATGAATCTGTGTTGTGTTTGAGTCATGGAAACTATTTTGCGCAAGGTTAATCTTACATTATGGCAGTGATGGCATAAAAATTTCTTTGAAACGTTTCCGTTGCTAAAGTTTCCCCAAATATGGGTCTATTATTCGGGTGTGGAGTTTTTCAAGCAATTGCAGCTCAACTGCCTTACATATCTAGAATGGAATAGATGGATTTAGGTCTATTTGATCGTTGGATTGGTTGAGCCTTAAGCAAGTCTGAAGGAGCTTATTTTTGTTTAGAACTCACCATGTAATTAGCAGTTCCTCCCTTAGTTGTAGTCGGAAGCCGGATCCTTCTATTTCGTGTTGTACCTATTAGTATTCCTTGCTTCCTTCACAACCTTGGGCCTAGCCTCTTTCAATTGTTCGAATTACTCCTGTTTACCAAACGATTGGGTAGCAAGGACAGACCCATGAGTTTCTGTATCTGTTCCGGAAGGGCCCATGAATTTCGCTATTTTGGTTTTTCTAGTCTTTGGGAACGTGCAAAGAAAGAGGCTCAGGAGTAGGAATTTCTAACCCAGAACAAGAAGAGAACGATATCCTTAATCCTGGCCTTTCACCATTCGAAGTACTACCTCTAATCAAAACCCTACAGTAAAGCTACCTCTGTTAATAAAAATCAATACCAATCTAATCCAAACCCTACAGTAAAGCTACGTCTGTTATTTGGAATTAGGAGATTAACCTTAGATCAGCAGCAAATATGTTCCAGCGGGCTGTGGTTCATTCCTTTCACCCTTCTTTGCAGCCAAAATCAGGTTATTTAGAATTGCGAAGTTTGTGTTCGGGCGGGATTTCTGGGTCCGATCCCTCGCACAGCTCCCAGAGGAGGTGTCACGTTCTTGCTTGTCGGGCAAGTTCTTGCTATTTGGTGTGCTGTAAGATAAGTTTGTAGTTAGTTTGAAAGGTGCCTTTGTGGGACTTTTGGTGTAGGCCTGAAGGCTCACAATCAAAACTAACAAGGATCTGAGCATGCCACTGTTATCTTAGTATAATAGATTGTTCAATAGGTGTGGGTTAAGTTGATTACTTGAGCCCCAAGTTACTCCAACTTCTGGTTTATCAAAGACTTTTGCGGGGCCTTTGGGTTAAGTCTGCCTTAAGTTCTTTTTCTTGCCTTGTAAACAAAGACTTTTAGTTCATAATCTTGTATGTCCAAAATGAAGCGAGTTCAAGGCCCTTCCAACCATTCCCACAATCGCAGTTTACTTTTATTGAAAACAGGTTTATTGACTTAACTAGACTCGAATACAAATGAAACTCTTAAGTGGAAAATAGTTGAAAATAACTTGAATACATGATGGAAAGTACGTTAAACGACAGATCTACTGCATATAAGTATAACCAAAGGAGACTTGGGCAAGATTTAACCTTGTCGGGCAAGGTTCAACTACTTGTAGCAACTTTTCTTTTGTGTTTACAGAGGTTTGTGTGCTAAGAGGGATGGAAAGTAAAGAGATTTTACTAGAGGGAATCGATACTACAACACTAAGGGAAGGTGGCAAAGCTTTTACACTATATGAAAGATGGCTTTTCCCAAGGGAACTATAGCTAAAAAGGACTGGATATGGACAAGATTCAGTTTTATCGGCATGAATTGGCTTGAGAGCAGAGTTTGTATGTTTTTTTATTGGTTGGTTAAGTGTTCGTCTCTTGTGTCCATTTCTCCTTTAATAAACAATTTGGCCTAACCCTTCTTGCCTTGCCTTTAACTGATATCTTTTTTTTTGGGAGGGGCTGAGTCATCATCCATTTACTTCTTCATGCCGTTGGAAAGTGCTTTTTGGCTGGTCGTGAGTTGTTTTCTTTCACCCATCACTTCAATCATAGGCATGTGGCCTATGCCTTGGCTAAAATGGCTTCCAATTTGCTTCGGGCCTATCGACTAGGCTCAGGCAAGTCCTCATTTGCTTTGGCGTCCTTGGGCCTTCATTACTACAAAGCCCAATTTTAAATATTAATCCAAACAGTGCCCCCTTTAATCACTATTAAGTCTGTTACCGAGACATTAATAATGATTAAACATTAACTGCATGCTTTAACTCGGGACTTGCGCCATTTACTCAGCCGTTTATGAATAAACATTTGCACTAACCCACGATCTCCAACGTTAACTAACTGCCCGTTAAATAACTTCCATTTAAATTTCTTTAGCCATCACTTCTAGCAATCCCATCTATCTTAATTTCTAGAATTCCCAGAACCTTTTGCATTCTCAGCCTTCTCTTGCTTTTTGCCCTTAATCTTCTTCACTTTTTCTCCAAAAATCAACCATGGCACCTAAACTTCGCCATGCGTGCGAGTCCAGATAGGGGATCATCAATTTACGCCGCCAACTCAACAGCCTTCATCACCCTCGGGCTGGCCTGAACCTGTCGATTTTCTTTGAAGAATGAGGAGTGAGTGCATTCTCTAGGGCCTGCTTGGACTACTAGAGTCCCTGGTGCAGTGGAGAACAACATGCCCATTGCCAATTGGTTCACCCCAAACCTTGACTCCGTCGAGGCTGGAATCTCAGCCTCCAAATGGTCGAACTTCAGAAGAGGCTTCCTACTGATGAAGGATGAAGCCTAGACATAATAGGTGGACAAGCTCGAGCCCATCTAGAAGCAGAAGTGGATGGCAAATGGCATCAACAAGCTTATAATGCTTTCCAAGGTCACTGTAATAGCCAAGCCCGAGATCCTAACCACTGCTCTCCTCTTATGGAGCAATGGGACCAACACATTCAATTTTAGAATGGGTCTCATGACTCCCACAGTCCTGGACATGGCTCAAGTCTTTGGCCTAAGGCCCTTGGGCAGATGTGTGGACATTACACACGATTGGTCATCTATCTCTTGCCCAACTACTGAAGGTTCATGGGCTTTGGAATCCATCGCTCATTTGGAATATAACTCATCCACTTTCAAAAGCTATGGAACCTCCTTCGCGAGCTTCATTCCATTTGCCAATAAGATGTTCAGCTCGCCATCTCCCACTGCAGATAAGGCTCAGAAACATATGTACTTCCTCCTCTATTGGTTGAACAAACATATGTTCCCAAACAAGTCAAAGTGAGTAAAGCTGGAATTGATTCCCTTGGTAGAGGCACTGCATTCTTTTGATGACGTTGTTACGAGGCCCTTCATCCTAGCACACATTTACCATCTCTTCCATGAAATGACAAAGGGCGAGCCATTCGACACCAACCTCAACGGGCCTACCTAGATGTTCAACTTTGGTTGCAATGGTACTTCCCGGAATTTCGGGCGGCCAACTTGGAGTTCCCCGAGGAAGCAGCTCCAGCCCGCATCCTAGTAGATGCTTCTATCACGAACCACTCCACCCTCGCCTGCCTCTACTTCTTTTGAATCTATCGTACTCGGGCAGATTTGGAATAAGGTGCCACTGTTCTTAGAAGGTACCCTTGGTTCTCAGACCAAATATTTCAAAATGCTTTTGGAGAGGATGTCAGCGACCTTTGCAAGGATAAATTCATAAGATGTATCCAACAGAGGAATCTGGCCTCAAGAGTTTGAAGCAACCGAACGGGCTACGAATAAAGGCTAGAAGTCTAGTATCCCAACTTCTGTGGTAGACAACTGGGATTCAGGCAGGTAATCCCAGTGCTCTTTTTCAACTCCATGCACTGTAGGACCTCCTACCGCATTTGCTCTCCCCCTGAGGTGACATTTCGGATAACTCGGCATAGCTTAGAGGTGATGAGTATGATCGCCTACAAGCCCGTGGCCTTGAATTTTAAGTGAACTCCCTCTTTTGCCACTTGGTGGGAGGCCAGGTGGTCAAAGAAGTATGACAATGACATCAAGGTGACGCACGATCGGCTCTTCAGGCAGGTTTTCTTTAAGTATCCCCCCAAGAATGATGAATTTAAGAGTTGGAAGGAGGCCATCAACCAAAAGAACAAGCTTCTACTTATAGGTAAATCATATTACTTCTGTTTTGCTTTCTTTTATGAGGCTTTTGAAATCTGTGGTTTGCTAACTCTTGTTTTGGTCTTACAACCCAAGGCAACACGGAATAAGTGGATGTCGGGCCAAAGAATAAGGCTGCAGACGTCTGGGTTCTCTAAAAAGCTGCTACAGAAGTAGTAAGGCATTGAGTGGGGTCCAGCCAATCTATTGGGGATGCTAAAGACATCTCTGAGCTCTTCAGTGATTCAAAGGCCGAGGTTGAACCTGAGGTGGAGACAAGGGCTCATCGTCGGGCGAGGGCTACCGTGGTGGAGTCTTCAGACTCTAAGCCTGAAAAGAGGCATCAAGCTCAACTAGCCTTGCCTAGCCCAAGAGCTACTCCTACTCAGAAGAGAACTAGAGCTCAAACTTCTCAGAGCTCCAAACCTTCCTCTGTCCATTCAGTCGAAGCGGGCAGGAAGAAGCAGAAAGTTGCTAGTAAGTATTCTAGACTTGGTTTCTCCTCTTCGACCTTGATTCCCTTGAATTTTGAATTTTGAATCCTCCTTTCTTTTGTAATCAAAGCCTCCAACTACTAAGAAACTTTCCCTCACTCCCAAAGAATGACAGTCGGACGCAGAAGTGCAACAAGAAAATAAGGAAGTCCTCGCCAAGATCCTCGAGGAGTTGAAAGTATAGCTCTTTCAAACTTTGAGTACTAAGTTAATTTTGAACTTCTCTTTCCTTAACACTTGTGCGAATTCTTTGTTGTTTGCTTGAAATAGGATACCAAAGTCTTCTTCTCCTCCAGCCTAATCGGTGCATCTTTCCCCTCCACAGGTCAAGCCCTCAAAGGTATACTTTTCTCTCAATCTTGGTCAAGTTTGTGATTTTCCAAGTTTCAAAACTAACAACCACTTTTATTATTTTCTAGGCAAGGGTTGGTGCATCTGCACCTAAAGTCGAGCAAACCTCAACCCCTACCTCTTTTACTTCCCATCCGGCCATAGTGGTGACTTCCACTTCCTAGTTCAATTCGACAAGGTGGTCCTCCCTAGCCTTCCATGCGCAAGGTGGTCCTCCCTCAACCTTGCAAGGCCTCTGGAGTCACAGGGATCCTCATCCCTAGGCCGAGAAAGGTTGCTACTACCACTTCCACTTCTGAGTCTCTTCCTTCCATTTCCACTGAAGCTGATTCCACCGTTGCTGCCTCTGGAAGAGCTGGAGTAATACTTCCCCCTTTGGCATCCATTCCAGCCATGGCCTCTTTGGTCAGAGAATTTGGGCAAATCAAGACAAGGCTGAGGTCTCCAAGGAGCCTCTTTGAGCCCCAAAACCTTCAAGATCAATGCCGGGTTTTCAATGAGTGGATGCAAAGAGACTTCACGGCCTTCTTCAGCCTCAAGGCACTCTAAGAAGCTGAGAATGCTCTGACTAAGTTGTACAAAGCTCAGCAGATGTCAAAGTGGCAATATGAGTCATTTATCTCATTTTTTGAGCTCTGAGGGATCAGCATTAACGAACTGAAAGGCAATCTAACAGAATAAAGTGCTACAAGGGGAAGCATTCCATAACTTCAACTTCCCTGCAGCATCTGGTGGATGAGGGCTCAACCATGGAAGATAGGATTATGGTGGTGACTTCTGAAATCCAAAAGTTGGAGAAGCAGCTCACTACATTGAAGGTCGAGCAAATGACTTTCTCGAGCAAGCTCTACCAAAAAATTGAAGAAATGAAGAAGGACAATCTAGAAGTAGATGATGCTAAAGCCTAACTAGCAAACAGCAACACTGCTTTAGAAGAGCCAGGCTAAATTTTCACCATCATGCAGACGTATCACTCTAGGATAGTTGCATTAGCTAAGGATGTAAAAATGTTAGGCTATGGCTTTTGTAACCTTCCTTTATGAAATGAAATGAAAAGTCAATTCCTTCTTCATTTTCTACTTGTCTATTTATACTTCAAGGCTTAATTGTGTTAAATGCATAAAAGGGTTTCACCATTCCTCACAGTGTTTAAACTTCCTCAATATAACAATTTCTAACATCCCACATAGTTGGGTGATACTTCTTTAAAAACTTAGCATTAACTGGATGTCTCTGCAAACTTCATTCTAAATGTGCCAAGTAATACCCTCATCTATCTAACACTTTGTTGATGATAAAAGGGCCTTCCCAAGTGGGACTCCATTTCCCAAAACCTCTAACTTGAGCTCCTAAGGGTAGAACTGTCTTCCATACCAACTCTCCTTCCTTGAAGGTTTTCAATTTCATTTTCTTGTTGTAGGCTCGGGCAACATCTTTGTTTCCTTCTTGGATCTTGTTCAAGGCTTCAATACGAGCTACATCTAAATCTTCAATCCTTTGACACATAGCTGGATATATTCCTCACTATATAGTCCAAACTAGTTCTTAAGTCTCACAAAACTTATATTGATCTCCATGGGGAGCACAACATCTTGCCCGAAGGTTAATATATAAGGGGTGGTTCCCGTTCCTGCTCTCTTTGAGGTTCTGTAAGCCCAAAGAGTATCTCCCAACTTCTTATGCCATCTTTATTGGCTATCTACTACCATAATCTTAATAATATTCACCAAGATCTTATTGCTAGCTTCTGCTTAACCATTTGATTGGGGATAATACGGCTAGATTGGGTTATCTTTATCTTGAATTTTTTTGCAAATTCCTCCACTTCTTTGAGATAAAAGATGGCTTTCTGTCTATGACAATTGTCTGGGCACCCCATATCTATGTAGGATTCTAGTCTCAATAAACTTCTTCACAGCAGATGAATTAATGGTCTTCACAGCTAAAGTTTCCACCCATTTGGTAAAGTAGTCAATTGCCACAATTATGAAGGTGTGCCCCTTGCTGGAAGCTGGGTAAATTTTCCCCATCTGGAGTTTTCCTTACCAAAGTTTTATCCCATATGACAAACCTGGTTGCTTGCTGCCTAATTTTCTTGCTTGTGGGAGAAGAATGATCTTTTAAGTACTAAATGATTGGTGTTCTCTAGTCTTTTATCTCAGTCTCTTTGGTCATTATATCCAAGCTGAACCCTCTCTCGAAGATAGAATGGAGGTTCCTTCTTTAAACTTCTACATTCCCCTAAATCTTCTCTTTTAAATATATGCCCCAAAAGCCAATTGTGCCATCTCATTGGCAATTAAATTTACCTCTCTGGGGACATGGTTGACTGATACTTCAGTGCCCCAATAGCTTAACAACTGAGTAGCTGCCAAATAATAACCTGCCATACTTGTAGTCTCCATTTAACTAATTAATCACTAACTCAGAGTCACCATATATCTCAACCTCAGTTGCCCCCAACTCTATCAGGATTTCCAAACCAATTATCAATGCCTTGTACTCTGCCCTATTGTTTACACCGCCAGAATCCACTTCCCAATTCTTCCAGTTAGCATTGGCTTAGATAGCATGTATTTGATCACATCAGTCTTGACAATGATATGGATGTGGCAAGGCAACATGTAATGCCTTAACTTACAGGTAATGAAGTATAAAGCTAAACATAGCTTCTTAACTGGGGTATATCTTGTTTCTACCTCAGTCAGGATCCTACTGAGGTAGTATATTGCTTGCTCCTTCCTCCTTCATTATTTTGGGCCAGTAAGCTTCATATTGACTTTTCGAAGGCAAAGATATAGAGCTTCAAAGGTTTCCCCCTCTATGGGGGCATGAGCACTGGTGGAGATGCTAGACAGACTTTTATTTTGTCAAAAGCTTCTTGGTGTTGAGGGGCCCACTCAAACTCATCTTAATTCTTCAACCTTAATAATGGAGTCAATTGTAGATTTTGCCCGCCAAATTAACAATAAATCTTCTTAAAAAGTTGATCTTCCCTAATAGTCTTTGCAATTGCACATTGTTGGTAGGAGAAGATGACTCCATTATAGCCCGAGCTTTGTTCTTGTCTATCTCCACTCGCCTTTGATGCACAAGGAATCCCAAAAAGTTGCCTGATATAACCCCAAAAGCACATTTCTTAGGATTCATTTTAACTTGTGGGTCCTCATTCTCAATAAAGGTTGTCTGAGATCTTCTAAGTGTTGCTCTTCAGTTTTTTATTTTACCCCAATATCATCAATGTATAACTCCATGCTATGCCCGATTAAATCATGAAAGATGGCATTCATTGTCCTCTGATAGGTAGCATCAGCATTTTTCAGTCCAAATGGCAGGACCACATATTCATATGCTCCTATATGTCCCGGGCACCTAAATGTTGTCTTATTATATCTTTTTTAGCCATTTTTATCTGATTATATCCAGCATTTCCATCCATGAAAGATAGAACTTTATGTTTTGCAACTGCATCAATAGACATGTCAACCATGGGCAGAAGGTATTCATATTTAGGTGAGGCTTCATTAATGTTTCTATAGTCAACATAACACTAGATGGCATTAGTTACAGCTTTTAATACAGGTATAATGTTGGCTAACCACTCAACATACTTTACAGGCCTAATAAATCCTGCCTTTACCAGCCTCTCAATCTCTTCTTTGACTTTCTCTTCTATTTCCTTCGACATTCTTCTTGGTGCTTGCTTCACAGGTTTGTACCCCTCTTTAATAGGTATTCTATGCTCTACTAATCTGGGGTCCAATCCAGGCATTTCTGTGTAATGTCATGCAAAGCAATCTTTGAATTCATGCAAAAGGTCTACTATCTTTGCCTGATTTCCAATTTCCAACAGAGTTGTATTGGCCTTGGATCTTCCTCAGTCCCTAAATTAATGGTTTCCAATGGGTCTTGTACTTCTGGTGCTAGTTTATCAGGCTCTGTACATAAAAATTCAACTGACTTTGGACCCTCGGCCACATCATTTGCCTAGTCCAAGTCATATATACATTCAGTCATGTGAATGGCTGCTTTTACTTCCTCTCCCAAAAACTCTTTTTCTTCTCTGTCCTTGGTGCTTGAAGTCTCTTCTCCCCACTATGCCACCTCATTGGCTGAGCTTTTTCTAATATCTTTTCTCTCTCTCCCATATACCAATAGTCTTTTTATTAAAGACCTGACTGCAATCACTTAGTCATTCCTCTTCTGCTTTGACATCATTGGTGTTGGTGCGCTAGGACAATGTGAGGCCTATCCCATTCCTCCTTAGTGAGAGAAAACCCTTGTTCTAGGAGCTTCTATGACATGCCCTAACGCCAATATCCCCAAATATCAAGGTAGGCACGTGATGGCCGACACCCTAAGGTGACGAAGCCATTAAAAACATGCGTATAGATAAAATATGTAAATAGAAAGCGAATACACAAACGCATAATCGTGTTCAGAGCATACAACTAATCAAGAATAATGTGAAAGAGTTATGATATAAAGGGTACGAACCGAGGAATGGGACCTACGCATAAAAGGCTCGAAGATGCCTAAGCGGAAAAGTCCTAACGCCGGGATTATATGCCTCGATTCTAACTCCTGAGGGGATGCAAAAATAGAAAAAGTGAGTGGACCAAAATTTATAATAATACTAATAATATGAAAACCATTTTATTTATGAACATACTAACCCTCTGTTTTGAAAACACATATAATACTACATATAGTAAGTTTTTTGAAAACTCTAGCATGCACTCAAAAACATTTGTAAAACATGTATGCGTAAAACAATGCTCGGAGATAGTAGTAAAACCACCCGAAGGCAAATCCGTAAATCTCATCCATACTATACTCTCTACGGGTATCATAGTCGCTCGAAGGCAGGACTTGTCCATCACCCGAAGGTGAAGCTATACGACACTGGATTACGCCAATAAAGAAACATGGTAGGCCCCATCACTCGAAGGTGAAGTTGTACTACTCCAGGTTACGCCGAAGAAGAAACGTATACATCACATATCCTCAACTATGTCATATGGCCATAGACATCTACATACCCGTGTTGTGTGAATGTGTTATATGTTAACCCACTAGATAAGCACCGAAAACATATCTCAAAAACTCATATCAAATCCAGAGCTCACAAGCTCAAAGCCTTATTTCATAAATCCATGATAAATCATAACCGTAGATCCACTTAAATCACAATCGTAAATCCATGGATAAATCCGTAAAATAAGGTATATTCAAAAGTCATAGAATTCCATATATGAGAATCCAATGATTCATAACCTTTTGTAATTTTGATGAATCATAATTATTTCATAAACTATAAATGTAGTTCGTAAAGCATAAT
The DNA here is from genome assembly GCF_916048215.2 of Malus sylvestris. Lineage (NCBI taxonomy): Eukaryota > Viridiplantae > Streptophyta > Magnoliopsida > Rosales > Rosaceae > Malus > Malus sylvestris. The sequence continues at coordinate 18,881,554 of NC_062271.1, forward strand.
ATAAAACATACTCAAATCATGAAATGTGAAATGCATGCTAGGCTAATATTTTATAAAAATATGTAAGTTTAGAAAGGGTCCACTCATAGATATTTTCTTGCTCGGGAACTGCTCAAGCTAGTGAGGATGACGTTGTTTCCCGCCACCGCGCCTGGGCCGAAGCCCAATGTGAAATGAGGATTACGTTGTTTCCCGCCAACGCACCTGGAATTGCTCGGGAACTGCTCGATCCATCAAAAACTCTTGAAATGGTGTTCTTTGATTCATCAAATCCGCAGCTCCGCCGCCCCTAAACTTGTTTGGGCTTTATTCCTCGTCTCAAAAAGATGCTATAAGTGGTGGTGATCGAAGGAAATAGTTTCAGAAATAGTGGATTAACAGCAAGATACCATTGCACCCACCGGTGCGAGGCCAATCTTCATGGATTTTTGGGTGTACAAAGGAGAGGGAAGGTCAGGGATTTGTTTCCAAGTGATAATTTGGTGTAATTCACTTGAATTTGGATGGAGAAAAGATTGGAAACCCTTGTTTCCGTCGAGTCAGGTCAAAAAAGGAAAAACGGGTCGAGGGGAAACCCAGGTTGTCTCTCTCTGAATTTACAAAAATGCCCTTCGAGGAAAAAAATTTTACTTTTGTTGACCGCCTTGTCGTGTCATGTAAGATTCATTTCCATGGCGTATTATGGTAGTACTCAACGTTACGGACATGTGAGCGGAAGCAGGATCAAATTTTAAGTTATAACGAAGATGTTATAAATGAACAAAGTTGAAGGCATAAAGGTTATTTGATCATTATCTGGAAGGCTCCAGCTGGAGCAGAGATTTGTGAAACCACGTGTGTGGTTGTGATGGAAAGGAAATGATAGAAAATGAGGGGTACGGACCAATCAAAGGATGAGGTGGAGGAGTGAACTAATGGGAGAGGAGAGAAATGAGGGAGAGAGTATTAAAATTATAAAAGCCGTGATAATTGGGGACGGGTCGCTACATTATGGGCCATCACCTTGGTAGGGCAGCTGTTCTTATCAACACCTAAACACTGGAAGATCCCAACATTGGGATTGTAGAAATTTGCTTCTGCAACATTGGTTGTGGGGAGAAATGGTCGAGATCAGCTTCCACAATCTCCCAAAATCCTGACTCATCAGCTCTAGCCTCATGGTTTATGGCAACTTGTTAATGTAAAGTGGATGACACAGACAGACTTTGGTAAATCCAGTCTCTCTCAAGCAATGCCCCATAGATGGAGCTACTGTCTACCACAAAGAATGCCAACATGATTTGTTTGGACTCCAATTCTACTTCCAAAGGCAATATCCCATATATTCTGGTGATGGCCTCAGAGAAACTAAAAACTATTAGATCAGTGGGAATAAGATCTTCCTCACTTCTACATAGCCTCCTCATTTGTTTGAGTGGGAGAACATTGACTTCTGCCTCACCATCTATCAATACCTTCTTGAATGGAACTCCCTCTAGGTGAACTATCCAATATATTGGCTTTCAGATGGTTTGCCAAGGCCAGACTTGGGTTGCTGAAGACCATTTTGTCAGAATAAACCCTCTCGGGCTCTTTTGGTGCAAAGTCAAGCAAGTTTGTTGAACTCAACTCATCTTTTCTAGTCTCCTCAATGTTCACTAGTGCTGTCATAGGCTCTGGTGCTAAATAATCACATTTCATTGCTACTGGTTGATCTAGTTCTACACAAAACATGGTTGATAAGACATAAGTCATATTTATATGGAAGTTTCTTGGTCCAAGCACCTCTTCTTTCTTTCCCCCAATCTGATACACAAATTGATCCATCTATGCTTGGGTATCTTTAAGTAGCATCAACTCGGGTACTTCCTCTTCTCTTGTTATGCCAAAGCCATGCTACTGCCTTGGGATTTCACAAGGAGTTTCTATCGGCAGAGGTGAAGGTATCCCTCTTTCAGGTGAGATGGTTCCAAAACAAATGGGTTCTGGATCCCACCCTAATACAGGTATCATCACCACATTCTCTTTGGCTTTCCTCAAGATCCTGTACTTTCCTCGGTGAAGGTTTTGAGGTACATGATCTCCTTCACCCTCAGCTTTACTGTCGGCTCTTTCTATTTCTTTCTTACTTTTCCATTGAAGTTGTTTCCTCCCTAACAGGTTTTCCATCATTCCCTACTATATACCACTTTCGGCCGAGTCAAGCTGAATCCTTCTTAGTAATTGGGGAAATTGGTTTCCTGTATCTCTCTCACCACCCTTGTTTCACACTACTATGATAACTTGGCTGGAGAGGCTTCACATCCACCCATCTTGGCAACTTTGCTTCTTTATCCTTAGCTTCTTCAAAGGCTTCATAGTTCTTAAATACCTCAAATAAGTCTTTTGGTTCTAAATCTCCTCATAACCTTTGGAATACATTCTTGGAGGTTTCTTTCTCAGCTACCCGAATAACACTTCTGCGGGCATCTTGTTCTTCTATTTCTTTTCTTATATCTAACTCTCGGTCAATAATGGCACCCGATGCTGGTATCTCTAGCTCACATTCACAGTGGCACTTGCTGCATAAAACTACTCATTTGATCACAATTGTTTGGGGTCTGTCAGGTAACCTTCTAACACCTTCAAATGGTCTAACAGTTTGTCTTATTTCTCCTCTTTCTTCCCAGATAGCCTTTGTTTTTCCTTTTTTAACCTAGCTAAGTTTAACCATGTTGATAGGGGCCTCTGGGAATGGATTTGTATCAATCATCATATTAGCTTGGGGTTTCTCTAACAACATTTTCCTTTAACTATGAGGTCCTGGATCCTATCCCTAAACTACACACAATTAGCTATGGAATGTTTAAAAGTGTAGTAAAGCTTGCAATACTTTTTCCCCCTCATCTCTTTTGGTTTGGGCATCTTCTTGGTGTTGTCGAGAAAGATCACCCTAGCCCTTACTAACTCCTCATAAATGTATGTTGCCTTGGTTAGATCAAAAGAATACGCCTAGTACTTTGGGGGTTTCATAGGCACAAAACATCCATCATTCATCACAATCTTCTGGTCCTTGACGGGTTGGACCAATCTTTTCACCGTTAAAGGTTTGAAGGGAGTGGTCATCTCTGCTGCACATAATTCAATTCCTTTTCCTAAACTACCATCACCATCTCCTAGCTCTAAACCTTCAAACTCTAATTGGTGTATCGGGGCTTTGTTCTTGTAAAAAAAATGGCACTTTGGACGAGTACTTCACTTGTTGTTCCTTGATCAACAACCTTTCATACTTAGTAGCTATAATCACCAACTTCTGAAGCTCATTAAATTGCACATCATAGAACTTTTTCCTCAAAGGTAACCTTAGAGCCTTCTGGGCAATAGCTATAAGCTGAGCATGATTGATTGGAAACTGGCACCTCATCCTCGTCCTCTTAAACCTCATCATGAAGCCCTTTGTAGACTCATGTTCATACTATTTCACCTCCATTAAATCATTAATAGTCATCTCTGGCTCCACCCTTTAGAACTGCTCGTGGAAAGCCATCTCTATTTGCCCCCAGTTAGCAATGAAATTAGGGGATAATAGAGAGTACCACTGAGATGCCAAACGAATTCCCAAATAGTCTCAACTTGTAGTTAGGGTTGTCTTCAAATGCAACATAGTAGTTGGAAAACTTGAAAATGTGGTCTCTAGATGACATATTACAGTCATCTTCACTGAAGGTTGGGAATGCGAGCATCTTGAAGTAAAGAGGAAAGTGGTTCTGCTCATCAATGTATTCAATGTAGGGCTTCTGGTATGTTATCCTGAACATCGGGCGAGTCTGTGGCTGAGCATTTTGGACCACCATCATTCTTAACTCTGCCAACTCATTTCTGAGCTGATGGTTAGCCATGTTGTGGTGTGGGGTGTAAGAAATTCCCCACTTCAGGCTATAGTCGATGCCTGAAAATGCTTCCCTCTGTGGTTCCAGCAGCCTTCACCTAGCTTCTTCTCCCTTATTAGCCAATGGTAGTGGCATGTAAAGGAAGGGTTTGCCCGCAGCTATGGGTAAACCTCTTCCACTTGTCTCTCCTACTAGATTAGTTACTTCAGACTTCTGTCATTCTCGCCCGATCTGCTTTTCTTCATTTAGTGGAAGCAACAAAGGGTCGGGCAAACTGGTCTCATGGAATTCTTCCTCTTCGGGTCGACTGGTTTCTGCCTCTTCCTTCATTTTCCCTCTGTCCTTCTTTTCCTCAAGTAAAGGGAACAAAGGAATCATTGGTCCCTTTTCAGGGCTTGCTTCCCTGATCTTTTCCCTAGCATAACCATCATTTGGTGTAAAGTACTTTAACTCCAACTTTCTCTGCAGATTTCCTGTTAAGAAACAGAGTCTACTAACTTCTTCTCTGGTCTCCAGAAAGATCTTATCCATACTTCTTAGTACCTGTGCCATCGTGGCCTGTAAGTCTTCAATAGTGACTTTCCCACCTGCCTTCTTAGAAGAAGTCGGGCTCTTTAGAATCGCAGGGTTGCGCAGTGAAGGAAATTATTCCGGGTGATCTGTCATGTTTGCTTCTGTCGGACAATAGGGTTGTCCAAACTTTGTTTTCCACCTGAAATTTTGTTCCTTCTTTCTTCTTGGCATACAAGATTATTAGGGTCCCACCGAGCATGACAAAACTATGTTTAGGCAGGATTTCTAGGTCCAGTCCCTCACACAGCTCCCTGATGAGGTGGCACGTTCATGCATGTCGGGCAAGTTCTTGCTATTTGGTGTGTTGCAAGATACATTTGTAGTTAGTTTGAAAGGTGCCTTTGTGGGGCCTTTGGTGTAAGCCTTAAGGCTCACAATCAAGACTAACAAGGATTTGAGTGTGCCACTATTATCTTAATATAACAGATTTTTTAATAGGTGTGTGTTAAGTTAATTATTTGCTCCCTAAGTTACTCCAACTTCTGGTTTATCAAAGGATTGTCACATATGGGTTAAGTCTGCATTAAGTTCTTTTTCTTGCCTTGTAAATAAAGACTTTTAGTTCATAATCTTGTATGTCCAAAATGAAGGGAGTTCAATGCCCTTCTAACCATTCCCACGATCACAGTTTACTTTTAATAAAAATAGCCTTATTGACTTAACCAAATTCGAATACAAATGAAACTCTTAAGTGGAAAACAATTGAAAATAACTTGAATACGTAACAGAAAGTACGTTAAACAACAGATCTACTACATATAAGTATAACCAAATGAGACTCGGGCAAGGTTAAACTTCTTGCAGCCACTTCTCTTTTGTGTTTAGAAAGGTTTGTGTGCTACGAGGGATGGAAAGTAAATAGAGTTTACTAGAGGGAATCAATACTACAACACTAAGGGAAGGTAGCATAGCTTTTACACTAGACGAAATATGGCTTTTCCTAAGGGAACTATAGCTAAAAAGACTGGATCTGGACAAGATTCAGCTTTCTGGGTACGAACTAGCTTGAGAGCAGAGTTTGTATGTCTTTTGATTGGTTGGTTGAGTGTTCTTGTCTCTTGTGTCCCTTTCTCCTTTTATAGACAATTTGGCCCAACCCTTTTTGCCTTGCCTTTAACTGATATCTTTTTGTAGGGAGCAGTGAATCATCATCTATTTACTTCTTCCTGCCATTGGAAAGTGCTTTTTGGCTAGTAGTGAGTTGTTTTCTGTCATCCATCACTTCAATCATAGGCATGTGACCTATGCCTTGGCTGAAATGGCTTCCAATTTGCTTCGGGCCTATCGACTGGGCTCGGGCAGGTCCTCATTTGTTTTGACGTCCTTGGGCCTTCATTACTACAAAGCCCAGTGTTAAATATTAACCCAAACAATTGGTTATTATTTTTTACCCTTAGACATATATGTGTTAAAATGTTCTTCCTGACACCAATCTTTTAACTATAATGGTGGTATTAACGCAAGATATACTTGAGGTTAGCTGAGTAGCATCCAATAGATTTTAAGTTTTGCTCAAATAGAATTTTGGGAAGCTTATGAGTGCCTAGCACAAAATTGGTTATCTGTTCTAGGTCCTTTGATTTTCACAAGAAATTTCTTCATCAGCGTAAATGACAGGAAGCTCAACTTGCGCCATGTTTCTGACTTCCCTCAGAGCGTTTTATCTATAATACTAGCATGTTTCCCATTATCGGTTTTCAGTAACTTAAGCTATGTTAATTTTGAGTTCAACATTAGTGAATTTTCCAAGTCTTGACATTGAGCTCAGAAGTTCATTCTTTTGTCAAAATTTCGAACTTAAGTATCTTTACGCCTGACTTGAGTTGAACCCATGGACACTTGGTCTTATTCAATTAGAGCAAGTCTTGAAATGTAAGACCAAGACAAAGTGCAAGCTGTGGGGCGCTGTTTTATAGTTTTTGTGCATATATCCTCTATACCTGATGTACATATATCTATATTATCTTTCTCAGGGAGACTACTCCTAAAGACAAGATCCAAGAAGCACATCGGAGGGTGATGGTTGCTAACCATCCAGATGCAGAGGGTAGCCATTACCTTGCATCCAAAATTAACGAAGCTAAGGAAATGATGCTTGGAAGAACCAAGGGCACCGGTTCTGCATTTTGATTGTATTAACTTGTCCTTTCCGTTGCACCAATGCCATTCTTGCGAAGGTTTCACATAGTGAGTTTTAGGAGTGTCATCTCTGTTTCAGATCAATAATTTTCGGCGTATATGAACGGGCAACGAGGCGATTCTGTAGCAGTGAAATTATAACTTGAGGATCCTGTAGTTGGAACCCTAATGGGAACTCTTGTACGTTTAATTTAATGAAATTTCTTTAGGCGTGAAGTCATATGTCTGGGATCTTTGCTAGTTTGCTTTTGTAGAAAAATAATATATGGCTGAATAATATATATTGATACGTGAAAGGGTATATATACAAATACATTCCTTGAGTAGCAAGGATTCCTCCTACAAGTTAGGAGTACAATTACAATTTAAGTCTAACTACTTTCCTATTTGTCTAACACTCCCCCTCAAGTTGGAGAGTGGATGTCAAGAACGCCCAACTTGCGTAACATGGTTGAAAATTTCTCCTTCCCAAGAGGCTTCGTAAATAGGTCTGCCAGCTGATTTGCCGTCCCAATATACTTGGTAGTTATAATGCCATCAACAATCTTATCACATATAAAAGGACAATCCATCTCAATATGGCGAGTACGCTCATGAAAAACAGGGTTGGCAGCTATATGCAATGCTGCTTGATTGTCACAAAATAGATCAAATGGACCGGTTAAGGGAATGTTCAAATCCTTCAATAGAAAGCGTAGCTAAATTATCTCACAACAAGCACCAGACATAGCTCTATATTCAGCCTCAGCAGAAGAAAGTGACACAATTTTCTGTCGCTTTGTTCGCCATGAAATTAAAGAATTTCCCAAGAAAACATAGTAGCCAGTAGTCGACTGATGAGTAATAGGACAACCTGCCCAGTTAGTATCAGAAAAAGCAGTCAACTTGACTTGATAGTCAGAACGGAATAATAAGCCTTAACCCGAGGTAGACTTTAAATAACGAACAACTCGAAGTGCAGCATCCATATGAGGAGTACGCGGCTCATGCATAAACTGACTTAGAACATGTACAGGGTAGGTGATATCTGGCCGAGTTATTGTAAGATAAATTAGTCACCCTACTAGACGCCGATACTTTTCAAGATCCTTCAGAAGTTCCCTTTTGTCAGATAGTTTTGTATCGTCCATAGGAAAAGCAATGGGTCGTGCTCCCAGGAAGCCATAATCTTTGAAAATTTCTAATGCATATTTACACTGAGAAACATAAATACCACGTTTGGACCGAGAAACCTCGATACCCAGAAAGTACTTTAAATCACCAAGATCCTTAATCCGAAAGTGATTATGGAGAAAACATTTCAGAGAATCAATGGCACCCATATCATTGCCTGTTATCATAATATCATCCACATAAATGAGCAAGGTTGTAAAAGAAGTACCTGACTTTTTCGTAAATAATGAATAGTCAGCTTTAGATTGTTGAAACCCAGCAGAAAGATTGGCACTAGTGAACTTGGCAAACCATTGACGAGAAGCCTACTTGAGACTATAAAGGGACTTGTGGAGGCGACACACAAGATTCTACCCATGTCGCCGAAGACCAGGAGAAGGAGACATATAGATTTCCTCATCTAAATCACCATGCAGGAAAGCATTATTGACATTAAGTTGGTGAAGAGACCAAGATTGACTAGCAGCAAGGGCAAGAAGACAGCGCACCGTGACCATTTTAGCAGTAGGAGAAAATGTGTCATGATAATCTATACCTTCCGACTGTGTGAAACCTTTGGCAACCAAACGAGCTTTATAATGCTCAATAGAACCATCGAAATGGTGCTTAAGTGTGTACACCCATTTACAATCAATGGGAACCTTGCCAGAAGACAGGGTAGTCATGGTCCAAGTACGGTTGGCATGGAGGGCATCCAATTCCTCGTTCATAGCACGACGCCAGTTAGGATCACGGGTAGCCTCTACAAAAGAAGAGGGTTCGACACCCCAACTCACAGAGTATATGTATGAAATATGATGTGGAGATAAACGATGGTAAGAAATGTAATTACATAGGGGATATCGCGTACCGTAGGTAGAACCTGGTGGCGAAAACGAGGACAGGTGTGGGGGCAGAATCACCTGCGAGTAAAAGTAGTCCTTTAAATAAGGTGGGGTGCATGGGAGCCGGAAGACACGCGGGGAGGTGGAGAGGGTGCAGGAGAGGGCACGGGGGATAGGTGGGGTATGGGTGGAGGAGCTAGTGGGGCCGGGGTGGGGGAATAGGATTAGGCAGTGTGGTTCTAGGAATGTTGTCAGAAGGCGGGGAAATAATAGGGAAAGAGGGAGGGGGCGGTGGTGTAGGGCCCGGGGAGGTGGGAAAATGGACATCCATTAAGGGGGGATGGGTAGGGATATGTGTGGTGATGGGGGGTCCGTGACAGGTGTGGTGTGAGGGGAGGCAAAAGGAAAAAGGTTCTCATGGAAGATGACATCCCGACTAATGAATGTGCGATATGTGTCAAGGTCATAGAGTTTATAAGCCTTTTGACCAACAGGGTAACCAATAAAGATACAACGGTGAGCCCAATGAGAGAACTTAGGGGTCGGAAGAATGGAGGTGGCATAGGCTAAACAATCGAAAACACGGAAGTGATCATAGAGCGAAGGTTTATGGTGAAGGACTTCAAAAGGTGTTTTGTTGTGAAGAAGACGAGTGGGAAGACGGTTGATGGTATAGGCGGCAGTGAGTACATATTCACCCCAAAACTTGAGGGGAAAGTGTGATTGAAACCGAAGGGCCCGAGCAGTTTCAAGGAGGTGCCTATGTTTGCATTCAACAACGCCATTTTGCTGGGGCGCGTAAACGCAAGAAGTTTGAAAAACAACCCCATGTTCTGAGAAAAAATGACGAAGAGAATAAAATTCCCCGCCATTGTCGGTACGTATGCTTTTAATGGTGGTGTTAAATTGGGTGAGAACATAGGCAAAAAAATGTTTGATAATTTGTTGAGTATCAGATTTATGCTTCAGCAGGAAGACCCAGGTAAAACGAGAGAAATCATCCACAATAGTCAAAAAATAATGAGCACCAGTAAGAGAAGACTAACGATTTGGACCCCAAAACAATGAATTAAGGAAAAAGGAAAAGTTTTTGAAATTGAACTTAAACCAAAAGGTTGACAAGTTTGTTTCGCCAAAGGACAAACATCACAAACATGACTAGAATCGAAAGAACATTTGAGAAAACTAGAGGCTAAAACTTGTAAACGAGCAAAAGAAGGATGGCCGAGGAGCCGATACCAGAGGGATGGAGGTATGGTGATGATGTTGCATAGAGGTTGTTGGGTGGGAAGAGAGGCAAGGGCCACGAGGTAGTAAAGGTCGCCACGTCGTTTACCCACACCAATCGTCACTTTCGAAACCAAGTCCTGCAAAATACACCAAGATGGGAAAAAGTCACAGAACAAGATAAACCATCTGTAAGCTTACCAACTGATAAAAGGTCCACTTTAAAATTTGGAACACATAAAACATCCTTCAAAATAATCGACGAATTTAAGCGAAGATTTCTAGTTAAAGTAATGGGAGTCGTGGCACCACTAGGCAAGGAGACATGCGGCAAAAGTGAAGCAAAAGGATGAACCAAATTGGAAGAGGAGGAAGTAATATGGTCAGTGGTGCCACTGTCAAGGATCCAGTGACCATGACATGGTTCAACAGGCAACAAACCTTTGGCGAAGTCATCACTAGAGACGGCATGGACTTGAGGAGAAGACGACGGGGCTACGGAATCGTCAAGGGCAGCAAGGAGACGAGTGTATTGATCAGCTAACAGATTAGGCATGGCTAACTGCAGGTTGTGAAGGTTGGGAGAGTTGTGCACCTGATGGGCAGATGGTGAAGAGCGCGGTGTGAAGGCGCTGAAGTTGCTGCCAAAGGAGAGCCAGGGGTTGCTGGAAGGGCGGGAATACGCGGACGTGCTGCGAGCAGAAGAAGCAGCAGGATGGTTGCGAGAAGAGCTGCCAAAGGTGGACGCGCAGTGTGGTGGTCACCAGGGTTGCCCATGAAGAGGGTGGCTAACGGGATAGCCATGCAGCTTATGATAGGTCTCACGAGTATGGAAATCGTAGTCGCAGTAGGTACAATGGAGCAGGGGCCTATCTAAGGAGGTGCGGGAAAAACTGCGGACAGCCATGGCAGAGGATTCATCAAGAGGATTTGGTCATGAATAGCAGAGAAAGAGTCATGAAGACCTATGAGGAACTGCATAAAGAGTTATCGTTCAGACTTGGTGCCACAAGAGCACGTGCAGCATCGCTATAAAAGGCAAGCTCATCCCAAATAACTTTGAGGCGAATGAAATAAGCAGAGACAGAAGAGGATCCTTGAGAAATCGTAGCAAGCTGACGGTTGAGTTGGAAGATACGAGGCGCGTTGCTCTGAGAAAACCGTTCGTGAAGGTCGTCCCACACATCCTTAGCAGTTGTGGTAAAGAGAACAGATTCTTGAAGATCAGGTTCCAAGGAATGGAGAAGCCAAGAAAGAATCATGTCATTGCAACGACGCCAAGCCGTGTGAGCATTAGGTTCATCAGAGGAAGAAGGTTCCTGAACATCGCCAGTGATGAAACCAAGCTTGTTCTTGGCACTCAAGGAAATCTGCAAGCCACAGGTCCAAGAGGTGTAATTATCACCATTTAATTTTTTGGAGACAAGAACAAGGTTGGGGTGGTCTGAATGATGAATGTAAAAGGGGCCATCGGAGGAAGAAGAGTCGGCCATAAGGAACAGCAGGAATGGCTGCCGAGAAAAAAAGGAAAAAAAATAGAGCTAGGGTTTTGAACCTGCTCTGATACAATATAGAAAAATAATATATGGCTGAATAATATATATTGATACGTGAAAGGGTATATATACAAATACATTCCTTGAGTAGCAAGGATTCCTCCTACAAGTTAGGAGTACAATTACAATTTAAGTCTAACTACTTTCCTATTTGTCTAACAGCTTTGCCCCTAAAAACTCAGCAGAAATTCCTCGATAGGAACGTATTTTTGTTGTTGTACACCTCTGTCAATTTAATTCTCTCCTAAACAAACTATTTATTATAAAAATAAGTTGTGTAAAAAGACTAAAAACCCTTCTCTTCACTAAAGACTAAATAACCAAGTGTCTATTATAAATAGCCAAAAGTACGAGAGAGAACATTTGCTAGAGATAGAAGCGGAATGGGTGCAATGTATTACACTGTTTATTTTCATAATTGTTTCACAAAAGGGATGCAGGTAAAGAGGGAGGAAGGGATATTCGTATTATTACTTTTACTTTTGATCTGGTGTGTTGTTTGATCATACATTGCATGCTCTTTATACAGTCATTTACGTACATAAGTCTACAAGGCACGTTAAGGCATGTTGAAAATCAAGCCATACAAGTTGAAAATCATGTCATCCAACAATAACAAATCTGACAATACCACCATTTTAGTTATCCTTACATTTTAACTTTTGACTAAACTATGTGGGCATTCAAACCAACAACTTTTACAACATTTTCTTTTTTGTAATATGGGACAAAGCCACCGCTTTTACAGCATTTTCTTTAAAGATAGCGTGAGAGAATATTTACAGTGATTTGGAGATGGGGGATGATATAGGTGATGTGTGGGAGATTTACTATTTGGAAAATAATAAGACACATCGCATATCCTTGTTTAATCAACATGTTATTTTAGGTTGATTTATTCAATTTAAAAGTCAAAAATAAAGAGGCATGTTATAAAAATCCCTTAGCTTGTTTTTTTTGTTACCGACTTTCAAGTTACTAGATCAAATTCAATGGTCACTGTTCATTTATTTTAAACCATTGAATAAAATCAACAGTGAATTGCAATCTGTGCTACGCACCGAAGGTAAATGGATTGGGAGAATGGAGAAGTGTTGGAACTTGAAAGAGACGAGACCCACAAGAAAACTCACAAAATTGGCTGCACCAATATTGGAGAGTAGATGATAGCTCGGACACCAAAAAGAGTCCCCATTCGATGCTTGTAACTGACTTTATTTACCGTTGAAAATCACACATTCAGCAGCATCCCATGCGTCAATATTTACTGCACGCCCATCTTCATTTAAATTTACTCGGTTAATAAATATTAAAAATAAATACATTGGACGGTTGTGATTTATCCAAGATTTGTATAAATTTGGCTCCCTCCATTTCTCTGCGTTCCCACATTCGATTGCCTACAGTCTCGATCCTCACTCATATCCCTCTTCTTAATTCACAACAACAACAATTTCGATTTCGAATTCACCTTCATCTTCCTCTTTGCTACCAATCGTCTTCTCAGTGTCACTGCTTCTGCTGCCTCCCAACCTCTTACTTTCCCAGCCTTACTAACCCCACCACCACCGTGTCCTCTAATGACACTGCCGGCACCGCAATGCCGACACTCTCAACCTTTTACTTTGTGGAGGTCAGTATTGGGCTTCCACGGTTCACCGTGACACTGGCTTTCTTTACGTCATCCCCGACAACCTGGGTGCAGTAGGGTGGTGTAGTCTGTTTGGACGTCCCCTCCAATTATATGAACTTCAAAACCTCAGATGGTTTCAAATCGATTCCTGGGGAGATGATGCCAAATATTGCAGTCCCCATGTCGCCAAAACAGCCACAGCGGCAGATCCGTGTCGGTACGACCTTGGCTTCAACCAAGGGATCTTGGGGATTGACACCTTGTCATTGGTGTCGCCTTCATCCACTTCTAGTCCACCGCCGTCCTTGAAGATAAAACACTTTATCTTCGGCCTGGTAAACAAAACATCGCCATTTCGGCGGGCACAGTCCGATAGTCGGACAGCCCCGGTCACCCTCTTGTACAAGGAGGCTTATTTCTCCCACTTTGATTACGAGACCCCGACTTACGATGTCTGCTATTACAACCAGGATCTTGAGTCCATCACCACCCTCACTTACCCGAATATTTCCTACCATTTTGAAGGAGGAGCGGTGTTGCAGCTACTGGAATCTCAAGCCTTCCTCACCTTTGGGGATGAGCTTCAAACGTGCATGGTAATGATCCCGAAGACTGGGACAGAGCCAAATCGGCTGGGTGCGTTGCAGCAAAGAGGGTGGATATTCACGTACAATCTCCACCAATCGGACCTCTTTTTCGCTCTGAATGGGTCTGCCGCTGTCCAACTATCGGACTGTGCGCGCCAAAATTGGCGATGTTTTGTTTACCCAGGCCGAAGATAAAGTCGTTTATCTTCAAGGACGGCGGTGGACTGGAAGTTGATGACGGCGACACCAATGAGGAGGTGTCAATCCCCAAGATCCCTTGCCTGAAGCCAAGGTCGTACCGACACAGGTCTGCCGATGTGGCTGTTTTGGCGACAGGGGATGCAATATCTGGCATCGTCCCGGGGAATGGGTGCAAAACCATGTGTTGAAGTTCATATATTTTGAGAGACGTCCAAACAGACTACGAATTGCATTTGGCCTACTGCACCCTGGTTGTCGGGGTTGACGTAGAGAGAGCCAGTTTCACGGTGAACCATGGAAGCCCAATTCGGACCTCAACAAAGTAATAGGCCGAGAGTGTCAGCGTAACGGTGACAGCAGTGTCATTGGAAGACATGGTGGTGGTGGGGATAGTAAGGCTGCGGAAAGTAAGAGGTTGGGAGGCAGAGGCAGTGACAGTGAGAAGAAGATTGGTGGCGAAGGGGAAGATGAAGGTGAATTTGAATTCGAAATTGTTGTTGCTGTGAATTTAGAAGAGAGAGATGAATGATGATCGAGACAGTAGGCAGTAGAATGTGTGAATGCAGATAAATGGAGGGAGCCAAATTTTGTACAAATCTTGGATAAATCACAACCGTCCAATATTTTTGTTTTAAAATGTACCATTTGTTTTGCAACTCCATGGAAAACTCTATTTACTGTCAAGAATTCAAAAGAACGAACGAAAACAACTTCCCAAGATCTGCCAAACACCGTGATACTTGTACGGCAAAAGAATTTAAATCTGGGTGTGAGCAAAAGAATTTAAATCACCTCACAATCTACATTGCATTCAAATGGAAAACTGAAAGCTTCTACTTTTTATTACTGTCAAGAATATGCAAATCCGAACGACATTCAGGACACACGTCCTCACAAAACATTACGTTGTTTACCCTTTCGTGGCCTTCGATGTTTAACAGTTAGATACAAACATTCGTATGAGTTATGAATCCAAAAGAGAGAAAACAACTTCCATTTGTTGAATCACATGTGATACAGTGAGTCGTGGACGGTGAGAAAAAACCATACCACCAGAGGAGACGCAAACTTCACGTAAACTGCGGCACCATTGCTTCACAGCATCTCGTCATCAAACGCGCTAATCCTCCAAAACTTTTCGAACTCAACTTCACGCTCTGCTGAGCAGAGGAGCATCCTGCGGTTGTTCTATGGTATTTACATATCAGAATTCTACGTAAAAGGAACCAATTATCAGAAACGATTCGCAAGTCGCAAGAGAATCAAGCATTTGTTGATCTACATTTGTTGATCTATCTTCCCGAGTTGATCTCTGACAGAGTATCAAGCATTTGTTGATATCTCTTCTGAGTTACCTTCCAATGACGTTGTATCTATATCCAATTTTTCGACTACTGGACCTTGAGGGCTTCCAAAAAGAGTAGTGAAGATCTGTCTATGGCATTCATCGCAGAAGTACAAGTACGAGAAGTGACCTTCATTTGGCAGCTTATGCACGTAAGATCCAGGTAAAACCCGTGCTATATAATCAGTCACTGATGGCGGGACTACCATATCATCCATTCCCTGCACATTTTTCATTAGGCATAATGTCATTAACAAAATTCTCAAGCCAAGTTGCACCGACGTTAATGCATGCATTTTGAATGCGAGTAGTTCTAAGTCCTCGGTTAGGAATTTCAGCCATATGATATAACTGACCCCCGCAAAACCAGCCACATACAAAAGTAAAATGTCGCAAGATTCATAGTAGAAACACCAGAGCAGCAAACGTTGGATAGGCAATTAAGAAATACGAGGGAAAAATAATAAAATACATTAACCAACCTGCCATATGTGTATCTGGCCTAGAAATCCAGTCAGCATGCATTCTGCCTCACTGTTCCAGAGCCAAGCAAGAAATCCTCTTCGTTGACACTGTTTCTGTGCCTGAAGATCTGCCAGACTAAAACCCCACCGTGATACTTGTAGGACAGCTTCCTCTATGAAGGGTTTGATACTCCCTTGGCGGATCGACTCCTCTATATCCCTTTGCAAATGTTCCTCAACTTTTGGATCTTCAATCAGAATTTCATCCTGCACGTATCAAGAATATGAAAGTTGACACCTTGTGCAATGAATACACCTGAATATGTGTGAAGCGGTCCAGACTGCAGGTTTTAAAAAGTGACTAAAAATACGAAGTTGTTAATCTTCCAAAGGCAGAAAAAAAGAGTCTTATTATAAACACAAAAATATACTGGCATGCATGATCATGCCTTGCTTTAAGAGAAATGAGAAACATAGAAATCTGTTTAAAGCTGGCACTGACTGCGGGGAAGAAAAAGGTTTTCAACCTTGCAGGATATTTCATGGATTAGATGACAATGAGCTCACCTTCTTCCCCAGTGAGAGAGACAACCATTTATCAACTCTGTCGTGTTTCCCCGATAGGAAGCTTCGGCGATAAAAAAAGGAGAGAAATTTTGGAAATCTACGAGCTAAAAAAAACATTAATCTCCTTCGTAGAACCCATGGTTCCCAAGTCTTTTTCTTCTCCTCTTTAGTCATACCCGTTTCATAGGGATTAATCATTGGGCCCACCATTGCTGCACCTGCAAGTTTACTCAAGATTCATAACACAGCAAGTTATTCCTGATAAATCTTTAGAGAAGTGGTAGAATATAAGGGTTCACATGAATAAGGTTCAGAGTTTGGGTGTTAAATATTATTATGCTAAGCATCCACAGAACCCAAATAGAAATTAAACCATGGTCATAAATTTTCAGAAAACGAGTAATATACCTGCAACTCTGTCAGGAATGTATCTGAGAGAAGCCCAAGCATGCATCGTTCCACTTGAGTAGCCCAGCACCCAGAACTTGTCATCAACACCAATAGCATTTGCTAAGTATAGCATATCCAATGCCGACGAGTTAAGATTCCTGCTGGGATGAGGATCACTCTCCCCAAAACCAGGAAGATCATATGTGACCAAACGGATACCAAACTCTTCAAGCAATGATATCTTTATTCCTGGTATACCTTTTGAGAAAAAAGAATCATAAATTGGAGGAGGAAAAAACCGGTGTATGATATCTTTATTCCATAGACTCTTCAGCAAGAGCATAGATTATGGTTTCCAAGATTCTAACCACCTAAAATAATATAGTGGTACCAGTGATTTATATACCTGCAAGTCGAGATGAAAGAAAAGAATGTGGAGCAATCAGTAAAAATCGAGTGCTTTTTGCTGGGACACCTTGTTCATGATAGGCCAATCGTCTCCCGTCTGGAAGTAGTACATGACTAGCACTAGGAGGATGTATTTGCACTTTCCTCACTGATCGGACCAAGCTGTCATGGTTGGTATTGACATTTATAGCTGCACATGTTTAGAAATGTAGACATATCAGATCATTCTTACACCATGAAAGAACACAAATGTATACTGCGGTCAAAATCAAGTTTTGGAGCTCCTACTGAAAAAGCTTTCTTAGTTCAAACGAAAAACAATGACTAATCTAGAAAAACTTTACTAGGACAGTTGAAAGTTAAAGAAATAATAATTCCACTACATACAAAAAGGCCGAATAAGAATACCAAAACCACTCCATCGAGGACTGATTCAAGTAATTTTTTTTTCTTATATTTATTCATTGCACCAATACTATCAACATTCAGAAGACTAGTATAGCCTTATCCAGAGGATTACAATCCTTTCCAGCATGGCTCCAGGAATCGTAGAGCACTTCTCTCGTTAACTCCTCGTAAGATTTAATGAAATGCAACAGAGTAAAGTTGCATCACCTAGAAACTATTTAGAGAATGCACAGAGGCGAAAATGGAAACCCCAACATAGCATCGTGGATTGAAAAAATGGAAAAGAGACTGCTCTGTTTTGAAATCACATTTCCCTTAACAGTCTGCTTACATTTGGAAGGTTCCATGCAAAAATTAATTATGCAATTTTAAGCATCAACTTTCTGCTAACTGAATCAGAACCAGTCCAAATATTATCAAATGTCGCCACTCATGATCCATTGATCAAGCGGGGAAAGACTCGAGCTCAAGAACACATTGTTCAACCGTTGAATAAGGTATATCAAAAGAACAAAACCCGAACACTAACCGAAAAACATTAGGAACAAAAATAGAACACGAAAAATGCGAAAGCATCCAAAAAAAGTAGGTAGATCCGTAGTAGCTCCTCCCAAAACATTTCGAAACAGATCGAAAACCTTAATCACAAAAAAAACACTTGAACAGTAAATTAATAGTCTTATGAATAACAAATACAAATATTTATGCAATTATCACAATCAAATTAATGCAACAAGTGCATAATCAACAAACATTGAACATTTAACAAATGCAAAACAATATACCTGAAAGTGCAAGAATGAACACCAAGAGTATAACCGGCCAAGCGTGAGCCGGATCGCGATCCTCCGGCAAAAACTCATTCAAGTATCTCAATTTCGCAGACGCCTTGGCGCAGGGATTCCGAAGCTTTTGGACAATGTACGAGTCCTCGGTCAGAATGTTCTGCTCCACAATGTCCTTACATCCTCTTGCCAAATCCACAAGTATCTCGCCCCAAGCGATTGCGAATCCCTTAATCTGATCCTTGAAGTTCTCCGATTGCTCCAATTCTTCGCGGGAGGCGAAACCAGCATCAAACGAAGCCGTAGAGACTTCCATAGGATCGGCCGCCGCGTATCGTATCCCCGAGTCACTCACCAGACTAGCCAGCTCGTCCCTCCACGAGCTCGATCCTCTCACCTCCGACATTTCTCTGAAATTCGAATAACACAGTCGACAGAGAGTGAGAGTGAGAGCTCAGAATCATCGAGAAGCTTACACATACATACATACATACATACATACATAAATATACATAGAGAGAGGAGAGTTGCACAGGCAATGATGTCAAAACTGTAACTTTCCAAGCGTGAAATTGAAGCTTGGTTTTCTTTAAACCTAATTTTGCTAAAAATAAAGAAGAAAACCGAACCGACCACCGTTCAAAAACGAATCGGAACCAGCACAGAAAAGTGAAAAATAAAATTATAAATATTCAATGCATCAAAAAGCAAAAGCCAAAAGCACCTCTGCATTGCTCACCTTAGCTCAGCGGCGTTTTAGCTTTTGCTTTCCCCAACACTGAAACCGTTGCTTCTCTGATCTGAATCATTCAGCTTTTTACTGGAATTGACTTATGCACTTCTCGTCGGCCCTTCGCCAAAGCTGGTTTTCTGCAAGCACTTCATACGGAAAAGCGTTTTTCGGTGCTTGAGGTTGAAGATGCACAGTCGAAGACGAGAGCCGAGTCACTTTTGGTGTGAAGTGGAATTGGACGGTCTGGATGTGTCCACGTCATCAGCTGCTACGCCGTGATTTAAACGGCTGGAGACCGGCTCGGGCGGTGCGTGTCGGGCGGTTCTGCGCACGCTGTCTGTCGACCTGGAATTGCCGGTTTTCAGTGTACGTCGCTTTGCCCATGTGACACGGGAATGTTCTTTTTAATTTATTATTCTCTACCGCCAGATAGGTTATATTAATTTATGCCTGGTTCGATCTTAACCGTTAGTTCTTGTCAATGTATGGTGTTGTCCAAACCGTCTCATCCAACGGTGTTGATTTGATTAGGTTTGTGAAAGGACGTGTGTGATGACGAGGAGCTGATAGTTTTTCTAAAACCATCTTTAAAGGAGATGTTAAATTTTAAACACAAAATTTAAAGGGTTAAACTATGTTTACTACCCTGAAGTTTTGTGGTTTTCAATATTTAGTACATCAAGTTTTTTTCGTCCCAGAGTCATACCTAAAGTGTAAATTTTGGAACAGTCTCATACATTCGTTACTCAAACTGTTAAGTCTCCTGTTAACTGTGACGTGGCGCTCATATGAACAATGACTGGGTGCCACGTTGATTTTTTTTTTTTTTAGAGAAGGGATTTCAATGGAAAAAAAAATTCAAAAAAAATTTTTCCCACCCAAATTTTTTTTCCCCACAACCGTGTACTTACAATTTGTTTCCCGCCAAAATTTTTTGAAAAAAAAATTCCTTGTTCTTCTTCTTCCTCAGGGGACGAACTGAGTTACCTTTTCTTTTTTTTTTCTTTTTCCTCCTCCTCCTCCTCCTTCTTCTTCTGGGTTGCAAGGGGTTGGGTTTTGGGGGGTGGACAAACTACGTTTGGTTTTTTTTTTTTTTTTTTTTTTTTTTTCTTCTTCCTTCTTCTTCTTCTTCTTCTTCTTCTTCTGGGTTGCAGGGGGTTGGGTTTTGGGGGGTGGACAAACTGGGTTCGGTTTTCTTTTTTTTTTCTTCTTCTTCCTCCTCCTCCTCCTTCTTCTTCTTCTTCTTCTTCTTCTTCTGGATTGCAGGGTGTTGGGTTTTGGGGGGTGGACAAACTGGGTTCAGTTTTCTTTTTTTTTTTTCTTTTTTTTTCCTTCTTCCTCCTCCTCCTCCTCCTCCTCCTCCTCCTCCTTCTTCTTCTTCTTCTGGGTTGCAAGGGGTTGGGTTTTGGGGGGTGGATGCAAGGGGTTGGGTTGGGGGGGGTGGACGAATTGGGTTCGGTTTTTTTTTTTTTCATTCTTCTTCCTCTTCTTCTTCCTCCTCGGGGAATGAACTGAGTTCCCTTTTTTTATTTTTTTTTCTTCTTCATTCTTCTTCTTCTTCTTCCGGGTTTTTTTTTCTTCTTCTTCTTCTTCTGGGTTTTCTTTTTGTTTTTTTTGTTCTTCCTTCTTCTTCTTCTTCCTGAGTGTGGAGTCAAAGATGGTGATGGGAGGGTGGGATTTGTTGAAAACGAAGAGGTCTTCTTCTTCTTCTTCCTCGGGGAATGAACTGGGTTCCCTTTTTTTTATTTTTTTTTCTTCTTCATTCTTCTTCTTCTTCTTCCGGGTTTTTTTTTCTTATTCTTCTTCTGGGTTTTCTTTTTGTTTTTTCTGTTCTTCCTTCTTCTTCTTCTTCCTGAGTGTGGAGTCAAAGATGGTGATGGGAGGGTGGGATTTGTTGCAGACGAAGAGGTGGGTGATGGGAGGGTGGGCACGGGTGGGATTTGGGGAAGGTGAAGGTTTTTTTTAAATTAATATATATTTATTTTTAATTTCCACGTGGATAACATGTGGTGCCTAGTCATTGTCCACATGGGCGCCACGTCATAGTTAACGGGAGACTTAACAGTTTGACTAACGGATGTATGAGACTGTCCCAAAATTTACACTTTAGGTATAACTCTGAGACAAAAAAAACTTGATGTACTAAATGTTGAAAACCACAAAACATGAGGGTAGTAAACAGTCTTTTGCCCAAATTTAAATTTGAAGGCTTATGTGGCAAATTGATTTTTTTATAAATTTTATCCTCCAACCGATATATCAAATTTAAACTATTATTTATCACATTATTTACTTTTTATAGTTTTAATTAATATTTTAAAACAAAAAATAACTATTAAAATTATAAAAAGTATTCATTAATTACTAAAAACAGATTTGAAGTTGCTATCAAATTTGACAACTTCCTCTACTATCTTTTCATGTTATGCCACATAGAGATGACAAAAGATAAATGTGAAATGTTAATTTAATAATTGATGTGACTACGAGTTCGAATGATAGTTTGCTTATGCTTAAAAAGAAAAACCTTAGGGTTAAGTATAAAACGTTGTTATTTTGCTTGTTTTGGTTCAATTTGGATTCTAAACAGCTGAAAATCAAAACTACTAATAAATTTCGGTTCAGTTCAGTTTTTTTTTTAAATTTGATTCGGTTTCTTTCTGTTTGTTTTTTTTTCTTCTTAAATTTTCGGACAGACCTTTTTGCGAAATTCCCTGTTAGTAATTTCAGTCAAAATCAATGGCAGTCTCTAAAAGCCCAAATTTTATCTCCACTTTAACCAGACAGTGCGTTTAAAATCTCAATGTCTTCGCGCGCTGCTAAGTCGACCTCTTTCTTTCGCAGAAATCCTAACGCCCCAGATAATATCAACCGATCAGCTCGCCCAAACACCATTCACTACGACGTACTCCGGTTCTAAGAGCAAGTCCATCGGAGCAAACATTGCCCAGCACCCAGTCCAAATATCAAGCTGAGGGTCAGTTCATTTACTCCAACCTACAAAGTTGCCTGGCACCCAGCCCAAGCCAGGCAACAGACCAGTCCATTTTTGACAAACCCAAGAGCTGGCCTATTTGGCTAGCGCGTAACCGCGAGTAATGGATAAGGGGGCAAGTGCTGTCAGCCCACTTGTGCTTAAGATGCAGTCAATGACGTGGCATGCTTAGAGCCGTTGGATTTCCAATTTTTCTAGACCGTTGGATTTCCAACGGTAAAAAAAATTCAAATTTTACTTTTAAACTGGAGCGTCCGATCATAGATCAACGGTCCACGTTTCCCCTCCCCCCCCCCAAAAAAAGGCCCAACGGTCAGATTTATGACCATTGGCCACATGGCAAATCCTTGGTTCTTGGATTTGAATTTTTTTCAAATCCAACGGTCCAGATTAATTAATTACATTAAAATTAATTAAAAATTATAAAAAAATACAGTAAAATTTTAAAAAAGTTTTTTTTTTTCTATAAATACCTAACCCATATCTTTCACCTTACACCATATTTCAATATTTTCTACACTTTCTATACTATATTAGTTTTTTTATTCTTTTAGAAAAAATTTAAAAATATTTTAAATGGGTTGGGTGCCAGTGTAATTTGTAGGGATGGAGATCGTTTGTGCCAGCGCATTTTTTCACTGGGTGCCATCGCATTTTTTTAGGGGTGGAGATGCATTGGCCTATTATTGTTCATTGAAGTCTATTATTGTTCACTAGAGTGGATAAATAGGCTAAGTGCTGGCACAAAGTCCTTAGAGATGGACTTGCTCTAAGAAGCTTCAAAATTTGACGCAACCAAGGTACGTTACACTCTTCATCCCCCCTCCCCTCAAGTAAATTTGATTATCTATTAATTTCCCCAAATTTTTTTTTTCAAATTTGTATGGGTTATTCTTAGATTAGGGTTTTGGAAGGGTATATGTGTTTATGTAATTTTCATATTATTATGTTTTTGGATTTCTAGCCAAAGTTATTGCCTCCCCAATAAAAACCCAAAATTGGATTTTGCTGAAATCCGATTGTCCAGAAATCTTTTTGAATGGTTTTAGGAAGGATTTAATGGTTCGTTTACTAATCCGTAATCAAAATAAGAGGAATTGAATTGATGGGGAATTGTATTGAGGGGGAATTGAAATAGAGAGCAGTCAAAATCGAATTCCTGTCAAAGTTGTTTATTATAATTTTCTAGAATCGGAATTGAAATGATATAAGTTATTTATCAGTTCACCTGAATCGAAATGAAAATTAATATGATTACTAAAATACCGTTAATCTTAATAATAAAAAAATCATAACTTTTTAATACAATTTCACACTCACACACATATAGTTTTATTAAAATCTTAACAATTCTCATATATTTATTTTTAATAAAACTTGAACATTTTTTTATTTCTTAAAGAGCAAAACCCTAATTCAACAAGGAAACGAAGTAAAAAAATTCAAAAAAAGAAAGGTTCGGGAACCTCTACGGTTCCACCACAACTCTCTCTACTCTCCCCGTCTGCATCCGCATATTGTTTTTGCGATCATCCCCTAGCGCCAACTCTTACCCATCCTGACCTTGTCGGGTTCTATCGACCTGAAGATCTCCTTTTGGCGGTAAATCATGAACTCCTTGCCTGCGGCCATTCTCGGATTTCTCAACCATTTGCCAGCCGCTCAATGCTCTATGTTATGCTCTCTGTAAAAACGTCTGCAACCGAAATTCGATCCGCAGTGGGTAAGTCACAAGGTTTTTCTTTTTTCTATACTCATCTGCATCTCTCTTTCCCCATCCGAATTTGGATATGGGGTGTCCGGAGTTTGTTCGTAGAACTGTTGGGGTGGGTTGGTGATAGGTCAGTCTGGGAGGTGGTGCGGTGGTCTGCGTCGGTTAAGGGTGGGGATGGGTGTGCTTTGGGTGGTTGAATGGTGGGAGGCAGATGGGAGGGGCAGGGTAATTTCGGTGTTGAAGTTTGATACGTGATGTTGGCTTTCTTCCGGAATTCAATTACCACTTAGAGTCAGTATTTGTATTGAGGAGGTGTGTAATTGTATTAGAGGCATTAGTACTCTGACTGCCTAATTGTAACATTTTCAATTGCTTTATCAATGGTGGTAGGAAGTAGGTTTTTACTGTTTAGAGTACATGATCTTGCCGAGATTTCGTCTCGTCTTCTTTGGATTTAGATAACGAGTTAAGTTCTTGTGACAAATAGTAATGCATTTTTCTCCTTTCATACTTTTGCATTCTAAATTATATTTGGGTTTTGCTGAACATTTAATCCGCTCTTATAATTAGATTCAAATTTTGATAGGATTCTGCAAATGGTTAGGTTTTCACTGAATTGTAGTTCGGTTGAGGGTTCGGAGGAGATTGCCCAAGAAAGAAGGACAGTTTACTAATCGGTTTCATTGGTCCTGGGATAGCTCTTGTGGGTTTTGTTTTTGGATTCCTAGTCTTAGTTTTGGCTGATTTCACTCTCATTGATGAGTATGCTTCATTCTCTTTCTTGGAAATCCTATGTTGTAATGTGTTCTTTTTGCTGCTCTTTGCAATTCAGTTACTTAGTAGATATTTGACGTTAATTTGTTGGAAATTGAGTTTTTGAGACTTTATCTTTTTCGGTTTGCTAATAAAGTTATCATCTTTGTTTCTGAATTCTCATTTCTGCGGTGGTCTTGTTGTTCATCTGATCTGTTAATGTTCTCTATTGTTTGTTTTTATGTTATTTTTAAACCTCATATTATTGTCAGGGCACATTTGTAAGATTCTTTGTATGCAGTGGTTTTTTTGGTATTTGGTATGCTTTTCTTGTTATTTGAATTATGCCTTTTTGGTTTTTCTATCATTCATTAACTGGGTCATGATCTGAAGGTGATCTAATTTCTCAACTAGAATTTTTTGAGTTTCAGTCATCCATTACTTCATGTCTAAGTGTTTCTTCTTCAGCATAGAGGTCTTTTCATTTCAAGTAGCACTCTCACAAAATGAACTACATAATGAATGATTAGAGAGTTTACTGGGATTGACCTTTGGTATATATCTTCATGATTTATTTTCTTTTAGTTATGCTTGTCTTTCTGCATAAGGTGTTTGTTGACCAGTTGGTGTTTGATCAAATGTCTGGATATTTATAAACAAATTAGTTATTGCATATGGAACATTCAGCCAAAGGCTGTATTAGTTTTGTGTAGTTAAATGGATATCATATTCTGTAGTTTTGTTCATTGCATGCTAGTTCTTGCCTGATTTTATTTTTTTTGTTATGTTTTGTCTCTTTGTCCAATTACTAGCAAGAGATTCCATTTTGGGTTTTGGGTGTAGGGCTGTTTTCGGTTGACGGGTTTGTAAAAGGGATGCTAAACCAATTTTCCTTAATCTTTTCAAGCAGCCATGGCCGGTGAAACAATTGTTGACGATCAACGCCAACGCACTTTGAAGGCATTGGAACGAAGGTTTGAGGCTGCCCAAGTCGAGCTCGATTTACATCAAAAGAAGACTGTCAAGAGATCAAAAACCGAGGAAGCTGGAAAGAAATCGCAGATTGCAAGTTCTTCAGCTGTTGATTCTTCACCAAATTTAGCAAATCCATCAGCCTCAAGTTCAACTCCATTTAAGAAAGGTTTGTGAAAATCTTAGTTTCAGATATTTAATTTATATTTTTTTTCTGTTATGATTTTGTATATTTATGATTTATTTGATTTTTCTCGTCTTTATTCTTAATAGGAGCTTTCACTTTTTCGGGGTATATTAATTCACAAGGTACTGTTTCAGTTTTAGTGAATCGAGGCAAAATTTTTTGGTAGTTTAATTTAAGAGATTAGGATTGAGGTTATGTGTTTATTTTGCTTGTATTTGTTATTCAGAGATCGACGAAAGTGGTCCAACATATGCAAAACTAGTTCAATCTGTTGATGAGAATCTGCTGGCAACTAGTGTTGAGGTACTTTTTCGTGAAGTTGAAGCAAAATTTTTGGTTTAAGTCGTTGGTTTAAGATCTAGTTTGTGAAATGCAGGTCTCTGGCGGTAGAAAGGAGAGTAAAGTTGATAAGGTTTTGCACGAGCTTCTTCAGAATGGAGACTCAGCTCAGAAGTACATGCAAGGATCCAGAAGTAAGAGAATTGACAATTGGATTCTCCTCGATAACTATGTGCAAGGACGTGGCGTTTCAACTGGCTCTCATGCCAGGGCGCTGCAGATTCATTCCAAGCGTTCTAAAAAGCACATGTCAATGAAACAGCAAAAAAGGAAGGGATTGTTTGATTTTCCTAAAGATTTTCATAGGTGAATTGTGTTTCTCAGCATATGTTGCCATTTGTGAATCTGTGATAGTTATTTTCTTCTTCCAACAAATGAATAATAATAATGATACGCTAGGCAAATCTTTTTTTCTGATCCTGAAGTTACAAGCTTACGATTCAGAATGGCTTGTTTTTACTGGTTATCATCAATATATTTATCTTTCAATAACTGGAGAGATGTTTTCCGTGATTGATGATAAGATCTTAACAATTTTGTTTTTACTTGTTATATTTTGCCATCTATGGTTCACTCTCTAATACTTTCTTTTGTTTGGATCACAGCTTTGATAAATTTAAGCCAATGCATGAGATGTGGAAAGGCTATATTGTGCAACTCTTAAAAACTACTGGGTGAGTATATCTCATTGCAGATATCAGAGTTATGTATATTTTTTAATGGTTAATCGTTTCTTTCTTAAGCATCTTAGTTTTGGGGGGCAATATGCTTTGCATTTTGTTAGTCTTCGATGTTGAAAACTAACCACAAGTTCGTTCAATCCCGCAGAAAAAATCAGCTGGCTCAGTGTATTCTTAGTGCAGATCTACACGGTGCTATTATTTCAGGTTTATTTCTTACTTTTTTCATAACTTTCATTAATAACTGCCCATTCTTGTCCTGAATGTAAACATTATGCATACTGTTTGTTCATTATTCACCTCTAATCATCCTCCAAGCCATATTACGAATTCTTATCACACCAGATAGATCACATGTACTATGGCTTCTTGTAATTCCAACATGTTCAAACATCCTAAAATTGGGAACTTTTTTTCTCTTTTGTCGATCAAAATTGGGAATTATTTAGGCCTTTAATTCTGCTCCTTTAAGTTATTTTGTTCTTTTTCTCTTATGTGAATGGCTCAAGGATACATTATTCTATATCAAGTTATGAACTTATGTTCAAATGCATGTACTTTGAACTATCTGGACTGATTCCTGCACAGTGCTTGGCAGTGTCAAACACGCCCTCACCTTCCCTTTTCTCTCTGTCAGTATTTACTGTAATTCCCTGTCTATTTACTGGCAGTTGCCGAGTGTAAAGTAACTTCATACACTGGAGTGAGTGGTATCATGATTCGTGAAACAGCAGAAACATTTGGGATAATTACACAGGATGATAAATTCAGAGGTAATTGAGCTGCTGATTCAAACCTTTAATTTATTTAGATGTTCTTGGTACAACTCGTGTTGTTAGAACTTTGAACTGTGAACACGTATGTGTTCATGCTACGATTTCTTCTTCTCTCGTCTGTGAAATGATAATGGAATGCTGATGGTTTGATTATCTGTATGGGGCATATTTGCAGTGGTGCCCAAAAAGTTTTCTGTGTTTATATTTCAAGTTGATTGCTGGAAGATTACCTTGCACGGGGACAAACTCACTTCAAGAAACTTGGGCTTGTAATTGTTTCAGGTGATCTTCTCCACTATTTATATGGGATATAAGAATTTGGCAAGCTATATGATAACTAATCAATCAACTTTACTACTATCGACGTTGTTTTCATATTCAGTTTACTTGTTAACTTATTCCAGATTTCCAATTGTGGTAAATTGCAGAACAGTTAAGAGTTGAACAATATAATTGACATTCGTTTAACAATGGTGGTTGGTGGATGAGCGGCTGAGACAGTGTTGGCATTGAACAATCGAGAAGAACTATGATCACAAAAGGAAGGCGAGTGGACTCTTGCAGGTACCTGCTGGTCTTCAGTGTGCCGCTTTACAATTCATTGCTAGGCGTCAAATTCAAAATGAATAGATGTACGAAGCTGTGCAATCCTATAGTTATCTCTTCCATATTTCACTCTGGCAGCCCATCTCTTACATATTTCCTAGTCATGGAAGATATTTTCTTTTTGACATTATATATGATTGCAAAGAATGGAAGCACTGCCTCCAAAATGGATCACATGAACCAGCACGCTAAACATTACAAAAACAGGCCTTTCATATGCCTAAATGGATCACATGGGTGGTCTGCCTTTCTCATCACCCCACTAGTAATTAACACCGTCTCAAAACAAACTTATGAGACTCACCAACTGTAGGATTCTAACATGCTGCAACCTTCTGGATTATAATTAACACCGTCTCTAAACACACTTATAAGAGCACACATTTTAAGGGGCTTATAGATTTTAGAGCTTAAATAAGATTTTTTTTAGTTTTTAACCTGAATAGTTTTATAAATCTAATTGAAGTTTCTATTATTAAAACTTCCCATATTTTGTTATAAATATGTAAAAGTTAGAGAGATAACCTTTACTAGTGACAGGAACGAAGCAGGTGTAAAATATCACATTAAAGCTATAGCACAAGAGGATGACAAATAAAAGAGGGAGGAATAGATACTGAAGTTATTAATCTTTCCTTTTTTCTCAATAACTGTAGTTGGAGCGCACTATTTATACAGCGGCTCTATATAAACAGGTTCTTACAATTTGAAATTTACACGCATGTTTTGAAAAACAATCATTTTGTTTCCAAAGTCTATTTCAAGGATATTGACAATGTGTGTGTGGGCATTCATAACAATGCCAATTTTTTCAACACTTTTCTTTGGATGCCCACATATCAACATGAGTTGCCTCGTTAAAACCTTGCTTGGAAAAAACCATAGTGAAGGAAAAAGAGTACAACTTTTCCTGGATTGTTGATATAGTGTTAAATATGCTTATGTTGCCTCATTAAAACCTTGATAGGAAAAACCCAGTGGGAAGAATCCTAATCGAAGGAAAAAGAGTACAACATGCATGTATCATAGATGCTCCCCTTGATTCCGCATTCTTCAAATATAGCTATTTGGTAAGTCGACGTAATTTGATACTTTGCACTAACTTCTGAAACGTGCATTTTGGTAGAGATTTGGTCAACAAATGTGCCAGATTTTCATTAGAACGGATTTGTCTGGCTTCAATAACTTTAGCATTCTAAAGCTCATGTACATTGAAATTTTTTGGAGATGTGTTTAGTTTTATCGCCCTTAATGAATCATTCCTTCATTTGGGCAACACAGACTACATTATCTTCGTGGATGACAGTTGGATTGTCTGTCTTCGGAGTTAGACCACATGAATTCCGGATATGATGAATCATTGATCTTAATCAAGAACATTCACGGCTTGCTTCATGTAAAGCAAGTATTTCTGAGTGATTGGAAGATGTAGCAATTAGTGTTTGCTTTGTTGAGTGTCATGAGATTGTTGTATCTCCATTCTTGAACACATATCCAGTTTGTGAGCGGGTTTTATGCGGATCAGAGAGAAAACCAACATCTGCATATCCAACAAGGACCTGGTCATTTGTGGAGTTCTTTGAGTATAAGAGACTCATGTCTATTGTCCTACGAAGATATCGCAATACATCTTTGACACCCTTCCAATGACGAATTGTTGGAGCAGAGCTATACCTTGCTAACAAGTTGACTAAAAAAGCTATATATGGTCTAGTACATTGTGCTAAATATAACAAAGCACTTATTGCACTCAGATATGGTACTTCTGGACCAATGACCAGTTCATCATCTTCTTTTGGACGGAATGGATTTTTCTTAATGTCCAGAGAACGAACGACCATTGGCGTGCTGAGTGGATAAGCCTTGTCCATACCAAATCGCTTTAGGATTTTCTCAATGTAAGCTGATTGGTGGACCAAAATTCCACTAGTACAATGCTTGATCTGCCACAATGCTCGATCTGCAAGCCGAGACAAAATTTCGTTTTTCCAAGGTCTTTCATTTCAAATTCGCTTTTCAGATATTCAACAGTTTTATTGAGCTCTTCAGGGGTTCTAACTAGGTTCATATCATCTACATATACTGCCACTATAGCAAATCCAGAGTTGGATTTCTTAATGAACACACAAAGGCAAATGACATTGTTGGTATACCCTTCTTTGATCAAATACTCATTGAAACGATTATTCGTCCAGATTGATTCAGCTCATACAATGATCGCCTTAATTTGATTGAGAGCATACCTCATGATTTGTTAGTTGTTTCAGGCGACTTAAGTCTTTCTGGGACTTTCATATATATGTCAGTAACTAATTCTCCATATAGATACGCGGTGATGACATCCATAAGTCGCATGTCCAGTTTTTCTGAAACCACTAAACTTATTAAGTAACGGAACGTAATTGTGTCCATTATAGGAGAGTATGTCTCCTCATAATCAATTCCAGGTCTTTGCGAAAAACCTTGTGCAACGAGTTGTGCTTTATATCTTGCAATCTTGTTTTTCTCATTGCGTTTCCTTGTGAATACCCATTTGTAACCCACGAGGTTTACACCAGGCGAGGTTTAGACTACTGGTCCAAAAATATTTCGCCTTTCCAAGGAATTTAATTATGCTTGGATTGCATTTTTCCACTTCGGCCAATCTTGTCTTTATTTACATTTATTAACAGAGCGGGGCTCAATATCATCACTTAATATGATTTCAGTGGCTACTGCGAATGTGAATATATCGTCGATGATTATTTCATTCCGATATCACAATTCATTAGTACATGCATAATTTATGGAGATTTCTTTGCTCTCATGTACTGCTGTCTCTTCAGAGACATGTGTCTCATCAAGGACATTTTCTTTTTTTTTAGAAGTCTAGAATCATGAATTGTAGATTTGTCGTTCATTCTCTCTTCCTGAATTATTTCATTTGGATTCAGATGTGCCCTTGTCTTTCTCTTTCGAGGGGCTGAATCTTTTGAACCTAGGGGCCTACCACGTTTCAGCCGTGCACCAGATGAATCATTCGTTGCCACTTTATTTTGTCCAACAGGGACATCAATTCTTGCAGGTGTATTTGCAACTGGTATATATGATATGTCACTTTCATAGCATCATTAAATGCATCTGGCATTTGATTGGCAATGCTTTGAAGATGAACAATTTTTTTCACTTGATTTTCACATTAAGTGTTACGTGGATTAAAATGAGACAAGGTGGGGAACAACCCATGTCAGCTTTTTCCATTCTTCTGGAACGGTCTTTTCTCCCCCTAACGACGAGAAGACTGTCTCATCAAAATGACAATCGATAAAATGAGCTGTAAACATATCATCTGTCAAGGGTTCCAAATATCTAATGATAGATGGTGAATCAAAAGCCATATAAATTCCCAGTCTACGCTGAGGTCCCATTTTAGTGCATTGCGGGGGTGCAATAGGCACATAAACAGCACAACCAAAAACTTGTAAATGTGAAATGTTTAGCTGATGCCCAAACATAAGTTGTGTTGAAGAGTATTGGTGGTTGGCTATATGTCTCAATTGAACCAATAATGCAGCATGTAAGATGACATGTCCCTATGCAGAAACTGGCAATTTTGTTTTCATGAGCAGAGTGCGAGATATTAACTGAAGCAGCTTGATCAATGCTTCTGCTAAACCATTTTGAGTATGGACATGAGGAACAGGGTGTTCAACATCAATACCCAATGTCATGTAGTAATCATCAAAGGTTTAAGACGTAAATTCACCAGCATTATCAAGTCAGATTGACTTAATGGGGTAATCTGGGAACTGTGCTCTTAACTTAATTATCTGAGCAAAAAGTCTTGCAAAAACTACATTTCGAGTAGACAAGAGACAAATATGTGACCATCTGGAAAATGCATTAACCAAAATAATAAAATATCGAAATGGTCCATAGGATGGTTGAATATGTCCACAAATATCCCCTTGAATTCTTTGCAGAAATGATGGAGATTCAGCATTAACCTTTAGTTATGATGATCTAATTACCAACTTCCCTTGAGAACAAGTCTTGCAAGTGTTATCATTTGAGATAACAATGTTTCTGCTCAATAATGGATGTCCATTAGAGTTGGTAATGATTCTACGCATCATGGTAGATTCTGGATGACCCAGACGGTCATACCAAAGCATGTAAACTTTTGAATCAATGAACTTTTGGTTCATGACAGTATGTGATTCAACTGTTTTTATGTATGTATAATACAATCCACTCGACAAACCATGCGACTTCTCCAATATACGCTTCTGGTTATCATTGGAGCTAATGCATATATACTCCACATTTTCTGCCCTTTTCGTTTCAATGTGGTATCCATTTAAACGTATGTCTTTGAAACTCAACAAATTTCGAGTAGATCGATTAGCGTACAACACATTCTGTATGGACAATATTGTTCCATTTGGTAACATAATCTGGGCTTTCCTTGAGCCTTCAATTACATTTTAAGGTCCTGATATTGTTGTTACCCTTACTTTTGTAAACATCAATCTTGAGAATTACTTTCAATCTCGAAGTATTGTATGTGTAGTTGCGCAGTTTGCAAGACAAATATCTTTGTCATTTATCATGTTTTGAGAATGACCATAGTTTTTATCCATGCTCTCTGAGTAAGGGAATCAAAGTTAGAAGCAAGTTATAACAGGAAATTTACATGCCACTTTTATTGAATCTGAAATGCTAGTTTTAAACTAAAAGTTCAGCATAATAAAAGTACATCAAACATAAATGATTCAGTCAGACCGATACACTTCATTCCCTTTTTTCACAATGAAGTCTGAAACATCTAGGTGAGTTGTGTTCAACTGCCCTGATAAGTCGCACACTGGATCAGGTATATCCATTGGTTTAGCATGGTTGAGAAATTTAGTCTTGGCATCTTTCTCCTTGAAGGAGGCTTGATATAGATCCACTAGATGTTTTGGGGTACGACAAGTACGCGTCCAATGCCCATTGCCACCACACCTATGGCAGACTCCTTTAGAGTTGCTGGGAGCATTGTTCATGTGAGCTTTACCTTTGTGGCGATTCACATTTTTAAAACTCTGGCCTGAATTATGCCTTGGAACCTGGTTGTGAAATTGACCACCATGGTTCTTGCCTTTCATGTTCCACCGACATCGCTTGTGGCCACATCTTCGTTTATGATTATCGCCACCAGAGGATGTGGCGTTCACTTCGAAGGAAGCAGCATTCACTTTTGGGAATAATGTAGATCCAGTAGGTCAGGACTGATGATTTTTCATCAAGAGCTTATTGTTTTGTTTAGCTACCAAATGCATAGATATTTGCTGGTTGTATTCAGTGAAGCCTCGCACTCTATACTACTGATGCAGGAGCACGTTAAAGGCATGAAATGTGCTAAAAGTCTTTTCCAGCAAATCTTCCTCACTAATAGTATCCCCACAGAGTTTCATCTGAGAGGTAATTCTGAACAACGCAAAATTGTACTCTGCCACTGACTTGAAAACCTGGATCCTTAGGTGAGTCCACTCATAGCGAGCCCTTGGAAGGATCACCGTTGTCTGGTGATTGTATTTGTTTCTCAATGCCTTCCAAATGGTTAACGGATCTTCAACCGTTAAGTACTCGTTTTTTAGTCCTTCGTCAAAATGACGATGAATAAAGATCATGGCATTCGCCCGATCTTGAGAGGATGAGCTATTTTCTTCCCTGATGGTATCTCCAATATTCCCTGCTTTCAGATGGATCTTGGTATCCAGTACCCAGGTAAGGTAATTCTTCATTGTAATGTCTAGGGTAGCAAAATCAAGATTTGCCAAGTTTGCCATTTTCTTTTCTGAAAGAAAAATGAGATGTGTAAGAACTTGCAATAATATGTATTCCTAGATGAATATAGTATTAGAACTTCTGGTTCTTACAAATTTTTCATTTTGATCTTTAGGCCAAAATGATAAGCAATCGAAACTTCAGACTTAAGATTTTCAAGATGGATGAGGAGGGTGATTGTACCGCTCCATTATCATTAAAATAAAATAACATAGGATGAGCGATTATTCAGCACCACTCCAGTAGCAGGAAAAATTTAAATATGCATAGCAGGGTGGGCGATTATACCGCACCACCTAAAATTGCAATGAAATTAAATAGCAGGCAAATTTAAATATGCAGGGTAGGGTGGGCGATTATACCGCACCACCTAAAATTGCAGTAAAGTTAGATCTGCAATCCAAGATAGGCGATGATACCGCACCATCTTGCAATTCAAGATGGGCGATTGTACCGCACCATCTTGGATTGCCGTAAAATCAACATATATAAATACTGGGTTAGTAATTAAGATCTACACCAAACAAGAAATCAAAGATATATGTAACTGTTAGGTTGAGAACTAGAAGCAGGAATGGAGCAAACAGTTTGTCGCGAAGGTATATCGCGCAGTTGAGGCTGATGAAGAAGATGAACAATAAAAACCTTAGAGGAAACATTTTTTCCTTTCTTTCGTTCGGCGAAGAGAAATGAGAAAATGGTTAGGTTTTAGAGACTAGTGCTGATAACATGTTATAAATATGTAAAAGTTAGAGAGATAATCTTTACTAGTGACAAACGAAACAGGTGAAAAATATCACACTGAAGCTATAGCACAAGAGGATGACAAATAAAAGAGAGGAATAGATACTGAAGTTATTAATCTTTCCTTTTTTCTTAGTATTCTCTCTTCTCATTTAACTGCAGTCAGAGCGCTCTATTTATAGAGTGGCTCCATGCAAACAGGTTCTTACAGTTTGAAATTTACATCGCATGTTTTGAAAAACAATCTTTTTGTTTCCAAAGTCTATTTCAATTTGCAAGGGTGTTGACAATGTGTGTGGGCATTCATAACAATGTCAATGTTTTCAACATATTTAAATATTTATAGCACATTTGTTATTTATAACTTACCATCCGAAATTGTCCATCGTTCCATAATTAATGTATTTTCTTATGCTTCAATCATATAAATAAATAAAACTTATTAAAATTCAATTTCTTATAGTTAAAAGAAGTCAACAATAATACAAAAACAATTTATATTAAAAAAAAAAAAACCCTCATAGGTACGGAAGGAAGTATCAACACGTAATTTCAGTACAATTGCATTGGTATATAAGTTTTGGTATAATGTATTGGTACAAAGTTTATGTACGATGCATGAGTACATAAGTTTTGGTACGAATGTATCGATACATAAGTTTTGGTACGAATGTATCATTACAATTGCATCGGTACATAAGGTTCAGTACAAATGCATTGGTACATAAGATTCGGTACGGATGTATTAGTACATATGTTTTAGTATAAATGCATTGGTACATAAGTTTCGGTATAATTGCATCAGTACATAAGTTTTGATACGAATGTATCAGTACATAAGTTTCGGTGAAAAATATTTCGACACATAACTATAGTACATACATAGGTACGTAATATGCATATACAAATATATAGAGAAATTTACACACGATGAAGAATATATGATATATATGGCTTTTTTATTGTGGGACTAAATAATAATTGTCAAATAATTTTTTTATTGTTTAGGAGGATCAATAAATAACCTATATACAAGCTCAATAATTATTACAACCTAAATAATATTTGATCGTTACAACTAATCCCAAAGATTAAAGTTAGTTTTTAATCTTATACATGGTATTATTGTAAAAGTAATCTTCTTCAAGGATTGAAATAGAGAATTCTCTATTTTATTAACTAGATTATATACATAAATCAACACTGGTACGGTTGCTATTACGTTTGGAGACCGAACAGAGAACACATTATGCTAGCTTTGGTTTGGAGCAAAGGCCATGACAAAGTTGTTGAGATCAAACAAAAACCTGTCTGTCGTTTGCGGTATAATCTTCTAGTGAGGGACCATTTCACCTTATAAATTGGAATGCCTTCACTAGTTGAGCTTTCTAGCTATAGTTAATTTTGCCAAACAGAGGACGAATCTTGATTTATCAGCGTGAGTTTGTCTTGCATAATTTATGTATTGGTATCGATATCACAGTTTTCACAATGTGTGCATGTAACATATGTTAGTGTTGTAGAACATTATAATATATAGTTACATCTTTAGTGTAAATGTGTGATCATGTAATTCATGGTATCCTCTTTTCTTTAAACAAAACTAGCCTCCATGCACGCACTTACGTTTGTGTATAAGGCATTTTTTGAATCACGGCATGCTACTTACATGTTTTAAATGTATTTATTAATGTAGATGGAAATGAATAATAAATACATTTAATAAAAGCGATCAAAGGAGCTGAATCCATATTAATAAAAGCGGTCTTTCAATTTCTATTTACATTTTATTGAATTTACATTAAGATTAGAAAACAAAATATTTAATAAACAACTGATTGCTAGCCCATTGTGAGGCTAAGCCCACTCCCTCACCTTAGTGTAGATAACATCGTTTGTTAAAAAAATGATCATTTGACAACTAATTGAATCACATTATTATGCGCGTGCGAGAGACTTTTTTCATAACTGGCACTACGCACCTCTTAAGTGTTTAAAAATTGAGAAATAATATTTAATAAACAACCGAGTGCAAAAGGTATTTTTTGAGTCACAGCGCGCTATGCGCGACTTAGACATTTTAAATGTATTTATATGCGTGAATTGCTTCAATAATTTTTTTTCGTTATTTTCTTTTTTTATCACCGGCGCTACGTGCCTCTTAAGATGTTTTGAACACAACATTCATGATTTTTCTTCATCATCACGTGGGCATCATCAACTTTGTCATTTGTTTATTCTTTTCTCTCTTCCCTTTCATTTTTTTATTTTTTTCTCTTTCCCCATTTATATTTATATTATATTTTATGATGACCAAATTACCAACTTACCCTTGCATGATTTGATATATTATTTTGGGTAGGTTTTGAATATTTTTGGCTGAGGGGCAGTTTGGTCCAATTATTTTTGTCGAAGTCGGTGACACCAAAACGAGCCTCCGACTTTATATATACTAGTCGATGAGCACACACTCTGTGTGTGTGAACAATTTCATTTTATTTTTTGTTTTTTTTATTAAGGAGTGTGATTAGTTTTTAAAATTTTAAAAAGAGTATGAAAAAATAATGGTGGGATAATTTCTCTTAATAAGTGCATATTTTATCTTAATATTACATAATTAATGTTTTGTCCTCCTTATGTAAATATTGTGTATTAAAAGTGAGGGTAAAATAGGAAAAATAAGGATATGATTGCCATTTTATCAAAAGATACAAAATTACTATTTTACCCTCCTTATGTAAGTATTGTATATCAAAAATCAAAATAAGAAAAAAAAATGACATGGAGGATTCTCTTAATAATAGTATAGATAATTGAAGACTGTTTGTAAGGGGGCCTCCTCATTTATACACTAACTTTAGAAAGGATATATAGCTTGCTAACAACAAATAATTCGGAGGAATTTTCAAAATTGAAATTATCTCGAAAATTTTCGAACATAGCCTTTCTCCTCCCACCAGCCTCCCATTCTCTCTGTTGCCCTTCTGCCTCAAATTGGCAAAACCCACCCTTCACATGGTGGTCAATCGGACAGTCCTAAACAATCATCACGTGGCACTTCCCAACCACTCTAAAAAATACAAACCACAAATATCTAATCTAGTAAATATCTGGTCTCAGTCAACGCACCTTCATTTAATGGTAGTCTAGCTGTGGGGCTCCTCAAGATGCATTCGTTTGTAGAGCATCATGCTTGCTAAGCAGTCCATATGCTGAGCATTCTTCTGGTGATCTGCCTAGCATTGCTCTGAGAGCCGAGCGACTTGCTCGAGCTCAAAGATCCAATTTTGCCTTGTGTCCCGTCATAGACTCTAATTGATTGGCAGTCATCACATGTCCTGAGTCAATGGTTGAGTAAGCTTGTTTCGTGAGCGTGCTCATGCCGTTCAACATCGAAACTCAACTTGGCAGTTCAAACTTAATGCATAATCTGTCGGTTGACTGTAACGGTCAACCTAGATCACTCGAGAATTCTTTCTTTTAGAGCTTCATTATGGGCTTCTTGGTCTTTTGGGCTTGCATGGCTTTACGTTGGGCTACTTCCCAATTTTTGTAGTCATCTGTCAGGCCTAAAAGTACCCAGCGTTAATAATAGTATTAGAGTGAGAATTTGCTCATCATCCTTGCTTGGTGGTGAGCATGACCACTCTTCATAAAACGTTTCATGTGTCTTTACTTAACCATAGTTAAGTAGCTTTATTTTTAAATACAAAAGAAAATAACTTAAATAGCAGTGCCTTCACCTAATTGGTTCCCTTAAAATCTTGAGATTATTTTCTATACTCAGCAATATATCGTTCTTTCCTACTAGAACAACTTATGTTAATGACACTTTTGTTTACTACTGGTACAAACGTATCATTGAAACTCTGCAATATAGTGTTTATTCCATGATTCTTTTACTCTTTGAAACATTTAACGTTTAGCTTGAAAAATACATTTGATTGCTCTACCACATAGAACGACACGAATTGCTTCTGTAAATTACCGAATCCACTTTTTGCTACTAGCATCTTTTCTTGCCCATCATTTTGTGGGCAAATATTTTTTCAATGGCTTTGTTGGAGCCTCCGCCCCAAATCAAAATTTGTACTCCTCTCAAGGTTTTTACCCTTGATTTGGGGCCAGATTTGTGGGTTGGTTGGTTTTTTATTTTTGGTGGATCAGATCCACCTCCTATGGCTTGGTCTCCACGGTGGAGTTACTCTTCTTGACCAATTAGCGGGGACACCGCCTTACCTAGCCAGATTTGTGGTGGCTTCGCGGTGCTTTTCTCTCGGTGGTTGCGGATCTCTCTAGAACCGGTTAATTAAGTTGCAGGTGGTCCTAGCTGGGTGTTCTTATTTCGCTGTGAAGATAAGCCAATCAGTGGCTCCTGTTTTCGCAGTAGTGTAGGTTTAGTGTACTTGTGTTTGTATCGCATCTAGCAGGTGATGTCCCGACTAACAAGCAATGTGGCATCGTTTGTCAGCAATGACTTTGTGTGGTCTCGCTTGACATTGCATGTTCCACAATATAGGTCTCTTGAGGCTGCCGTCTTTGTGGCAGATGTGTGATGGCTATACTTGAGCTGGTACCAGTAGTTCTTGTGCTTATGGTAGCCATTTAGAGGACTATCATGTCTGCATGCTTGTTTGTGCAAATTATCCCCATAGCAATATATTGGTTACTTTAGGAATATACCTACGGGGCAACCCTTGTAGGCTTGTAGCTATTCTTGTTTATCAATGGAATATCTCTATATTCTTCTAAAAAAACAAAAATATACAAATGAGCCTAATTTGTTTTTCTATATACTTAGATGATAGTCTAATCTGTATTCAACCACACCCCCAATCAATCACATCTACCCTCATCGCAGATCATGAGCAATTGTGATTGGATCTCGTCTCTGTTCGCAAATGTGCACAATTTTAGCTCCAACATTGGTGATTTTATTGAGAGTTGAACTCAAGTTTAGGGCCAACGACCTCTGCCATAAGCGATGATGAAAACTAAAAGACCTTGAAGACAAAGCTTTGATTGATGCTCCAGAGAAAATATCTTCCGCAGTTCGTAATGACCACAAATTATGGTGACTCACATGAAGAATGTTTTTTGAATGGATTTCTTGTTGGAGTTTTGAGCTCCCTTAAGTCCTACATCAGGGAACTCAAGGGAACTTGAGGTCCTTATATTATTTTAGTCTCCTTTATTAGTGATTAGGTGTTGGACCTTTTGGAATGAGGATTGAGGTTTGGGCCACTAATTGTGTGGATTAGGCTTGATGATTATACCATAATATTAATATTACTTAATATTGATTAATCAAGACAAGGGCCTTGGGCTTTAGGGCCTAAGAATTAAAATTAATCTGATCAATTAGTTTTAGTTTCGAATTAAGTTTTTAATTAAAATTAATTAAAAATGTTTTGATTAATAGACACAACTCTTTGGAAAGAGTTGTATAGTTTCAGATACATCCAAAAGGTATTTGAAGATGTATGAAATAACCTATATAACTGGAGTCCTCAGTTTCATCGTAGATCATCTTTTCTTCTTCCTTCTCTTCCGTACAAACATTCAAGAGAGTAAACACACAAAGCAATTCACTAGAATTCTATAATCCAATACGCGTTGTAGAATTAGGTAGTTGTATCCTGGTCGAGCAGATGTTGTAGAACCACAAGCACAAGAGTGAGACAGAAATACTGTTCGAGGAACATAACTTTTGCGCTAGCCTCTACCTGTTGTAATCAAGTTAGTACCATTTTAATTCTTGTATTTGTTTCTGTAATTTCATTCTGTATAGCAAGTATTTTTAGTTAATAAAGTATTAGAATTTCAAGTTCTATTATTTCTGTTATATTTATTTATTTCTGCATTGTTCTCTAACATTTCTTGTTGCTCTTGTCCATGATCAAGGACTAGTTTTTCCCAGAAAAACACCAAATGAATGGGTTTCTAATACCTTTAATTGTTTCTTTAAATATCTTTTGGTTCTATTACTTATGGGTAATTGGTGTATGACATCCACCCGTCAAAGCACACCAAGCCCATAATCCTAAAAGGTAAACCGCCAAAGCATTGTTTGGTGGAATGAAAGACACGTGTATTGCTGGCCATGCAAACGTAGCCTTAGTTCCTGCGGTTTTCCACAACTAATTTTGCATGTTCTTCTCATCAGCTCTCTGATTACAAGGCTTCTCCCACAAACGAATTAGCAATAAAAATTCAGTTAATTAATAAGATGAGGACATGCATAGAAGTCGTGTGTGCCATAATTCTTCCACCAGTTGGCGTCATCATTCGCTATGGCTGTGCGGTAAGTCACATTGTCACCATTTGTATTGAATGAGAGTTCTTTTACATTTACCATTTCAACTGGCGATCTAGTAATCTGTCTACGCAAAGTTGGAATCTAATGGGTATGCGTTGAAATACTTGTTTTCTTAATATTGATTGAATAGAACTATATGTTTATCTTCAAGTGTATGCAAATCATGCATTTATACATCTTCGTTTGGCGATCATAAGAAGCTAGTTTAACAAGTTATGAAGAAAAAACAATTTGTTTATACAATTACATGATTATCTTACCCGTTAAGTGGATGTCTTTCAAGTCACATGGCTAGTCCGTTGAGATGGTACTAAAAAGTATTATCGTCGCTTTTGTGTGGTGTTAGGGTTTTTTTTTTGTTTTTGTTTTTGTTTTATATATTGGTTTGTTTGTGAAATTGCAGGTGGAGTTTTGGATTGCCTTATTGCTGACGCTATTTGGGTATATACCAGGAATTATATATGCACTTTATGTCATATTACGAGAAACTTCCTAATTATTTAAGTTTATATTACATCTTTAATTGGTGATCAATTTGTGTAATGTGTGATCTGATGGACATATTTTAAGATATAAATCTTCATTTTTGTTAAATTTTCATCTTGTTTTGTATAATTAGTTCACCTTTATATTTGGACTTTCTAGATTTCTTCTGTTTCATTGTCTTGTATAAATATTGGACTTTGCCCAATTGTTCCTTTTAGAGCATGTTTGGAAGTGTGTATCAAATGCTTTTGGTTCAAGTGCTTTTAGGGTTGAAAAGCACTTTAAGTGCATTTTTAAGAAGTACTAGTTATATGCTTCTTTTAATTAGGAAGCACTTTAAGTGTTTTTTTAAGATTCATTTGTATTTTTACTAAGATAGATACCATAAACAATTTTACAAAATGGTTTTTAATCATTTTAAAAGTATTTCTAAACAGCTCATAATTAACGCAAGAACGTTTGGGGGAATGAAGCTTTGTGAATTGATGAGGAGGGAACCCAATCCCAAAATGACTACATATCATCCTACATTGCACTAAGATTTTGATTTGATCAACTCCAAAAAAGTGACATTATATATGTTTAATACTAAATGAATATCAAGTTTCTAATCATTCGAGATTCGAATTTGATTTTTTTTTATATGGTGAAAACAAATACCAATGAGCTTCAATTAGTAATAGTGATTTGATATTTGTATATTGACAGATCTTAAGATTCTTATTTTGAAGATTTGTGATGTTCTTTTTATATGAGCTTTTGGATTAATCATATGGTAAATTAAACCATCAACTTAAATAATTTATGATACATAAAAAAAAAAATTCTGCGAAGTGATTAAATTAAAAAAAAATATTCTCGCGTGAAGTCTTCCTTCTTCTTCCCTTACTGTCTCTTCAATCCACATATCCTTCCTCCCTCATCTCTCTCTTGATGATTCATTCTCCTTTACTCCACCTAAGTTGTTTGTTGTTTACTTTTCGCGTATGAAGAAAGAAGAGGGACCTATTTTAAAATTTTCACCGTCGTCGAAAAAATTCATATGGAAAAGAGGTTC
Organism: Malus sylvestris; assembly: GCF_916048215.2. Classification (NCBI taxonomy): domain Eukaryota; kingdom Viridiplantae; phylum Streptophyta; class Magnoliopsida; order Rosales; family Rosaceae; genus Malus; species Malus sylvestris. The sequence continues at coordinate 18,923,854 of NC_062271.1, forward strand.
ATGGGTTCAAGAAGAAGAGGATCCCAATTTTCGAAACCGCACAATCTCAATTTTTTGTGCTTTGTAACTAACTAGATTTGAATATTATTGATAAAAGATCCGATGAAATTGGATATCTAAAGTTATTAGGGTTTTATGCAATTAGATTTGCTAGGTTTTTATATTCAATGAGGAGACTAGGTTCTGCAGATGGAAAAAATTCGACCTGACGTGAAACCTTCTTCTTTCTTCTTATTTATTTATTTTTTGTTTTGTCAATTAGTGTTTTGTTTCAGTGTAACATAGATTATTTAAGTTGATGACTTAATCTACCATAAGATTAATCTGACGACTCATATAAAAGGGGTCTCATAGGTATTCAAAATGAGAATCTTAGAAATATTGAATATTGATAATAACAATATAAAACAATTATAATGCAAAATGCATGTTTGTTAGTTAAGCAAAGGCATTATTTTTTTCCATAGCAGTTTGAGAAATGATGTAATTTACAGACAAACAAGCAACAGACTAATTTACTTATTAAAAAAAAGGGAGATTATATTCACACACCCCAAATTACTTCTTCCACACCCTTTTAATTTTTTAATATTTTTCTATCAAATGTTAGTGGTGTGTAGAAAATATTAAAAAAGTAAAAATGTGTGGGAGAAGTAATTTGGCGTGTGTGAATATAATCTCTTTAAAAAAAACCCTAATCGGATGGCTAGCCTATGATACATCAAGTTGTTGTGGACTAGTATGTATTAAAATACCCCATCCCTCTCAGAGAAGTCTTAAAACAACAACCAAAGCCTTATTTTCCAATCCACTTTTGAGCAATGAGTGTGACTTTCCCTTTGCTTTCCAAATGGATATTTTGTTTTTGTTAGTCCTCTTTTAGTTCAAAGAAATGAACAAAATTATACCTTATTTTATATGATACCAACTTGCTTTCTTTGCAGACAAAGCAACGGGCTTTGTGCAAATAAACATATGGATTGCCCATTTGCCCTACAATATAGGACAAGTATATATCAATAGGTGACCTTTATTTCCACTTACATTTGATTTGACATGACACAATCAAAGAAATTCGCCAAAAAAAAAAAAAAAAAAAAAAAAAAATCAAAGAAATAAATAATGATGCCATTCCTTAATTATATCTACTCATGCCTTGCACTGCACACTACAAGGACACTTAACAATACTTTGGCATATATGTGAAGGCTATCTTCCATTGCTTTTTGCATTTTTTAAGTTTTTATTGTAGGCTAAGTTGGGTGCCCATGTGTGCGTTGGACGAATCCAAACTTTGGATATAGTGTGGGTCTTGTTTGCTTCAATGAGAAGGAATCGCATACTCGCGCATGGATGACTAGCTGTAGTATTAGCACAAAATAATTTTTGTGTGTGGTTATCCGTACAAGGCACTAGACACAAGGAGGATGAGACACTTTGTGTGTGCAGTCAGACGATTACGTGATTTAAGCATCCACACTTAAAAATTTCTCTCATATGTTGCTGTTTACTCTAAAGAAATTAGAGTGCTCAAAGCAAACTTATACTCCATCTTGACACGAGAATGTAGTGACAATAAATAACAACACTAGACTCTTTGAATCTCATAATTGGAACGATTGATTGTAACAGTAACAAGATAAAATTTTATTTTATCAGACAAAAAGAGGTAGGTGCACAAAAGATGGGGATTGAGCATTTTAAGTGTGTAATTAGGCATTAACGTGATCTGGACGTCCACGCCCAAGAATTTCTCCAAGAACACAACTCGTCTGCTTAATATGATTGATCATGCAGAAATTAAGCGGTTTGCCCATATTTGTTCTTTGTTAGTATCCTAGTTTTGGGGGCCCATTAGTGCAATTTCAGGGGGACCCCATGGAAGAAGGGACCTAATTAGCTAATTACCAGCCATTTGTGCCCTGTAACCCGAAGCAGAAGACTTGGCACATGTAATGGTTGAAAATGCATCCAAAGCCTAATCAATCTGTCTTATCAGTTACTAAATATCAGTTGCATTAGTTTCCAAAAAAAAAAAAAAATATCAGTTGCATTGACCAAGCAGGAGTCCTAGGTCAATGGAAAGACAAAAAAAGTTCCAAGTAAAAATTGGGGATCCACAAATTGGGATCTACACATTGATGAGTTTATAGCCAATGGGGTCTAAAATCATTGATGAAAACTTTGAAAAATTGAAGCTTTGACAAATCCAAGTGTATCCCAATTGCCTGTGCAAACCAGCTGTTTAGAGGTGGGTATGCGAAGGATGATATGCTCTAATTCAATGAATCAAATTGAAAACATGGGAATTGAGAAGAACCAACAACTCTCGATTATTTTTGAGTAATTATAACTCGAAAGCCTTATTCACACTATTGAAAATCGGGGTCATGAATAATCTCCTAACCTAATTAACTATGAAATCTTTATTAGGTAATATTATAAGACCTTCCGCAATAAGCAGGAAAATGAAGTTTGATTTGAATTGTATAAGAATCAAACTCTTGCACATGCGGAAAATAAGTTTATGGGACTGATTTCAATTCTTGAGTTCTATGGGAGTAAAGCTTGGAGATTATAAAAGGCTTTTATCCAAAATGTTCTTTGAAATTTGCATAGCTCTTCACTTTGGTTTCTGAAATTTGAAATCAATAGAAGTGGTCACTAAGATTGTCCACTATCAATCATTTTGGTCATTCTGTGAAAAATTTTCATTAAATAAGGATAAAAGACAAAAATACCCTCAAAAATTTTAAATCATTTTGGTACATTGTTTATTAAATTAACAATATTTTTGTCATTTTAGTCCTTATTTAACAAAGTTTTTAAACAGAATTTTAACAGAATAATCAAAATGATTGTTGATGGGTAATATACTAATATATATATATATATATATATATATATATGTGTGAATCAAACTCACCTAAAATAATTGTAAAATGCCTACGTACAACACACACCAATAAACAACTCACGCTAATGCATGCATACCTGAATGATTGTCATTATCTTTTTTCTTAATCAAGATTAGTTACGTATATCATGAAGGGTACCTAAGATTCGTTGTACAACCAAATAAATGAGTTTTATAAGGGAATTGAGAGACCAATAAATTATGCATAGATGGCCTAATGGAAACATATTATTGGGGATTAGCTTAAGATGGGATGGGAGAGCACACTATCTATAATCACTAAATAACCCCATTTGTTCTTGGATGTTGGAACCTGAATTAAGCCTTGCTCTTCACCCCAAAAACTATTTTCTTTAAAAAAAAAAAAAAAAAACTAGTTAATGGTTTCGTTACGGTAATCCATCATTCTAAGGATTGGGAACATTCACAGAAGCATTTCAATCTCATCCGATTAATCATCGCATGATTCACTAGTATTTAGAATCAAACTCAAAATAAACCGTGTAGAATACGGATCTGAAAGCTGGGCGGCTGAGCCATCCCATGATAATTACTCAAAAACTATTCGGGTAGCTGTAGCAATCTCAGAAGGTAAGACTAAGACCTACTATCACTCTATCAGCAAACCCATGTGAGTGGGAGCGTGTGGATTAATAGGCGCGTGAGGGTAAAAGCATTTATAAGTTTCTATTAGCCAATTTAGGCATTTGCTTTTGTCTGTTGCTCACTTCCCTCCCTCCACTGACAAATACAAAGAAATGGAGAGAAGCAGTCTCACTCACTTGGGAAGTGGGCACACAGAAGCAGCTACAGCAGAAGCTACCAAACCCTCCCAATGCTACTGCTGCAACTCTAAACCGAGCAAGCTCTAGGGTTTTCTGCCATTTCCAAAGCCTATTTTGTTCTTTTTTCTTTTTCCCTTTTCCTTTTTCTTGTCTTTTGCCAAACATCTGCTAATTAGTACTATCCAACGTGAGGAATATTGGCTAGCCACCCTAGTCAGAGGCAGAGATCTTTGTGGTAAGGCCAAATGTCAAGGTTTTTTCTTTTTATTCGAACGATATTCTAATCTAATCTAAAGGGATTCCAACGGTATTTTGATGTCATGTTTTTCGTTGCAAAACCTTTCCCATTTTATACTATCCTTGCAACTTGAGTCTACTCTTATTTTTTACCTTCTGGTGAAAATGTGTTGTCTTTTCTGGGTTTTAAGAGCTTGTTTTAGTCTATGAATTTCTGGGTTCTGTTGCTTTTTTATGGAAAATGTGTTAACTTTTCTGGGGTTTTTTTTTGGGTTAATAGCTTTTTCTGGGTTTAAAGAGCTTGTTTTATACAGTTAATATATGGGTTTTGTCGCTTTTAGTTTGTTCTTATGTTATTTTAATTTTTGGTTTAATTTAAATGTTGGGGAACTTGTGCTTTTAAATGAAAATGTGGGTTGGTGGTATTTAAACTGAAAGTCTCTTCCTTTGCAAGCTCCGGTTTTCAAAGCAATTTCTGAAGAGTTGCTGGAGAAGAAGAGCTAGAGTTTCTTCCCCTTCATGTTTTTTCTTTCAGATTTTTTGGTCCACCACAAAAGATTTTATTTTTCCCTATTTTGCTAAGCATGAAGCTGTATTCCCAGGGTCTCTCTTTTAAGTTTTCCTGTTTCAATTTTTTCTGTAGATCTGTTGTTCTAATCTGGGGTTCATAGATCTATGGGTTTCCTTAATATATTGGTTCTGTAATTTACTATAATTTAAGAACACTTCTGATTGCATTTTCTTGCATTGCTGCGTTTCCAATAATATTATGTCATAGTTTTTAATTTGCAGCTAAATTTTAAGAGAGTGGATTTTCATCAAAGAACAGAGATGGGGTTCATTTGTGCTCTGCTGGGTTCAGTATGCCCACAATTAATCAGTTATTACAGAAAGATCCTCCTTTTGTCATTAGCACTGATGCAAATTAAAAATTAAGCCACGGCAATCGCACGTGGTTATTGTTGTCATTTTCTAACTCCTGCTGGTCCCTTGTGTCTTAAATCATTTTTTGGAATGTAGTTTAAAGGTGGGAAAAGGAGAAAAGGAAATTTAAAAAGTTAGCTTGTTTAATGAGACTCAATGAATCTTGCAGCTGCAGCGTTCTTTCTTATATATATATATATATATATATATATATATTGAATATTAGTGGGATTGGTTGGTAGTAGTGGTGTTAGTTTTCTGTGGGATTTCTTTGAAGGCAGGTGTTGTTTGTTTGTTTGTTTGTTAATTTTTGTACTTTATATGGATCTAAGGTGGCCATCTTTAGTGAGCCATTTTTCTTGTGTTTTTTGTGTGCATATATATTGTATTCTCTTTGAAGTTTCTTTATCTCAGCCAAAGATCGTTTCTCCGAACTGCTTTCAGGGATTTGAAAGGTAGATCGAATTAGGACAACACAATCAGCACGTGTAGATGTTGAAGATGCAGACACCAAAAGCAAAGTAAGATCAACATTTATTTGCTTCTTTTATAAGAATATTAATTTTGTTTGCTTAATTTTATAGTGTGCTAATAATCACTCTTAGACTTCAAATTTTCTGTCTTCGTTATGGGAAAATTTTGACATATTGGGTAAGTAATGGTGATATAATTAGCTGAGAAAGCAAAATAGGATGGTGTTCTAAATTATATATAAAGTAGTAAAAGGAAAGCAATAAAAAGCTTGAGAAATATTTTGCTCTGAGTTTTTAACAAAGTTTATAAACCTCATCTAAACTTAACCGAGTATGAATTCGGATTCGAATTTATATCTATCCATGCGGAATTCGTGTTATATGCCAGTATCATCAGAATTGAAATGCTGATTTGTAAGTTATAATTTTGTAAAATACTTCTCTCTTTTCTGCCTAAATTTTTATCGCTCTGTATCTGAAAGTAAGTTAGACAAATCAAAGAAGGTATTGCTTTGGTAAATGGTTGTTATGCAGTATATCCTCCAGATATGGGTGAATCCATTTGTAGCAAAGTTGTATCCGCATCTAGCTTTTTTTCTATGTTTTGTGTTCTTGATGCAACAATTTGTGAAACTTATCTTTACTTTGAGTACTTTGATGCAATCTTCTAATATTTAACTTCCCTTTCGTATTGATAGCAGAATTGGCTCTTTGGAAGTGCCTCAAAGGAGATCTCCAGCAAGGCCTCGAACTAACAAGACGCCTGGATCAGAGCCGGATTCTGTATCCTCTCCAAATATGGCTACTAAGACCCTGAAAAACAGAAGTCCAAAAGTGAATGAGCGCATGTCACCACGAAGCCCTGTACCTGAGGTATTCCATGATAACTTATGTCTTGCGGCTAGAAGGTTATCTGGTGTGGTTCTAATGTGGTTTCTTATCATTCAATTCAAAACGATCGTAGTTTCTCATTTACTTCCCCTTTCCCTGGTTTTGAGCTTCAGAAGAAGCAACCGAAAAGAGTGTCAGAAATGGAAACACAACTTGCTCAACTCCAAGAGGATCTGAAGAAGACAAAGGACCAGTTAAACACAACTGAGTCGCTGAAGAGACGATCCCAGCAGGAGGCTGAAGAAGCGAAGAACCAGATATTAGCCATGTCTGCAAAGCTTGAAGAATCCCAACAGCAACTGATGGAACTTTCTACTTCTGAAGATGCTCGTCTTCAAGAGCTTCGTGAACTGTCTCAGGATCGGGATAGAGCATGGGAGTCTGAACTTGAGGCTGTCCAAAATCAGCGGTCAATGGATTCTGCTGCCCTGGCTTCTGCTATGAATGAAATTCAGAAGCTAAAGGGTCAGCTCGAAAGGGTAGCCGAGTCTGAGGACGCTCAAAACAGGCATGCAGAGTCGGCATATGCTGAGATCCAGACCTTGAGAAAGGAACTTTCAGAAACTTTTTCCCTGGTTGAGAAATTGAAAGCTGAGCTCAATGAATGCAAAGAATCTGAATCCCGGGCACTAGAAGTTATACAAAGCACTCATATGCAATTGGAAGCGGCAAATGCAACCATAGAAATGCTCAAATTGGATGGGATCAAAGCCACAGAGTCTTGCAACTCCTTATCATTGGAGTTGGAGCAATCCAATGCTCGTGTTAAATCACTGGAGGGTCTTGTGAGCAAACTTCAAGTAGAACTGATTAATAGGAAAGGCAATCATTCGGTAAACTCTACAGACAATGTAAAACTTGTTAAGGAAGATGAAAATGAAGAAAGAAAACAGTTACAAGCAGAGCTGAATTCTTTGAAATCCGAAGTGGGTCAGTTGAGATCTGCATTGGATGCAGCTGAGGTCAGGTACCAGGAAGAATACATTCAGAGCACATTGCAGATTCGGAATGCGTACGAGGAAGTTGACGGTGCAAAATCTGAAGCATCCAAGAGGGAAGCTGAACTGCTAGCAGAACTGAAAAAAGCAAAGGATCATATTGAAGACTTGAAAGCACAGCTAATGGATAAGGAAACTGAAATTCAGATTGTATCAAAGAAAAATGATGGGGTGGCCTTGAAAGTTGAGAAAAATTTATCAACTGAAGATGAATCTGAACTTGAATTGGAGCTAAAGAAGTCAGAGACTGTAATGGTAGAGTTGAAGGCAAGTTTGTTGGATAAGGAAACGGAATTGCAGAACATAGCTGAGGAGAATGAAATGCTCAAGATGGAACTAAAAAACAAGGAAATCGAGAGGAATAAAGTTAATGATGAGGCTGTTGTTTTGGAGGAAGCTGCAAGGGCTGCAGAGGGAGAGGCTTTGGTGAAACTGGGCTATGTGACTGAGGAAGCAGATAAAAGTACCAGGAGAGCCGCACAGGTGACTGAGCAGCTGGATGCAGCACAGGCTGCAAATTCTGAACTGGAGGCTGAGTTAAGGAAGTTAAAGGTGCAGGCGGATCAGTGGAGGAAGGCCGCTGAGGCAGCTGCTGCCATGCTTTCAACTGGAAACAATGGGAACCTTGTTGAGAGAACAGGTTCTCTTGACAGCAACAACTACAATCCTATGAATTCACCTTATTCAGAAGACATGGATGATGACTCGCCGAAGAAGAAAAATGGGAATATGTTAAAGAAGATCGGCGTGTTATGGAAGAAAGGCCAAAAGTAGTCAGAATTATGTGACAAGTTGCTTATCGTCGCTAGCTATTATTTTGTTGGATTCAGTATGTTCTGTTGTAATCTTGACAGGTATTTTGGAGGGTGCTAGGCTGCTAGCACCCGAGTTTCGTGTGGAGTTAAAGACCGACATTTGCAGACTGTATAGGTATGTGGAAACTGGTGAACTTTGAAGAGTCCTTTCTCACATGATGTATCGCTATGAAAGACTTGGAATAATGTTGTATTTTACTTTGAGCCTTTCCATTTTATGTTAATTAAAGCACAATTCAGTTTCAGTATTGGATCAATGCAGTTTGCATTATGTTAATGTTGTGCTAAATGCATCCAGTCTTTTGTGCTGAACTGACCTTCCGGATTCAAGCCCGGGCACTGTCCATTTTCCAGACGAAAGAGTTCAAAATGCTCATGCATCTGCTTGCCCTTGCGCAAAGTTTTCGCCTTTTCAAGTTAGAAAGACAAAAGAAAGCAGGTGGTGGATTGTCCTGACGAATGTCATTTTTCTTTAACTCACTTCATTCCGGGTTCAAATCATTTTCTCTTATCTTAGTGTAATTTAAAGTTAGAGTAGTAATATAACTTGTAATAAAAAATTTGAAAAGAAAATTATGAAAGGGAAAACAATAGTAGCATTGTGGGTTAGCTGGTAGCATTGTGGGTTAGCTGAAAGGGAAAACAATAGTAGCATTGTGGGTTAGCTCAAATATAAAAAGCCAGTGCTTCTCTCAGCAATCATGGATGCCAAAAGATAAAACTATGAAAAGTATTTGTTTAACATGAAGTATTGTTCTCTCACTAATCATGGATATCAAAGGGCCCTAGCATGCATAAATGATTATTATGTGTACTAAAAGCAAACTAAACACAAAATATTTGGATGTGTTTTGAGTCTTGGATTGAAAGTGAAGTTATGCTAAAGATATGATTCAACTGAGAAATGATAAGCACACGCTATTTTTCTATTTTTATACGGCTTTTTTTATTTCTCGATATCATATTGAATGAATTAGATTGAATGACGGAGAAAAAATAGTGTGTTCATATTCCATTCATATACTTTTTGTAATTCTCTTTTCTTCTCAATGTAAGAAATTTTGTCCCAAAAGTATCATACTTTATCAAATGTTAACCAAAGCAATTTTGGGGCCTATACTGATAGAGAATGAACTTTAGTAACTGCTGGTTTTCAATAGGGTAGAGAGTGAGTATCACTGTCAGTTAACAGTAATGAGCAACAATATTTTCAATTTATTTACAGAGTATTTTTTGGGCGAATAAAAAAAACAACACACCAAGTGAAAGAAAACCTGGTTACTATTTAAGCATCAGTGTCAGATCATGACCGTCAAAAAACCGAGTACAGTAGAATCTCAATAATTTAATACCTGTTAAATTAATAACCTGAGTTAAATAATATTTTGGCTAGTTCCAACTTGAAAAATAACGTGCTAAATTAATAGTTCGCTAAATTTATAAGATAATATATTATAAAATAAAAACTCATAAAATCCCATATAATATATAAACTAATAATATGTATCATAATTCTTATGATTTGACTACGAGGCTTTTCTAAAATATGAGTCAATCATCCCTTTGTCTATCGAGTCATTGAGCATATTCTTGGAATAACTCCCCGGTCATCCATGCTCGGTTGTTGGCTTTATACTCATAAAATTCATACTATACAGGTTTAACATTCTTGAAACACCGCGGTTTAGCATACTTCCCAATAATCCATAAAGGAGTTACAACAAATAACAACTGTAAGTTTACATTCATGAAAATCACTTTACCGGAGTGCTAGACCTGACAATATTTATGTTCCTTGTATACTTCTTTTCTCACTGATGCCCAACGTGTGACTCAGAGTTGTTGTCTGGACAGACATGTCCTTAAAGTGTCATCTTTTCTTGTCGGTATACAATTCAGGGCTAGGAGTGGTCATTGATGGTGGTAGTCTTTCATTTTCGTTTGGTGATCTGTCATCTAGATTTCTTAGGCTAACTTATAAGCCCAATGTCTAGATCTTCTCGTCTTTTAGTGGGCTTTTTGAAGGCCCATCTGTTAAGCCAAAAAACAATTGTATTTTATTTAAGGGAAAACTAGATATAAGTCCAATTTTTTGAGCCAATAGTAGGAATAGTCCAGTTTATTAAAATAAGTCCAATTTGTTATATTTAATTATTTAATTATCAATAGTTATCTATTCAATGATAAGATTTATTATAAAAATCAAATTTCTTCCCAATTATCTCTTTGCTTATTTCTTTTTATTTATCTTTTTGTTATTTCTCGTTCTTCCTCTTGCTTTAAACCCTATTTATAGATTTTATTTTTAATTTTTATAATCAACCTATATCACAGGTTAATTATATTTATCTACCTATATGATAGATTCTTTTTTTATAATCAACATGTCACAGATTAATGTGTCTTGCTTGTAGGTATGTTATGTTTTTTCTACCTTTTAATTAGGTTTCATATCTCACGTATAGGTATTATATACATTCATATATTTGTTACTTGAGTTAGGGTAGAATGTTTTACAGATAAATTTATGTTAGTATAATAGTTTTTTTGTTATAAGATATTAAATATATTTTTTGGAGTTGGAAAATGCATAATATTAGAAGATTTTGATTGATTTTTAATATTTTTAGAAAATATAAAATGAGTATAAATATATATATATATATATATATATATATATATATATATAATTAGATAACTAAACTCACTCCTAAAAACACTATGTTTTTGGACCTGGATCTAAAAGCCCCTTTATTTAATGAGTCTAAGGGACCCCTGCAGGCTGTATATGGCATATAATTCAAACAATCAAATTAGGGTGTGAAATATTCTAACGGTCGAATTTTATGAGAGAGGAGAGAGAGAAGGCAGGGGAAATGCAGTATATGACTTAATGTAATATAGAATAAGAGTACACAATAAACCGTTTAATTGGCAACTCAAATGCGTTCTTCTTGTTGATATATGCACCAAATAAACAATTTCAATGCAAAGACCTACAGAACAATCCTATGTAACAAGACCAGCTTCAACGCTTCTGCCCTAATCTCGGCATGTTCTCCCTTCAGCACAGTTGATCCTCTTGAATTATCGACAAACCCACACGCGTTGCAAAGGTTTGTTACAAGAAAATGCTACCCTTTTAAATAACACCATCTCTGTGTCCATGTTCATGGCTCCAACTTGTTTGCTCAAGCCACTAACCTGATCTTCGAGATGGGATTTTTCTGACTGCTTGAAATCACTTGGTTCCTATGTTGCGTCACCCAATTTATCAGAAAGGGGTATGTTGTCAGCATTACAAGTGGAACTTGAATCAAAGATAGTAGGAGACCCGCCATTAATTGGAGTGACTTTCGCTGCCTTCCCATGAGAATGAACCTTCAATTGTGGGCTCACTTTATTTTTTGAGAAAGTAGGGCTACCCCTCAACTCTACAACACAGTTTTCTTGCTCATTAATGTCAGTACTATGTTCTTCAGCTCCAACTTTCTCATCCTTCAAGTGATTTTCACTGCCAGATTTACGAGGCCCTTGACTTGGAACTTTAGGAGATATGCTGTTCCTGGAAGGACGAAGGACCTTTGCAGCACTGGATGCTTGCTGGAGTGGTACTGGAGACTTAGGTTTCGTGTTAAAGGATGTTTTTTGAGCATCAGGGGTCTTATTCCCCAATTTAGATACATTTCTAACAGGTAGAAGTTTTCCCACCTTTCCCTTGTTTTGTCCCGCACTCAGGATAACACTGCGCACCCCACTTTTAGGCAAGCCACTACGTACAACAGAATGAGGCTGCATACTTCCTTTCGGGGAGGACACTGCGGTTTTCGCCTGCATAAAGTAAAACACCAGGTGGTTATTTTTTGAGGGGACCAGGTGGTTATTTAAAAGAGAAACAAAAGAAAAATAACAACGTGATTTTGCTAACATTAGTTTCGTCACATTCACAAAAATGCTACTTTGAAGTTATTTAGCCTAGGCCTTTCGGTAACAGCATAGTTTATCTTATTCAACTTAGAAGACTAGAGATAATAATTTCCCATATAGAACACAAGAATCAAGAGGCAAGGAAAAACGAACCCCATCAAAGAAGCCAATTTTGGGTGATGGCAATCGTAGTCCAGAAGGTTTTGAAGCTGGAGGAAGTCCACTATTTTCGGTTGAAGCTTTCACATCACACTGACGAAGCAACCCAGTCACCTGAGTCTCATTTCCAATTGAGCTTTGATCATAAATATGGTTCTTCAAATCTAGAATATCTGGTGCATCACCACCTACAGAGCCGCTTTTGGACGATCTTGTGTCAAGGCTAGCTCTTGGACTGTATGACATTTTTTCTAAAGTTGAAAATGACGACGATGACTCTGAGGACCATGAGTGAGCAGGGGATGTGCTAGTAACCAGCTTTGTCCCAGGCACCTTGTTAGTTGACAGAAGAGATTTTCCAGATTGACATTTATTTCTTGGCTCAATTCGTGATGGTGTTTTGCTGGTAGAACCGGAGGAAGGGGGGTTGGCACTTCTGGAATCAGTTTTTCTCTTGGAGTTGCAGGGACCAATGTTGTTAGAAGTACTGCCAGAACTATCAAATGAGGAAGGAGCTCCTTCTCTCTTGGTTCTGGGTGAAGTATCCAAAAAGGAAGATCTAGCTAATGGTCCTGGCCTAGGTAGAACTCTTGAACTTGAGGGTATTTTTGGCAATGGAGCCCCTCTACCTGCAATGGTCAAACTAGGATTAGAGAATGATAACTTTATACCACAAGCATAAACACTTCAGCCTTCAAGGGGAAAAAATGAAGAAATCTAATCAAACAGAAGTTCTTGTTACCAGTTGCATTTTTGACAGTATCCTTTTCCATATGGATAAGTTTGCTACCCAGAGAAGCCCTCTTGGTTAAAGGTGTTGGGCTAGGAATAGGCTTCCCTATTACCTTTGTTCGCTTCAAAAGAGATGTAGATGTGTCTCCACGTGCAGAATCAGACTTCATTTAGAGAACATAAATGATGTGTCAATTAAAGATATCAAGACCAGATCTCTTTTTAATACTGTTTAAATGACTAAATCAGCATAGAGAAGAAATATGATCTCTGTAATGTTGAATTCAAATAGCATTAATAGCTTCATAGTTGGTTGAATCGCCGTTATACTATGACAAACAGATTCATTTCCCAGTAGTATTTGTTCCAGATCTAACTGCTTGTATTATAAACAGTGAGTAATTTTGATGGTATAGCATAATTGGCATTGATATCTATGTTTGTTTTACATGCCTGTGATACTTCGGGACATGTAGATGCCTTTTTTACTTTCCCTGGTTTTTGCACACTGACAGTTGGCTTCTTAGAAGCAAGTCTAGGCATCACCTGAAATTCACAACATTATCTCATATATTCTTGTGATCGTATCAGTGAAACTGAAGCTTTCATGCATTAACTTGGCATACCTTATTTTGAGAAACAACATCGATCCCCTTCAAAGCTGAAAAATGACTAGACCTGGTTAGTTTGGAAAATAAGTTGCTAAGAAAATAGGCTGGTATGAGAAGTGTGAAGGCAGTGGTACCACAAAGGTTTTTAAATAGTTTCTAAGTTCCCTCAACAAGGGTATTTATATATATATATATAACACCAACATTACTTCTCTAGAGAGGGAGAGTATAGTAAAGAATCAGTTAAATTCCCTCTGTCCCGTCAACTTCCAATTTATGTCTACGTGCTTCAAAATAGGGACAAAAAGGAAGAAACAAGTAATTCTATGGCCCTAATTCCATTTCTGCTTCCAATCCTTGTCATCAAGCACAAATTTGCGAGCACCTAAACCAGGCTAATCCACACACTTTTTTGTTTCGTACAAAATACAAGGTATAGAAGTATACTTACAGCCGCTATTATTGGTTTCTGTTACTCCCGAACCATCTTTCATACTTTCATTCACTGCTTTGGATGCTTTACTGGATTTCTGGATTGAAGCTCTCACATCTTCAAACAAATTGGCCTCACTACTTTCTAGTGTCAAAGTATCACTTCCTAATGTGGATATGGAATCGGTGGATCTGTGAATTTCCTCTTGAATTCTGGGTAACATCTTTTTTCCAGTCTTATCTCCTTCAATCATGCAAGACAGCTCCTCAGGATCCAGAACACCTGAATCCACAAATTTTGTATCACCCGCTATGAATTGGAATGCGCAAGATGGAAATAACCTGAATTGCATTGACTGAAAACCTTCTGACAATCAAATCTACACACAAGTGTACCTGCACTGGTGAAAAACGCTCTATCCCAAGCTAAACTCTTGCGAAGATTGCACTTTCCACTTTTCTTTGTCATTTCAGGTTCCAGTGATTCAGAAGGTTCAGTTACTTGCTTGGTTAGCTCATAGTTTTCAGGCACATCCTCTAATTTGTTAGCAGTCATACCCTCAAACAATTGAAAACTTCTGTTTTCCTGGTCTTCTGCATACCACATTGCGAAAGATTAGATAAAATGTGGCACCAACCACAGAGATAATTGAAACTCATTCACTAGCGAAGGCAGAAATATAGAAATTATAAAATTACACGAGTAATTTTTCTCTCATTCCTCCAGACTCAGCCCGTGCATAACATATGGTGTCGCCGTGCTACGAAATCGAATTCCTTGCTTCCCTCACACAAAATTAAGATTTCATTTTCTAATTTAACACCTAATATTGTGCTCGAGAACAATTTCCCACCTTCCCCCTTTAGATAACAATGAAATATGCCTTGGTGATACGCTAACCTAATCAACTATCCAAAAGCCTTCAATTTGCATATCGAATGAACGAAAAGTGTCAAAAAATTCATGTACTTTCAAACAACAAGGGAATCAATTCAACCATTCCGAGCATTGCACGAACAAGATCATTCAGCTTCGAAGAAAAGCTCAAATTCCTATAAAAATCGAAAATAAATCTAAAAAATTCCTTAAAAAATGGTGAAATTGAAAGGGACCTGAAATTGAAAACATGTTGTCTCCAGGAAACGAATTGAGGAGCGAATCGTCCTCGGCCGAGACGTCGATGAGGCTGAGCCGCCTCGATTGGGTGGCATCGGCCCTCTTGTTCGCCGACTCGGACTCGTACATTTCGGATCTCGGGCGAAATCGAATAGGATTGAATCGGGGTTGCTGCAGTGATGGAAAAAGCGCAGGTCGTTCTGTGGAGAAGGTGAATTGAAATATTTTGAACAGCAAAGAAGCGGCGGTTCAAAATTGTAACAATTTAATTAGATAAAAAATTGGGGAGCGTCTTGTGTGGACTTTGCTCTGACCGGATTAACGGTGTATTACTAATTGCATGGGCACACCAGAACATGGGCCCCCATATTTGATAAAAAAGTACGTGATAGGCCTAGATAAGGCCCATCTCATCTGAGACTTTCTATTGTATTTCAGAGCATAAGATATTCTGAATGTTGAATATTTGTTTACAAAGACAGAGTCAAGATCTAACAGTTAAAAATCGAAATACATTGCCGTTTAATATTATGGTCTAGAGATATTTCTCTTTATTTTTAAGAGATATTAAGTTTGATTATCGCTAAAGACGAATCAAAACCACATTATTGCTAACTTATTGTAAGACTAAGCCAACCCCCTCCCTCCTACCGTAAATAACATCATTTGTTAAAAATAAAAAAAATGATCATTTACTTCTCATCCAGAGCAGCTTAGAATATTTGCTTCCATCCTATCCTCTCTGCGTATTTTATCGACATTAAAATTTGAAAAAATAAAAATCGGAAAAACAAACAATATTCTTTTTTTTTTTTTATCACCAACAAAATTATACGTAAAAAATTTAAAAGGTATCAAGCTAGTGTGCATACAAGAAGCACATCTACTTCACCCAATGTTTTTCTCAATTATACCCGTGTTGACCAAATTTGAAAGAAGATATATAGTCTAAAGAATGTAAAGAAGAGTTTCTCTCAAGCGTCGATCAAATATCCACACCCACATTTCGAGCAATTTTTTAGTGTGACCGTTATTACACTGTCTCGGGTCTTTTACTAATTCACATACTAGAACATGGATATTCGGATGTTTTCTTCAATTTGTTCTTTATAAACTATTTTACTCTTGCATCGGAAAAATAATTAAAAAGTGGAAGACAAATGGATGACATGCTTGCTTGGATTGGAAAGAGCTTAAGAATAAGGGGAAGCTGGAATGAGATCAACTAACCTCAATCAATCAATCTAGCACTTGGTTTTTCAGATCCAGAATTACAAATTGTAATGTGTGAGCCCCATATATTTTGGGGTCTGCCTTCAATGGTTCGTGAATAAACGGTAAAGATTGACAAAAAAATCCATAAAGTCAATCTTCACCGTTCATTTCCCGGCCTATTGAAGAAAAATTGTATATTTTGATTCCTATGCGTTAGTAAGAGAAAAAAAATCAAACTTCAGAATTATAGTAAATCCCGTAATTACACATTCCAAGCATGTAAACATGACACGAACAAGTAGTTTGAAATTTGAAGAGTGGACGCATACCCAAACCTTGAAAAAATAGAATCGACAGAAAAACAAGGGAGATGAAATTTGCTCAGGACAAGGGTTTAGCTTCACTTGTGTTATATAAAAGGTTCAAATCTACTCTGATGGTGGAAATGAGAATCCGAGACACTGCTAAAAAATATGTCAGACACGGCAAGAGAACTATCCTAATTGTACCAGATAGTTACATTATGAAATTCTGTAAGCCGATTACGAAATACGCTACATGGATATACACATATTTATTTAGCCTTCGTCCTATCAATTTCGACAAAAATGCCGAGTCAACTACAAATTCATATGGTTTCTTGCTTGAAAGTTTCATTAAAGAAAAAACAAAACAGTAACTTCATTCTTGAGCTTTTACCTGAACAGAATGTATCACTTGGTTGCATTGCCTTCAGGTGCTGTTGCACATTTTCTGCCGCGCTTTTTCGCATTGGTTGAAGAAGCAGCTTTACTTGGTTTAGAAGGCAGGTACTTGAGGCTGTAACCGACAAGTGAAGGTCCAAAAGTACTGTATTTCCCTGTGCTGCTGAAAGCTGTTTCAGCATCAGTACGTTTCTCGAAAACCAGTGTGGCCCGGCGGTTATTCCTCATCACTTCAGTCAAGGGCCCATAGCGGCTAAATATTTTCTTCAGGTTTTTTTCTGAAGGGACAGACTCCAAATCTGAAAATTTCAAGATCAGAGCTGTCCGAGAGAGATATTCATCACAACTCTCACTTGAGCCAAGAGCTGGCTTCACTGTTTCTGACTCAAGATCTCCACCAGCAATTTTTCGTTCAGAATCCAAATTGGGATCCGACTCGAGACTTGCTTGCTGTTCATCAGTAGAGGTATCCATATCACTTGGAGCTCCAGGCACCAACCCTTCATTTTCATTTCGACTCTTGGGTAATGCTTGCTCAGGAGGAATTTCTTGTGACTTGGATTTTTCAGTAATGCCGGAGCTCATTGATTTCTTCCCACTCCTGATTGATTTCTTAACCAGCTTACCACCAAACATTTGTTCCAGAGACATTTGGTCCTCCGCAGGATTGGAATGGTCCAAGCATATAGTATTCCTAAATTCCCGGAAGCAAGTAATCATGGAACTCAAGAAGCTGTATCCGTTCATGGGATCTATAGCAGCCAAGCAGACCTGAGACAGCATCTTATCAGGAGATGGGTACTCATTTCTTTTGCCTTTATCCTCAACTTCAACTTCTCCAGATGTTGCATTGTAACTCTTCAGTATTGGGCTCAATCCACTTAGTTGGCTTGCAACCCTGCGTATCCTATCTCCAACTTTAAAAGTCGGTTTATTTTGTATAGAATTACTATCAGCCCTTGTCGACAACTCACTTTTCCGTTGCTTTACTGCCGAGTCATCAGATGTAGCATCACCTGCCTTTCGTTTCTTACTGGAAGATTGTGAAATCAGTTTACTGCCAGCTTTCCCTTCCGATCCTTTCTCACTCACTGGAGTAGAAAAATACTTCTCAGCCACTACATCTGGTATGCTTTTCTCTTTTTTACTCGGGCGCGTACTATCTCCAGACATGTTCTTGCGCTTCTGCGGTAAGTTATCTTTACTTTTTGATTTCGGCCCCAAATCCTCATCCTTAATTACTGGAAGTGCATTTTCACTTGCTTCAGCACACTGCTTCTCTCCCAATAGTAATATGTCAGCATCGGTCAGCAACCCACCAAGCATATTGAACTCTGGCAGTGGAGGACAACCTTTCCAGCGATTGAAGGCTGATAATTGGGCCCTTGATGTTACAAGTTCTAGTCTGTCAACTTTTCTATACGGAAACTGAGCCAACTTCTTTACAAACCTAATGAGTTTCACAGGTTCAAAAGAAGCAGCACTTAAAGACTTGTCACCACCATCTCTTCTACTTGCTTCTTCACTGATTCCAGCATTTTCAATTATCTGAGTTTTGAGTTTTTCATATACTTCTTTGGATATGCAAGAACAGCTCAGCCCTAATTCTACCCGCCTTGAGACTTCATCCAAAGCACAACCAATTGCATTTTGGAATTCTTCCATGTCGCTTTGTTTCTCCATTTGTGAAAAGTTCTCAAAGAAGGGCTTAATCCGCATTGCTTCATTCCAAGCAAATGTATTATCCCAATAATACATTATTAGATAAGTGCCTCTTTTAAAATACTTCTTTGCCTTCACTGATGCAGCTGAAGGATCACAGATCTGCCCGGGCCACCAGGGATGACTCCTTACCTTTCCCCATACTAGATCAGAATCACGGAATTCTAGTTCTGTGGAAGCAGACTTTCCATTTTCATCACTTGACACATTCCCATCTGAGGAAGTAGATTTTCCATTTTCAGTATTCTGCCGAACCCCATTCTCTGAAACATCATGGGTCAATTTGTTCTCATTTGTCTGTGCTTCCACATTAACTTCCATGGGCTGATTTTCTAGTCCATCACAGGTTTCCATCTTAGACTGAGTGCTTACATTCAGGTCTTTTTTATCCAAAGACTCACTATGATCAACAACTTTCACTTCCACAGCCCGGGTGCCTTCTGTTATTTGTCCAACAGTTTCCAAATACTCAACGTCACCATTGCCATGCATAGAACTGGAAGCATCAAGACTCTGGTCTTCAACTTGGCCCTGCTCCACCTTTTGATCCATTTCTATTTCAGCAGGAGCTATATCAGCTACTCGAACAACGTTCTCTTCTTTCTCATCTATCGTCATGTCATCCCTTCCATGAACTGCCACATTCCGCTTCGCCTTAACACTCACCAAATCTCCATCCTCAGAACCCACAACTTCATCTTTTGTGCATTCCCCTAAAGTCGCATCCTCCCCTCTACCCCTTCCAATTTCAAGGTTCCTCAAACTGTCCTCAGATTTCAAAACCAACCCATTAACATTTTCTCCAACCACACCCCCAGCACCAAATTGCGGACCCTCCAAGCCCTCTCTACCTTCCCCGCCATTAACCGCTACCTCTGACAAAACAACGCTCCCTTTCCCCTCAACATCCCCATCTAAAAGTCCTAATTTCACTTCAGAATCATCACCTCCATCCACCACTTCACCTTTCTCCTCTACACCCCCATTCACTCCACCTCCCACAGAAGCCATTTCATTCACTTCGCCCACCACTCCCAGCGCCGGCTCAGAGTGGTGAACCCCGTCACTCGGGTCAGCCAAAACGACGTCGGCGTTCAGGTCCATACAGTCAGGTATAGTCAAACGTATGCAACCCTAGAAAGCAGAATAGAAATTATGCTACAACGTTAATGAAACCCTAACTGCAGAATATAGAAACCCTATAGATGCAGAGAGGACGATGGAAGTAGCAGGGCGTACCTTCCGGGTTGGCTCGGCCGGTTCGATAGCTTCGGCTGTCTGCTCCTTCAATGTGTAAAATATTTTGAGGGCTCCCTTTCAGAACTACAGGGAAAAACAGAGGATTTCCGTTTCAAATCGATGACACGGGGAAGGACCAAAGATCTTAGATTACACGTGGTAGAAATCGGCGGCTGTTATATTTTTGTGCGCATATCTTTCTTCACCCGTCTTTTACTTTTTTATTTGTTTAATTCAATTTTTTTTTCTTTTACCAAAACAAAATATAATTATTTGAAAAGTTTTATTTGAATTCATATAATTTTTTCTACTCCATTTAAACTTACATAATTAAGAGGAAATTAACAATAAAAAATAGATTTATAAATAAATTCACACTCAATATTCAAACCCTCATCACTACATAATTTTTTCCTACATTATATTCTAATGAAGGCTCAATAAATTAGCTAAGGGCTAATTTGGTATTACTGTACTTTTAAAAAACATGTTTCTCGACTCAAAAAAAAAAAGAAAAGTTTATGTTGTGATGTAAAAATAAACCTCTATAAAATACAGTTTTAAGTGTTTGGAAAACCTTTTTTTTGTAGAAGTGCTTTTAATTAATAAAAAAAAATAGCGTCTGAGTGATTGGTAAACTTTTATATAAATTGCTTTGAATATGTTAAATGACTAAAAATGATATAGTATTTAATGAGATATAATAATTGTCAAAAACAATAATGTAGGGGCAAAGATTGTAAGTTTGTAAAACATGTGGGGGTATTTCCCATTTGAAAATTTCATGAAATGAGTATTGATTAATATGCTTTGAAAAAAAAAAATATATATATATATATATATATTTAGAAGCATGGTAGACCCCTGCTTCTGCTTTTCTATGTTTTTCTACTTTCATTGACAACCTTTTTTAAAAATCACACTTTTTTGTTTTGTTTTACCAAACACATTTAATGTTCCAAATCTTTTAATAAACTGTTTTTTTTTTTAAACACTACAATCCCAAACCAACCCTAAAGCTCACCAAATTGGCTAAAATTAGCACTTTATTATGAGTTTTGAGATTTAGATCCTTCACTAATGATTTAAATCAAGTGCATTATAGTCACATGCTTTTAATTATCTGACGAGGTTAAAATTTTGTGTGGACCAATTCCTTGATTAGTTAGAAATCTCAATGATATCAAAGTGTGTTGGAGAAGCCTTACAAAGTGGATAAATCACAATAACATGGTGAACTCAAACTCAAATGTATGCGCACACTAGTGAGTGTGTTGGAGAAGTCAAAATAAATGCAAGAGAATAGTTTAGAGGGGACGGCTTGTTTGACATGGTTAGGCAAAGCAACTTGAGATTTATTGAGAGCTACACTGGAAAGGGTGATGAAGACTCCATCAAAAGCAATTGTCACATAGAGAGAATGGCAAAGCAAAGAATGTTTTGATTTTGGTTTTTTATTTTTCAAGTGGATATAAAAGACAAATTTACATATTGAACTGAGTTTTTGAGGACAATTTAAGTAGTAAATTTGAGTTTAAAGAGATACCGATAATCTAACAAAAATGATGTGGGTGTAAGAGTAAGCTGGATGTAGAACGAAGTTGTACGGATTCAAATAAAATTCTCTAATTATTTTTAGGTTAAGTCCAAATGACTACTTATTGGAGTGATTTTAAATGGATTCTAATATTTTAGATGGATTCCAATATTTTACAACATTTTAAATAATTAACTAACGTTTTGAGAAGTGGACAATTATTAAGTTCACTAGGTGTATTTTTGCTCGCCACTCTCGAAGTATCGGTCACACTCACCATCTTACTTATTATCATTGGGTGCATTTAAATTTTAAGATTTATATGTATCTACTATATAGATCTCGAAATTTGAACTTATCCAACCTCATGATAAATAAAATGATAAAGAACATTCCTATCTTCGTCACTTAAGTGATTATGTGGACAATAAGTTGGTCATGCAATTCCACATACAAAAGATTCTCTATTTAACAAGATATTACTACCACTCAATACTATGGTCTGATGGTATTCCTCTTCACTTGTAAGCAGTGTTCTAAAATGTGATCTGGGCGGCTGGCTAGGCGCTAGGCGTCGGGCCGCCCCGCGATTATTTCAAAAATGTTTAGGAAATCGGCATGGGTATTAGGCGGTGCCTAGGCGGCCGACTAGGCAGGTTAGGCGGCCTAAGCGGCAATTCTGTTAAAATTTTCCATCTCACTACACTGCGATGGTGACAAAAGAGAAATGGAGAGAGCTTGAAGGAAGAGTAAACGTGAGAGAGATATGTAGAAGAATGAGAATAACAGTGCATTTGCAGGAAAAAAAACAAAAACTTTGACCTGGAAGCCCATATTTCTTCGCCAGAGAGGATTTCTTCGATGTGCTTGAAGAAAAAAAGGGAGATTTTACAGAGGGAAAATGGAAAGAAGAAGAAGAAGAAGAAGAAGAAGAAGAAGAAGAAGAAGAGGATGAGGAAAAGGAAAGAACTAACAAAATAGAAGATTCCGGTTTTCAAGGCTTCCTTGGTTTGAGAGTCTCTGACTATCTTGGTTGATGTGAGGCATGGGTCTCTTGGCAGATGTGAGGCATGGGAAGTAGGAGCTTTGGAAAGGACTTTATGAAATGGGAAAGGACATTTCAGAATTCTTTTTATTATGAAATGGACCCATATTTTGAAATTGGACTTTATGAAATGGCCCCTTTTAAAAAGAATTCTTTTCATAATATGAAATGGGTCTTGGCTGATGTGAAGATTTATTCAATGTCCTTCCTTCCAACCCTAGTTCATAAAGTCCTTCCTTCCAACCCTAGCCCATTTTGAAATGTGAGACACATGGTGCTTTATGAAATGGGAAAGAACTTTTCAGAATTATTTTTATTATGAACCACCTAACCTGTTTTTTACTTTTAATCTTTAAAAATTAGATATAATCATTTAAAATATCTTAAGTTATATGGTATATATGCTTAATATGTTTTTAAATTTTGGACTTGTTAGATATTTTGTTTGCATTTTATCATTCTTTATCATTCTTTTATTATTTTATTTATGTATTTCATATAAGTATAATTTTTTATAAGTGTCAATGTGCACTTATTTACAAGATATACAAGAATTTTACCTAAATCCGCCTAGACCGCCTAGGCGCTAGGCGCTAGCTCGCCGCTCGACTAGCGCCTAGCGTTTTTTAGAACCTTGCTTGTAAGTGAGAGGTCTTAGGTCAAATCTCGTAGACCGCGAATTCGATACTAAATTAGGTTGCTCATTCTGTGGCTTAACCAAACTCCCATTCCTTTTTTTGTAAAATATAACGTTGTACTAAAAAATCAACGTATTGCCTACTTCAAACAACATGAGAGACTGCAAAAGACATAGATACTAGTGGAGAGTTATTTGGTTTTAAGATTGAGGTTTGACCTAAACAAGGATGTTGATTTTGTTAGGACAACTCCTCTGCGAGTATATTGCTTATGCAAGAACAATTGTGTGTTCCTAGGTGAATTTCACGACCTTCTGCAACTCTTGGCATCCATTTTCTCTTGCAAGAGTTATCAAATGTTTCAATTTTTATACTCTCAATTTTTAACTTTGGGTGAACCACAATTTCAAAGCCTACAATTGCAAACATTTTACTTAAAACTGAGAGACCATGCTATGTCACTAATAACAGGAAAAACATTCATTTATCACAGTGGATGCCTGTGATAAATTGCAATCTACCATGAGCATTGTGCCCATTAGTATTCTGGATGTGATAGAAAGTCTTTGTTTCTACCATGGACTATGCACGTTGTCAAATGCAATGTAACCACAGATTGTACCCGTAGTAGATTGGAATCTAACACCACGTGCTATGACCATTGTAGATTAAAAATTGATCACGGCTAATGCTTGTTATAAAAAAAAAATTCAAAAGTAAAAAAAATTAAAAATTATTTAATAAAAAAATATATAAGCAAGATTGACCGAAGCTCGGACGAGGTTGGATTTTAGAGAAGAAATAGCAGACCAAGATGCAATGGTTAGTTCTTATTTTTCTATCTAACAAATCTATTCAATTTCCTCTTTCTTTTCTATCTAGCAATAATATGGTTCAAATTTACTTTTGGCAAGAATTGAACCTAGACTTCTCACTTACAAGTGGAGGAATACCACTAGGTCATGATACTAAGTGGCATAAGAGAAGCACTATTTGTGCTGACGTTAAGAAGAGAAACACTACTAGACTAAGAGGAAGGTAGTGACTAGTTGGTGCCCAATGTTAAGAGTAATACAATCTCACACAGCAATAATGCACCTAAACCACCAGATTAGATTCCAGCTTAGATGTTAAGCTTAACATGATTAGTGATTAGTTATACATTATGCTGAGTTGGCATATATTGTTGGGATATGATATTTATGTATAAATACCTTGTGTAATGATTTGTTGAGTTAATGAAAATCGCAATCTTATTTTACTTTCACTCTACATTTCTCTCTCTATAACTGAATCTCTATCTAGATTCTTAGTTTCTTCATAGTATCATCACCATTGTCCAACAAACTACGATCCGACGCTTCCCTCCTCTTCTTGAAACTTTCTTGCATTTCTTGAATTTTCTCATCTCCCAAACAGGTCACTGATTCTCTGATCTCTTCTCTTTTTTGCTCAATTCAACAAATCCTGATATGTCGACTGCTGTGAACTCTTAAAATTATACTTCTTCGGTGATTCCTCCATCTTTGCCAAACCCTAATTCTCCATTGCATCTCCCTCACAGTGAGATCTCTAATCCTCCGATCATGTCGATTGGATCGATTTCCATTACAAATATAGCTGGAATGGTTTCGACGAAGCTCAATCGTCAGAACTACATCACTTGGTGCAGTCTCTTCATCCATATACTGAAGCAATTCAAGCTTCTTGGACTCGTCAATGGCGAGGATCTTTGTCCTTCTGAATTTGTTCATAATTCCACTATAGCTCTTGTTCTCAATGAATCTTTTGAGACCT
Source organism: Malus sylvestris (assembly GCF_916048215.2). Lineage (NCBI taxonomy): Eukaryota > Viridiplantae > Streptophyta > Magnoliopsida > Rosales > Rosaceae > Malus > Malus sylvestris. The sequence goes on from NC_062271.1 coordinate 18,948,769, forward strand.
GGTGTGAACGTGATCAAATCCTAATGATTTAGATCAACGCTATGCTCTCTGAAGATCTTCTTCCCTTGACTATTGGAATGGAAGACTCTTAATCTCTCTGACAATCTCTTGAACGACGGTTCTTTGGTGCTTCACACATACATGTTCATAGTCTTCAATTGAAGATCCAAACAATTCAGAAAGGTGATTCTTCCATGACTAATTTTCTCAATTCGATCAAAGATATCTTTGATAAACTTGCTACTGCTGGTAAACCACTTTATGAATTTGATTTTGTTACATACATTATATCTGGACTCCCTGATGAATATGAATCTTTTGTTGACTCTATTGAGATTTGCAATGAATATGTGACTGCTGATGAACTACATGGTCTCCTATTGAGCAAAGAAATATCGCTCAAAAAATTCAAAGCTAGAGTTTCTTCATCATCTTCTACACCATTTCATGCCTACGTTGTTCAATCCAACAATTCTGGTGGAAATTCTAACAAAGGCAATTCTCGTGGTCGTTTCCAAAATTGAAATTGGTATAATCAGAATCATAATTTTAGGGAAAATAAACTTAACAACTACATCAACACCTTATGTGGCCTTCTTGGTGCTGGTCATTCTCGATAGAAATTCGGTCAATCTTCCTTCCTTGGTCGTTGTATCCAATGTCAGCTATGACTATAATATGGTCATTGGGCTCTTACATGCAATCACCTCTCTCAATTTTCATCGAACTCAGCTCATGGTCAAGCTTTCTCCTCGGCACCTCCTACTTCAATGTCTGCCGTGAACTTTTTTGCATCTTCTAGCTATTGGCTCACCGATAACAGTGCCTCTCATCATGCCACACCTGATCCATCTACTTTCAACTCTACCATTCCATATTCTAGCACTGATCAACTCTTTGTTGGTGATGGAAAAGTTATGTGCATTTCTCATACTGGTTATGCTTTTATACGTACAAAACAAAGGTGAGTGGACCAAGTTCATATATACAATAATAATAAGACAGTTATCAAGATACTAACCCCCACAGTTTATATAAAGAAAACTACTAGCATAATAAGTGATAGGTTTATTGAAAATCCTAGCATACCAAAAACATCTCAAAAGACATATTGCGGAAATCAAAATATCAATTGTCCTGTAAGCACGGTGTACTACCAGTAAGATCACTGAATAAATATAACTCCCGGCCCTATGCCAGCACCGTGGTCTCTGCGCCTGTAGCCAGAGATTACCAACTCCCGGCCCAATGTCTGCTCCGTGTCCTTCAGCCCGTAGCTAGGGATTATTTCTCCCGGCCTAATTACCAACACCAGATCAGGCGGCATAGTGTCCACTAGGTACGCACAAATAATTACGCCTCTCAAATATAACAACTTCATTGTATAAAGTCATCCATCATCTATACTATAAAGAGAGGTTTTGAAAACATGTTCTAGCATCCTATTGTCATCCGTCAGATAGTCTACCAGTTCATGGTTTTTATAGAAAATACGATATATTAAAATATAGCTCAATATAGGCCAACAATTAATTCCTTACAAAATAACGAGACGATAATCAACATTTCAATAAACATACTTAACATAAAATCAGTTCATAAACTTGTAAGGTTGCATTTCATTTATGCAAATAAACTCTAAAATTATGCAAATTTTAGAAGGGGTCCACTCATAGATACTCCATAGTAGCATAATTGTACGGAAAAGGATTAGGGAGGTCCCAACTAGAAACTTCACCTAAGCATAAAAAAATGTACAATTTATCAAACTACCCAACTATAGAATTTCAAGAAATGGAAATAGGTATTGGGTTTGGATCCGGATTAGGGTTTAGGTTTAGGTTAAATAGGGTTAGGACCTATTGGGCTTTGGGTTTCGATAGTTTAGGAACAAATGGGTGGTTTGGGCTTGAGCCCAAACCCACACAACACACATACACACACACCAGCACACACACATGCATGCACATCACACATGCACACACAGTACAACACACCACACAGTACACATATACACTCACATCACACACCTACACACGCACACACACACACACGCACACATGCAACACACCACACATGTGCGCCATACATACAAACCTCATACACTTACACACAAAGTTAACACACACACACACATCGCAGCCCACACCACACATACACTATACTGTACACACACACACAACACTGACCAACAAACAACAAGGTAATTAATTACCTGGGTTCGAATTCAAAGGGGTCCATCCACCCACAGCAACAAACTCGCAGGAGTTCGTCCTTTCACACTTGCCGTGAACTGGAAAATAGACATTGAGGTGCATGCAGGGGTTAGGGCTTGAATAAAAGGTTCAAAACCTCATCCCAGTTATCATAGAGACAAAAAGGAAGAGATTAGATGCACTAAGACACCCACCAACTTCGAACTGGACGACATTTCACTGGAGTTTGCCGTTGGAGCTGGGTTCTTAGCATAGAGAAAAGCTGAGGTCAAAACTCTCGAGTTTTGCCATACAACCAACATCACAAATCATAAAACAACATGCATAACCCAGAAATTTGAAGAAGGAACACAAGTCTCACCTGTGTTCGAGTTTTAGAGCTTTGAAGCTTTCGGCTTCAATGGCAGAACATTCCACGGTGCTCTGATGGCGTATGCAAGGGTAATTTTAAGTTCGTTGAGTCTTAAAGATTCCAAATATATGAATTTTTTTTCCGATTTTGTGAGGGAGCTAAGGTAAGGGCTAGGTGAAGCTCTCGGAGCTGAGAAAGAGAAAGAGAGAGAGAGATAGATGGATTTCAGAAAATGCAGAGGGAGAGCTCGGGAAGAGAAGAAAGCTAGGAAGCTGTCACTTGGCAGTTTAAGAGGAATAAGGTATCTAGATCAACAATTAGGATTAAATGAGATAAGGGACTAAATTGATAAACTTAAACATGTTTCAGGGAGAAATATAGAAATAGAGATAAAAATGTGGGGGTGGGTATAACAATCTACCCCCCTTACAGAAATTTCATCCTCAAAATTGCGAATTTACATGAAAAGAAAGGGATATTGGTTCCACATTGATTCATCTGTTTCCCAAGTAGCTTATTCGATTGCATGGTTCCTCCACAGTACCTTTACCAAAGGAATAACTTTGTTCCGCAACACCTTATCCTATCTGTCAAGGATAGCCACTGGTTATTCTATATAGCTAGCATCCAGATTTACTTCCAATGGCTCTAACTGGATGATATGAGAGGGATATGGTACATATTTTCGAAGCATGGAAACATGGAAAACGTTATGGATCAGTGACAACTACGGTGGTAGCTCCAACCTATAAGTAACTGCACCAATTCTCTTAATAACACCCTTCTAGGGAGACAACTTCAAGAATACAAAGTCGCCCACTATAAACTCACGATCCTTGGAGTGTTTGTCTACAATGCTTTTCGGTCGGTCTTGTGCTGCTTTCAAATTAGCCTTAATTAGTTGGATATTAGCGTTGGTGGTATCCATAATCTCTGGTCCCACTAACGACCTTTCTCCTGCCTCTGTCCAACATAATGGCGTCCTACACGTCTTCCGGTAGAGTGCTTCAAAAGGCGCCATACCAATACTCGAGTCATAACTATTATTGTAAGCAAACTCTACCAACGACAAATAGTTATCCCAGCTACCTTTTCACTGTAACATTGACACTCTCAACATGTCCTCCAAAGTCTGAATCCTCCGCTCGGACTGACCATCAGTTTGTGGATGATAAGCAATGCTGAACAGTAATTGAGTACTCATAGCGGCATTAAAGGCTTTCCAAAACCTGGAAGTAAATTTGGGGTCTCTGTCTGTCACAATGGAAACGGGTACACCATGAAGTTTAACAATATTATCGACGAATAATTTCGCCAATTTCTCTAACGAATAGGTCTATCAAATTGGTAAGAAATTAGCGGTCTTGGTAAGCTGATCGACAATTACCCGAATACCATCATACCTTGACGGTGTTCTAGGCAGTCCGTACACAAAGTCCATAGTGATATCCTCCCATTTCCAAACTGGTATCGGAAGATTCTGCATCAGTCCCCCAGGTCTTTATCTGTCTGCTTTAACCTGTTGGCAGATTAAACATATACTCACATACTCTGCTACGTCCCGTTTCATCCCATCCCAGTAATAGAAAGGATAAATGGTGCGATACAATTTAGTACTTCCCGGATGCATAGCATAAGTTGAATTATGAGCCTCATCCAGAATTTTCTTTTTAACAGCTTCATTATCTTTAGGCACGAACAAACGGTTCCCTTTCAATAAAGCTCTGTCCCTACGGATGACGAATTTCTCATTCTCCCCCTTCAACACTTGTTCCTTTAATTCGGCGCATTCTAGAGCTTCTCTGACCATGTCTACAAAGATAAGTCTAACTTGAAAATGTGCTAGCCAAGCTTCATGCTCACCTGGTTCCAAATTAACACCAGTTTCCTGAAGAGAAAATAGTAATAAAACGTGTACAGCTTGAAGTGATGCAAGCTACTTGTGATGTTTCCGACTAAGAGTATCAACCACGGCATTAGCATGCCCAAGATGGTACTCGATCGAACAGTCATAATCACTGATAACCTCTATCCACCTTTTCTGTCTCAAATTCAGCTCATTCTTGGTGAACACATACTTAAGACTTTTATGATCCGTAAAAATACGACATTTCTCTCCATATAAGTAATGCCTCCAAATCTTCAAAGCGAAAATCATTGCTCCTAACTCCAAATCATGAATGGGATAATTTCTTTCATGGGTTTTGAGTTGTCTGGAAGCATAGGCGATAACTTTTCCATGCTGCATCAGTACATACCCAAAACCTGATAGAGAAGCATCATTATACACCTTAAATTCACCACTGTCATCTGAAAGAGCGAGAACAGGGGCTTGAGTGAAACGTCGCTTAAGCTCTTGAAAACTTTGTTCACAATTTTCATCCCACATAAACTGGACACCTTTACGAGTCAATTTAGTAAGAGGCAAAGCAATTACAGAAAAATTCTGAATAAATCTTCGATAATACCCTGCCAAACCCAGGAAACTTCTCACTTTGGTGACATTCTTTGGTTGTTCCCAGTGGACACTGCTAACACCTTTTGGGGATCCATAATAATTCTTTCAGCAGAAACTATGTGTCCAAGAAAACCAACCTAAGTTAACCAAAACTGGCACTTACTGAACTTGGCATAAAGCTGGTTGTCCCTTAGTCGTTCTAGCACTAGTCTCAAATGCTTCTTGTGCTCATTAACACTTCTAGAATAAATTAGAATGTCATCAATGAACACAATCACAAACTGATCTAGGTACGGTATAAAGACTCTGTTCATCAAATCCATAAAAGCTGCAGGTGCATTTGTCAATCCAAAGGGCATGACATGAAACTCATAATGTCCATACCTCATACGGAAAGCAGTTTTCGGAACATCATCCTCGCGAATCCTCAATTGATGGTAACCCGATCGAAGATCAATTTTGGAAAATACCTGAGCACCCTTCAATTGATCAAACAAATCATCGATTTGAGGCAGAGGGTAACGATTCTTTACCGTCACCTGATTCAGTTGTCTATAATCGATACAAAGTCTCATTGATCCATCATTCTTTCTAACATAAAGAACAGGAGCTCCCCACGGGGATGTACTCGGCTAGATGTAACCTTTGTCTACCGATTCTTGGAGTTGAATCTTCAATTCTCTCAATCCTGGTGCCATTCGATAAGGTGCCAAGGAAATATGATTTGTACCTGGGAGTAAATCGATAGTAAACTCAATTTCCCTAGAAGGTGGCAACCCCGGTAAATCATCAGGAAACACATCGATGAAGTTCCTTACAATTGGTACCTCTTCTGGACGTAAAGAAAGTTCATCCTTCACAACTACGTGGGCTTAAAACCCCACACAACCCTTATTCAACAACCTAGTTGCTCGAATTGCAGAAATAATACTATTGGGGAAGACACGTCGCTCACCCATAAATGTAACTGATGGAAGTCCTGGCCGATTGAACGTCACAATTTTCTCCCAACATGCAACATTCGCTCGGTGTTTAGATAGCCAATCCATTCCCAGAATGATGTCAAACTCCGCTAGTTTAAAAGGAATTAAATCAATCTCTAAGTTTTCCCCCTCTACAATAACTGGACAATTTCGATATTGCCATTGAGCACAAAACAATTCACCACGTGGCATTTGAATCAGCATATCAAAACCTAGTGGCTGAGGTTGAGAAGGTATAACCTGAGCAAAAGATGAAGAAACAAAAGACTGTGTAGCACCCAGATCAATTAAAACTCTAGCCCAAGTATTACAGATAGGTAACGTACCAGTGATAACTCGAGGATCTTGATCAGCCTCCTGCTGAGTCATGGCGTTTATACATCAATGAACCTGATATCTCGCATTATTGTTCCGACCGCCACGACCTCTGGAACCACGTCCTGCTGTGTTCCCCTGATTACTGTTACCAGAAGATGTTCCAACTTGCTACTGGGTTGAAAACTGAGCACTTCGGCTGTCATTTCCTCTAAAACTTTGGCTACCTCTGCCACCAAACTGCAGACCTCTGTTACCCCCGTAGTTTTGATTAGTACTACTACCATAAATCCGACTACTACTGCCACTGCCATCATAATTCTGAACTGTCTGATATCCACTGTAGCCTGAGCCAGAGGCAAAATCACCATATGGTGGTGCTGAAGGACAATCACGAACAAAATGCCTAGTGCCACCGCACCTGTCACAAACTACAACAGTTATCCCACAACTCCCTCGATGATGTAACCCACATTGATTACAAACCGAATAACTCAGAGTGAAATGACCGAAAGATCGTCTCGCCGACTCGTTGCATGAGCTTTCACTGGACGACCCTGAACCCCGACCTAATCGTTTAAAGGAAAAAGAATGTCTGAGACTTACAGAACTGGAGGGGTCCACTGATTCTCTGGTAAGCCGTGATAAAAAATTCCAACTCCTCTGATTCTGATTCCGCTGTCTATTCTGTCTCTGGGGCTGGCTCCAAATTTGAGGTTAATCCTGCATCTCTGTATTCCACTTAGACTGTTCTATACTCAGACTTATCTCGATTACTTCTTCATAAGTTATGGGTTTCTGAGCAGCTACTAGTGTACTGTACTCTTGGTTCAGTGCAAGCATCACCTGATCCATCAAATTCTGTGATGCTAAGGTCACCCTGTCGAAACTAAGTAATAAAACGTTTTTTGAAGGCAACCCATGTCATATAAGAACCAGGTGGACGAGATTCATTCGTTGATTTCCACCAACTTCTATCATCACCCCTGAATGAAATAACCTGCAGTGTTTGCCCACTTATTTAGTGGACACTTCATAGCCTTCAAAGTATCCTCCATTTTCTTTAACCACTGCTCAGCCTCCTCACAATTTCCCACAGATTTCAACTCAGTAACTCCATGACTTCTAGCGATTTCTATATACGTCCGATTCGGCCTATGACTCGGAAAAGCATTCATTAATGCATAGGTAAACTGCTGGATTCCCCCTATTATAGAAGAACAAGGTTGTCAAGGCACATTCCCACCAGGATTAGCCATGATTCTGACAAGGACAACAAGATTTAGAACGGCTGAAATTTACCAAATTGGTGAAAAAAAACCCTAATCATGTTCTGATACCAATCTGACACGTCCTGACCCCGATATTCTCTTAATACCCAGATAGGCACGTGCTGGCCGACACACGAGGGTGACGAAAGCCATTTTTTGAATACAAGAGTAATGATTAGGAGAAAATAAACATGAATAATAATTAGAATCTAAAGGTAATAAACAAAGTTTAAGGAAATGTCTAGAGTGCACATAATACATTCTAATTCAAGATTACAAAAGGAAAGATCATTACAAGATATCACACAAGTGAATGATAGACTGCTACTATGCCTCGTATGTTGTGTCGTAGTCCTTGTTTCTAAGACCTGGATGGGGGTGCAAAACAAAGGTGAGTGGACCAAGTTCATATATACAATAATAATAAAACAGTTATCAAGATACTAACCCCCACAATTTATATAAAGAAAACTACTAACATAATAAGTGATAGGTTTACTAAAAATCCTAGCATACCAAAAACATCTCAAAAGACATATTGCGGAAATCAAAATATCAATTGTCCTGTAAGCACGGTGTACTACCAGTAAGATCACTGAATAAATATAACTCCCGGCCCTATGCCAGCACCGTGGTCTCTGCACCCGTAGCCAGAGATTGCCAACTCCCAGCCCAATGCATGTTCCATGTCCCTCAACCCGTAGCTATGGATTATTTCTCCCGGCCTAACTACCAACACCAGATCCTCGCCCCCGGTGGCATAGTGTCCACTAGGTACGCACAAATAATTACGCCTCTCAAATATAACCATGTCATAGTATAAAGTCATCCATCGTCTATACTATAAAGAGAGGTTTTAAAAACATGTTCTAGCATCCTATCATCTTCCATCAGATAGTCTATCAGTTCATGGTTTTCATAGAAAATACGATATATTAAAATATAGCTCAATATAGGCCAACAATTAATTCCTTACAAAATAACGAGACGATAATCAACATTTCAATAAACATGCTTAACATAAAATCAGTTCATAAACTTGTAAGGCATGCATTTCATTTATGCAAATAAACTACAAAATTATGCAAATTTTAGAAGGGGTCCACTCACAGATACTCCGTAGTAGCAGAATTGTGCGGAAAATGATTAGAGAGGTCCCAACTAGAAACTTCACCTAAGCACAAAAAAATGTACAATTTATCAAACTACCCAACTATAGAATTTCAAGAAATGGATATGGGTCTTAGGTTTGGATCCGGATTAGGGTTTAGGTTTAGGTTAAATAGGGTTAGGACCTATTAGGTTTTGGGTTTGGATAGTTTAGGAACAAAGGGGTGGTTTGAGCTTGAGCCCAAACCCACACAACACACATACACACACGCCAACACACACACATGCATGCACAGCACACATGCACACATGTACGCAAACACAGTACAGTACACATGTACACCACATCACACACGCACACATGCAACACACCACACACGTGCACACATGTGCGCCACATACACTCACACATTCACACATTCACACGGACACACCCACACACACACACATATCGCAGCCCACACTACACATACACTGTACTGCACACACACACACACACACACACACACACACATACACGACACTGACCAATAAACAACAAGGTAATTAATTACCTAGGTTCGAATTCAAAAAGGTCTATGCACCCATGGTAACAAACTCATCGGAGTTCGTCATTTCACACTTGCTGTGAACCGGAAAATAGAGATTTAGGTGCATGCAGGGGTTAGGGCTTGAATAAAGGGTTCGAAACCTCATCCCAGTTATCACAGAGACAAAAAGGAAGATATTAGATGCAATAAGACACCCACCAACTTCGAACTCGACGACATTTCACCGAAGTTTGTCGTCGGAGCTGGGTTCTTAGCATAGAGAAGAGCTGAGGTCAAAACCCTCAAGTTTTTCAATAAAACCAACATCACAAATCATAAAACAACATGCATAACCCATAAATTTGAAGAAGGAGCACAAGTCTCACCTGGGTTCGAGTTTTAGAGCTTTAAAGCTCTCGGCTTCAATGGTAGAACATTCCACGGTGCTCTGATGGCGTATGCAAGGGTAATGTTGAGTTCGTTGAGTCTCAAGGATTCCAAATATATGAAGTTTTTGTTCAATTTTGTGAGGGAGCTAAGGTGAGGGCTAGGTGAAGCTCTTGGAGCTGAGAGAGAAAGAGAGAGAGCTGGATTTCAGAAAATGCAGAGGAAGAGCTCGGGAAAAGAAGAAAGCTAGGAAACTGCCACTTGGCAGTTTATGAGGAATAAGGTATCTAGATCAACGGCTAGGATTAAATGAGATAGGGACTAAATTGAAAGACTTAAACATGTTTCAGGGAGAAATATAGAAATATAGATAAAAATGTGGGGGTGGGTATAACAGTTGTCTCAGAGTGGTTTACATGCATAGGCTTTCCAAACTGCAATCTATCTCATTAACATATTACCTCCTCAATCTTCTGTGATCAGTCTTTGGGGAACTTTGTTTCATGGTCCTCCTAAGTATCATACATTGAAGACATTTGGATGTGCCTGCTATCCATGGTTGAAACCTTATTCAAGTGACAAGTTGGATACAAAGAGTAAACTGTGTGTTTCTGGGCTTCAGTTTGAATCACAGTGGTTATAAGTGTTTGGATCTTGTTACTAACAGGTTATATATATCAAGACATGTGGTGTTTAATGAATCCTTATTTTCGTATAAGCATTGTTCTCAGGTTTCAGTTCCAAGACCAACTTCAAGTCATCACTCCACTACTCATATTTCTCTTACTATTCCAATACCTATATCACATTCTGATAAGTATGTCACATCTGCAGCTCCATTAAATGCACCCAATTCAACTATGTCTTCAGTAACTTCTCATACTCTAGATGTCCTTCATCACATAACAACATTTTCTAGCACATAAGCATCTCAGACTGCATCTCCTACACCAGAAGCATCTCATTCAACATCTGTACATCCTCCAACTCCTATTAATTCCCATCCTATGATTACAAGAGCAAAAGCAGGTATTCATAAACCTAAGGTGTTCATTGCCACTAAACACCACCTTCCATTTACTGTTGACATTCTTACCAAATTACCTACTACTCCCTTAACTTTTCTTCAAGCCTCTAAGCATTCCCACTGAATGGAAGCTATACAATTTGAGTTTCAAGCATTGCAGTCCACTGGAACTTGAGAATTAGTTTGTAACAATCAAAATTACAACCTTGTAGGCTGCAAATGGGTCTTCAAAGTTAGACACAAACCAGATGGCACCATTGAAAGGTATAAAGAAAGACTTGTTGCCAAAGGTTTTCATCAACATGAAGGATTGGATTTCTCATAAACCTTTAGCCTTGTTGCAAAACCCACTACCATCAGAATCGTATTATCCATTGTTGTCGATTATAATTGGTTTGTACACCAATTGGATGTAAGTAATGCTTTTCTTCATGGTCTTTTGAAAGAAGATGTGTATATGATTCAGCTTTTGATTTTGTGGATCCTTCCAAACTTCATCATGTCTGCAAGCTTAGGAAATCACTCTATGGTCTTAAAAATACCCTAGAGCTTGGTATGAGGCTTTCTACAATGCTATCATCTCTTTGGGTTTCAATTCACCATATTCTAATACCAGCCTGTTTATTAAAATAGATACATTCATTACCTTTATATTGGTCTATGTTGATAATATAATCATCACTGGAAGTTTCTGAGTGTCAATCCATCATTTCCAATCTTCAAGCTCTGTTTCCTGTCAAGGATTTGGGAGATATCCACTACTTTTTAGGTATTGAAGTTCAAAGATCAGCAAAGGGTTTGTTTATGCATTAGTCTAAGTATGCCTTGGAACTTACTTAAAAAGATAGACATGTTTGAAGTTAAACCTTGTGCCACACTTGGTTCTGCATCCAAATTGGATCATTCCGGCACTCTCTTATATGATCCCACATATTACAGGTCTACAGTTGGTGCTTTACAATATTTAACTTGGACAAGGCCTGATTTAGCCTTTGCAGTCAACCAAGTTCGTCAATATATGCATTCTCTAAGAAGTATTCACCTACAAGCAATCAAGAGAATCCTAAGATACCTGAAGGGCACTGTGAATTCAGTTCTTTGGTTTATTTAAGGTTCTCAATGTCTCACTACTTGGTCTGATGCAGATTAGGCAGGTTGCCCTGTGGATAAAAGATCCTCCAGTGGTTACTGTGTTTTCCTATGACCTAATCTAATTTCATGGAGTGCTAAGAAACAAGCTACAGTTGCTCGATCCTCTAGAGAGGCAGTGTATAGATCTCTTGCTAACATTGTTACTGAAATTACTTGGGTGTGCAAGATTCTGCAAGATATATCCTATTTTTTTGCTAACGACACCTGTGATCTATTATGAAAACAAAAGTGTCATTGCTCTTGCATTCAATCCTGTTTTCCATGCTAGGACTAAGCATGTTGAAATCAACTATCACTACATATGAGAGAAAGTTTTACTTGGACATATTGGTGTGCATCATGTTGCTTCTTTTCTCCAAATTGCAAATATTTTTACAAAGTCCTTAGCTGCTGATCGATTTGCTGCTCTTACTTACAAGCTCTTAATGCGATCCCCTTTCTTTAACTTGAGGAGGTATGTTAAGAGTAATACAATCTCACACAACAACAATGCACCTAAACCACCAGATTAGATTCTAACTTAGCTGTTAAGCTTAGGATGATTAGTGATTAGCAGTGTTTTAAAAAACTCACCCCAAGGCGCGCCTAGACGGCCTTGGAGGTAAGGTGTGAGAAAAATCGCCTATGTTTTGTGGGAGTGGGTGAAAACTCGCCTAGGCTTTGTCGGGGGTGCCTAGGCGGCCGGGGCGTGCCTGAGGCATTCAATGGGCGTCCCTTTTTTCTTTTCTTTTTTTGAGTTGCCCAGATTTGAAATTTTCTAATCAGGGGGCCGTCTATCTGAATAAGATGAAGAAGTTGAAATCATCCAACAAAGAAGATGAAGTCACCAGTGCCTTTCCTTTTCCTTTTTTAATATATTTTTCTTTTTAAGTTTAAAATGACCCTACTTGCTGACATTTATTATCCCACTATCTGCCTTTATGTTTACTTTTTGTTTTTTATGTTATTTTTTTTCTCATATTCAAAATAGATAAGCATCTTTTAGTTTCAGTTTTTATTATTTTCTTAAGATAAAGAAGCATATTTTCCTGGATATTCTGCCAGTAGGAAAAAAGATAAACATCTGTTTGTTTTTAATTTCTTTAAAGTTATATTATTTAAAAGATACATTATCTTATCCTTTTTTTTCTTTTTTAAGACTACATATCTTACTCAAAACTCTCATAATTCATATAAATATGCACTTACTTAAGACTAAATGTCTGATTTCACTCTATCTGTTTGATTGTTGGTTAATTTGATTACTTGGTTAAACTTGTTTGTGATGTGAGTTCAATTTGTTTGGGACGTGCACTTTTGAATAACAATGAATATTTATTTTACAAAGTATTATAATTTTATATATTATATATAGTTGTGTATAATATATATTAATAATATTTAGGTCTTGTGAGGCAAAACTTTCACCTAGGTGGGGCTATCCATGAGACGCCTCGCCCACGTCTCCATCTTTTAAAACATTGATGACTAGTTATTCATTATGCTAAGCTGGCATAGATTGTTAGGATAGGATATTTATGTATAGATAGGGCGAAACTTTCACCTAGACGGGGCTATCCATGAGATGCCTCGCCCACATCTCCGTCTTTTAAAACATTGATGACTAGTTATTCATTATGTTGAGCTAGCATTGATTGTTGAGATAGGATATTTATGTATAGATACCTTGTGTAACTCTCTTTCTCTCTCCATATATATATATATGGAGGGAGAGAGAGAGTTATATATATTCTTAGTTTCTACACTCAACAGCCGACGAACCAATAAACCCTTTGATTAGATGTAAATTTACGTTTTTGGGAACACATCTCTCCAAAGCGCTCTCATGATCGCCATCCGACAGACTTATGATGGCAGTAACCAAAATTAGCTAAAAATGATGCATTTAAAATGTGGTAAAATACCACATCAGAATATTGGTTAGAAAGAAACTGCAACTAAATTTACATCAACTTATTCAACAACCAAAGACTTAACTATTTTCCACTGCAACCAAAAAGGAAACGGTAACGATCAAAGACCTCTGTCCACAGCTTTGTAAGGAAATGCAAAACCATCAATCTCAACTTCCCCATCCTTTCTTTTCTACAGCTACCTGAAATTTCCCAACTACCTAAAATTTTCCAGGTATTCACATGACCTACCGATTAGTCAGTCAAAGAAGCTTCGACTTGTTCCAGCACTCTGTTCCATCACCATCACCATCAACAGCTACCCGTTCTTGTAATCTACACCAGCAAAGGCCTACTCTAATAATTACAAATTCACAGTTGAACTGACCCTTTGGATTGAGAAACGGAAGGCTACGAAAGGTGGAACGATCCCTGCCCTTCTGTAATGGCATATAAGAGCTTCTCTTTCATCGTCTCCTGAAAAAGGAAATGGAAATATGTTAGCATCTTGTCGGTGCAATGTTTCCCTACAAACGACTTTTAGTAACACGAAAGGCTATAAAGAAACAAAGCTCACTTGTGAAGAGTAAGGCGGCAGCTTAAGATAATTTGCACAGGTCATCACACTTGGTAGGTCTAAGTCTGCGCAGTTGCTAGATTGCTGTAGAGACGAAGCAAACAAGGATCAGATGATCATGCCTATACAGCGAATAAAAAGCAATCAGGAAAAAATAATGTTTTTCTGATAGGCACCTTTCGAACAATAGTTAACTTCGGACTGAGAGATGCAAAACCTCCAGGAGGTAAGCGAGGTGCCCCAGTCACAAATTGCAAAAACGCTCTTCGCTGTTCTTGGTCGAACTTGTGTATGATTTCCAGCAACTGAAATTCAAAGGAAATGGTAATATAAAAATTTCTTAAATGCACATGAAACATCAACACAAACCAAAGAACAGAGAACAAACTACTAACATTGATAATGGGAGGACTGCTAACTGTGTAACCATGGTCGAATTTGATATGATCAAGGAGCTCATTGAACTGGCAAGATAAAAATTTATAAATTAGGTATATAGTCAATAACCCTTGACGGTATTAAAATTAAGTGGTTGCAAACATACAGCCCAAGAATCACGTTCTCCACATAATAAACGCTCTAATTCTTCTTCGGTGAAAATCTGAAGATGCTCAATAGGGAAAACCTGAAACATCAAAGAAGAAAGAAAACATAAATCTATATCGAAATGAAAAGGCGTAGAGGTAATTTAGCCAGCACGCTATTGAAAAGAAATTTCATGATAGTACACACCTGGTTAAAGCCAGATTTGAAAGCTTCCACTTGTCTAGAAATTCCAGCAGTTACAGTTGCATCCGCCACAAGTGAAACATAATCTTCCAAGTTTGTAATATTTACCTAGAATGTGGGGTAAATTGAATTTCCGGTTCACCAAATGAAATAACTCAGAAACAATAAATGGATAAGGTTAGTGAGACTTACCATTTTATGATCAGGCCTAGAAGAAAGAATAAAATCAGGATAGCCAGGAAGTGTAAAATCAAGACAAAGATCCTCAATTTGGGTTTTCCGAAAGCATGAGTCAAATTTCAATGTTGTACTTTCTCCATGAATGGACTCCGAAAATCTTTTCCTGTCTACGAGAGCCTTAAACTCTAGCAGTGTCTTGCCAAGCTCAGGATCAAATGACAGGATGTCATACACACCAAGTTCCTGGGATAAGAAAACATATGTTTTGAGATGAAACATTGCTTTACTAGTGATGATGAACATTCACTTTCAATAATAAATAGTGCAGAAATTGGGAGTACCTTGCCAAGAAGAAGTTTATAGAAGGCTTTGGAGAAATGCACATCCAAGACACGCCCATCTTGGAGCGCTTTTCCTACGATTTGCCCCAAAAGGACAAACTTCTTAATTACTTCACTGAACTGTATCTGCATCTCATCAGATGTACCCAACCATGGACAGGGGAAAAGACCAAAAGGACATATCAAAATTCCACTGTCCCCAGCATGGCTTGTACCAGTGGTAAAAGACCCACGATCATCTCTCCACATGCCTAGACCAGACTTCTGAAACTCGTGACTAACCAAGGTGTAGAATTCCAAGGTTGGACCAAGACCAGTACCAACTTCTTCATTGTATTCCACCTCAAGGAGCACCTTCTGCCTGGCATGCAGGTCCATCATTTGGGCAGCAGAATCCAGAATTTGGTTGCGGAAAACCAAAAACTTTTTTCGAGGCATGCTTCCGGAGCTTAGTCTCCTGTCACTGGTCACCCCTGAATCCCTATAAGACGGTGAATGAGGCTGACCTAGCAGTGGACCAAATGCTGCCAAACGGAAGTACTTACATTTGACCTCAAAACTAAATAAAAAGGGACACGATTCCATTAACTGATTACACCACAAAGGCATACCACCAATGGACACTGCTAAAGCATCCCGCATCTGTTGTTCCAATTTTTCTGTCAATTTACTGCTCACGAACTCATTCTGTGGCACTGGAATAACTGCTGTCTGAAAATTATCCAAGTCATTGATTTTCCCTTTAGCAAAAGCACATATTCTTTCACGAGACATCAGATGAAATATAACTTTATTCATCCTTTCCAAGCTTTTGAGGATGTATATTATATCATAAACAGGACTTGACTTCTCCAAGTCAGAAGCAAGATCATAAGCAAACATGCTGGAGAAAAATGAAGTATACAACTCATGTACGTCAACTTTCTCAGCAGAACTTTCTGCTGAACAAAGACATTCTTTACGTGTACCGTATTGACCTTCAGCCTTACTGTATGTTAATGTGTATTCTTGACTCCAAAGTTTTGAACCAATGACAATTTCATGTTCGTTCATTTGTTGTTGCAGAATTGCTTGGTACAATGTCAATGACGGCTCCAGCTGTTGCCCTTCAAGATAAAATAACAGTTTTGAAGAAGAATCTTCTTTGCTACAAGATACTGGATACTGTTCTTCCATCTCAGTGTCTTCCTCTGAAGCACATTGTGCTTCTTTTTCCACAGGTTCCTGAAACATTAAACCACCAACAAAAGTAAGGGCATTGGCACAATCTTAGAGCTGATTAGAAGAATCAATCATGACTAAATTTATCCAAAGTTGTTCCAAGAAAAAAGAATAGTGTTTTCTTAAACATAAGTTCATCAAAGATTTCCAGGACTTGTCTGTCTTAAGCTTATCGCTTGTTTAAGTGAGGCCACTGTTAAATTGACCTCATCTACCTGAGAAGTAAGGCTGAGGATGAAGAAATGCACCCAACCGGAACTCATAAAATAAAAATAAAAACAAAGACTTTCTGCTCTCTAAAAGCATTATTATCAGTATAATTAATTGTGAAACAGAATAAAAACCTGCAACTCAGGCAAGTCTGTCGACATGCTTTCAGGCTCCATAGGATGTGGACTTCCCCCTTGACTAGAGCTTGCATTTGATGGTGATTGATCCGGTAGACTTTCAGATTGGTCCTTAACTTGTGTAGGTGATTTAATGTGGCTGGTTCTTTTTGCTTTGACTTTAGGCCACAAAACTTCTTCAATGGCATGCAATGAGGAAAAAGGGTCCACAGTCAGAACACCTTCACGGTAATCACAAAGATGCGTCTCCCCCTTGTCTTTCACAAAACGAACTTTAAAACATGGATATGTTGTGCGACGCCCATATGGAAGTGTAGCATATGAACTTCTTAGCTTGGGCACATTGCTCAAAATAACAGGGAAATTTTCCAAAGAAGATAGCACATTTTGCAGTTTGCGTATTAATGTTATCATGGGCAGGTCCGCAGTGATCATGTCTAAAGGAGAAAATAATAGCCTTGCAAACACCTCAAATCTTTTTTCTACAGAATAAATATCACTGTTACCAGCACTAAGTTCCCCCTTTTGTTTCAAGTACTGGCCATTGGACAGATAAGTCAATAAGGACCTTAGAATTCCAGATTCGATAAATTCAAAAGTGGAAATGGGTTCTACTCCACCAAGCTTTTCCATAACTTGACGCATGATACTATAGAACCCTTCTTCATGCTGATCAAGAGCATCATTATTCATGGACGTGTTCAAATCACTTATTGCAGAAGAAAATTTTCTAAGCTTTTGAAGGACATCAGTTAATGCTTTCTCAGGGTCATACAATTCTTGTGCAAAGTACTTGGTCCTTATATGCTTTGCAAGATTATAAACGGAATCCTTTTCAAGCATGCAACTTCCTTTTTCTGATACTGATGGTGATCTATCAGTAGCAAAAGCATAACACAAGCACCTCAGGACCTCCCTTGAAGTAGACTTCTGACGAGGATCCAACAAAATCTGTGAGCCACTAAACACAGGGAACAACAACCTCGAACATTTTTCCAGGGTTACCAATTGACACTTATCAGGTGTTAACAGTGCCTCGATGGCAAAAAAGACGCCTTCTTTTATGAAAGAGTCCAAGAAATAATCAGAAAGTTTCTGCAGGATTAGCTCAGCAATATGTAGAGCTAATATCAACACATGGGGATCCTTTCGTGTAAACACTCCAGCCAAAAAACTGCCACATTGAGAGGATTTATTATAATTAGAAAGAATTCCTAGATTTGTTGATCTCTAGTGAAAATACAAGCAGACAAATTACCTTGAAATGTTGGCCTTCTGAAGCAATTCTACAAGCATGTCAGATGTGCTCAAATAAATTAACTTGTCAATAACAGATAAGCAGCCATAGCAAATATATAAATTGGCACCGGAGTTTACGAACTGTTAAGAAGTGAAACACACATTACAATACTATTCATTGGCTGGATGGAATGCAAATAAAGTGCCATGTATTATCAAAAACAAAACCTGAGTCAACAATGGAAGTATATCCATTCCAAACTTTTGCAGAAGATCAGGTTGATTAACTAAAAGAGATTCCTTATCTGATAACTGTGAATTCTCTTGATCTCTGGTCGAAGTTGGAAGAAGCTCATTTAGCAATTTCAAAACTTCATATACCTGAAGGAGAAAAATAGAAACAATGATCCCATTCAATTTCCTCAAGTTATATAATAAAACAACACATGCTTATTTTGTAATCACAAAAGATTTTTACACATATTTTCTTTGAAAGTCGGTAATCATCTCGCAAATAAAGAAAGAGTAGTAAGTCACAACATTTTCAAAAACACAATTTGACATTCTAAAGATTCAATAAGAATCAGTAACCCTGGAAAAAGAATAGAACCAAAAGATCCACTTGTAAACCTGATTGCAATGCCCATCCACCACATGATTAGAGGACATTCCATGAGAGAGGTCATATGTAGATAAGATATCCTTCAATATGCTGCTTATATTAAGCTCATACAGAGTCCTGAAGGCTACAACCGAACCAGAAGAAAGTTTCGCAAGTACCCCCATCAAACCCTGCCAACCAAAGTATAACAGTGAGAACATCTTCCAAGGCAGTAAAATACAGAAGGAAGCGGGTCTCAGAAACATGATATCGAGTTGCTTACATTACTAAGCGGCTGGGATAAAGTTGGTCGGGTATTCAAGCTCATAAAATGTGTGACTTGACGAATAATCCCATGCTTACAAAGTTCATCCAGCATCTCAGTGGACTGGCTCACTCGTTCTGTAATTTTAATCAAGCAAACAGCAACATTTTCGACAAGCTGAGAAATTAAAACAAAGTATGAGTAGTACCGTCATTTGAGATATATGCAAAAGGCATAAAAACACACTTTCATAGTCCATACCTGTGGATCCTCATACTGGAGAAGATTGCACAGTATGGGGACCGCCTCCATGAAGGGTGAAGGGCATTCAGAAGGAAGTTTCTTACAAATGTTCACCACAGTAGAAAGGGCAACTCTCTGATGCAGATAAGATATGAGTAATATACGAACCATTAAAAAAGAAATGATCCAATTTCTAACAAAAACACATCAGTGATTGAATTACCTGTATACTTGTCGAAAAAAAATCGATATAATTCAGAACAGCCATTATTGCCCCAGACTGTAAGCACGCAAGTGGCTGCTCCCGTGACATTTTCTCTAATGCTTGTAGACACTGCATAAGAATAATAAAAGAATTTCATGCAAGCCCATTATTACATTGTATAAACAATACCATAAATGTCATGACTAGATAACATAAATATGACCACGTACAGCAAGTCAGCAACATTACCTGCTCAGCTACATCCAAGTATTCAATAGCCATTAGTCTTTGGCAAAGAGCAGGAACTGCATCATGCCTAACAAGGAAGCCAGATGATTTTGGATACACATCGCATAAATAAGTTATAGCCCTTATAGCCAATAGCATGATATCCAGGTTAGTCTCATGCTTAGCAAGTCTAACAAGAAGCGGTGATAATGCGTCTGATGTCATCCCAGATAGTGAGTCCTCTGTACAGAATGACAGGACTTCACATAGCTCGGTGAGCACAGCTAACTGCCCAGAAGGGTCAGTGTCTTCACTTAAAGACGATAAGATCCTCTTAAACTTTCCATGATCACCCGAAGATCTCCGTCTCTGATAGTCCTTGAGTTCACTGTGTCTTTCGTCTGCATCATCTGAATCACATGACCCATATGCTGAATCCCTCTCATGTTCTCCCTCTGAGCGACTATTAGCCGAAGCAGAGGATGAAGTGTCCATATCATGATCATTGGTTTCAGGTGCAGAGTTCACAGAATTCATATGGGTTTGAGCTGAAGAGTTTGATGAACTCGCTCTAAACTCCAATGAATTGCACGCCCGCTTATCTGCCGGCAATTCATCATCAAGCTCAGTGCGCTTTTGACCTCGATTCTCCATTTATAACTCCAATTTCACAGGAACCAATATCTATCTCCTCCTGCATGATCAGAGCATAAATCCACCTTAACTCTAGTTCTAAAACTGAATTCAACCCAGAAATCCAATTCATAATAACCAAACAATTGAAAAAATTTAAAAAAATTAAACTTTAGCATCAGATAACACTTACAACAGACAGCAAGCACAAAATACAATCTTAAACTGAAAATCGAAACCCGAAAACAGACGATCATCAAAAAGCACCCAGATGATCAGCAAAAAGCTGGAAGCAAAATGTGTTTTGCTTATGCCAAAGCTTGCGTTTCTATCTCATACCAAACACTCAAATCTTCAGTAGCAATATAGATTCCCCAAAAACTTAAGCATAATCCAACAACAACCGACTCATAAAAAATATTTAAATCTCCAAAAAAAACCCCAGAAAAACAAAAATCCACATTCAACACAAAAAACACATCATGGGCTGTTCATATCAACACGGATAAGTGTAACTATGTATTCATAAGGCGACGGATTAATCAACAAAAAAAAAATTAAATTAATCAAAATTTGGGAATTATGGTTGTTTAATTGTACCTAAGGTGCAGTAGTTGTTGGTGCTGTGGTTGCTGGTATCAATCGGCCTTCAAGGGAGTCGAAGACGAATTGCAGAGGGAAGCGTGTAGGGTTTTCGTAGGGCTGAAGGGCTCGATTGTCTCTGGGATTTTTTTTCGCCTTGGAATTCTTCTGGAGGACGACGGTGGTGATGACGATGATGAGTGTGTGAGGGAGGGTACGGAAGGAAGATATATATGTGGGAGGTGAATCTTTTTTAATTAGAAGATTTGTATGGAATGGAACATGTCGTATAGTTGAAGCTCTCACTTTTATTTTTTTTTTCCAATTTTAATTCAATAATTATATTTTGGGTTTGGCTACAAATGTTTAGTCGTTCGATTAGTTTCCTACAACTATTTTTATTTATTTATAAACAAATGATATTATCTACATTAAAAAAGATAGGTTTAGCCTAGGATTAGTAATAATGTGGTTCAAACTCTCTTTTAATGAAAATTAAACTAAGATCTCTCACTTACAAGTGAAGAGAAATACCACTAAATTATAGTACTAAGTGACCCTACACTGACATAATTATCTCAGCTCACCAATGAGCTCCATGCTCTTTTTGTTTTCTACAGCTATTAGATTTATTATTTTTAACCTCTGCTATTTGTTTTTCGTGACATTCAGTTCTATGTATTATTGAAAAAAAATTGTTGAATTTAGAATAGTAGAAGACTTATTTTGAATTGCTAATGACAGATGTTATTATATTTAATTATATTCAATTTGTCTTTTGACGTAATTTATTGTAACATCCCATATCGTCTAGGGGAGTGGATCTTGTAAGTCTTATATGTATATTCTCATCTCTACTTAGCATGAGGCCTTTTGGGAGCTCACCGGTTTCGGGTTCCATCGAAACTCCGAATTTAAGCGAGTTCACGCGAGAGCAATCCAATGATAGGTGACCCAGTGAGAAGTTCTAGTATGAGTTTCCAAAAACAAAACCATGAGGGCGTAGTCGGGGCCCAAAGAGGATAATGTCGTACTACAGTAGAGTTGAGCCCGGGATGTGGTGGGGGCCCGGGTCGAGATATAACAATTTGGTATCAGAGCCAATCCCTGGCCAGAAGTGTGCCGACGAGGACGTCGGGCCCTTAAACGGGGTGGATTGTTACATCTCACATCGCCTAAGGGAGTGGATCATGTAAGTCTTATATGTATATTCTCATCTTTACTTAGCACGAGACCTTTTGGGAGCTCACTGACTTCAGGTTCAATCGAAACTCCGAAGTATAACGAGTTCGCTTGAGAGATTGTAACATCCCACATCGCACATGGGAGTGAATCATGTAAGCCTTATATGTATATTTCTATCTCTACTTAGCATGATGTCTTTTGGAATCTCACTGGCTTCGGGTTCCATCGAAACTCCGAAGTTAAGCGAGTTCGCGCGAGAGCAATCCCAGGATGGATGACCCACTAGGAAGTTCTCATGTGAGTTCCCAGAAACAAAACCGTGAAGGCATGGTCGGGACCCCAAACGGACAATATTGTACTACGGAGGAATCGAGCCAGAGATGTGGTAGGGGCCTGGGTCGGGATGTGACATTTATACTTACTAATTAAGGACATTATAAACTCCTTTAAAATCATAATTGAATACACATACACTTTCAGAAAAACACTTAAGAAAAAGAACTAAAATCTATCTATCAAAATCTCAATTGAATACATCTCAGTGGCCCATATCACATGGCCTTTTTCGCCTCACAAGAGGGAGTCTTTATGTTTAACATTGTTTTGAGCTAGACTGATTGTTTAATAATTTGCTTTCTGGTGTAAACTTTTTAATTCAAATAAAATGAAATTCTTATCTTGGAATTTTTTTTTTAACAATAATGATAAATTATGATTAATAAGTTATTTTCTTTAATTTATTTTGTTGAATTAGTTATTTTCTTTATAAGAATTGCATTTTTTTACTTGTAACGATAAATTAGAGATTTTTAAGGAAAAAATTATCTTCCCAAGTTGCTTGATTAATTAGAACTCCAAAGGCTGGCTGTTAGCTATTGACTATTGTGTACATAAGTCGCATTAAAGCTGATGTAGGGCTACAACATGATGGCACCGCGCCGGGATCCCTTTTGTGGATCATGAGTAGGATGGATCTGGACCGTCTACATTAACACCGCCTTATAAGTGCCCTTTGATTAGGCCCTAATTTCAATGCTAGGTCCCAATCATGTAGAAATTGTAAATCTTATTGTTTATGCAGCATATATTACGGTTTTAGTGGTAGTTTTTTCATTTGTAAGTGAGAGATCTTAAGTTTAATTCTCACCATATGTGAATTTGAACCACATCACCAAAGGCGAATTTGAAAAACGTTATTGTTATCCATTGTAAGATTTTGCCCACTCCTTCACCCTCTTAGGCCTTCTTTGGTGGGCTAGATGAGATAGGTTGTGATTAATTAAAATGGAGTTGAGTTCAGTCTATTGTCTATTATATCAAAATGGGAGATGGATAGGACTGGACAATAAAGTGAGTTATATTACCTATTCTTATACATGAGTTACAAGTTCTATCTTACAAGTCCTTACCAATTCAATCATATCCCTACAGCCCAATCACATCTAACCCACCAAACGAGCTCTTAGTGTAGATAATATTGTTTATTTATATAAATAAAAAATAAAAATAAACTTCTTGTTATACTTTATACTTTGATTAAGACCTAATTTTAAGATGTCAATTAGTATTACAGACTAATAATATTCTTCACTCGTAAATGACCCTTTAGGCTATGTTTGGTATGCAAAAATGAACATTTTTCTATGTTTGGAAATACCAAGTTTTTGGAATATAATTGGCGTATTTAATTATCAACAAGAGTAGGTTAGTCATAAAAAATAAATTAATGCTTTATTTTGGTTAGGAGTGAAATTTTTCCTGACACACCCCGACCTAAATCAGGACGTGATGGCCATCACGTGAGAGTGACGTAACCATGTGCACAGTGCAGAAGCAAAATTGATATAGAGAAATATAAGTAAATAAAAACCAACTAGTAGCAGTACTGAATAAGATAAGTGCTAGTGCGAGATGAAGTTTGAAATACACAATCAGAGTATAAATAGCCTAAGTGCAGTCCGACTGGACAAGTACTAATTATACAACACCCAAATGTGATCATACATTTATGATGTTCTGTCAGAACCACCATCGAAATCCCCTTGAGCCACCAAAGCACTTCTACCTAAAACCTGGAGGGGCGCAAAACAGAAAGTGTGAGTGGGTAAAAACAAAGTTTTTCAAAATCATTTCATTTATCAAAAGCGCTAACCCCTCGCCATAAAACTTGTATAATTTCCTAGAAATTAATATATGTTATAATAGAAATCATGCTTAGGATGAAAATCCATAGAAATATATCATGCCAAAGTATCTCAATGAAATGCTATAAGTAATCCAGTTAAAATATATCAATGCCAGATATCATATCAGCTGGATCCACCTAACGTTACTTGCACGGCTGAGTATATAGCTCATAACCAATCTCAATCATATCAAATCCTGCACATGAGTCGGAACCACCTAAAGTGGTTTGTACGACAAGACTAGGTGTAATATAAATATGTTCTAGTGCTACGATCACGTTAAGGCTATGCGAATGATCGCGGGTCACCTACGAGTCGGAACCACCTAAAGTGGTCTGTACGACAAGCATGTGCACCTAACTTGGATCCAAGGTGAGCATATGGTGCGGGAGGTGAATATCATGTGAAGGACTGTGCCTTAACTCTGGGCGGGAGCACTAACACTAGGATGCAGGTTTATGAGCTCTCAATGCATCACATCATAACTTGCATAACTAAAGCAATCTCATATCTTTAATTTATGAACTTACCTGGCACTTACATGTGCTTCCGCAACACCAATCATAAATATATGCAACTACTAATGCATAAATAAAATAGGCAGATACTTTGCATGGTATTTCAAAATGTATAATCATTCAAATTCATTTTCTGGAAAAATCTCAAGTATATAGGTATATACGGAAAATCAAAAGCCCATTCACTGGTATGTCGAAGGGTTGTAGCCCCCGAGCCTCGATTGATGGTGCTCGTCTTCATGATAGGTCTCACCTATAGACGAAATAACTAAATAAACGTTATTTAAAGCACATACACAAAACTAGGAAATAACTTCTCATACATTGCTCAAATGGGGTATTTGAATATATCACCATGTCCTACTCAACCTTAGGAACATCCTCGTATTTTTAGAAAAATTTTCCGAGCACCCACGCACCCCTATGTGCCAGCCAAGGCACAATCAGACGTGCCCCCACGAGAGGCCAACCCTGACGAAAACTTAACTGCTGTTTGGAATATTCCGTTAAAACCTTAACAAAAATTAACGGCGTTACCTGACGCCGTTAGAATATTCCATCAAACCTGAAGAAATATTCCCCTTCGTCTTCCTTGGTTCGCCGGAGACCATCGCCGACGCCGCTGTGATCGCTAGTTTCTGGAAAAACTTTAAAACTTCATATCTTCTTCATTTCTTAACCAAAATTCATGAAATTTGTCTCAAAATGAACCTGAGAGTGAGTAGAACACATTCTTACCACTTTCAAGCCTTGAAATCCACGGGATCTCGCCGGAGAAACCTCGATAATCCGGCCAAAATTGAAACTCGTCAAACTAAGCTTCCTGACGTCCAAAACACTCCAACTTTCTTCCCCAAGCTTCGTGAAGATGTCCTAAAGCTTCCTAGAACCTTAAAACTCGCTGAAAAGTCTACAATTACGACTGCATGAACAATGCTCAAATATGGGATTTCTGGGTTCTCGAGTTTTCGAAGGATTCACGTCCAACCACCACCACCATTCGACTTCTAAGCTTGCAAGGAGTCCAAAAACACCATTCACAACCTCGATCCGTGATGTTTGTAAGGGTTTTGAGGGTTGTCCGTACAAGTTGTATGGAAATGGCAAGGAAATCCGAGAAAGAGAGTATACATGAGTGTTGTGTGTGTGTCTGTGTGTGAGGGTGTTGTCCAGCTTGTCACCAACCAAAACCAACAAAAGTCTAACTTCTAATTGAGGCCACAAATTTAGGAACTTAACATATTGGTCCACTTCCAAAAATATGTCTCATACAACACATCTCAATGTCCAAGAGAAAAATAGACATTTCACACTGTCGATAAAATAATTCGGGACAGGCTATGACATTTCCTACGTTTCGTAATTATTCTGCGATTACCTTTTTTTTTTTTTTTTTTTTTGAGGTAAAATTATTCTACGTATTTTACGTTATGTCATGCATTCAACTGAGTTGAAAGAGACCTTAGTTTTATAAACATGGACATGCTCTTTGGTCTTTCCAATCGATTTTCACATTTGAGATGTATAAAACAACAAAATCACTTTAACCCAAACCAAAAAGACATAAAAGGCCGCACCTAAATTGCCCAAATTCTCTCCATAACAATTTAAAAGGCTCAAGTTTCCAAGGGTTGTCATTAGAATTCACAATCGCAATGACTTATCCCTATATTCATAATTGGAAAAACCAAAGAACCAACCACGTTAGTGAAACTACCGTCTATCTCAACCTAATTGACAAAATATGGTAACATAGAATACAAAAGATGAGTACATGGGGTAAAATGAGTCAGAACAAAATGTAGAGTATAAAGTGAAACTTTATGTATAATTGTTGACCTTGAAATTACAAGACCTATAAGGCGTCAAGCAACTATTGAGCTAACTACGTCATTCTTATGAGTGCGGGCGGATGGGTGAGTAGAATAGATGTGGTGGTGGTGTTGAACGCGCTGCTAACTTCTGCACTTAGTGACTACTACCGAGGACGAAACGCCTCTCGACCTAGGGTTCTGGAGCCTAAAGATAAGGTTGCTTAATTCACTGCAAAGTTCATGATCTTCTGCACCAGGTTCAACATTCAATTATATTTGTGAGAATATAAGTGGACCGAATCGGTCTCAAGCAACAGGGGCAAAGATACTCAGATAAAATGAGTGTATTTATCGTGAACGTTGTTCGATTGTCTAAATTAAGGGTGGGTTCAAAAAATTGAAAATCGAAAAAAACCACATTGAACACTGAAACGAAACCGAAAATCGAAAAAAAAAACCAAACCAAACCTTATTGGTTCGGTTTCGATTTTGGAGGTTCGAAAACCTAACCGAATCCCTTTACACTATGAATGTATGCCCATGATGTTTCTTTTGTGAAAATTTGTTGCCAAGTTTGAAACTAAGCCTAGGGCTTTTTCAAGGAGCATACTTGGTTCAATTAGGGAGGATATTTCATTGGTTATAGAGGAAAGTTTTGGAAGAGCTTCTCTATTTGTTTGTTTTTTGAATGGATACGGTGATCATTTTTCTTTACAATTGAGGTTGTCGATAAAATAGAATTGGTTTATATGATCTCGTATACGTACAACTACCTTCCCATATTATCACTTTCTTCATTTTCTTATTATTAGTCTACCAATGCAAGCCTCTTTTCTAAATTTCATATTAAAAAAAGATCAAGTTTTATAAATTAAAAAAAAAACCGAAACAAACAAAACCAAACCAAAACGAATCAAACCGAAGTTTCGGTTCGATTTCAATTTTGACAAAAAACGGAAATGAATGAAATCGGACCCACCCCTAGTCTGAATACTGAACTCTGAAACGCACATGCGAGTAGCTAATTATAGAACACCTCATTTCGGCGAGAAAGCTAATGAAGTGACCTCTTTCTACAAAAGAATCGAAGACACTTTGCCGGCTGAGACTTGGATAGATAACTGACCGAACTAGAAGTAGTGTTGTTCCACCAAACTGAAGGTACTCCTAGAGCGACTAGTTCTACAACTCAAGTGATGTTCCAATGAACTTAATATGTTGACGATTGCCAACCCAGTGATGTTTTAATGAAAATATGTTGCCGGTTGCCAACCTAATGATATTCTAATGAATTGCATATGTGTTGACAGGGGATTAGGATAATTAATATATTTTTTTCAGGGTTGTGAGTACGCTTTCGTGTGAAGTGTTGAGTAGTTCGTTTGTTGAGTTGAAAAGGTTTCTCACGTTGCAGAACCACTTCTATTTATAGAGATGGATCTTGTGATGGGCAAGTCTACCGAGTTGGAAAATTCTAATAATATTCCAATTCCTGAGCATATTTTCTGAATACACTCGAAATTATTCTCGGGTGAAACTCTATTGTTGCCAAGTCCCATCGTCTTCGACTAGGACTTTAAACCTGAATAGATTTTGCGATTGATTCAACCCTTATCTAGAAACCAATCCTGATCCTTAATAATTCTCTCATTGAACAATTTAGAATATATGAGCTAAGTGGGTGCGAAATAAGGTCCAAACAATAATACAAAACCATTGCTAGAATTAAGGCTTAAATAAGGGGTGGTGCGTCTGAAAATTTTGTGATCATTGTGATTGGCCAAACAAGAAAAACCGACCCAACTTTTTATTGGCCAATGACAATTATAATACCGAATCTTTAGGTTGGTCCTTTTGCCAAATTTGCCACTATGTTAATTATGTTTTGGTTGGAACCCAACAATACCATGACCTGACATGAAAGAAGGAAATGCCTCATTTGCTAATCAGTTACTAATGCTTTTAGAATCTAACGTTTCTAAAAGCATTTTCAGATAACTAAAAGTTTAAAAGCAGAATAGCAACGTTTGATAAGTTATCTTATATACTTTAGTTATAGAAACATTTTTTAATACGGTATGAAAAACATACAAGTTATTCTTTGTAAAACACGTCAACGTTTGACAAGCGTTTTTAGCAAAACACTTACGAGTACAAATACTTCGTACGGAAGCAATCAATTCCGAACAGCTCTTATTAAGTGTTTTACAAGATATCAGCATGCGTTACATAGCTTAAGCATACGAGACATTTATGCTTTTCTACTCACAACAATAAAGAAATAATTAGAGATTGATATCGAGGCATCTTCCACTAAGTTGCTACGTATGGGAGAAGAAAAGGAACAGGATTGGTGCACCGCGCGCAAAACCCGAACTTGATCGACGTGGAATTTGGGCGCGCAAAAAGCAACGTGTTGACGTGCAGCTCCGCTAACGAACCGCAATCGACTCTCTCTCATCTCTTTCTTTTTCTTTCTCTACTTTCTCATGGATTCCTTTTCTCTCATAATAATCTTTACTAGTTTATGAAACTCTTGTTGTCAATCAAAACAGGATTTTCTATCATACAAAAAAAAAGTGATGATCAATAATGTAATTTCATAGATCCAAATTTTACTTTTTTTTATTGAAATCTCATCTACAAATGATGTTAAAATACCTTAAACATTTAAAAAATAAAATAAAAACCAAAAACAAAAACCTCTCACTCCTTCCACGTTCTTTCTCTCTCCCTCTCCTCATTTTCTAAAAAAATATGTTCATACACACAAAGTGTGTAGGCAAATGTTAGTATGAATTATTTCTTCCTTTATGTGCACAAAACTAATATTTGTATGGATTGAGTGGAGATTGATATAAGACGTGAAATGTCATTGTAGAAATATCAACTTAAATGCTGACCAAATATAAGTTTTAGTCCTCTCATGACACCCCAAATTACTTTTATAGCACATGTATACTACTACTATAACGTTTCAAATTACTAATGCAAGACTATGAAGAGTCCTACAAAGATTATTCTATTAGTGGAATCCCGTTCAACTAGACTTTGTGGTTCAAGACAATTAAGTCCCGTTGGTGGGTTGGATTCGGTGACTAATTAAAATAAACTTGAGTCCAGTCCATTGTTTGTTGTGTCAAAATGTAAGATGAACATTACTTGATGAGTTATGAATACATAATAGAGTGAGCTATCTAACATAGCATTAATACATATATTATAAGTTTCTGTCTATCCAATCATATCCCTAAAACTCAATCTCATCCAGCTTATCAAAAGAACTATTAAGATCATCCACCATTCAATCTTCATTTAATAGCCTACCAAACGGACCGTTAAGATCACTCATCATTCAATTTTAATGTGATCATTGAATTTTTTTTGTTGTGCTTCTTCCACCGTTGTTTGATTAAAGTGAACAGCAAGTGACGACAATTATATTCGACCGTGAAGTCAAAAGAGAATGGGAATCCGTCTTAGTAAACCCTAGGGGGCGTTTGTTTGCCCTCATTAAGTGGGACTGGACTGGACTGGACTAGCTGTTAGTCCAATACTATGTTTGTTCCATGCTGGGACTAACATTAATGAGACTAAAGGGGACTAGCATGGACAAAACCCTTCACTAAGAGGTCTTAGCGAGACCCCCCCAATAACCATGGGACTAGCTAAGACTATCCTCGCTCGTCCTCGTCATGCTCAACAACCACTCCCGATAGACTCCTCGTCATCTCCGGTCACCTAGATCATAATAAAATATTAATAATTTATATATTAAATAATATAATATTAGAATTTGTTATTATCCAGCTTCTTAGTCAAATACTGCACCAAACGCTTCACTAAGTTAGTCCAGCTTAGTCTAGTCTAAGCCAGTCCAGTTTAGTCCTTGAAACTAGTCCAGTCCGAGATAGTCCGGCGCAACAAACGCCCCCTTAAGGGTGGTAGTGAAAAAGTATCGAATCAGTACATTAAGAAGGGGCCGGAGATTATGTACCAAGTGTCCCAACTCGTATCACCGCATCCAGTGAAAAGTACGAAAACATCCTCCGTTCATTTCAGTTCACAAAATAGAGAATCTTATGAGAACATTTGCTTCACTCACGTAGGATCATTCGTTGTTTCGCACGTTAAACATTGATTTTTTCTGCAAAGATGATGACTCCTTACATATAAGAAGTTAAATATTTCCTATCTTAGGAAGAGTTTGCAGGACTTACATAGCATAAATACACCGCCACAGTAATAGTACAGGCAGGGCAGGTAAGGGCCAATTAAGAAAGACTTTGTAGGGAAACCCGAGTTCAACTAGAGTAGCGAACCTGGAAAGCTTAGTAGTTAGCCAGGAAAGCTGGAGTAGAACGCAAACTGGATAAGCGAATAAAGTCATTTTTTCACGAATTCTAAGCGGTTGTAGACGGATTAAGCATTCCTTTGAACGCAATGAGAAGAACTAGGGTCCGTACCGTGTAAATTATTCTCCTACAATACAGCGTGTTATGAAACTGCCCAAAATAACAAAAATTAAAATATACTATAGAATTTGGAAGTAAATAAGATTTCCTACACGGTTTGGTAACAGGAACAATGCCATAAAGTCTACAAATCAGAAGAAAACAGATCCTCCTGAGATTTAAAATACCAGACATTCAACTTAAATAAACTCCTTACCATAAAAACCATACCAGTAAAGTAAATACTAACGGACGCGAATGAAATCACTAATACTACCCTCGAATTATAGCTTTCACAACGGAAATAATTTAACAAGTTATTCGTCGCTGTTTGTTCCGCGCACGGGACGAGATCATCTCAAACGGGCAGCTAAATTGTTCTGTAGCTTCAAGAAGACTCGATCTACTCTGACCCTTGCAGAGGAGTTATCATGTTCTGGTTCTGTGACGACAAATCATTCATTAGATCAGACCACACCGAGCACAAAAACCACAAAACCAACATACTCACAAGTCACAACTAGCAATAACATTTCTATAGTTTCATAAAGCGATTCAACGAAAACAAAGCCAAACAGACGAACGATAATATCGCAAAAGGCAGGCCCAAGAAGAATCCTTGACATGCAAAAATGTCATCTTAAAGTTTAAGAATCTTTCATACATAACTTTGCCGCACTGCTGATATGATATTCATCACATGGTCTCCCTCCCCAAAATTTTAACATTATAGAAGCTAGACTAAGCTATTGGAAGCTCAAAGTTGAATTAAAACATGATCCCTTACAGTACTTATAGATCTACTAACATCGTATGCTAAAATGCAACTACTACTGGTCAGTAGTAGGGGTGCAACTTGGGTCCGAACCCACCCATGTCCAACCCAACTTTAAACCCGAACAAGTGGGTTTTTTTCAGTTATAACCTGCCCGAACCCAACCCAATTTCAACCCATTCATTGATTGGGTTAAGTTGGGTTGATCATTTGCCCGTTCATCCCCAATCCAACCTAACCCGACTAACCAAACCCAATCTAACCAGATTGTAACCTATATCAATTAATGCTTATATTACACCCAAGCGTGCCAAGTCCAAAAACCAACGCCCTTTCTAATAATTTTTAATAAATTACCTTTTATAATTACTTAAGCTTTTAGGGAATAAGAGGCTTTGATTAGTCAGCCCATATTCGTAGTCTCTAAATCCTAAAGCTTTATAGTAGATTAATTTATGAAATTAGAGTTAGCTATCTTTGATGCTACTTGGCTTAATTTTTTAGGAATTCTTGGAAACTAAGTTGTTACAAGATTAAACTTGAAAACAATTTGGCAACCCAAACCCAACCCAAGTAAGCCCTAACCCAATAAAACTCAAGCCCAAATGAACCCGAATGAAACCCAACCCGAACCCGAGCCCGAATTGTAAAAGTTGGGTTAGGATTGGGTTGACCTTCCAACCCACCCGAGTTGCACCCCTAGTCAGTAGCTTGCCACATCTCACGTTCACCCCAACCAACACTTTATATTGTATAGATAATCTTAACTATTGGAAAGTACACACTTAACCTAGCATACGTTGGGTAAAAAGAAAAACATAGCAACAACTACAAACTCTGCACAAAAGCAGCAACTATAAACTCTGCAGCAACAAGCGAAAACCTCGAAGACGATCAAACATGGCACAATTAACACTACTATTTCAGGGCATGCAAAAAAATAATGTATAAAAACAAGAAAACCCCACAAAAACATGCATGGTTTGAGTGCTTGAGTGCAGTTTTTGCTTTATTTTGCACAGAGAAAAGGTTATCCACATTCCACAAACAAATGATCATCCAGCATATGATCAATTCTATCAATGACATGCACAATTACTACATAATATTGAAAAGAACAACTTCGTATCTTTAACCGAAGTGAAAAACACCAACCAACCAAAGCCAGGAATAAGATTAAATCATGATGTGCAAACAAATTGTGTCGATCATTCTTCCTGAAGAACCATCACTTGGCTGTGCACATATCATGCTCAAAACATGCAAAGGAAGATGGAGCTTCAATGGATGGATCCGTCAAATAAGGACACCTCGTAGCCCCCACTCCGTATTATGTTCCAATGATCCGAACCATCTAGTTTTTAGGTCCCTCTGTAAAGATCATCCTTGCAAAAAATACTCAAATCCAAAACCATTTACCCCCTTAATTAAATGATTGTCATTTTAGTGTCTTCTTGAAACATTTCCTTCTATTTTCTTGGGTACAACTAGATCTCTTAATGGTTTCGGATTTTTCCCATTTTGTGCAAGGATGCTTTTTAAGAAAATACCTAAAATTAGATGGTTTGGATCATTAAAACAAAATTCGGAGGTAAACCCTACAAGGTGTCTCTCGAATAAGGTTATTTGACAAATCCATCAATAGAAGGCGACAATGCTAAGGAAAATATTGCTTATATATAGATGGAAATGATTATAATTTATATGGAAATGTGGTGGCAATAAAAGGACTACTGTCTAACAAACTTTCTTAAAAGAAGGAATAATTTCTGAAAACAGTTGGGTAAGTGGAGACGAAGAGCAAGAGATTACTTGAGAATTTGAGTAGTTCCCTCCTTGGGAGAAAGAACCTTGGTGAGAAATCTGCTATAAGAAAAAAATTGCCACCATAAGAGGATAAGATAAGCTTTCATATAAATTACAACCCCTTAAAAGAAGTAAGCACAATTTATACCAAGTAAAAAATGATATGAAAAAAAATAAAATAAAGATTATCACTTCATTAATAAAATAAGGGAACTGTTATTAGCACTCCAAAAATCTCATTCTCCACGCCTCATAAGTGTATTTTTCATTCTAATTAAAGAATGTTTGGAGTGCAAAATGAGATTTTTGGAGTGCCAATAACAATTCCCTAAAATGAAACCATATTCAACCTGAGGGTTTGGACTTGGCTGAACATCTTTCTTAGAAGATGAATCTCCACCTTTCCCTGAACCCTTGGTATCACCCTGTTTGCCGCCACAAACAGAAATCCAATAATTAGTGAGAAAGGTAAATCAAAGCAAATGGTAGAAATTATAAAAACTGCTGCATGAATAAAAAATGACAATTTTAACTCACCTCCACCTGCAATATCCCAATCGACCCAGAAGACAACAACCGGAAACAAAAGCAACAGTGTATTAGTCAAAGCGCAAAATGAAATGTTACTAATAGATTTTCCAAATTCAAACCAACAACAAATGAGATAAGAAAACACTCAGTTTCATTTCGCGACAAAATGAAAATGAAATGTTACTAATGAATTACCAAATTCGAACCAACAACAAATGAGATCAGAAAATACTTGTTTCGTTTCACGGAACAAAAACAAAATGAAATGTTACTAGTGATATTACCAAATTCGAACCAACAACAAATGAGATCAGAAAACACTCTGTTTCATATCGCGACAAAATCAAAATGAAATGTTATTAATGAATTTACCAAATTTGAACCAGCAAGAAATGAGATCAGAAAACATTATGTTTCATATCGCCACAAAATCAAAATTAAATGTTACTAATGAATGTACTGAATCCGAACCTACGACAAATGAGATAAGAAAACACTCCGTTTTGTTTCAAAACACCGAAATTCTGAGATTAATTGAATACAAGTAATTCAAAAAATAAAACAAACTAATGAGATCAATATTTTTCACTTCCTTATCATCTCCCAAATCCCACTAAATTTTCTCTGAAACCAAACAAATACGAGCAAAAAAAGGCGAAAACAACTTAGCAAATAGAGTAACCTCTCTGTATTTGGCGAGGTAAACTTTGAGGGGGTCGATATAATCCTCAAAGTCCAAAGTCGCCATTGCCCAGAGCAAATCATCACCGTTAATCGTCTTCCTCTTCTCTCTCTGGCACTTGTCACTCGCCCTGCACACAATTCCACCCCCACACATCAAACCAAAACCGACAGATAAATTTTTCAAAAACAAAATACGAAAAAAAATATTACAAAACGGCGTCGTACTCAGAGGTGATGAAGCTGATGAACTCAGAAACGCAATCCTGGACGATTTCCTTGGCATCCTTGGCGATTTTCCCGTTAGGAGGAAGCGCCTTCTTCATGATTCGGCTGATGTTGGCGATCGGGAGGAACCGATCCTGCTCCCGAACGTTCGAGCGCGGACTCCCGCTCCCGTCGCCGCCGCTCTCGTGGCTGACGCCGCCTGGACTCACAGGGGCTTCCGCCATTGAAACCCTAGCTCAACTACAGCAAAAACAGCACAGAAATAACATAACAGAACCGAAATCGGAAAAATCAGAAACCCTAGACCCGCCATAATTAAGAGAGAGAGAGAGAGAGTAGAGAGAGAAATGGAGGAGCGAGAGAAAACCTGTTTGATTTTATTTGGCGCGAGAGATGGAGATTGCAGGGAGGAGTTTAGATCGGACGCTGGAGAAGAAAGGAGAGAGGAGACGACTGGGATGAGAGAGTGAGGTTTATCAGCACCGTTGGTTTTTCCTTTTTAATATTTGGGGGAAGTGAGAGAGAGAGTGAGGGCAGAGATTTTTCTGCTGCGGTTACTGTTGTGGCGTGGTTGCAGTGTGGTCATAACGATTAGACCACGTGGTTTGGGCCGTACCAGGTGGACTCTATATCTTTGCGCTAAACGACATCGTTGTGGCTCCCATTGAAATCTTGCTTCGTACGTTTGTAAGCATCCATCCAACGAGAGAGGATTGTGAAGATCTCAAGATCTTTCAATCACATTTATTTATTGTATATTATACGATCAATTTTAACCAGATGCAGTTTATATTTAATTTTAAATAAAAAAATTTACAATAATTTTTTACCGTATAATGTACGATAAACAAATATAATTTAAGAATCTCCGAAATCCTCATAAAGAAACATCTCTCCCATCCAACCAACAATAATATCGGTGGTCGGTCCTACTTAATCCATTTTTTCACGGAGGCAGATTCTCTGCCCTCCCACTTCCCGTGCCCTTCCGTGCCCTTTTGTTTTGTGTGGTCACGGTTAAGCCACGTCAACCTTTTATATTACTATTCTTTTTTGTCTTATTATTTCTATAAAAAAAATTATAAAATGTTGATGTGGCTTAACCGTGACCACACAAAACATGAGGGCACGGAAGGGCACGAAAAGTGAGAGGGCAAAGAATCTGCCTCCTTTTTTCACTATGACATTCATTGCAGTGGTAGAAGATTCATAGCACCTAGTTAGGTGACAAAATAAATTTGGCATATTTGCCCATTTAGTGGATTATTCCTGAATTTTTATAATTAATTAATTTCTTTTTTAAATTTTAATTTTAATCGATTATTTTATAAATTTTTATAAATAGTCAATTTTGTTGTGGTCTATATTTATCTGACAGAGAGACTAGGGCCGGCGGCAGAGAGATGTGTGTTTGTAGAATTGTAGGGGAATGTGTGTGTTGTTATCCCTCCTACATTGTGCCTTTATTTATAGTAGTAAAGGGAGAGAAGATATTCCTTCTCCTCCAAGTAATACAAGTTGTAATAGGAAATGATAACTAGAATCAAATCTAATCTAGGATTTACACAATCATACTTATTCTAGGAATGTTTACAACAATTTTCTCCTTAATGTTAGCTTTTAAAATTTTTCATCTAATTTGTTATATATTTTGATAATGTGACCAACACATAACAATTATAAAGGGGCAAAAAAAAAAAAAAAAATTGGATTGATGAAAATTGGAAGAAAATTTTTAAAATCAAAATGCAGGGCCCAAATTTTATGTTTATAAAATTTTAGGCGGGTAATCGGCTAAAGATAAGTTTAGGGGGGGGGGGAGGGGAGGGGGAAGTGGCTAATTATAAAAGTTTAGGATAAAATTAAAGTTAACGAGAAAAATTGACAATTCTATACAAGTTCGGAGACCAAACCGACAAATACCTCAAATAGATTTTACTAAGATTACAATCAACTTAATTCTAGATGTTAGCGTTATGAGTTCTTTTTAATTTTTTGTATGGATTTTGTATGCTTTAGTTAGTTTTTTTGGCGTTGTTGCCATTACAATTATGTTAAGATTCATCGCTTTTATACGTTTTTGATCTAAAGGACAAGATGTTTATATTGTTATTTCTTAAAAAGTTATGTGAGAATTGGATTAGATAATTAATCACTAGGTAGGCAAGAGATAACTGTGTAGGTTTGATCCTTTTGCTGAGTATAAGGTATGTAGACAATCTATTGGGTTAAGATACAATTTAATTCTACAAAATAAAATTTTATTTAAACTCATGTAACCTCTTTTTACATTCAGCTTAAATTTTAAATGTTAATCGTCATTTTTACCCTATTACACAATTACTATTTAGTACAAAATGAAATTAATAATAAAACTCAAATTTATGAATAACTCCAAACTATAATCAGACCCTACCATCATTCCTTGTTTATCCTACTTTCATTTCGGTTAAAACCCTACTAGCTATTATAGAGAAAAACAATTTTTTTTATTGATGGATGATGATTTTGAAGTTTTGAATCCGCCAACTATAGTATGACTCGGTTTATGAATTTTTTGTTTGTTTGATTTCAATTTTTTAGGGTTTAGAAGATAAGTATTTGGGTTTCAATTTTTTTATCAATCCCACGTAGATTGTTAAACTTTCTACAATAGCAAATCATTGCAAGGACTTTCAATTCCATTTGCTTCTTCTTTGGGTCAAATTTCATGCATTTTATATTATATTTTTATGGTTTTTCTCTGTTGTTGCCATCTCTTCCCACTTCCCTCCTCCCAAATTTCTGGGCAGTTTCATTATCAGAATGTGACAATGGGTGAGATGGTAGGTAGTTACAAGACAACCATAGGCTATTCTGATGTGCAGTGCAGGTGAACCCCTATAATGGGGTTGTCGGTTTTCATGTGGAAGCCTATAAGCTTTGCTCCCTCTACTTAGACTTCTGTCACAAGGGACCCATCTCTGCAATCGCATTCCAACATAATGGCCATCTCATGGCGAAATTTGGGAAAAATAGAAGAGAATTAAGCTTTGGGACTTGAGGAAACTTACGGGTGAACCACTTCAATACGATTTACTGTCATTAATAATGGGTGCAAAGAGTAAGTTGAGTGTAGAAAGACGTTAGATGGATTCAAATAAAATTTTCTGTTGTGATGCTGCATCTACTGATGTTGCATATGGAGTCTACTACCAAGGTGACCCCTAGGGTAAATCTCTAGGGTAAGGCATATTGTAATCTTTAGGGTAAGGGTATGTAAATC
Source organism: Malus sylvestris (assembly GCF_916048215.2). Lineage (NCBI taxonomy): Eukaryota > Viridiplantae > Streptophyta > Magnoliopsida > Rosales > Rosaceae > Malus > Malus sylvestris. Next base: position 18,987,296 of record NC_062271.1, read on the forward strand.
ACATTTCCCTTGATTTAAGGGAGGAGACTGATTGGGGTAATGTCTTTGTGTAAGGTTTAGATTAGGTAGGCAACACGCCTTCTTCTTTCTTGTCGACTGCTTACTGCAACCATCATTCCATCTCTTTTCCCTATATCTTCTCATATATACCCGGACTCACTCTTGTACGAATATACATGAAATATACATTGAAACTTTAAACTAGAAAATCTACATGGTATCAGAGCAGGTTTTGTAACCTACCTCTGGTCATTTTTTTCCGCTGCATCTTTCTTTCAATATTAAGCCATGGCTGAAAAAGATTTTGTAAACATAGAGGGTGACATCTTGCATACCTCTTCTTCAAATTTCTCAGACGTCAAGGTTAACACCAATCAACGTTTGTGTTTAATTCTCTTGAACGAGTTTAATTATCTCCCTTGGTCTCAAGCTGTATCTCTTGCTCTTGAAGGCAAAGGGAAATTAGGGTTTGTAAATGGAAGTGTGGAAGCTCCAGACATCTCTTCCTCTACATATGGTGCATGGCCTTGCAATGATCAACTTGTCATATCCTTGTTGCTCAACACCATGGAGAAACATGTTGAGATTTTTAGTTACTACAATTCTTCATGTGAGCTTTGGAAAGCCTTGCAGGATATGTATGGAAATCAAAACAACTATGCACGTGTCTTTCAACTTAATAAGGACATTGCCAGTGCCCAACAAGAAGGGAAAACATTTGTTCAACACCTTGGACGCCTTAAGGCTATGTGGAATGAGTTGGATGTATACCTTCCACATACCATAGATCCTGTCATTCTCCTGAAACGAGCCGAGGAAGACAGAATCTACCAACTATAAGGGAGTTTAAACTCCGAGTACGAGGATCTAAGGAGTCACATCTTTATGAGTCAAGAGTTTCCCACCTTCAACAATGTCTGTGCAACTATCCAACGAGAAGAAGAAAGGAAGAAAGTGATG